>NW_022631088.1:588878-1175658 GCF_010015895.1 Lontra canadensis
TATATATATATATATATATATATATATATATATATATATATATATATTCTCACTCATCTTCTGTATCTCTTCAACTGTTATTTTCCATCTCTCTGACCTTTTCTCTATATTCTCAGTAATTTTTGTTTTATAGATTGCAGTTCCTTAATTCTCTTGTGTCCTCTATTGTACTAATTCTCTATCCATCTGTGTCTAAACTATGATATATAACTTATTATACATTATGATTATGGATTTCATTTTTAGATTGTTCAATTTGTTTCTTTTTCCTATTCATCACATTAATCTTGACTCTTTTGCTTTTATCATACTACCTATGAAAGAAATATCCTATTTCTTCATATTTCTTCAACATCCATCTGATATTATGTATCTAATGTTTAACACATGAAGTCTTTACGGGTCTATTTATTAATTTGTTTTTTGTTTTGTTTCATTGTTTAATCTCGCTCATCTTGACTTTTCCTCTTCACATGTTTTAATTTATTTTTTATATTGTGAGTTATGGTTTTTTATCTGCGGAAATTCTCTCAAGCCTGGGTTTTTATTCTTCCACAGGATTTGGTTTGCTTTTGCAAGTCACCTGGGAAATGACTAACCTGGAATTATTTAAATATGTATATTTAAGTTTGGGTTTTGTTTCTGTAGGTCACAAGCCTAGAATAAAGTCTTGCAAAAGTAATTCTTAAAGTATATTTTTAATCCCTACTCTTTCAGTGGTCAGTGAAAAATCTTGCCTATATCCCTACTGTCTTACTCAGCAGAATTTTTTTTTCCTATTTTACATCATCTAATTGGTCTTTATAAGTTTCAGCTTTATTCTGGCTGTCTCTGTTTTTGTTTCCTTCCCTATGTTGGGCCAGTCTTTGACTTATTTTTCTCATATACATGGTCCATTGAAACCCAAAGTATAAACTACTATGACAAGTGCCAGATTCTGCAGATTTGCATACTTATTTAATGCCTAATCTTTAAGAAGTAGTCTTATTTTTTTCTGCCATATCAGCCATGCAGTATTTATCTAGTACACATAGTCCTATACTGGGAGAAATTTTTATGACCTCTAACCCACCATACTTCCCAGATTCCTATTTTTTAAGGATGCCCTTGCTCTGAACTGGAGAGTTAAAGTTAAAGCAAGATTAAGAGTTAAAACAGGAGGATGTGTTAGGATTTGTTGAAACAGTCTAGGCAAGATATTGAAATTTCAACTGCTAGGACGTGATAAAAGTGGAGAGTAGGGGATGGATTTGAGAGATATTGAAGGAGTTATATCAACATTTTCTGTGGAGAACAGGGTGTAGAAGTTGAAAGAGGGGTTCGGGACAATGCCAATGTCCAGCATACTGTCTGCCTTGTGTAACTACATAGATGGTACTGATCACCGAAAGAGGAACAGGTAGAATAAAGATGATGGGCTCAGTGCTTAACCAAATGTGGTGACTTCGAGACTTCCACATAGTATATGTGCTGAACTAGAGATATAAACTCATATGTAACTCTCATGTAGATGTGATGTAAATAGGGCAGGGACTGCCCAAGAGGAGGATACAAAATGGAAGAAAAGTAGGTCCAGGGTCAAGACTTGAAGACCTAAATCTCTAATGACCAGGCAGAGGAGGAGGGCTTACAGAGACACAATGGCACAGTCAACAAGTTGGAAGAAAGTCAAGGAGAATAGAATTGTTTTTGACCACTTCTTATACCTAACATCAGCCATATTGACCTTCCCACCATTCCATATGTGCTTGATTTTCCCTGTCTCCATGCTTTTGTACATTCATGCTCTTCCTTCTGCCTTGAATCCCTCCAGCCTCTTCCCCTTTTTCACCATCACTATTGTTCCTGATGAACTCCTATACATCCTTTAGGGTCCAGCTCAAATGTCAGCACTACTACACAGTCCTTCCTAAACCTTGTCCTGATCCTGTCCCACATAGGCATGGTTCATGGTCCTTTCCTCTGTCCCCACTTCATGTATCAGATATTTCAGTTCTTCTGCAATCTGAGGACAATGGATTTCCCTTGAATTGCAGGGCTGGTGTCTTATATAGCACTCCCTCCAGGGCACTTGGCTCACAGAGGAACCATGTTCTTAATAAAAAGAATTAAACTGGGTCTCCAACAAGATGCAGGAAGCATTTGGGCAGAGAAGTCAGCCCACCAGCTGGAGTAAAAAGAGCTAAGGTGTCCATTCACTGGCAGTAAAAAGACCTAAGGTGTCCAGTGAAAATCAAGGTGGTTTGGGGCTGCTGGTAAGTATCTCCCAGGGATCAGCCAACACACGCACACTCTACCTCTCCTCTTCCCTTCCACCATTACTCATAAAGCTGTTGCCTTCAGTGACATCTCTGCTTCCTATTCTCTCCAAAGTCTTATCTACATGTTCCACTCAATCATATTTTGCCTAAAGGAAATAGTAACAGGTGGGCATTACAGTCTGAATGGGGTCACACCATGTGACTTCTATTTAATGTTTTTTCTTGCTGAGGAATTTACCACAGATAACAACACTGAACAAACCACATAAATTACACTAAGCAAAGTAAGCAAGTACATGGCATGAGAATTAATGAGTCAATGTCAGGGTGAGTACCCTTCACAAGGTGGCCAGAGAAGGGAAGGGGAACTTGGGGCAGAACTGGGGCTGTCTTTAAGCAGAAAAAAATGCTGGGAGGAATGAATTGGATGGATGTTACAAGCTCTGCATAGAGGAGATGAGGAGTGAGCGAAATCTAGCAGTAGGAAGAGCTGGGATATCAAAAAAAGCTTTTTGTGGCATTAGTGAGTGTCTTTGCAATGCTCTCCGTAGTGCTCTGGATAGTGGGGTATCGGGTTACCTGGAAAGAGGGGACTGAAGGGCAGTTTCAAGACTGTTTGGGTTTTCTTCCCAGTGTTAATGCTTATTATGACTGAAATGGAAAGACAAACAGCTTGTGCTGCTGACATCACTCCATAGAAATTGGGACAAGGTCAGCAATCTGAAGAAATTCTTTGGGGTATAGGGGATAATGTCACATTGAGTTCTAGTAGCCCTTGGATAAGAGAACAGTGGCTTTGCGTGAAATTTTGACAGATGGCCATCTATCAGCACCCAACAGCCAAAGCACCCAGAACCTAGGATGCTGAACATAGCAGTCAACCTTCTCCAGCATTTCCCATAAAAGCCTTCTTACTCCTCATTTCCCATTATTTTCCTATACAATCCATGCCTCCCTGGCAAACAGAACTGCATATGGTTCTACCAACTTGCATGTGCCTTCCAATGGCCATCATGTCATTGTTGTGTTTTTTTTTTCCCCCACCCGGAATGCTCACCTCTCAGCTGATCCACCACAGCCCCTTTAGAAGGGGTCCTATCAAGCCACGTTTCTGATGACATACACCTATGTGTATGTATGTATGTTCCCTCCTGCCTATGAACTCACACGCATGTGCCCGACACCTCATGGCAGACAGAACACAAACACGAAACCTAAGTAAACAGGGTCAGAAGTTGACTGTGTCACTAACTGACTCTATGATCTTGAGATTTTTACTCAACCCATCTAGGCCTCGGTTTCCTCATGTGTTCTATGTATACTACAGGGTTTGGGGAGTGATTAAATATCCTAAAATAAATAAAACACCCAGCACTGTTCCTGTGCATAATAAATACCGATTCTAGTCCCCCCCAACTTCTTATGTACAGTTGACTTTCCACTGTCCTAAAGATAGATCGCTCCCTCACTATTTTGTAAGCTGCAAAGGTAATGCTATGATTTTTGTTGCTCTTTTCTCCTCTCTAAAGAGGACTTCTCACTCAACAAACCAGAGACAAATGAAAGAACAAGCAAACACACAAATAGAAGAAAATTCCATCCCTACTTCCAGTTTGTCTGAACTGTTTCCTGAGACATGAAATTGTGGTATTTTAAACAAAAACAAACTCCAAATAAAAGCCAATGGCTCTGCTGAGTTATTTTTGCTATTTTAGCCCCAATGACTAAAATGACTTTGTAATACCCATGAAGGGAAAACTGTACTTTGGAAAGGTCGTGGGGAAGAAAATCTAGGTGGTATGTCTCAAGTAACTCAAACCAGGTTAAAAGCTTTGCTTCCAACCTATGTTTGTGCAAAGACAAAGCATGGGATTATCATTTATTACAAATCATTTCCCTCTGTGCTCTGACGTTACTCCAGTTCTCCAAGAGTTTCCCCTCTCTGCACCACAAGCGTCCCCTCCTTGCAGGAAAGAAACACTGTTGGCTTCAAAGTGGGGAGGATGAGAGAGGACTGGATTCTCCCAATAGCTCCCTTCCAACTCAAGAAATGGAGGTCATTCTAAAGGGCACACAGCACCTTCCAGTAGAAAGCTTCCAACTCAGGAAATGGAGATCATTCCAAAGGGCACAAAGCACCTTCCAGTAGAAAGAGAAGTTGCTTCATTACTAGCCTCCCTTTCTCTCTGGGAATAAATCAGCAAACCCATGGAAATGTCATCCTTTGCACCGGCCGGGCTTGGCCAAGCCTGATGTGAATTTTTCTCGCTGATTCGAAACCGGCAGACGTGAGGAGTGCAAGGAGGTAAAGCGAGAGGAATTGCCTCTCTGACGAGCTCAGGAGATGCTAATTGTTGCTCAAGATCTTATCGGGTCTTAGTTAGAGGCATCATTTAACCTCTGGCTCCTAGCGCACTGGCTGCCATGGAGAACAGCCTTCTCCTCCTTCCCAGCCCTTCCTGTGCCCGTGAACACTGCAGAGAAAAGGCCCGTCTTGTGGGAAATCCACACCTGATGAGAGACCGGGAGCGAGAATCAGTCACCTGAGTTGTTCCAAAGTTGGCAGGGCCATCTAGGCCCAACCCTTCAGCCCCGAAGCCTAAAGAACCACCATTTGAGCCTGGGGCTCAAGCATCTGTGTTTTCCAAATCCTTTCATTTTCTCTGTAGCATAAAACAGTGAGAGAGAGAGAGAGAGAGAGAGCCCAAAAATGGATTAGGACCATCCCACACTACCTGAGTGCATGTCCCTGCTCTCCACCAACCAACTTCAGGCATATCATTTGTTAGCATTTGTAAAGCACGTTCAACAGTGTCTTGAACACAGTAGGCATGATTTAAGATGTTGTTAAATAATAGTAAGTAAATACCATTGCTTTGGCCTTTTGTCTAATCTGGTTGTTTTCCTAGTGCTGAGACCAGAAGTCTCAGCATCACCTAAATAGAAACTTGTTAGACATGCATGTTCTGGCTGCCCAACTCCAGACTTTTCAAACCAGAAATGCTAGAGGTAGAGCCCAGCAGCCAGTCTTAGCAAGCCCACCAAGTACACATTTCAAGTTTGACAACCACCGATTCGAGCCATAAACTCTCATTCAATATTTTCATCTTACCCAGTCACCTCCCAGGGTACTCTTGCCAATCAGGCTCTTTGTTATCCCTGGAGAGGCATCTGAGTCATCCTAGAATTCCAAGTACTCCTCAAAATGCATTTTTATTAGTGAGAATTATTTTGGTAGCATGTGACAGGCATCCTATTCAAACCAGCTGAAGCCCCAAAGAGGACGTAGTATTGTCCTGTACGACAGAAGGGGTCGGTGGGCATGATGACAAGTCATGTTTATGGAGCATGAACGCTGTGCCTGGAAATATTCTAAGCACTTTACAAATATTAACTACTACAATCTCCACATCAGCTCTGTAAAGGAGAAGCTGTTATTATAATTGAAGAGCCAAGGGCAAGAGGAACAGAGAGGTGCAGGAACTCCCCCAAGGCTGCACAAGGAATATGCAATAGACCTGAGGTTCCAACCCATAAGGCAACCCCGAATTCCCTGCAAGGCCCCTTTGCAAAGCAAGGCTGGATCCAGGTGCTCACCCTTGGACAGCAGGTCTGTTTTTCTCCACTCTCAGGCCTTGCTTTATGTTGGGTTGGTTCCCCTCCCAGACAGAGAGCCCTTGCATGGTGCCCCTGGCTGTTCCAGGGCAATACCTGACATACTGACCAACTAAAGAGCAAAAGATCTCCTCCCCATCACTTGCCCTAGCAAAAGCCATGGAAGTGACCTTGAATGGACTGACCTATGCTACATACTCAGCCTTAGACCAATCACTAGTCTGGCCTCTGGAGGACTGAATGTGCCTCTTGGCAACCTAAGTCCCGGGGTCATCCTGGATTCAGGGACCCACAGGGCCCAAGGGCTTGGAGGAGTTCTCTGGAGTGGCCAAAGGTAGCAGCATGCCAGAGAGGCAAAAATTACCCGTATCATGTGCTAGGCTGCATTTTAAAATCATCCCTGGGATGCCATCATTCAGTGGCTTAGTAGGTTAAGCATCTGACTCTTGATTTCAGCTCAGGGTATGATCTCAGGTCTGTGAGATCAAGCCCTGCATTGGGCTCCACACTGGGCAGGGAGCCTGCTTGGGTTTCTCTCTCCCTGCCCCACCCACCCCCTGTTTTTTCATTCTGTCTCTCTCTTTCTTAAAAATAAAATAAAATAAAATTTTTAGAATTTTATACATATCATACCATTGAATCATCATAATAATCCTTTGAGATTAGGTTCTGCCCCGTTTTTCAAATGAAGGAATGGAGGCAGCAGAAGATTGAGTAGCTTGTCTGGGATAGCAGAGGTAATAAAGAGCAGAACCAGCCCGGGGACCCGAGTTATCGGCTCTGGAGGTCTAGGCACCCAGCAACCAGATGGACTCCCACCTATCAATGCTTTCGTCGGGTCTGAGTTGACAACACTCACTACCCTCCTGCTCAGGCTCAGTTTCCCTTAAAACCTTTCTTGCTTGATGAGATGACAAAGAATTTCCCACACTGCCCTACCCAGGAGTTTCTCCAAATAACAAGCATCTTCTCTTTCATTATATACCAAACACCTCAAAGTAGGGTTGCCAGATTCAGCCAATAAATACACAGGACATCCCATTAAATTTGAATTTCAGATAAAGAATCATGTTTCAGGTTTTTTTAAGTGTAAATATGCCTCATGAAATATTTTACCCAGCAATCCTTAACTCGGAGCAAGATTTGCATCTGGGGTTTCTAACTATACCAGTTTTCTGGGGACTGAGTGGGTTCCCAAGACATGGAATTTTCCATGATAAAACTGAGAAAGTTCTGGGCAAACCAGAGCAAGCTGGTCACCCTGCATCCCAGTAGCCTCTAAACAAAGAGACTCAGAGCTGGCAGGTGTCCTCCTGTGCCCAACAGCCAGCCCCTCTCAGATCAGCTACCTTTGGGATCATTCCCTGGAGACGTGTGGTTGAATCCCTGAGGACCACATACATGTGCACACACACACACACATACACACCAACCACTCATACAGCTCCCACTCCTAGCTCCTCATCTAACCAGAGCTCAAGGTCTCACAAGGACACCCTCAAAACCAGCTGACACTCTCACTGTGCAAGGGTGAGACCCTGTTCCCTTCCTCCTCACCCTCCTCAGCATCTCCAACAGTTTCCTGCCACAGCACCTCAGCCACCAGAAGGTATAGGCCACCACAGGGCCATCTTGGTCCTTCTTGTCAGCACTGCCTGGAGCCTCAAGAAACACAGAGTCAGAGCTTCTTCCCTGGGAAATGCAAAGACTGTATCACCACACCCAGGACACTCTGATACTGAAGATTCCTTGTTCGGTCTTATTTATCTAGGCTGGCTTCCTGCATGGTGCTTAGAAACCATGGAGCATCCAGGGTTGAAAAAAGAAGTTAACACTGTCTACGTGGGAAGCTGCTCAATTTAGCAAAAGCAGAGATGGGGGCACTGTAACCATCACATATCATCACATCCACATTTGGATACAGAAAGCTGCTACTCCCAACCAGCCCCGTGTGGGCAACCTCTTGTCCAGTGGGCAGGATAGAAATCCCACCTCCATTATTCGATCAATCAATCATCAGTCAATAAATCAGTTATCAGTCTTTTACACTGTGGCTTTCTGAGCTAAACTGGTACCTTCCCTGGGGCACCTAATCTAGCATGAACTGGCCTTTGGATTCTAGAATCTTTAACCTCTTCCCTTGGACCTCTTTCATTCTTCTTTTTACTCCTTGAGTTCCTCTTCTCCATAAGCCTACCTCCTGCAGCCAGGGTGAAACAGACAGGCATGTCCCTTTGCAAATATCTGTGTAACCTGACATTGCTCAGACACAGATCCACTAGCAAAAACTTTGTCTTCTCCCCACTGTTCTTTCCAAGACATAGAGCTGTCTGGCAATAGGCAGAATGCTTTGAAACACAGACTCTGGAGCCAGAACTCCTTGGGTTCAGGTTCTAGTCCTTCCATTTACTCTCTGTGTAACCCTGGGTATACAGCTAGTAAGTAACTAACTTACCCTTTGTGTGTCTGAGTTTCCCTGCATACAGATGGAAATATGTATCAGTCAGGGTTCTCTAGAGAAACAGAACGGATAGGATGTGGATGGTGAGAGGAAAATTTATTTTAATGAAATTAATTGGCTCACTCAATTACAGAGCCTGGCAAATCCAACATTTGCATGATGGGCCAATAGGCTGGAGACTCAGAGATGATGTTGCAGTTCAAACCCCAAAGCCCTCTGCTGGCAGAATTCCCTCTTGCTTGACAGAGGTCAGTCTTCTTTTCTCAAGACTTCCACTGATTGGTTTGGGCTCGTGTTATGAAGGAACAATTTGCTGTACTCAAAGCCCACCAATTTTAATAGAAGTCTTACCCAACATTACCTTTACAGAAACATCCCGAAAAATGTTTCATCAAATATCTGGGCACGGATGCCCAGTTAATCTGACACCTAAAATACACCGTCAGGGGAGAGAGTAGGTGCCTATTTAGCAGGGCTGCTTTTGAGAACCGAGTCAGTCTATACAAGGATTAAGAAGTAGGTGCCCATTAAAACTGGCTGCCTGAATGAGCTTTCATAGTTAGTCCTCCGTGCTCGGGGTTGTAGGTGTTGAGGATGAAGAAAATCTATTCCCTGCCCTCAAGGAACTGAATCTAGGAGGTCTGAGATGGGTACATAAAAAAACAACACAATGGAACAGATGCCCTGAAAGAATGATGTACTTGGCTCCGGAGGAAGGCACAGGAAGAATCGCACTCAATTTGTCCAGGAGGGTCAGAGATGAATGCTCAGTGACCATTAAGCAAGGAAAGACCTCAAAGGAAGAGATGAAACTTATGGGGATTCCACCGTCCAAAGGCCAGCTCTAGACTAGACCAAGTACTCCAAGACACTCACAGGGCACCTGAGGGAAAAAGCTTGAAATGCCAATGACCCTGCCTTCTCAGGGCGGGTAATGCCTATAGCCAGTCCTTGACTAGTTCACAGCCACGCTTTACCTGGACTGGAGACCTGTTGCTCCCCCCTGGAACCCCAGAAACCTCAGAGGGAGACGCGGTGATGTGCCATCTCCTGACACAGAGGAGTGGGGTTGGGATGTCGCAAGTCTCCGTGCTGTCTGATATCTAGACCTCACATGATTATAACCCCAGAAGATGTGGTCAAGTATATTCATCGGTTCAATCCCCAGGTGGAGAAGTGCTGTATTCACAAGAGAAAGAGATGCGAACGCCAACATGCCAGGAATGGGATATGGTTTGGTTTTGTTAGGACAAGAGAGATTGCTTTTCAGAGTCTGACCCCAGTGCCTTCCCCTGCCCCCTCTCCTCGTGAATGGTCACCTCCCCTGCCTAGTCCAGCCAACTGTTTTCTTTTTTCTTTCTTTTTTTTTTTTTTAATTTATTTACTTGACAGACAGAGATCACAAGCAGGTAGAGAGGCAGGCAGAGAAAGAGAGGGGGAAGCAGGCTCCCCGCCAAGCAGAGAGCCCGATGCGAGGCTCGATCCCAGGACCCTGGGATCATGACCTGAGCCGAAGGCAGAGGCTTTAACCCACTGAACCACCCAGGCGCCCCCCAGCCAACAGTATCCTAACAAGAGCCCTGCCACCCTCAGATTGTCTACAATGGTAGCTCTTACGTTCCGCTCCTCACTCCACCCTGCCCCACTGGGATCCGTCTAGTTCTTAGAGCAACTGTTCCCCTACCCCATCTCCCCACCCCCCAGGGAGCAGGGCACTGCAACGTAGTATGAAATACATGGAAACTCCAGTGAGGAAGCCCTGAGTGTGAATCTCAATCTGTTAATGACCAGCTGTGTGATTGTAAAAGATAATTATAAAAAAAAAAAAATCAGATAAAAGATAATTATCCTCTCTTGCTTCAATTTTCCTGTCTGCTAAATGCATACAAGAATAACGTTGAGTCTAATAATTGTGACTGTAACAAACACCTCAAACCTAATGACAGAAAACAACCATTTGATGATACTCCCAGATTCTGAAGGTCGGTAATGTGGAAAGGACGCAGTGGGACAGCTTGTCTCTGCCCATGGATGCTTGGAGCCTCACCTGGGCAGATCTAAGGCCAGGAGTGACTTGACAGCAGAAGCCTAAAATCACTGAAAGTCTCCTTTAATAACATGACCAGAAGCTGAGTTGGGAGGACTTGAAATTTAAGGTCACTAGCCAGAGTGCTAGCCCTTCAGGGTAGCATGGGTTCCTTCCAGCATCATGCACCAGAGAGTTGGACTTCATATATGGTGGCCCATGGCTCCAAAGATGAGCACCCTTGTTAATAAGACAGAAGCTACATCACCTTGCAAGTCACGTTCTGCCACTTCTGATGTGCCTTGGTGGCTATAAGCTAACCACAAGCCTGCCCAGATTCAAGGGGGTGGGGGCAGGAATGGGCCTCTGCCTCTTGATGGAGGGATGGCAAAGTTCTAGAACATACGGGAAGGGAAATACTATTTTAGCCATCAGAAAATAAGATCGTCCACATTCCTGTTTGAAATTGTCATGAGGCTGAAATACGACATTGTGTGTCAAAGAACTTGGCAAAGGATAGATGTTCATTAACCTGCTTCCTGCTCCTCAAGTCAGGTTGAAGTGCCAAGTACTCAATGGTGTTATTGGAGAGCAGCCTTTTAAAGGCTTGTGCCATCACATCTCTCTTCTCCCCACACACCAGAGCACGCTTAGGTCTTCCAGCTGTCTGGAATGGAATTGGGTCTGTGACCCCTTTGCTCACAAATGATCACAATCATAATCTTAGCCATACACCGATAATAGGACCCTGCTAACTGCCAGGTCCTATGCTAATGTAACACTTGGTCTCATCTGCTAGGACCATAGCCTCTCAAGGTGAATACCAATGTCTCCATTTCACAGATCAGTAAACTAGAGCTCAGAGTGATTATCTAACACAACACAGCAGGTGGACCCAGCACCCATATTCCAACCTGGGTCCCAAACCCCTCAGTCCTCCATTCTGCATGCTGAGATGCTCAGCGGTCCCAGGAGCTTGGAGGAGTGGGTTCTTCAGTGATGTTCTAGAAAAAGTTTAACAACCACATAACAAAAAACAAATTATGTATATATGAGATATTTGAGTATGTATATGCATGTACATATGTGTTTATTATGTTTTGATGATATAAAAGATGCATAGCATATACTTACATACTACTCTTCATTGAATTTTTTTTTTATTGTTTAAGATTTATTTTGAGATAGAGAGTGCACATGTTCCCATGCATGGGAACATAGAAGTGGGGGGAAGGGGCAGAGGCAGGGGTAGAAGCAGACTCCCTGCTGATCAGGGAGCCCTACACAGGGCTCAGATCCCAGGACCCTGGGATCATGACCTGAACTGAAAGCAGATGCTTAACCCACTGAGCCACCCAGATGTCCCTTCACTGAAATTTCTATAGAGCCAACTGATGCCTACAGAATGTTTGTTGTGATTTTTTCTGAACTCTATCTATAACCTACCTAGGGTTTTAACTGATAAATGAGCATAGTTCTGATGTGAATGTTGGTAGATATTTTTTGTTTATAATCAATGAGTAAGATGAAAATGAAAACAACAAAGACATTTATAGGAACTTCACCCATTTATCAATGACATGATTGAATTCTTTGCTGAATCGGATAATAGCTTTCACACAGTATTTTTGTGCTCTTTTCACAAAATAATGTTCTAAAATATGACACAATTTTAAGTTTGAACTGTATTACTAATATTTTTCCATTCCTTTCTTTGTAGACAATTATTGGCTCATAACCCCCTCGGTATAATCTGAAACTGAGCCCCAAAGACAGAGGCAGCCACTCTGGGTTAGAAGGTGGCGGGTTTAACAAGCAAAGGGAATTTACTTACAAGGCTTGTCTTGGGTGGCAGCAAGACGAGTGGACACCCCAACCTGCACGCCACATCTTATGAGTCCATGAAGAGGCCTTAACTGGGGTCAGTCACACATACAGTGCCAAGATCTCAGCCCCACAACACTGTTTCAAGGCCGGGTCCTTGGAGCCACCTCAGGGAGACAGAAAGGCAAACGGGACCCACATTTCAAGCACAGGGGAGGGATGAGGTGCCTTAGAGTGCCTGGGGCCAGCTCATGGGTCAGCTGGCAGTCAAGTCTTGATGACGTTCCCCAGCAACAATCCACAAAATGATACATGGAGCCCTGATTTGTGGTGTTTGTTAATTTCAATCCAGTTCATGCTCCCACCATGTCAATTTCAAGCTACCGACCAAAGGTCACAGACCAGACTATCAAGTTGGGAAGAAAGGAGTAGCATTTACAACATCGTATGTTTCTGTATTTCTACCTTAAAGGCGCAATAGATAAAAACTTAAAGAGAACAGAGAATAGTAAAATGTAGTCAAATAATTGGGAAGTGATGGATTTTGAGTATTCACTATCTTTTTAAAATACACGATGTTTTAAAATCGTCAGTTCATACAATTTAAATTTTAGTAATAACTGTATTTAATAACCACTTTGCAAAATTCCTAAAAATTCAGCAGTGAGCTTTCATTGGCTGGTATGTTAGACCCGGCATCATACTCTGCCAGGCTAAAGAACCCCTCCCTTCTCCCCATTGCTCACCTGCACTCCCAGCATGCTCTGGGGCTGGTGCCAATAAAGCACATTATAAAGTAACAACAATAGTGACATGTCTATGACTTGGAGTGGTCTGGTATTTCTATTTCTCAAGGTCACGATAAATTCTCCTTCATCTGCCCTAAGAGGACTCCTGAGGTCACCCTTCCTAACACCTGTCAATCATAGTGCTGTTTACTATGAAGCCCCCTTGGTGTCTTCCAGCCTGGCTGATGGGAGAAGTCACCTCCATGCAGTTCACTGGGCTGCTGTAAATTCCCCACCGGCCCCCGCTTACTTTGAGGTGCTCTCCTCTCAGATGCAACTTGTTCCGCTTTACATCCATGCTGTAACTCATTAAAACTGTGTTTCACTCTGCCGTTCTGCTCATTACAATGGGCAGAGAGAGATTTGCTTCTGGGAAGCACAGTTATAATGAGGACAGAATGTTCAGCGCAAAAACAGCTTCTAATAGCTCATTAGGAAAATTGACTAGTTAGGCAGAACTCTTGTTCCCTCACTTTGACTAAAGATCTGAAAGCCTTTCCTTCTCCGAAGGCTGGGAACATAGGTGATTCATCCAGGATACCTAGCCAGGGCTGGCCAGAAGCTCTGGCTTCTTCCTGGAAATGCCCCGAAGCTCCCTAAAGCTTGGGTGATGGGTAGACTCTCCACACGGTTGACTGTCTTCTCCGAGGAATAGATCATGGCTTTCTGTGTGTGAGTGTGTGTGCATTTGTGCATTTGCTTGTACGGGAATGGGGCAAAGGATAAAAAGAAAGGAGGGAGGGAGGGAAGCAAGAACAGTGGCTCCCCTTTATCCTCACCTCAACCCACCTGATAGGAGCAAGACGCTATCAGTAGCCTAGAGATCTTCAAATTTCCAGTCTTATTCTCAGAAGTTCCCCCAGCCCTTCCCTCATAGGCATTTCCTCAGCTCTTGATAAAAATTAGTCTAAATTGGGCCTCCTACCTCAATGTAAATCATTAGCATTATTATGATAATCAAGACCATAATTTCCCCCAGTCACTGGAAAAACCAACACCATATCCAGTTCAAGGACACAGAGGTTGAAGCAAGCACCCGACAAATTTGTGTCACCAAATTGCAATCATTGGGAAGGTGACTACATGTCAGTTTCGGATTCCATAAACATAAGATGAATCCAAGGAATGACCTTCTGTAACACCATCTTACATGGAACCCAATTTGTAAAACTGATAAAATTGGAGCTTCTCTTGGGTTCTGACTATTCATGCCCTCCTGTTTCTGTTCCCTCTGGTGGTAGCCAGGCCCCCCTTCCGAAGTTCTGTGCACACAGATTGAAACCACGGCCAAGTGCCAAGGCCGTATGAAGCAGCAGTGCCACTTCTAGGACTTTCACACAACAGAAAAATCAGACAAGAGCCACAGAAGTTTGCCCACGGACGTTCATCTCATCTTCATCCATAATTCTGAAAATTTTATAAGACTAGCTAACTGTTTCATAACAGTAGGATTGGTTAAAATAAATTACAGTATGTATATATAAAATAGAATAGTAAGTTTCCACTAAAAGTGATGTGGATTTCTATTTATGACACGGAAAATATTCTTTCCTACTGGTGCGTGGTGGGGTGGGGACAAGGACACGACAGTAGGACATCATTTGTGTAGAATTGTGCATAGAGTTGTGTAGGCCCAGAGGAATGTGCATCAAGATGGCATTTCCTGGGGTTTAGGAGGATGCGTTCCTTATTTAATTCTGTAATTTCTGCACTTTTCAATTATTTAGGATAGGCATGTATTATTTTTACCCAAAAGAAAAAAAAAGAGAAACACCCTAAAATTTAAATAAAAGCAAAGAAAGAAATTGCTGCTTTTCATCACTTTTAGAGCAAGTCACCTCTCTTGACCTGTTTGAGGCTACTGAACATTTTCAAAAACAAATATAGTCCAGTGATTTTTTTTTTTTTTTCCTTCCGGGAACTGAGGAATATTGCTACTCACAGCACCTGGTAACCGTGGCCTGCTCACCTCATGGGACCTGCCAGTCCAGCATGTGGTTTCCACCTTTTCCCACATGTGCAGGCTGTAGACCAGCCAAACGAAAAGGCCTGTCTGTGAGTGCTGGGGACAGGACCTGGAGAGGAAGGGACAGGGCCTGCCAGGGACTTTATTGTCCCACTGCGGCCTAGTGATCTGGCTTTGCCCACACATCTCCTACTCCGAGGGTCCTGCAGAACCGCAATAATAACCTCTGAATCCACCAGCCCTCAGTGCCCTACAAATGCCTCCCCAGTTCACCTGAGGTGGGCTCAGCTCCTGCTTTGTACATGCAAAGCAGTCCCGCTCTGCCACCAGGGTGGCTGCGGCCCAAGGCAGCGGGAGGCCTGATCTGCACGTCCCGGTCCTCGTGCACTCCAAACTGGCACCTCCCCCTCGGATCCCTCAAGACACCATTGCCGTGTATGGCCTTTGGCTGTGAGTGGAAAACACTTGTGTTTTGTCAGTGGCGTTGGGCAGAATTACAGGGCCCCTGAGCAGCGGCCCTCATGGCCCCTGGTTCCCATAATTCAGAGGATCCCCTCAAACATGGTTCCCTCGGCCTCTGCCTGTAGCCTTGGCTAAGGGCTCAGACGCCAGTCAGTGGAGCTCGGCTAGAGGCTATGCCACGTGTCCCCCAGGAACCCTGGCCCCAAGTGCCTGCCAGTCACCTCTGCCTACCTGGCCCCTTCCCCTCAGGTAAACAGAGGCCTATGAGAAGTCATGTGCCCAGACCATCCATGCTCCTTCATTACCTCTCTCTGCTCCCCTCAGGATGGGTCTTCTCAGGGTTCAGAAAACAGAAACTCAAGTGTACTATTCTAGCCCCAATGACTGCCCTGGACATCTTCAGATGATGTGTGGAGCTTCCCTCGCTGTAGCCTGCTTACCTGTAGCCCTGCCCGGGGAGGGGAGGCTGAGGCACGGGGTTGCAGCGTGAGGAGGGCTTCCTGGCCGGCCATGTTGGATATGACCTGGCTTTAGCCCCAGCTGAGTGCCTGTTAGCAGAGGAGCCAATGAGGCTCAGGGGTGAGTTAATTGTTCCAGATCATCCCATCAGTAAGGAATTAAATGGACTCCAGCTTCAGCTGGGACTGCCGGGGAAGCTACTCTTCACTCTCTGCCTGGAGAACATGGGGCCCAGCTGTCAGGAAGAGTCCATATTCTCCAGGCCCTTGGATGAGGTCCCCGGAATCGTGGCATCTCAAGCAGCCTTGAACTATCACTCAAATCGTTCATAATCATTCTTCTTTCCGAGAATCTAAGTATCAGCTCTCCCAGAAGACAGAGACCCCTCACAGGCTGGGACTCTGGCTCGTTTGTCTTTATTTTCCCCATCAGCGCCTAACGTGATCCCCAAGGTATGTTTGTCGATTGCATTTAATTTCCTGGATATAAATTGAAAACTATCTAGAACAGATTAATCATTAGAGGCTCTTACTTTTTCTATTATACAGTATATTAACCTTACTATAAAAATTAGCCTAATTCCTTTAGAATTTTTTTTCACAAAGTGTCCGGGATATAAATTGGCCCTATGTATATCCAACAGAGCAGATTAAAATGATATATCATAGGTGAAATTACTTTATAAGTTACATGAGCTCAGACAAATTAAGCCATTATTTCTATTATTTTAGTAATATGTTATCATGTACTATTTAATATTACTTAGTATATATTCAGCATTTAGTGTTTTAGTGTTAGCATATATATATATATATTATTTAGTATTTTAATGTCTATTTTAGTAATTATTATTACTTAGTTTATTTACTATTACTACAATAACCAGTAACAGTTCTAGCAGGTTGGCAGTGTTTCTCTGTTTGAATTGGGTTCCACGTCTTCTATTGCTTATTAGAAACCAAACCAGTTTTCATCCATTATTATATGGTCAGGAGTGGTAAGAAGAAGGTTTTGAAAACAGCAAAGCAGGGGCACCTGGGTGGCTCAGTCAGTTAAGCATCTGCTCAGGTCATGATCTCGGGGTCCTGGGATCGAGCCCCACATCGGGCTCCCTGCTCAGCAGAGAGCCTGCTAATCCTTCTGCCTGCTTCTCCCCTGATTTCTCTCTCTCTCTCTCTGAAAAATAAATATCTTAAAAAAAACAAAAACAAAAAAACCAGCAAAGCAGTGACAAGGTATTGCCATCCCTTGAGAAAACCCAGTCCTGGACTAACTCTGGCTTGCAGGCCCAGACTCTGACTCAGAAGGAAAGAGAGGGTTTGTTTTCAAATTTTTGATTTTCTAGTTTGTTTTTCTAGTTTTTGATTAAACCAAGAAGTAAGAGGAACATTATTTTTGAAAAGCTGAACTTATAAAGGAAGAAAAGTTTATACCAGATACTAGAACAATGACAATAAATATAAAAATTAGGATAAAATATAAGACCTCTTTTCTGTTCATTATTCTTCATGATCAAGGTTCTTTCTGCATCTCACCGAGGTGAGCCAGCCAGTCCTCCAGACTCCAGGAACCTACTGCCTCTTCTCGCACAGAAGTAGTCTGCTCGGGAGGCCCCAGGGCCAGGAGGCAGGATTGCAATCATTACTCCCAGTTATTCAAGGTGTGAACTTGGGAACAATCCTTAAAAAAAAAAAAAAACAAGCCTTGGATTCTCTATCTGAATGATACCAATGATACTACCTAAGACACAGGGGTTTTGCAGGAATTAGGTGATATGATGTTTATGGAAACACCTTATTTTAGGGTGTTTGCCTTACTTTGAAAAGACAATGAGAGAGAGAGAGAGAGAAGCTTAAGCAGGCTCCATGCCCAGTCCAGAGCCCAACTCAGGGCTCGATCTCATGCCACTGAGATCCCGACCTGAGTGGAAATTAAGAGCCAGATGCTCGACTAACTGAGCCACCCAGGCGCCCCTGCCTCATATATTTTAGGTGCTCGATAAGTTGATTCTGCCCCGTGTCTTATATCACCTATTAGTAGCCAAGTCTGTTCTCATCTCTTATTACGGCATGTTCATCTTCTGGCATTATTAAAAATAAATAGTCCTGGTAGGTAGTATTTTTAAAAAAATGACCAATGCAATTATAGGAATGAATTTGGGCTACTTAATTCTCCTCTAATGTTGAACTTTTTAAACATTTTTATTTATTTATTTAGTGACAGAGATCACAAGTAGGCAGAGAGGCAGGCAGAGGGGGAGGGGGGAAGCAGGTTCCCCGCTGAGCAGAGAGCCCTATGCAGGGCTCGATCCCAGGACCCTGAGATCATGACCCGAGCCAAAGACAGAGGCTTTAACCCACTGAGCCACCCAGGTGCCCCTAATGTTGAACTTTGTAAGTTGTGTTTCACTTATGAGACAATTACTGCCGTGAAGAACACCGTCTGTAAAACAGGGATAACACAGCATGCCATGCAATTGTGCAGATAGAACACATTCTCTTGGCACAATACTTGAGGTAAGAGAGAATCTCTAGGTACAATATTCTTCTGCTGTCAACCATGCCAACCCGCTCATGTCACACTCAGATTCCACCAGGGCCCAGGGCTGTCACTGTAGTGGGACAACTTGCCTGATTGACCCAAATCTCTCTCCAGCCACCTCTCATCTTGTAACCTAGTAATGGCTCAAAGACACGTGTGCAGCCTCACCTGGGTGGCTCAGTGGGTTAAGCCTCTGCCTTCGGCTCAGGTCATGATCCCAGGGTCCTGGGATCGAGCCCCTCGTAGGGCTCTATGCTCAGCGGGGAGCCTGCTTCCCTTCCTCTTTCTCTGCCTGCCTCTCTGCCTACTTGTGATCTCTGTCTGTCAAATAAATAAATAAAATCTTTAAAAAAAAAAAAAAAGACATGTGTGCAGTTTCACTGATGGCTGGTTTGTGACCAGGAAGCTCAGTTGCTTGGAAGATGGTGATCCTAGTAAAGACAGAAGCCCCTACGGAGCCATCTGTCCCCTCCCCGACACATGGGTCCGTGCCACACAGACTACCTTACCTTGCTCTTCAGATCCCCCCATAGCTGGCCCACTTGTCACCCACTCCTGAATTCACTGTCTTTATTATCAAACGGTACCATGCAGTAGACATATTGGGAAATCTGTCCTGAGACAGAAGGATCCTCACCCCTACTCTGCCCCAAGGATGATGACATGATCTCCCTGAGCCTCAGTTTCCTCACTGAAAGCAGACTTAGTAAAGCCAATATGGGGCACCTGGGTGGGGCAGTCACTCAAGCATCTGACTCTCGGTTTCGGCTCAGGTCATGATCTCAGGGTCCTGGATACAAGCCCCACATTGGGCTCTGTGTGGAATGCAGAGTCTGCTTCAGGATTCTCGCTCTCCCTCTGCCCCTCCTCCCTCCCCTCGCTCATGCTCTCTCTAAAATAAAAAATAACTTTTTAAAATTTTATTTTATTTTTTCAGTGTTCTGAGATTCATTGTTCATGCATCACACCCAGTGCTCCATGCAACACGTGCCCTCCTTGATACCCACCACCAAGCTCACCCTAAATAAACAAATCTTAAAAATAAAAAATTAAATTAAAAAATCAAGCTTATTAAAGGGCTTTTGTAAGGCATAAGTGGTATCATAAACATGGCTCCACGTGGAGATTCTGGCCCATACTAACAATTCCTCCTCTCGGCTCCCATACCAAGTCAAGCTTGACACAGGAAAGACCAAAGGCACTCTGACTTTATCCCGACCTACAACCCCCACCCCATTTCTTCTATTTACTGTCACAGCCCACGTTTTCCTTATGGAATATTAGCCTGAAATCATAACATTCTGTGGCTAATTATTGGCCTTGGCCTTGTTCCCCAAGTGGTAACTCTGTCACCACCCCATCCCTATCCTCTCACTTCACCCAAGTCTGGAGCCCACAGACCATATCCCAATGCAACTCAGTTTGGAGTCACTGGTTCACTAGCCTGTCTCATGCTGTAACTTCTCTTTAAGAATAGAGCCCTGGCTCCGCCTGGGTGGCTCAGTGGGTTAAAGCCTCTGCCTTCAGCTCAGCTCATGATCTCAGGGTCCTGGGATCGAGCCCCGCATTGGGCTCTCTGCTCAGCAGGGAGCCTGCTTCCCTCTCTCTCTCTCTCTGCCTACTTGTGATCTCTGTCTGTCAAAAAAATAGAATCTTTAAAAAAAAAAAAAAAAAGAATAGAACCCTGGCTCTACATGGTTCTATTACATGGTTCTGTCTCCCTCCCCAGGCTTCATAAACGCTCCTAAAAATCCCAGCTTGGCAGTTGGGTTCCACTATCAATAGATGGATTGACTGATCACTGCCTATTCTCACAATCTCCCACCACCCTGATTGTCTTTCCTCCATCCACCCAAGAGCCAGTCAATTATCTGAACTTGCTTTCTCTACTCTGGAACAGAGTGATGGATCACATTATGAAACAGGATAAGAACACTGAGTGGATCAATATTACCCCATCACACCCCCAGGACTAGCACTTTAGATGGATTGCCCTGCCCATGGACTCTGGATGGCCACCAGGTAGCTATCATGAGCTGAGTGTCAGAGGTTCCATGGGGAAAAGAATTACACTTTGTTCTCTGTTGTTTTCCTATCCTATGGGGATAGAATCAATCAGTGAATGGTCACCTTAAGATATCAGGCTGCGAGTCCCCAGAAGTGGGAGTAGGGGAGGAGATATACATCCATGGTTTCTAGACATCATGCCGTAAATCCTGCCTGGGCCATTCCCGCTTCCCTACCTTGGTCTAGCTGTGTGATTTGAACTCGTCATATAACCCATCTGAGCCTCCGCTGCCTCGTTCATAAAACAGGGATTTTACTAGCTGCCTTGTCCCAAGACTACTGATGTTGACCCAATAAATTAGCATCTGTTGAAAGATTACAGACTCTAAATGACTAAGTTGATAGGATGGCTACAGTTCTCAGCTTTCTGTCTGCCTCACGGCCCCCCAACTTGTGTGCACACAACACTCTCTTCTTCCACTAGGAAGACAGCACCCAGCTGGGACAAAGGGAGGAGAACACAACAAAAAAGAGATGACAAAGAGACTATTTTTAGTCTGTTCTTCTTAACATCCCTCATATGTTTCATGATGATTCATGCTTTCTCTCTACTTTGGCCCTGAAAACAGTTCCCTTGTTTTAATATACAGTAACCTCTGTAGGATTTTTTTTTTCTTGCTTGTTTTTCAAGTGGTTATATTTGATTATAGTTGAGAGAGTCTCATTGGAAAAAGCTCACATGTCTGTCTCTGCTCTCCTCCCTTCTTGCACACAAACTGCTATCTCTAAATATTTTGTAAATAAATAGATTGATCCACTTCATATAGTTCTAATGATTTATGCTGTAGAGTAAATCTAAACCCAATAAAAATGGAGATCACAAGAACGTGAGTCTGTTTAAAGAGGACTGATTATTTTTTAACAGTTTCCGCTTACTCTTCACACCTAGTTATGCCTTTCAGTCATAATCAAGAACTCCAGTGTGGGGGCAATAATAAGCCCTTGTAGTTTACTGTCATGTTCACACCTCCCTTGACCTGGCTCACATTCCCCTCCCTCGTTCGCTGCACCAGATGTCAGGAAATGTTTAAGCATCCACTCTGAAAGGCAGAAGGAGAGCTACACAGCTCCCCACACCATATTTTGTATCTCTGGAATATAACTATACCTTATGGGAAACGGTGCTAGAGAGAAAGACCAGCCCATGGAGAAGGCTGGTTTACAGCAACACCAAAATCCCATCTGTAGTCACGGATGAACTTGCTGCGGGTGCCTCACCTGGATCCCTTCACACATGAAGTCCCCAAGCTCATGCGAAGTTGTCACCCTTTGCACACTTGTCACTCATCCATCACTTGGATTGCGTGAGGGGCAAGGCGCAAGTGCCAGGCCACCAAGGCCGGTGGTGACAGCCGAGCCCCATGGATGGACGGGAGCTAGAAACTCCCCCTGCTTCCTCCACATCTGGATGGGACAGATCTGGTGCCTACCCTCTGCCATCCCCCTAAGAGGACTGAGCCCCAGTGGCTCCCTGCACTACCCTATCCATTAATACCCCTTCACTGTCTCGCCTCTCTTCTCCTATCCACGTTTCTATGGGTCAATAGTAAAACCATTCACACTCCGATCTCGGGGTCTGCTTTTGGAGAAACCCAGTTGAGGATGGTGTTTTTGCCAGAAGCATCTCCCTCTTTCTCCTTCAGAACCCTCCCACATGGGACTAAATCCTCAGGGCCTACGCCACGAGAGTCACTCATGGAAGCTGCTAGAAGCGTGACCCTGGAGGACAGCATCATCACGTGACCCAGCCCACTCCCCCCTGGCCTGGCTCCTCCTTTGGGGAGGAGCCCCAAAGGACTAGGCTTCACATACTGCTACCCAGAACCCTCACAGAGAAGCAGGCAGCATGGTTGGGCCCCACGTCCTGCGGGGTGATGGCATTGTCTTATCCAGAAGAATAATTCTCCCAGGAGGAATTTTAAAGAAGATTATGGGCCAATGAGGGCTTGGGAAGCTTCTTGGAACACTTCCAGTCATTCGGGGAGTCAGACCCTCACCAAGTCCAACCTGACAGAATGTGTGGGCTTTTGAAGGGATGTCTGTATCGCATGTGTGTGCTGCTGGTTTGCTGTTGTCCCATCCCTCGGTGTCTGATTCTAACGCTACTTCCCTCAGCCATCTTCATCCTCAGTCCACGTTAGAATGAGCCTCTCCATTTTCCCTGTCCCTGTAATACTTCGTTTGCCCTTTTTTTATTACCTGGAAATGCTAACAATAATAAATAGGACAATAATTATAGTAACAATACTTGATAGATGACTTCTACTAAGAACTCACAATTTGCCAAATGTCCTGCTAACCCTTTGCAAACTTTCTTTCACTTCATCCCCATGAAAACCCCACTCAGCATGTGCTATAATCCGCTAATTACATGAAGGAGCCTTTTTCCTTACCTTTCCCTGGGTCCACAGTACCCTTGACCTCGTGGCTTTGCAGCATTCTACTCCCACTGTGGGCAGGGCATCCCCTCTCTGCTGGCTCCTCCGTGAAGGTGGGTTTGCATGCAATTGGTTATGGAACGTTAGCAAATGGGATACAAGGAGAGGCTTGAAAAAGGACTTTTGTGTTTCCGCTCACTGGGTGGCTTCTCGGACGTGCGCATGAGACATGGTTGGAAGAGAACGGACTCATCACAGTGGCCCCAGCTTGAGGCTGTCCTAGATAAGTCTACAGCCAACGGGTCCCCAGATAATGTCAGCAAACCCAGAAAAGATCAGAAGAAAGGTGCAGTCAGGTCTCAACTTAAATTTCTGAACTGCTCACTCCTGAGCAGATAAATGCTTATTGTTTTAAGCCTCTGACTGTTGGGTCTTATGCATTTTGACAGCAGTAGATAATTGATACGTAGCCTCCTTTTAGATCAGAGGAAGCTTAAGGACAACAGTCACACCACTATTGGGCTCTGTGGACTTGAAAGATAGTTCTCCAAACCTTACCCATTTATCTTCCTAGCTTTTACCTGTAGAGTTGAGGGCATGATAGTAAATTATGGATATTTATTTCCTAATTACATACAGTTCCTGGCCATGGTCAAAATTCAATGCGTGTTGAATTATGTTGTTAAAGTTCAATTAAGAGAAATCATAGGTTCATTTTTAAAATAAGAGGTGAGCATATTAAATGAAAACCCATGGGCAGCACTTCATTTCACCCTTTACTGAAGGACAGGAGTGTCCTATCAGGGCATCTTTTGAAGTATGTTGACCCCTGAAATACTTATGGGTCATGGTGTTTTGTCTGTGGTATTTGTTTCAGATTAGTCCAGTGGGTTGGGGGGGAGTACTGGCAAATCCTAATGTTTGTTGTTGCTGGGCACATGGTTTCACCACACTCATCCCTCTACCTTTAAGTAAGTTTGAAAATCCTCCAAACAAAACATTTAAGAAAGAATAAGCTGCATTTCACCAAGGGCTTCAATTTTCAGTCTTGAGTAAGTCGCTGACTTAGGTGAGTCCCCTACCCTCCCAAGTTCCAGTTGCCGTCTGATAAGGCAAGGATCAGACGAGTTTCCCGAGCTTTCCCCAAAATGAGGTGGTTCCAAAAAATGCAGCAGTAAGTCTGCCTCCCCTCCCCACCCAGAACTTGAATAACATACGGTGACCCATCAACCCTCGGAAAGCAGCCATCCACGTAGGTTTGCGTCAATGCACTGGAGTGGAATGTGTCTACCACACCACTGAATGACCCCTGGTTGTTTTCTCTTAGTCTCGGGCATGAACACTTATTTTTATTCTCTGCATATGTTCTGGGGAGTCTTGTGCTTGGTGGTAGAGCAACATCAATAGACTCCAAGGTTTTATTAAGTTTATCAAGTACCGGAATGTCTTGTCAGCAGCACAGAATTATAAATTCTCTGCTAGCACATCGTAGAGCAGCTGTTCATGAGCACATTGTGATAAATGCTAATACTCTTATCTAATTCATTTATTGGCTCCCACTTGGGGGCTCGCCAATGAGGTAGAAGCTTGTCATCATCCTGTAGCATAAGCTAGGGTAGCGAGGCTCCCGGCAGGACCTGCATCCCGCCTTGTAAGTTACATTCCCAAATGATCCACTGTCCCTCAAAACGTGACTCATGGTGCTCACCGTTTCCTGGGTAACGTCTATCTCCTCTGCTCATCGCACAAGGTCTTCTGCGATCTGCTCTCCCCATGGATCTTGGCTGTGAGGCACACTGGTCAACCAGCAACACGGTGGTGGAGGAATTTGAAACTGGCGACAAGAGCAACTAGAGAGAGTTACCAGTCTATGCTGGGGAGTCTTTGTAAGGCATTTAGGTAACCAAAACCCAGGGAGCAAAGAGCACAATCAACATTTGTCTTTTTCAGACAAGGCTTCAGAATAGAAGAATCCAACTTCACCTAAGGAGGAGGAAAGGAGGTAGAATGTAGTGCTGTTGTGGCCGTGAATGTGATAACGTACAAAAGACAACATCTGGCGCATAATAGATGCTCCATAAATTCTCATGGCCAGGGGCACCTGGGTGGCTCAATCGGTTAAGCACCCGACTCTTGATGTTGGCTCAGGTCATGATCTCAGGGTTATGAGATGGAGCCCGGCCTCAGGCTCCCCTCCTCGTTTAGAGCTCGCTTAAAGATTCTCCCTCTGCCACTCCTCCAACCCCACTTGGACTCTCTCTCAACAACAACAACAAAATTCTCCTGACAAGTCCTATTTTATCCCCATTTCAGAGATGAGGAAACTGAGACTCAGGTAAGTTAAGTTGCGTGGTTTCACAAACAGTAAATTACTGCCAGCTTGGGAAGCCCAGGCCGAACTGTTTTCATGACACCATACAGTTGCTGGGGTGCGGCTCGCACAGGAGTCCAGATAGCCCGGGTGGCGTCAGCTGCGTGGATGGTAACAGCATGGCTCAGGGCCACTGCTATGTTCACTGCAGACCTCACAGCGAGAGCGGCAGGTTTGAACAGGTTTCAGCTGGGGCTCGGGCAGCTTTCTAGACCCAGGGGGAATCATAAAGTGAAACCCAGAAGCTTGTTATGCAAAGTGGCTGAGGATGCAGGGATGGGGGTAGCTCACTAGGTATGAGTGCCCCCAGGACCCACCTACAGGTGTGAGGAAATGTGGGTCTTAAGGTGGCCAAATGAATGCAAGATGGGATGTACTGATGGAATGGGGGGATTCATGTCCTTTCTCCAGTTAAGAGCAATGGGCCAATGCAAGGGGCTCATAGGGAGTCACTGATGTTCAGGAGTCACAGCTGAGAAGGGCTGAGAGCACTGCAGGATCCGACATGTATCACTTTAGAAGCTTTATTGTGGGGTACCTGGGTGGCTCGGTCAGTTAAGCATCTGCCTTCGGCTCAGGTCATGATCCCGGTCCCACATTGAGCCCCTTGCTCAGTGGGGAGCCTGCTTCTCCCTCTGTCTCTCCCCCTGCTTCTGCTCTCTATCTCTCTCTGACAAATAAATAAAATCTTTTTTTTTAAGATTTTATTTATTTATTTGACACACAGAGAGAGAGATCACAAGCAGGCAGAGAGGCAGGCAGAGAGAGAGAGGGAAGCAGGCTCCTCACTGAACAGAAAACCTGATGTGGGGCTCGATCCCAGGACCCTGAGATCATGACTCAAGCTGAAGGCAGAGGCTTTAACCCACTAAGCCACCCAGGTGCCCCAATAAATAAAATCTTTAAAAAAAAAAAATCTCTATCTTGCATTGCCACAACCACACCTCCCTAGAAGGCAGATACAATCATCTTCGGCTCTACTAACAACAGATTGGCTTACAGAGAGGCAAAATGGTCCACAGCACAAAACCAGGCTTTGAGGCCAAGTAAATCTGGATCCAAAACCCAGTGCCACCACTGTTTCTGGGCAAGTAACTCACCTCTCTCTGTGTTGCTAAAAGTACCACTTTCCATGTTGCCGGAAGATTAGCATGAGCATAAAATAAATATTTGACACACCGTGACTAAGTCCTCCATAAGTAGCGATGATAATTTTTATTGTTGTTCACATTCTGGCATGATTTCTAGTTGCCTTGAAGCTTCCGGCCCAATATTGTGCATTTCAGATATGATCTGCCGAAAGGTGCTCTCGCGGTGGCCCACTTCTGACCTCTGATAGGCTGCTCTGTTAGCCTGCGTGTCAATTCAGAATATTTGACTGTAACACACAGACACAGTGTTCCTCAACGTACCGTTGTTTCAGCTTTTAATTTTGTGGTTTCAAAATAATTGTGCTTTCTGCACTTACCCCTGTCTACCTCCCCATTTTATGCGCTATTCTGGGCCGTCTTGCCCTGGTGGCTGACTTCCATCAGCCTAAAACACTTGGAGCAGTTAACAGCTCATTGCGTCAGGATGCTCCTTAAATTTCTTGAGTTTCCAGGCCATTGGCTGGTACCACTCCCTCCACTTTATTATATTGATGGTGATTATGTTTCCTTCTCAACCACAATTCTGCCAATGGCATTCCGTCCTGATCCTCACCACCTAGGCAACAAGGGCACGCTCCGAAAGCCAACACTACCATCACGGGATATAGACACGCAGGCTCCAACAGGAAACTGTGATCACATTCACACACCTTAGCTGTTCAGAAATGTGGCTGGGTAAACACATTTGTCCTAATCCTGGCTTTGCTTCTCAACCCTGGTCAGTCTCAAGGAGACAAAAAAGAGAGATGTAATTTACGAAAGGAAGAAGGAAAGAAAGAAGGAAGGAAGGAAGGAAGGAAGGAAGGAAGGAAGGAAGGAAGAAAGAAAGAAAGAAAGAAAGAAAGAAAGAAAGAAAGAAAGAAAGAAAGAAAGAAAGAGAAAGAAAGAAAGAAAGAAAGTCCCACTATATAAGAAACCTGGTATGGAACAAACTCAGATTCCCTGACTTCTGACCAAGTCCTACTGATGAATTCTCCATTCTTCCTACCTGATGACCAGGAAATAGCCATCATATAGGAACAACATGGTCTTTTACAAATCACCCATATTTCTAGAAAAAAAATGGCAGCCACTCTCATAGGTCCCTGTGTTGAGGTAAAGTGCTTTATTCGTCAATTTCATTGACTTCTTTTGGCCCCTCTGTTGCTGTTACGTTTCAAGTTTACTTCCACTGCTGCATGTTCACTTTTCTGTGGCCCCTTTGATGGATAAAACAAGATGTCAGCCCAGCTAGGAAATCACCTTCTGGCCTAGTGAACCCATCTCTCTGGAAAAGCTTTGTAGTCCACCAGGACCCCAGTGCCCATCACCTCGCCCACCTGAGGCTTACATTGACTCTATTCTCCACCAACTCAGTCTACCTCATCTGAGTCCTGCTTCCAAGCTTCCATACTGCCTTCCAATCAAACACCTTCTCCCATCAGTAGAATGCAAAATCGGGCCCCACAAGGTGGCAAGAAGCTGGAACATCACAAGGATGCACTGAATCCAATCCTAAGCCTCTCCTGATCCTGAGGATTCCTTGTTAGAGTCTGAATGCTGTCTTCTTATCTCTTCTCCCTGGGCTCGTAGTCTCTCACTGGCTGGTCCTGGATCTGCCTCAGTGAAAAATAAACAGAATTAACTTCTCTCAGGAAAGAACAAAGCTATCAGTCCTGTAGACTGGCCAGAGCAATTTTGACCAGAGGCTAAAATCCTATGATGTAAACTCAAAGTTTCCAAATCCAATCACTCAAAAATTGGAGGGTCTGGAGACAATACCCATGGCCTCAGAAGCCCAGCCACTGTCCTAAGCCTGGGTCATGGGACAAGGTAAAATGGTGCCCTTGGGCAGAGCTCTTATGGCATGGGTGGCACAGGGCCTCGGGGGAGGGGCTCAAGTTTAAGGGCAATGGTTCTTCATAGGCAAGACTGGTGAACAGCCTTCTTGCATGGAGGGGTCCAGAATTATGTCAAATCTAGCCCACATCCTTGATTTCAAAATCAAATTTTCCAGTTTTAAGAAGCACAATGGGTACTTACTACCCAAAAGAAATATGCATGCAGCAGACCAAGAGTCTCTTGTTCTTAGAAAGAGACACTAGTGGAGGACTGTCAGTGGCAGTTAAGCCCACACCTCTCCCTTCTCAGCTGGGAATACATGCAGGAACTGATACAAAGACTCAGATTTTGTTAAATCTTCACAAAAACGACAAAGTTAATGCCATGATGACTATCATGTGTATGTTGGAAAATCAAGGTCAAAAACAGAAAGAAACATACCGCAGGTCATGCAACCATCAGTAATGAGGCTAGGATGATAGCAGAAATCTTTCTTGCCCCAAGAACAGGCTTGAGGCCGCTGCTTTACTGTCTAGTACACTGTATCCTTTGGATATTGTGCATAACAAAAGAAGCTTTGATGGAGAACATATAAGGAAGCAGAGTATTTTATCATCTTTGTATTTCAAGACCAATTATGATATGAGGGAGGCCAGTGGTCCATGGAACATAGTTTGGGAAACTCTGTCCTTCAAAATACCAATTCCATATAATTGGGCTACCATGAAGGGGGGCTAAGTAATGTCTGTGTCTATTCTGAAAACTGAGCGGGCTGATGGGGATAAGTTAGTGGCCACAAAACGTCTAGCATGCATTGCCTCTCTGCTCTGCGTTGGCGGCGTGTTATAAATAGTAACTTCTATAGTAACAATTACTATAGATCAAACAAACAGATGAGAAAAAGAGGATAACTCCAGAGTTCAGGTAATATGCTAAGCATCACAGAGCCAATAAAGGGTAGGACTTACCACATTAACCCCTTCCTTGCATCCCCTCAGCCTCTCCCCAGCCCACAAATTCCTACTGCTTCCCACCAGGATTTTCCTTCATCGTGGTCAGTTTGCTGGATAGAGTTCTGAAAGATCTGGGGCCTCCGAACAGAGGCTCACACATGAAGCATGGGAGCAGGGAGACTCCAGGATAAAAGATCTTAGCAGGCTGGCAGGAGGCCACCATTTTCAGAAGGAAAATGTCATGAAATTCCCCCAAATATTACCATACGTGTCCCTGACCTCTGCTTTGTTCTTTGGCTTTTATAAGCAGTAAACTATCCCAAACAGAAATATTTTTATAAAATGAGTCCCATGCTTTAGACATGAGTAAATTATTGCAAGTAGTCTTTAATTCCTGTGCTGATCTTTTCAACAAATGTTTACAGCATTGGGAAGGGTAATTACAAAGCTCTGTTATAAAATGTATATCCGAGGCACCACAAGTAACATTATATCCAGTCCCTAGCTTTGCTTTCTTTCTCTACTTTCTTTATAATTTGCCAGAACCCCCACCTAGCACTTTAATTCCTTCATTTTTATTACAGTTCTTCCTGAATTTCCAGAGGCCCCTCTCTGGTTGTGTCTGAGCGGCAGGTCCGTCCCATCCTACGAACATCAATGGTGTATGTACGAAACACACAAAGTGAGAGGCACTCGGGGGGAGGGGGGCAGTCGGGACCCACCAGGATTACACACACAGAAGAGGGGAAACTGACGATGGGAAATCTTAGAAGCCAGCCGGAGACTGGGGGAAGCATAGAGATTAGACAGTGGGGACTATGACCCCCCCAAGGCTGCAGGGACAAAGGTGGTGTCACGGAGCCTTGGGGCTAAGGTCACCAGGTAGAGGTTAGAACCATAATAGGCCTGCACATGGGGCACTGGAGCCACTGTCAGAAACGCCGTCAACGGCAGAGAGAAGAGGAGAAATGCCTTGGCTTCTTCCTCCCTCCCAGACCCCAACTGCCCCCGAGCATCCCATTATCTGAAGCCAACTAAATGCCACCTGCCATGGGACCTTGGAAAATGCAGCCAACGTCGCATTTCTCTTATTTATTTATTTGTAAAGCTCCTCTTTTATATTCCGAGAGGCTCGTTTCCTTGAAAACTGGAATTTTCCAGCAGTAACATTTTAATCTAAATAATCTCCCCTTGGATGAAAGCAAGCCTTGGGGACACCATGTTTTGTTCAAGCTCAGTGGGGCTTAGCAAGGGGGTGAAGCATGTGTAGGGAATCACTCAAGACCACAGAGAGCCCCCAGCATCTCCGCCTGGGCTTTGTAAGTCTTAAGGATCAGGGATGGGGCCCGGAAGTCCCGCAGCTACATCTACTCCCCTCTTTCTTTTCCTTTTTTGCTTTGTCTGTACCCCTACTAAGTAGATCCAGTGGGAAAAGCAGGACAGCATGCTCACGTCTTGGCATCAGGATTATCGTGTTCTCCTATTTGCCTGTTCATAGTCATCCTAATAGCTACCAATTACCGAGAACTTTCTGCGTAACTTTCACTGTAGGAGGAACACGCCGCTATCATCTCCCACTTACTAACAAGGAAGCTGAAGCCCTGGGGGATTAAGCTGCTCTCCCAGCCTGAAGACCTAGTAGGCGCTGGACACAGGCTGTATCAGGGCTCATTCCTCCCTGACTCCAAAGCACCAGCAGGACGATCTTCGGCTTCCTCCTCACCATAGGATGGGAGGCAAGGCGCTTACAATGTCTGAGTTTGCGTCACAGGAGGACGATCCGCATTGACCTTGCTGGCTTTCCCCGAGTGGCTGGGATTCCCCAAGTCGATAATGTACGTGAAAATGTTCTGAAAACTCTTAAGACCCCCTTGCTTTATATCCTATTATCTCCCCTTCTGCTTCTAGCAGGCACTGTCTGCTTCCTTAAGTCTCTCCATGTGGGGCTGAGCTACTATTTTTGGCCTGCCAAGCTGTTTTCGTTTTGCACCAGAATGCATGCTCCATTTGGGTAATGGGAACAGATGTGACAATGGGAACAAAACTCCTACCAGCCACGTTCTAACCCAAACATCCCAGGCGCGGCTTCCAGAACTCATCTCCTCACGTCTGCTCCTGCACGGGGAAATGGGAGAACGCAGAGCTCCGTCTCACTGTCTTTTACTAGCCTTGATCATTTCTGATATGTGCTCTTGGTAATCACTTTTCCTTCTCACAGCTTTGAGTTCTGGTGTGTTGTCCATATTATATTAATAAAGGTCCGCGGGGAAAGTGTGATTAGTCGGGAGGTTAAGAAATAATTGTAAGAAAATGTTTTGACATTATGTTAATGTCTGTCAGTGTATTATCCCCAATTTAAAGTTAATCACCAAAATTATATTGCAATTTCAAAAATGTAATGAAATAAGATTTGTTGAGGTGTGAATATTAAAGAAACCAAGAGCCGAGAGCTAGAAGAGAAGTAAACTTCTTGTTTAACTCTTTTGTGGTTTCCTGCCAAAGGGCAAAGAAATAAATGGTGGTTTGGGGCCTGTGGATCTTGGCAAAAAAAATGGATTCACAATCCAGAGGAAAACAAGAGGTCTTTGTCTACAAGGCAACACAACCAAGTATTGAGATACAATGTTGAAATTTAAATCCGTGTCAAAAGGGTTCCAAAAATCTGGATGTTTGTCATGATGTGGGCAAGATACTTAGACACTTGATAAATTATTCAATTTTCTTATAAAATGCTGGTGTCCTGCCCGCTCTCTGACTTTAGGCTTCCAATGGTCTGTCAAACATTTCTGCTTGGGTGCCCGGCCACCACCTCAAAATCAAACCAAGCTTCTCAAGTTTCCCCCAAAGCCAATGCTCCTACTTTTTGTTGAGTGGTAGCAGGATTTTCTCAGGCTCTAGTACTTGGATCTCTGGAGTCCTCTTTGACCCCTTCAATATTTATGCCATCTATTCATATCCAGGCCTGAACACTCTTTTGAGCTGTCCTTTAAAAATAAACATGAAAACAATAAATTTTGGAACACTGAAACAAAATAAAATAAAATGTTCAAAAAATACAAAAATAAAAATAAACACGAGAGTGATAGCACCCATTTGCACACGCTGGCCACAAGACAGGCTTCTGCTGTGAGGTGTGTTTTGTATATAACCCTCAGCCCTCCAGACAACTCTGTAGGATGGACAGCATGATCCCAAAGTGAGCAAATGGAGCTTTGGAATGCTCACCGGCCTGGTTGCTTGCTGGGTGAGTATTGGAGTAGGTCTCTCTGCCTCAAAGGAAGCACAGCATCCGCAGGCCGGCGTCTGAGCCCTGTCCGGAAGACTCACCAAACCAGCCCAGGGCACGGCAAGCCCCCGGGAGGCGTTGGTAGCCATTGCCCCTATGCCCTCGTTCTTTCATGCCACACCCGCCTTGCCTGTCTTGGTCCCCGCTGCCACTATGTGTATCCCGTCACCCAGAACTTCCTGCCGGGACCGTAGCCCGCCCTGCATCCCATCTCCTTCCTCTACCTTGAACGCAGCTGCTGGATGACTCTTCCCAGACAGGCTCTTGTGAGTTCTATATGCCTCCTCTGATGCATACTCAGTTTCCTTTGGAGAAAGTTCAAACTAAACCAGCCTTTGTTGCCTGCCATCTTCTGTCCATCCCCACCACCATCGCGCTATTGGAACCCTCCATTTCCATAAGGCAGGTGTGCTTCTCAGGCTCCCATTGCCTCTGAAGTGCTCCTGAAGTTTCTCCTACTGTGACTGCCCCTTGGCCTCCACTGAGTCTTCTACTTTGCTAAGACCCCACTCAAATGACCCCTCCTCCAGGAAGCTTTCCAGGACCACCCAGCCCTTCAGCTAGCTTTCCCCTTCCCTGACCTCTCATAGTGCTTCTTATCTGCCTCAAACATGTGGCATTAATCAAAGCCCGCCTTGGACTGTGAGCAGCTCTTGCCTTCAACTCAGCAATGCAGTCTAGTGGGGGAAAAGCACATACTTCCAATGAAGACAGATGGGTGGTTGAGTCTCAAATCTGCCACTACCAGTTTGATTTGTCAAACTACTAGTGGGTTTGTGCCGGTCTTTTTAACAATCGCTTTGGTAATAGCTTTTATTTGCTAAACACTGCTTGTGTGGCTAAGTACCTTACAGGTGTTACCTTTCATAAAAAGGACGTGATCATATTATCCCCATTTTAAGGACAAAGAAACTGGGCTTCAGAGAAGTCATTAGGTAATTTACGTAAGTCAAAAAGCCCGTAAATACGAGCGGGGATTTCTCTGCGACCCAAAAAGAGGCTTTAACTTATCTCAGAGAGCTTTTAATTTACATCTTGAAACATACTGTGTCCTCTTAGCATTTCAAGCTTCTCCAGTCACATACTGTGAAGACAAGCCCCCACCCCCACCCACCCCCCAGGCCCTGCCCTTCAGTCCTGCTGTCCCCTGTCTGCTCATTCCCATCTTTTCCCAGTAGAGGGAGTGGAGGAGGGAAGAGAGCTGCCCTCAGCTTCTTAAACCGGCCTCCCTGAGCTCACACCCGGTAGATGCAGAGAACCAAGGACCTTCCCCTTCCCGGCTCCAAGAGCCTCTCCATGCGGCTGCTGCAGACACAACATGTGGCTCAGACCACAGCCTGAGCCTTCCACGCTCTTCCCCACGTGCCCGGTGCTGAAGACCAGGCACCTGCCCACTAGGAGAAATGTCCTCTCAATCCATCTCCAATCGGTTGCCATTTAATTTCATGAGGCTGGATGAATCGGACCACCCACTCGGCCCATGGGCAGCCCTGCCTTATTTCACATCCCTCTGCCTATGCTCCTGGGCTCCACGCATCTCTGTAATATCGAGCTCTGATCAGCCGCGTTTCCCTTTGCCTCTGCACCCTGTCTCACTCCCGATGCCTCTCTAATCAGCCACACTGCTCTTCGCTGGCCTTTCAACCTTTCATTTATACCCTCATTGAGAGAAGACAGCTGGCCGTGGCTGCTGCGTGCAGAGTCAGGATGCACCACTGACTTACTGAATGGCATAATATTTCCTCATCTCATTCCCCAACCCCTTCACACCATCATGTGTCTTGTCGCAGCTCTGATGGCCACTGGGCATGGAGCAGATGTCTTCATTGAGCTGCCCATAATGACATCGGCTATAGATCTCTCTTTCTTTCTCTTTATTTTTTTCTTTCTTAACCTCTTTTTCTCCTTTTAACACAAGCATTGCAATTAATTCAGGGCCCATTGGTGTTTTCATAGACTTTAGGTCACTGCCCCTCAGTGGGCATTGTCTAGCCCTGGTGTGCAATGAGGTAACTGCCTGACAGAGAAATTCCTTAAAGCAGCTCTGGTCCCCACAGTACTTGAACCCAAGTTGAAGGGCAAATGTTTGTATGAGAGGCCATTCTGCTACCTGGGAAGCTCCTGGATTTCTAAGGCAGTAAGTCAGCTTTCCAAGATGAGTATGCATTGATGTGCAGAGCAGGGGAGATCAGAGTATGGGGAACTTGCTCCTCTCTTTCAAGGCCATAATGGATGCCACCAAGATAGGTCAAGTTGGTGGTAGCACTTGGTCTTCTCTGAATATTTGCAACTGAGTCATAGGGCTAAAGCCTATATTCTCGGTGTTTTAGCAAAGAACTCCAGCACCTTATCGGAAGGGTCATTTGTCTATATCCCATGGGCCCCTGGTAGAGTCTTTATCAGTCAGGGCTCTCCAGAGAAACAACCATTGGTGGGGGGGGGGGTTGTGCGTGCATGTGCACGCGTGCGCACACGCCTGTGTGTAAAGATTTACTTCAAGGAATGGGCTTACACAATCGTGAGGACTGGCAAGACTGAAATCCATTGGGCAGACTGGAAGGCTAGAAGCTTTCAGACACGAGCTGATGCTATAGTCTAAAGGCAAAATTTCTCATTCCTCATTCCTCAGTTCTGCTCTTAAGGCTTTTCAACTGGTTGGAGGAGGCCCCGGTGCATTATCAAGGATAATCTCTTTTATATGAAGTCAGCTAACTATAGATGTTAACCACTCTACAAAATACCTTCAGAACAACACCTAGATTAGGGTTTGATTGAATAATTGGATACTATAGCCCAGCCAAGCCAACATATTACCCACCTCAGAGTCAAAGGCAAAAAGCTGTAGCATGGAGGCATCCTTTTTAAACTCATACCAGCCCACATGAGTCCCCTCACTGCACAGCAAATATCAGCCCCAGCTGAGTGCTTTCAAAACTCACTGGCCCTGAGCTAGTTACAATGCTGGTTCTAGGCACTTTCCTAGGACCACCCGAAATGTAGTCCTCCCTTCCTAGGACCACCCAAAATGGGTGACACTCCCACCCAACCCAACTCTTAAATTTCCCAATATTTTAATGATACGATCAGGCTCTTCTCACTAGATCTTGGGATTGTTTTCTCACGTGACTCTCAATATCACATGTACCCCTATTTTGGGGTCCATTTCATTGAGCTTCCGGGTCTCCTGCTGTCCACTCCAACCACGTAGACTAACTTCATTGGTTGGTCAAAGCTCATCAGGAGAGGAAGGAGATTCAGACCAAATAAACATGATTTATGAACGTGCAGGGAAGGATAGGAATCAGGCAGGGTTCTACATGCTCGGTTGGATAAGGGCTACATGGAAGGGAAAGGAAGAAAGGGGTCAAAATCCCAGAGTAAAAATCTGGACACTTCCACTTATTTGCTGTGACCTTGCACATCTCGTTTAACCTCTCTAAGTCTTTGTTCTCCAGAATGTCCTGGAAGTGCATAAACCTACTTCATAAGTGTGGGGAGATAATCGTATATGCTAAGCGAATTCATGTTTTCTTCTTTCAGAAGATCTATTCTTCTAGCCCCCTTTCCATTAGTGAGCTAAATGGTGGTCTCCCATCTGTACAGGGTAGCATTCTAGGTATCTATTGTTATGTAAAAAAAACATTCCCCCAAACTTAGTAACTTAAAACAATAACAGTCATTTCCTGTGCTCATGAATCTGCAATTTGGGCAGAGCTGAGGGATAGATTGTCTCCTTTCCATGTAGCATATGCTGGGACAGCTTGACGGGAGCTAGATCAACTCCCAACCTCACTCCCTCACATGGCTGATGAGTTGGTGCCTCCGTTTCTCTCACATAAGTTTCTTGATAGGGTGATGTGTTTCCTTTCACCCCCATGACGGGATTCTAAGAGATAAGAAGAGGAAGCTGCCAGTTTCTTAAAGTCAGAACTCAGAAGCTAGCAGTATTACTTCTGCTGAAATCTCTTGACCACATGGCCTGCTTGTATGCAGAGGGAGTAGACATGAACCATACTTATCCAGGAGATGGGTGTCAAGGAAATTCTGTCCCTGCTCAATTCACCACAACATTCAGTCAACATTGAGAAATAGGACCAGATTAACCTCTTGCTTGAAATAACTGAAAACCAAACAAAATATAGAAGCCAGCATTACTCAATTACACATACAGTGCACATAGGCAATGAGGGCTAGCAACTCCTGTGAATGGCAAACAAAAAGGTGAGCCCTGAGGATGTCCCAGCTTACTGCCTGGAGGAAGTTTCCAAGCCACAGAACAGGGAGGGAAACCCAAGAAGAGTCTAGCATTTCTCTATTAGTTGAGGAGACAGGGTCTAAAAAAGATAAGGTCCCTACAGAGGAAAAGAGAAAGCTTCAAAGAGAGAACTCTAGATATCTGTAGGAAGTCCCTGTCACACATTCAGTTGCACACTCATCAGAACATGTATGTGAAAACCAAAAAAAAAAAAAAAAATTGTCTGACCCCCAAAGAAAGAGTCACCTGAAAGGATTAGCAGGGACAAAGCCTGGAGGTCATGAAGGACCAGGAATAGTGCCAGTATTCCCATAGGCCAAAGTGAAAAACCTCATAATTTAAAGGGCTAAGAGATATCTTGCCCTAAGAGTTAAGGAATATTAGCCTTATGCTCAATGCTGCTCTGGTCCTACCCAAAAAATCTTAAAAAGTATCAAAGTCTCTCCAAAAAATTTGACCATGTCCTGGAACAAAACTGAAAGTTCTTTATAGGAATTCAAAAATATCCCACAACCAAGAAGGCAACAGCATTAATGATGTGTAGCACCCAACCAAGAATCACCAGGCATGCAAAGAAGCAGGAAAATACAACTCCAGAGGAGAAAAACTGACCCAGAAATGACACAGATAATTGAATTAGTAGACAAGAACATTAAAATAGTCATAATGACTGTATTCCATAGATTTAAGAAGCTGCTGGAAGACACTAGTGTTCTCACTAGAAATGGCAAGAAGATAACAGGGCAACATCTCTGAAGTGCTGAAACCATCCCCAGTGAGAAAGCCTTCTGCATACTCTCCTACTTTGTATTGGTTTCCTAAGGCTACTATAAAATTTACCACACACCATGTATCTTAAAACAACTGAAATTTATTCTGTCACGGTTCTGGAGGCCAGAAGTCTGAAATCAAGATGACAGTAGGGTTGGTTCCTTCTGGAATCTCTGAGAGAGAGTCTGTTCCAGGCTTCTTTCCTAGCTTTTGGTGGTTGCCAGCAACTCTTGGCTCATAGACATATCACTCTAGTCTCTGTCTCCATCACCATGTGGTCTTATTCCCTAGGTCTTCAAATATTTCTTTCCTTCAAACACAGGAGTCATTGGATTTAGGACCTGCCTTGCTCAAAATGACTTCATCTCAACTTGTCTTCATTATATCTATAAAAACCCTGTTTCCAAATAGGATCACATGCATAGGTACAGAGAGTTAGGACTTTAACAGACCTTGTTGGAGGATACAGTTTATCCCATTACACTATTCTCCAGTCTCTCAGTGGCTAGAAAGGGTCCAGGGGAGCATGCCAATGCCCTGGGGAAGGTCAGAGTCACCAGATGGATGAATCCTGGATCCCTGAATCACAATGTGGAAGACCAGCCCAGAAACATGTGACTGAACTGTGACATCAGGGGTAACATAAAGTGGTAGTGTAATAAGCCACTGAGACTATCACGAAGATGCTTGTGTGCCACCATTACGGGGATAAAGTGAGATCAGGCATGTGAAGAACCTGACACACGAAAGGTGCTAAGTAATTGGGAGCTTAATTAGGACACTCATAAAGAGAAGAGGGAGGGATGAGTCTATATTAGGTCTCAAGTTGGGCTCTCTGTGAACTTTGGGGGAGACTTGGAATAGTGAGAGGCTTCTAGTGGATTATCAAAAGACTTTGATCCAAATAGGAAGAAATTACCCAATAAAAAGACAGAGAGGGCCCCTAGATCCCTGCAAAGCATAGCATTGCTCTCACCATACCGCTACTCTCTTCCCATTCCAAAAAGTATAGTTGAGAGGGTGAGCCACTTTATTTAAGTAAACGTTAGGCAGAACAGACAGGTGATTCAAACTAAATGTTTGACCCATTGAAGTGGCAGATTCCATCACAACAAACCCCAGTACATAAAATCTCAGGTTCTGGCTGAGCCAGAAAGGAAATCCAATCTGCTGTTTCCAAGCAAAATCAGTTTACAAAATTACTTTCTGTTCCCCACACATCTCCTGAAATGACTATAGACCAAATAATCAATTGATTTGAAGCCATTTTTTACTCTCTTCCAAAACAGAGAGATATTTTTCATTCCTATCCAAAAGGGAAAATGTTAAATCACATGTGAATTGCAGATATAAGCATTTAAAGACTGTTTTCCTCTTTTGTTTGTGAATAATTTTTCATTTTATGAAGGAACCAAATATCTCAGTAGGTAAAATCAATAACAGCCACCAGAGCGGATGGAAAATTCTCCAGGCTTAATATGGTTTCATGCATGGCTGTCAAAGCTGAATGTCTTAAGGGAACAAATAGTGAATTCCCTGCCTTGGAGGAGATGTATGAATTAGAGTCTTTTCTTTTTAAAACTAATCTATTGTATAATGGTTCATTCATTCAACAAATATTTATTAAGCACTTATTGTGTGCTACCTACTACATCAAATGTTTGGAATACACAAAAAATAAAATTGGGGGCCTACTCCAGAGGGAAGAGAGTCTAGTGGAATAATAACTATGATTTAAAGAGAGCTTACTAAATTTCAAGCACCATTCTAAGCACTTTGTACATGTTAATTCGTGTACCCCTCAAGCCACCCCTGTGAGATGATATTAATATCCTTATTTTACAGACAAGGGATGGAGTCCCACAGCTTAGTTGGATGTAGAGCTAGGATATGAGCCCAGACAGCCATATTCCAGAGACCATGCTTTCCTTATGCATAAAGCCAATATGAAAGCACACCATCTCACCAATGTGACATTTGTGACACAGACTCTAAGAATCTTGAGGAGAAGATCCTATGTCTCAGTCTCATCTTATTATTGTTTCTTTTCCCCAATTCTTAGAAGAGTGTGTGGTATGTGACATTCACTTGTTTTTCAGTTGTTTAATTAAATAATCAAATAGAGTAACAGAGAAAGTAATCTGGTAGACCTGAATAAGCAGCTCCCACATTTGTCTCGGAAAATCATAGAAGGATTCCCAGGGGTGGCGATTTTAAGCTGGTTCTTCTGGGAAGGCAAATTAAGCAGTTGATAGGTCATCTAGGGGAGGGAAAACATTCTGGGAAGCAGGAGTTCAAAAACATACAGGCAAAGGCACCAAGGCAGGTATAACATGGCCAGCTGAGAGGATTAGAAGTGGCTTGCAAGGAAGAAAGGAAGGAAGGAAAGAAAGAGAGAAAGGAAGAAAGAAAGAGGAAAGGAAGAAGTAAGAAAGGAAGGTGGAAGGAAGGAAGGAAGGAAGGAAGGAAGGAAAGAAAGGAAGAGAGAGAGAGAGTGAGTGAGCTTACAATGATTGGTGAGAAAGGTAATTGATTTGTGCAGTGCTAATCTTTATCCTGAGCAAACAGTGCTTCTCAGACAGTCTCCTGGAGCCTTGAAAGTGTTGTTTGGTGCTTTTCTTCTTTATTTTTAGGGAAAAAAAAAAAGACATCAGAAAGCTCTTTAAGGTTATGGTTTCCTGGGGAGGTTGTTCCTAAACAAAACCTCAGATGTGTGCTTCCTAACAGGACCCAGGAGACCAATCGAGGTTGCTCCAGCACCCCCAGAACTGGGAGTCAGCATCTTGGTCCACCAGGAATTCTGAGCCAAGGCCACCTCCTGGGAAGCTCTTTCTTGGGTGGAAAAAGTCAGCAGAACTTTGGCAAAAGTTGTTGTAGGTGTGGAATTCCAACATCGGATGGTCAGAAGCAAAGGACTGGCTGTTGGTGTATTCTTGCTTTCTGAACTCCAAGAATGTGACTGAACTTGAAAATCACCTAAAGGGCCAAGTTGAGAGAAGCAGGGAACACATGGTGATGAGAGAATGCTTAAAAAAAAAAAAAAAAAAAAAGAAAAGAAAAGGAAAAGAAAAGAAAGAAAGCAGGAACCCCTGGGTGAAGCAGTCTGTTAAGGGTCTGACTCTTGATTTCGGCTCAGGTTGGGATCTCACAGTCCTGGGTTGTAGCTCCGTGTTGGGCCCTGTGCTCAGCAAGGAGTCTGCTTCAGAGTGTCTCTCCCTCTCCCTCCCATTTATTCTCTCTCTCTCTCAAATAAATAAATAAGATTAGAAAAAAAAATTAGCAGGAACAGGAAGAGGTTTGGATACTGTCCAAGTGGACTAAAATGAGCCAAACCCCAGACAGAAGTTTCTGCCACTTGCCCCCAATTTGTGCACAAAATAAAGTCAAGAGAATAGAAAGACCCTTACTGACTCATCAGCTGCCTTGGCCTTTTCACCAAGAACTATCCTCTCTTAATTTCTTTTCTTCTAACTTTCTTGACTGACTGCTTTGGTGCTGACCAGAGTCTCTGGTTCTGTGATGGACTGTGTGCTCTGTTCGTATAAGTAAGCCATGCTGTGCTCAACCACCATCATAGTTCTTGCTGTTCTCGTCTGTTCAGACAATTTGGGTTCCACAACCTGACTTCTAGTTATGTTGTTCTTTCCCCTTTATGGCATCCACCATTACCCAAGCATCAGCAAAACATTTAAAAACATTAAAGCCAAACTATCTGAGCATGGAACCCTGCAGGCACCAAGAGATAGTGCCAAGATGGACCTTAAAAGCGTATTCCCAAAATAAATACCCAAGGAACCGAGGATGCTGTCAATGTCTGAAGTCTGAGTTTCAAGAGTAATTCAAATACCTATGCTCCATCAACATTCCCAGCCAATCATTCAGCCAGAATATTTACCGAGCATCTACAACATTCCACATTCACAGCATCAGTCTAAATACCGTGGTTATATAGTTATAACACATTATCAACTACTTCCAAGATTTTATGTTCAATGTGAAGGATGAGTTCTTCAGCACAATTATTTGGTATCTCAGCTTCTCCAGAACTTATTTTTCTGAATCAAAACAGGACAATTATTCTTGAGCTGTTTCTCTCTGTCCCATGTGGTCTTATATCCCCAGATTGCTGATATTATACCTTGATGTCTGTTTCTTACTTCCTGAAGAATCCATGAAACTTATGGAAACATCCTTGCCTTACTCCTAGAATCTGTCAACAGCCTGAAGAGTCTACCTTCTGCTCCTTCCACAACTGCCCCGTGCCCTGTGGACAGCCTACCATCCCCTGACCTCTCTTCCTTGGGCAAAGCTGAGGCATCAAGAAGACCTGGAAGAATCCAGGGCCTTCTCATATCACTACCAGGAAGAGGTTTGACCCACCATCACTTGGAGCCTCTTGCTCAACCTCTGCTCATCCTCACTGACCAGGGAAGTCTACCTTTGAGCTTTTGGTGGCTCCTTCCCTTCACCCTATATACCTATGGGATTACCTATGTCCCAAGTCACCAATAAGGAGATATTCATGGCTCCTGGCTGATCCCATGGCCCTAGAGTTACCTTACCCTCTGCTCTCACAGTCATTCCAGGATGACTGGCTTTCTGCTCCTTCAGCCAAACCTGTCTCATTCTCACCAGCAGATGTGCCTTTTACTTGGAGCTAAGGGGAGATGTCTCAAAGGGAAAGAAATTCTAGAAGGCACCATATGGTAAAAGACAAACAGTGGAGTATAAGATCTACAGGAGTTTAGATATGGAGGAATCACTGTGAATGGGGGGATGCCCTGAACTGTGGGGCTCAATCTCGGTCATGAAGGATGAGAAACTCTCAGATTAGTGCCTAAAAGGAGGAAAGACATTTTAGAAGGTGTGGGCACTGCCAGCAAAATCAGGGAAAAAAGAACAGGAGAGAACACCAGTAAAAGCCAGGGAAAGATTGCTCTAGGTGCCCTCAGGCAAATGTAAGATGCCTCCATTCTGGAAGAAGGACCCGTTCCTCATTCTTCAGGGCTTTCATCCAGTGCCATGTCCTCTTGGAAACCTTTCCTAGAACCACCAAACATATGGATACTGTTAATGTGCAACATCTTTAGTTCACCTAGGGATGAGTTTGATGCATTTTAATTTGTGAACATTTTCCTCATCTTTCTTACACCATTGCAAGCTTCTTCAGGTGGCATCACATTTTAAGTTTTGTGGAAGCATTAATAACTTAAGACCTATAATGTACGCATATTCTTTAGCACATAGCTGGGGTGGCCCTATAATTTATCTTCCACACTAGGGAACCTTGGGGAATATGAGGGGATCAACCAAAAATTACTCTAAGACAACAGGCATTAACCAATATGGCCCCAGGCTAACAGGGTGTATAATCACCCTACCAATAACAAATTTCTTTCTATGAAATTAAAGGCTGATGATCAATTAAGGAATGCCAAAATGGTCTCATGTTGAAGTTGGTTGACCGTGTTGTCCTGTGCTATCTCAGTATTACTACCCAAGGTAGCCACTCTCCACTGAGTGTATAGCTTTTTTTGCTCTCAGAAGTAAGATTTGCTCTTTAAATGGAGTATTTATTTCTTAAACAACCAATAACTGCATTTTTCCTAATTGCCAGACACTGTGTAATATTCAGGTAATGCATGAGTGAAAAAGCATAGTCCCTTGTCTACTAAGAGCTCACAGTCTAACAAGAGTCCTCTTATTCACTCACTGACTCATTCATTCATATATTCAACAAATATTCATCAAGAACTTATCATGCATCAGGCCAGGTGGTAGTGAACAACTGCCCAGTCTCTGCCCTAATGGAGCTCCCAGACAGTCCTCCAGGCAGCAGGTAAGAATAGGCCATTAGTAAATGTATTTGTGAGCTTTAACGTTGGCCCAACGGAGAGAAGTCCCACTTCTGCTTGGACCAGTTAGTGGGACTTGACAGAGAAGAAGAAAATGAAGACATAACCAAGCTAAAGAGGGGGGAAAAGATAGTTTGGGCAGAGAAAACAGCACAGGCAAAGGTTGGGAGGCAGGAAACAACAAGATGAGAGATGAGAGATGAGAATGGAAAGTTGGTGGGGGTTGGACCACGTGGGGCCCAGTGACCAAGCTGAGGACTTTGGATGTGACATATTAGTCAACAAGGGGACACTGAAGCTTGGTGTCAGGCTCATGCTATGATCAGGTATTTATTTTAGAGAAATTATTGTTTTTGAGGCATTTATAAGAATTCCTCCAAGAGTTAATTTGCAGGAGACATTAGCCCGTGATATCCATTACCTGTCCTTCCTTGCTTATTCTAGTTTCCTAGAGGGCAGTGCAGTGTCCACAGACTCTCCTTGTACCTGAAGGAACATCATTATTTTATAGGATGCTTTCTCCTAGATAGAGGGTGTGTTCCTACAAATAAATGGCCTATTGTCATCAGAGCCTGAAGTTGTACAATCAAGTCTGTGATGCCTCAGAATTGTTGATGGCTGAATTGTTATGTAGATGTGAGTTCCATGACTGGGAACTATATAACCTCATAAAAATAACATCATTACAAGACCTGGCTTTATTTCTCCGCCCATTTTCCAATCACCTGGAGAGATGTCTGCCTCAGCTAGAAGGGACATGGATGAGAGTCATCCTTAACATCAAATGGTCTGCTAGCTGCCCCTGATCCTGTTCCCTTGTCCCTAGGTCCTCCTAGTGGCTTCAGAATATTCTTATTTCCTCTCTTGGGAGGTAGCTTGTACTGCGCCATCTGCTTATTCAACACACACTAACTTTTGATCTTAGACCTAAGGCTCTGAGTTCTTGAATATATATGGCTTTTGCTTAATTCATAAGGACCATGGGAAGAATAAGAATTAGGCCATTTCCCCTGTGCTCCAAAACAACCCTATTGCCTCCCACAATAACAGGATACTTCTGGACAAGTTTCTCAGAGATTGTAAATTCAATTCCTTAATATTTTCACAATGCATTAAAATCCAGTGGGGGCTTCAGTTAATCTGCCAGAAACTATCTGTTTTTAGTTCACTTTCTATCTGTCAATAGAGACCCAAATCTTGGCCCACAAATGCATATTTGGCAAAAATTTCCATTTATTTTTCTCTACCTTAATGAATCTGTTTCAGAATCATCCTATTATGCTTCCTGACAAAGATTTAAACTTTGACAATTTAAGGTAAACTGAGTTCAATGAGTCCTTTAGGAGTGTTTTCAGTTTAATCATAGAATAATATGTCTTTCTCTCCTTGGATTTGGATCTAAGTTTAGTATGTTTACGCAGAGCCAGAACAGCTAAATTGTTTGCAAGGCCCAATGCCAAGGAAAATGTGGAATCTCTTATTCAAAAAATTATTAAGATTTTCAAGACAATGTTAGACCAAGCACAAGGCCCTTCTAAACACAATACTGTGTGATTGCACAGATCACATGCCCAAGAGGTAGGTTTTTCATATTAATTTGATTCTGGGCTGGGAAAAAGACATCTGCTGTATTCTGATATCTACCAAGAAGACCTTAGTCCCTCCAGGATACAAACCATTGATCCAGGCTGACAGCTAAGAGAATATCCTCTACTTTCCAATGCCAAGACCACCGTCAAGTTGTTTTTAGATGCATGGTGACCCACTGGTCCTTGACCTTTGCAATGTAGACATAAGTAGAAGTTCTGTGAGGATTACTAGACCCCCTTCCACACTATCCAATCTCCATCTTCATTGCTTCTTTACCATGCTTGGAGTTTGTCTCCAAGTACAGATGAGAGAGAAACAGGTCTTCTCTATTTTTAGATTCCCCAAAGCCCTCTGTAGATTTCTACTCAAACCCACAACCCTTGGCCATGCTCAGCTCAGAAGGGGCAGGGGCAAAACCTCTTCATAGAGATCACACCAGTGTTAATTGTATTGTTACCTGGCTCTCACCCTACTAAAAAAATGTTTGTGAAATTATTAAGAATGGAGACAATTCATGGCAGCAGAGATATCACCACCTTAGGAGAAGGAATGTGAGCTTTAAAATGCTGTGATTCATTTATCTTGTTGCCTACGTTCTCCTGTGTTTCCCATTCCCTAAGGTAATGGAGTCACTCATAGATTCACACATTTATTCAAAAATAAATTAATCAAATGACAGTAGATGCTATACAATGGGCATATTGTGGGATACAAGAAAGACAATGGTCTCATGAGACTTCTTTTCTAGATCAGGTGGGTCAGCAAATTCTGGCCTGCAGACTATCTCTAGTGCAATACCTATTTTTGTAAATACAGTTTTAGCAGAACAGAGTCATACCCACCCGATGCTCAAATTATCTATGGGTCCACAATGGCAGACTGAGTAGTCATCACAGAGATTGTATAGTCTGCAAAGCCTGAAGGGGCTATTTGACCCTTTCAAGAAAAGTTTGACAAGCGTTGGACTAGCAGATGACTGAGACAGGGGGAAAACAGATAAAAATACATACCATGTGAGATCAAGTCGCCATGAACGCTGCACGAATAAAAAAGGTTGGAGGATTGAGAATTCTGAGATAACTGGCATGGGGAAAACCACTTCAGATAAGCTGGTCAGAGAAATGTTCTCTGAGGAGGTGACATCAAGGCCAAGAAAGATGGGAGAAGACGTCACATTCCCCAAGGAAACAGAGAATGTGAATGTCCTGAGCAACAGAGTAAAACTTATTCTATTTGGACATTCTAGTAAGCAGAGTCTAGTTGGAATGGGAGGGGCTGAGGAGTAAAAAAATAGGCATTTATCAAAATTGTATTACATTATATGGTTTTCCTTTTTCTGCTCTTTATAGTTATAGACATCAGAGGAAGGGAAGAGCCTGGGGAAAAAATTGTTAGTAATCCTTGAAATGTTGTCACTTCCTTTTCCATGGCTTCCATGTACAGGTAGTTTCTTCTCGTCTTCTTATCTTTAGATAAACTACAAGGGATGGAAAATGCTACAGAGATGCTCTTAGAGGGACAACACCTCCATCATGGCCATAATAAACTGACTTGTAAATGGAAGACGTGTCATCCAGTTCCTCAACTACAAAGGACGGAAAATGCCAGAGAGAAGCGCTAGGTGAATGACACTTCCATCATGGCTGTGACAAACTGACTCGCCAATGGAAGACGTGTCACCCCAGTTCCTTTACCCGCCATCAACATGACTTAAAATAAAAGATGCTTTTTAGTGTGTTGTAATGAAAAGAAGTTGGATCTCAGTGTCACGGAGATGCTTTCCAGGCTGACAAGCGATTTACCTTCTCTGAGTCACAATTTTCTAATCTAGAAAATGCAGTTAATAATGCCAGCCTTTGAGGATTTTTTATAGAGAATAAATGATATAATGCATTGACAGTGGGTTCCTGGGTTCCTGGGTGCTGACTGCATGTGATTTTACTGCTCTCACCCTTCTTCCCTTCCACAGCTTCTGTTGATTCATGACCTAACGGTGGCTCCTTCTGATCCTTTATCAGTCTGTCTAGCATCCCCAGAGGCAGCGTTGCCTGCCCTCAGTGTAAGGGGAGTGTTGACATGAGAAATGAGCAGTGCCCGCTCACATATCTTGCTGATGCCCTAGAGTAGACAATGGATTAGCCTTTGAGTACAAACATTTCACTTCTCTCTCTGGAGGCTCCCCTGCCTGAGCCCACCCAGCCTGCTTTTAGACAAGGCTAAGATCACTGGCCCATTTGGTTAAGTTGGGAAAAGCAGTCTTTTGACTGAAATTAACAAATTATTTAACATCCCCCAGGCCTTGATGGATCTTGGACCACCAGCAGCAGCAACGCCTAAGAGCTTGTTAGAAATAAAGAATCTCAGGTCACACCCTGGCCCACTGACTCAGAATCATCATCTTAACAAGAACTTCATGGGATCTGCATGAACATTTAAGTTTGAAAACCACTGCTAGAGGACAGGAGTTCTTAATCCAGCTTTTATTCAAGTGTCTTGACCCCAGAGAGTCTTTCACTTGGTCTGGCATTTTTGGAAACCTTCATGAATGACCGTCATGTTCAGCTGATGAAGAACTGCTGGTCTACGAACTACTTCTCTAGGTTGATACTTCCAAAGACCTCAGCACTGCTAAGAGTCAGGCCCCAAATCACACAGCGAATGCCTAACAGAGGTGGAATTGGAAATACAGTCTCCAAATGCCTACTCTACATTCACTACTCTGTATCCCATTGCCCTTCCCTGGGCAGATAGATAAGGATGTATGTTGACTCTAATAATGATCTGTAAATTGATCATGGCAGACAAAATTAGAATTCCTAATTCTAATCCATTGAATCTACCCAAACCAAATTCTCAAAAGAACTGTCCTGCTCAAATTTTTATTCAAGATTATAATAAGGGCAGATGATTTCATGAAATATCTTTGCCATACCTGTCCTTCTGGATAAATTTTCATGCTCCTACAATATTGTGTGTATTAAACTAATGCTTTTCTTTCTTTGTTTGAGATGCCATCTTTCTCTGCTCGTTTAATTGTTATGTTCAATCTGTCTTCTTTCTTTTTTTTTTTAAGATTTTATTTATTTGTTTGACAGACAGAGATCACAAGTAGGCAGAGAGGCAGGCAGAGAGAGAGGAGGAAGCAGGCTCCCTGCCAAGCAGAAAGCCTGATGCGGGGCTCAATCCTGGCACCCTGGGATCATGACCTGAGCTGAAGGCAGAGGCTTTAACCCACTGAGCCACCCAGGCGCCCTTCAGTCTATCTTCTAAGCTCCACACCAAAAATAGACTGTCTTTATAACTTATTCCATCATTCCTTTAAAAATGGACTTTTTCTTCCTTCAAAAATCCCCGTTGGGTCGTGTGAAATCCTCTGAAGGAGAGTGGCAGAGATAGTGCTCTGAAAATATTCCATGTGCCCTCATCTCTACATTCTCCAGCCTCCTCGCAGTCAGACTGGAGCTGTGTGAATAGTTCATGCCAACAGACTGTGAGCAGAAGTTCTCTGTGTCACTTCTTGGCTGAGGCATTTGAGAGACCTCATGCTAGTTCCATTTCTTTCTTTGGGTAAAAAACTTGGCTGCCACATGTTGATACAGTAGTGTCACAAAGTAAAGAGAACCTGGGTCCTTGTGTTGTCAGATAGGGACAGCCTCTAGCAACCCACATTGAACACACTATGAATAAAAAATAAAAGTGCTGAGCTAAGCTGCTAAGATTAGGGTAGAGCATTTTGGGTAGCAGCTGACATTATATGACCTAACAAGAAGTCCACGACATTAGTGTTTATCAAATTTTAATGTGGATATGAGTCATCTGAGGATCTTGTTACAATGTTAAAATTCAACAATCTGGAGAGGGACCTGAGAGTCTACATTCCTTACAAGCTTCTAATGATATTAGTGATACTGGCTTGGACAACAGTTTAGTAGGAAAACATTCTCCATTGATCTGTAATACTCAAATATACTCCGTCTCTCTCCAACTAGACCATAAGCTCCAATTGGCATGTTTCAACATTCGTGCCACAAATATATTCAAGAGTTGAGAACATCAGCAAAACTTGTAGAATACAGTCCTCTGAAAATTCTCCCCTCCATAAAAGCAAGGAGAAAACTAGCAAAAATTTTTTTTAAAAAATCCATTTTTCCAGAACTCTGGAAATTAACCAAAGGCTTGGAGCAATCTGGGGAATGATTATGCAAAATTAAAGACTTTTTAAAAGGCATACTCTCACGGGGTGGCTGGATGGTTTGGTTAGTTAAGCATCCAACTCTTGATCTCAGCTCAGGTCTTGATCTCAGGGTCTTGAGTTCAAGCCTCACACTGGGTTCCATGCTGGGCATGGAGCCTCCTTAAAAGAAAGAAAAAGGCATAATCTTGCTAAGGACATTGAGATGGCAGCCTTTTTTCTCTGTCCTGGTCTAGTTCCATTGCTCAATTTCCAGTTCTGTGTTAACCTTAAAGAATAACTGACCAGAGACAAGTGAAAAACTGTAGCTTAACAACCACTGAAGGAAAAAATATGAGGGGAGCAAAAGGGCCTCTAGCTTTTTCAAAGTCTCATTCTCAGAGACCAGTTATTATATGATCTAAAGAGTCATTTCCCTTAAAAACCTCACTTACAAAGGTATCTGTATTTGATATGATTCAGAAATCTAAAATTGTGAAAACTCTTTTCTCAAGGGGAGATTATAAAAAATAATTATAAGCAAGTGATTAACTTTGAAGCTGCCCGAGGCAATGGAAAACAGTTGGGAAAAACAACAGATGAACCAAAAAACTTAAAAGGAACATCTCAGAAATAAAAGGTCCATAGGGCTTTGAAACGGTCTAATATACTTCTTGAAATCCAGAAGGCCATGTGGATGCCAAGGGAAATACACATGCCCAGAGCAATACACTTGATCAAGAAAGGTCCAAGAATGACCTAAGCTCTCATCTCTGACTGACCTTGAGACTTTGCCCAAGTAGGAAGTGCAGGCCAACACAGTTTTCAGCTTCCTGGCTGAGTGCTGAAGGCATGCTTCCACATACATACAGAGCTCCAATGCAAAACTTGAGAGGCTTGTTTGTTGCCAGCATTTAAGGAAATCAGTGTCTAATGATTTGTTCCTCCATAAGATAACCAAGCAAAGATTTAAGTGTCCACACATGACAAAGAATACAGATTTTATGGAATTAGTTCAGCAAAGTCACTAGACAAAGGAGCAATACCAACTACAAAAAGCAGCACTGGGATACCTGGGTGGGTCAGTTAGTTAAGCACCCAACTCTTGATTTCAGCTCAGGTCCTGATCTCAGGGTCATGAGATCAAACCCCATGTCAGGGTCTGCACCCAGTGCAGAGCCTACTTGAGATTCTATAAATAAATAAATAAATAAATAAATAAATAAATAAATCAAATCTTAAAAAAAAAAAAGGCAGCAGGAACAATATTGGTAGGGGAACAATCTGATTTCAGTTTCTACATTATGTTATATAAAATGTACTGTTTTCAATGAAAAAAATATGAGAGAGAAAAAAAAACATGTAAGTATAGACACTTATATCAGGGGGCAAAGGAATCAATAGAAATTCAAAGTTTCAGAGGAACTGAGGAAACCCATTGAGTGGGTTAGATAAAAGATTGCAAATCAGCTATTGTAAATATTTTTTAAAAGTTAAAAGAAGTTATATGTAAAAGATGTTATATACTATAAAAGATAGTATAAGAACAATATCTCATCTAACAGAATATCAGTAAAAGATATAAGTTATAAGAAGGAAACAGAAATCCTGGCATTGAAATGTATAATAACTGAAACAAAAACACACTAGAAGTTTCAACAACAAATTTTAGTTGGTGGAAGAAAGAAGAATAGAACCTGAAAATAGGTTGATTGAGATTATTCAATGTGAAAAACAGAAAGGGAAAAAAAAACATCAAGAAAACTAACAGTGTTTCAGAGACAACTGGGACATCAAAATATGAATAATTGTGTTCCAGAAACAAAGGAGGGAAAGAAATGAGAAGAAAGAATATTTGAAGAAATAATACATTGAAACTTCTGAAATTTGTTGAAAAAATTCAACCTAAATATTTAAGGAGCTCAAGTAACTCCATGTAGAATAAACCCAATGATCCACCCATAGACACATGATAATCAAAATGCCAAAAGAAGAAAAAAAGGCAATGTGCAAATATAGAAAGTCACAAGAAAGATAGGACTCATCCTCAATAAGATAAATACCCAATTTCTTGTTAGAAAGCATGGAGGCCAGAAAACAGTGAGACAACATATTCAACATACAGAAATTAAAAAAGAAAAAGTCAATCGGAATTCCATATCCAGCTAAACTATTCTACAAAAAATGAAGGATAAATTAAGACATTACTGGATAAACAAAGACTGAGAATTTGCTGCTAACTGATTGGACGATCTGACTTACAAGGAGTATGAGAAAGAGTCCTTCAAACTGAAGGGAAAAGACACTACACAGTGTTTGTAATTCTATTTATCTTCTAATTCAAAAGACAACTGTAAAAAGCAATAATAGTTATTGGTGAGCACAAATTGTTGAAGACAAAAATCAGCTGTATTTCTAGATGCTAGTAATGAAAAATCTGAAAGTGAAATTAAGAAAGTATTTTCAGCTGTTATATCACCAAAATGAAAAACTCAGGAATAAATTAAAATAAGTGAAAGATCCTATCTCAAACCATATACAAAAATTAAACAAAATCAATCAATCAAAGATCTAAAATAAGTGTTGTAACTGTAAAACTCTTATAAGAAAACATAGGAGTAAATAATTGAAACCTTGGGTTAGGCAATGTTTTCTTAGCTGTAACATCAAAAGCCCACAGAACAAAAGAAAAAAATAGATAAATTGAACTTAATCAAAATCAAAAAGTACTTTGCCTAAAAGAACACAGTAAGGAAAATAAAAAGACAACCTACAGAATGATTGATTTGCAACATACATATCTAATAAAGGTCTAGTATCTGGAGTATATAAAGAAATCTTAAAATACGGCAATAAAGAGGCAAATAGCCCCTCTTTTTTTTATTGAAAAAGGGTCTGAATAAACATTTCTCCAAAGAAGATATAAAAATGGTCTATAAGTACATCAAAAGATGGTCAACATCATTAGTCACTAGGGAAATGCAAATCAAAACCACAGTATGCTCCTACTTCATATTCACCAGGATGCATATAATAAAAAAGACAGACAATAATAAGTCTTGGCAAGTATCTTGAGAAGTTGGAACTCTGACGCATTGCTGATGGGAATGTAAATTGTACAGCCACTGTGGAAAGAAGTTTGGCAGTTCCTCAATAAATTAAAGACAGGATTACCATATGACACAGCAATTCCACTCCTGGACACATGCTCCAAATAATTAAAAACATATGGCTACAAAGAAACTTGTGCATAAACAGCAACATCATTCACAATGGCTAAAAGTGGACACAACCCAATGCCCATCAACCAATGGTGGGTAACCAAAATGTGGTACATCTCTAAAATGAAATATTATTCAGTCATGCTAAAACATGCATGAGCCTTGAAAAGAAGCAGACTTAACAGGTTACATGTTGTATCATTCAATTTATATGAAATGTCTACTATAGGCAAAGTCAGGGAGAAAGTTATAGTTTACAACTTGCCAACAACTGAGGGAGGGGAGAATCTGTAGTGACTGCTAGGAGGGACAGGGCTTGTTTTCAAAGTGTGAGTGTATTCTGGAATTTGAAAGCAGTGGTGTCTGCAGCCTCGTGTGAATATACTGAAAACGACTGAATTCTCTATCGTAAAAGGGAGAGACGTGGTGTGTGAATTCTACTTCCATAAAAACATAGAAAGGAATCAAATCAGAATTCTTGAGTTACAAAGTAGAGTAACTGAATGAAATGAAAACAAAATACAAACAAACAAAAAGGAAGATGAATCAGAGGACAGGAGGAAAAAAGGAAGATTAGAGGGATAGAAATATTTTGTATTTGATTAGGAACACTACTGCCCTTCTCCAAGTTCCCTGAATAAGCTTTGTTTTTCAGGCTTTTTGTCGGTTATTTCCTCTCCCAAGGACATTCTTTCCACTCTGGTCTGCCCTCGGAAAACATAACTCCTTGAGTTCAAAATCTGACTCCAGTATGAAGCATTCCTAACTACACCAAACACTTAGTCCCTCATTTTCCTACATAATCACAGCATCTAGTGCTAGCTTTCATGGCAGTGGACCTGTATTTTCCTTTCTTACATATTAATTAAGGGATAATTTACATACAGTAAAGTATACAATCTTAAGTGTAGAGCTCAATGAACTTTTTATACTCTGTAAAATATATATATGTGTGTGTGTGTATACACACACACACACAGTCATGTGACTACACTCAGCTCAAGATACAGAAGATTCTTTGCCTCCCAGACATTCACGTTGGGCCCTCCCAGCTGGATTATCAAAGATAATCACTATTCTGACTCTTACCTGAATAGGCCAGTTATGCTGTTTCTCAGAATTCATATCCATGGAATGAATTCATTCAATGGGTATGTTTCCACGTCTGAAGCTTTCATTCAATAGTAGGTTTGTGAAATTCCTCCTTGTATTTGTGTGTAGTGGATAGGTGTGCTTTTTCATGGCTATCTAGTATTCCCTTGTGTGACTATGCCACAATTTATCCACTCAAGTGTGTTTCCATCTGGAAGCCATCGTGAATAAAATTTCTTTCTTCCTTTCTTTTTAAGATTTTATTTATTTATTTGAGACAGAGAGAGAGCATGACCAAGGGGAGGAGAAGAGGGACAAGTAGACTCTCCACTGAGTGGGGAACCAGACGTGGACCTCCATCCCAGGACCCTGAGATCATGACCTGAGCTGAAGTCAAACACCTAACCAACTGAGTCACCCGTGTCATGTGTGAAGTTTCAAGGGAAGTTCCCATATGTGCTTTTTGGTAGACATAATGTACAATTTAGTAGACACAAGCACGGGGTATAAGCTCAGGAGAGGCAGCACTGGGGTAGAATACATACATACGTTTAGCTTCAGTAGATAGGGACCCTTTTTCAAATTGGGTGTCCTGGTCCACCACCCTGGAAAATTGTGTGAGAGCACAGAGCTGTATGTGTGTGTGTGTGTGTGTTTAAAGATTTTATTCATTTATTTGACAGGCAGAGATCACAAGTAGGCAGAGATGCAGGCAGAGAGAGAAGAAGGAAGCAGGCTCCCCGCGGAGCAGGGAGCCTGATGTGGGGCTCAATCCCAGGACCCTGGGATCATGACCTGAGCCAAAGGCAGAGGCTTTAACCCACTGAGCCACCCAGGCACCCCATGGAGCTGTCTTTTAATCTCCTATGCACACACCTGTCTCCCTACTATACCGTTGGCACCTTGACTTTTATCTCTGAGTCCCAATTACCTGGAAGAGAAGGACATAATGGCTGCAAAGCCCCATTGCAGAGACCAACAAACCTCTTCTGAAAAGGGCCAGAGAGGAAATACTTCAGGCTTTTCAGGCCATGTCCACACTCTGTTGCCCCTGCTGAACTCTACCACTGCAGCCCCACGGTAGCCATGAAGAACGTGTAGACTCATGGGTGTGGCTGTGTTCTCATGTGCTCTGTTTTTATTTATTTATTTATTTTTATTTCTTAAAGATTTTATTTTATTTATTTGACAGACAGAAATCACAAGTAGGCAGAGAGAGAGAAGAGGAAGCAGGCTCCCTGCTGAGCAGAGAGCCCGATGCGGGGCTCGATCCCAGGACCCTGGGATCATGACCTGAGCTAAAGGCAGAGGCTTAACCCACTGAGCCACCCAGGGGCCCCCATACACTCTATTTTTAAAAAACAGGTGGTAAGTCCTATTTGGCACTGGTCCATAATTTACCAATCCCTGCACCGTACAATGCTCAGTCCTACCCCTGTCACTTGTCTGGCCTCATCTCTTACCTCCAGACCTCTTGCTTACTCCACGACAGCCACGCTGGGCCCCATAATGATCCCAACCCAGGGCCTCCTCATCTCCAGACCCTCTGCCTACGTTGCCCTTTTCTGTCATATGTGCATTTCCAGTGATGTTTTCCCACCTCCCCTCCCTAATTAATTGTTTTCCCCTAGCATTCATTACCATCTAACATAGTATTTTCCTTATGATTTTGTGTCCTTGTTTGACTCCCCCCACCCCATTATTCTCCTCCATCTTCTGCATCCATACATAAGAAAGGGGATTTCTGATGTTTTTCCCATCGGTGTTGCATCCTCAGTGCACAGAACAGGATCTAGCTCTCGGAAAGGTCGTATGTCTTTGCTGAATGTTTGCAGGTGCAGACAGCTCCTGACCTCAGGGCCTGAGGAAGATCCCAGCCCTTCCCACCACAGCTGTGTGGCCACGGAGCCCAGGCCTCCAGAGAACAGCAGCAGCAGCAGCAGCATCCCAGGGACTGAGAAATAGTCCCCACCAGAGTTCAGGCTGAGCAGAGCGGCTGGGTGACAAGAGGCAAGTCGGCCACCACAATTAAATGTAGATTTCTGTGGGTTGTTATACAATGATATTGTACTTATACCCAAATGGAATGGCCATGTGACTTGTCAGGCAAGGCCCAAATAATTATGCCTTTATGCCATAATTATACAGTACCACCAAATTACAGAAATTAGAGGTAGAAAACAATAATGCTGCTAATGAAACCTTGTTTTCATCTGAGGTCTTTTTTCCAAACAGGTCAGAGGGTTTTAGACTATTTCCCAATGTCATTCCTCCAGAGGGAGAGAGGCTGAGGGCAGGTGTGATGCCCATTTAGTAGAAAGGAAAACTGAGCTCCAGGGTTAACATAACTCCTTTCAGACCACCTTATGTCACTGATAGAACAAAGTCAGGAATGAAATTCTAGTCAATTATTCCTTCCACCTCACCCTTGGGCTATTTTGGCCCCCCATGCTCCTCCTGGGAAAACCCTTTGTTCTAACCCTCCAGGGCTTCTGAAAAAGGAAGGTTCCAGGCTCTGAAAACCACTCCATGGTGTCCATTTAATAACTTTTCTTTTTAATCGAATAAGGAATTAGTTGAGAAAGCCCTTAGCTCTTGATGGCACACTTCATTACCCCTGGAAAGCTTTAAAGACAAAAACACACCCCATAGGAAGAAATGTGGGCCATACCAGCCTCTCCTCTGCCTAAAATCTTTGGCCACAGAACCCCAGACAATAGTTCTTTCTTTCTCTCTCCTCTCTCTCTTAAGATTTTATGTTTTCATTTTGGAGAGAGAGAGAAAGAGAGAGCACTCAAGCAGGGAAGAGGAGGGAAGGGGGTGGGGGGACAGGGTGAGGGTTGGTGGGGGATGAGAGGGAGAAAGAATCTGAAGCAGACTACATATTGGGAGCTGGAGGCAAGGCTGGATCCCACAGCCAGGAGATCAGGACCTGAGCAGAAACCAAGAGTCGGCTGCTCAACTGATTGCATCTACCAGGACCCCCTCCCCTAATCCCCTGCCCCCAGCCCCAATGCCTTCGTTCTTATCTGCCCTACACAGGTGAAAGAGCTGGGGGACCTTTTCTGAAACAAAAGACAGATAGAGCATTTATGGTGCCCATATAACACCCTAGGCTTTTTGTTAAAGCATTTGCAAGTACGTCCCTTGGTTTAGCATTGTTCAGACAGTACTGTTGTCCTTGTTTGTGGAAAGCAAGGAAATTGAGAGGTAGAGAGGCTCAAAAATTGTCTGTTCTCCCCGTTGCTGGAGTGTAGCAGAGTGGAGATTCAAACGGAGGTCTTTTTGTTCTAGAACAGCACAGTTGCCCTGTGTCCTTGGCAGCGAGCAGAAATAATTCCCAGGCAAACAACTGACTTCTTAGGAAAAGACACCTTTCACTCCAAAGCCACATATACACCAGGACAACTATATGAAAAATAATGACCTGAATCGTCATCATCTTAAAAACTGATTTTTAACAGATTCAATGAGATATAATTCCTATGCCATACAGTTCACCCATTTAAAGCACACAGATCAGTACTTTTTTAGTACATTCTGGGAGTTTCACAACCATGACCACAGTCTGAGTTGACATCATCATCATCACCCACAAGAAACCCTGAGCCCATGCGTGGTCACTACGCATTTTCCCACAACCTCCAAACCAAGGCAATCATTCATCTATCATCTGGTTTTCTAGACATGGCTATGATGACCATTTCATATAAATGACACGATATGTCCTCTTTTGAGACTGGCTCTTCGACTTAGCATAGTATTTTCAAGACTCACCCACATCGTAGCGTGTTTTAGATCATCACTACTTTTTATTGCCATTAATATTCACATTTTGGATGAAACACATTTTGTTTATGTTTGTTTATCTGTAAGTGGACATTTGGGTTATTACCACTTTTGACTATTGCGCATAACGCTGCTATGAACATTTATAAGTGTTTTTTATGTGGACATATGTTTTCATTTCTCTTGGATACCTTGGAGTGGATTTGGGGATCATATAGTAATCCTGTTTCAATTTTTGAGAAACTGCCAAACTGTTTTCCGAAGAGGCTGTACCATTTTACATTCCCACCAGCAGTGTCTGAGGGTTCCCATTTCCCTGTATCCTCAGCAACATTTTACCTTTTTATGATAGCCACCCTAATGGATGTAAAATAGAACTGCATTATGGTTTTGATGTGCATTTCCCTAATGAATAATGATGGTGAAATCTTTTGACGTGTTGACTACATGTACATCTTTTGAGAATGCCTATTCAGACCTTTTGCCCATTTTGAGTCAGGTTACCTTTTATTATCGAATTGTAATGTATATATTATATATACATATTTTTTTTTTCTGAACATAAACCTCATCTCAGATATGTGGCTTGCAAATATTTAACCCATCCTACAGGTTATGCACTTAGCCTTGATAGGATTGTTTTATACAAAAGCCTTTAATCTTGATAAACTTCAATTTATTTCTTTCTCTCGCTGCTTATACTTTGCTGCCTAACCCAAAGTCCCTAAGGTTTTCAGGAGGTCTTCTTCTGACATCTGTATAGTTTTAACTCTTACACTTATTTGTTAAGTATTTTGAGTTAATTTTCATGTAGCACGTGAGGCACGGGTCCAAGTTTATTCTTCCACATGTGAATATCAGCTTGTCTCAACACCATTTGTTGAAAAGACAATCCTTTCATCCACTGAATTGTCTTGGCAGCCTTGTAAAAAAAATCAATGGCCGTAGATGTATGGGTTTATTTCTGGACTATCAATTCTATTGCATTGATTTTTATGTCACTATCACACTGTTTTTATTCCTGTAGTAAGTTTTGAAATCAGGAAGCGTGCGCCCTCCAGCTTTTTTCTTTTTCTAGATTGTTTTGGCTACTCTGGGTCTCAGGCAATCCCATAGAAGTCTTAGAATCAGCTTACCAATTTCTCCCAAAAGAGTCAGTTGAGATTTTGATTGGGATTGTTGAAATGTAGATCAGTTTGGGAAATAATGCCATCCTAACAATGTTAAATCTTCTGATCCATGAGCATAGGATGTCTTTCCATTTATTTATACCATCTTTAATTTCTTTTCACACTGTTTTATAGTCTTCAGTGTATGTCTTACACCTCTTTTGTTAAATTGATTCCTAAATATTTTATCTTTTTTAGTGACATTGTAAATGGAATTGTTTCCTTAACCTCATTTTTGTTTTCTCATTGTTAGTATATAGAAATGCAATTGATTTTTGCATATTGATCTTGATCTCACAATCTTGCTAAGCTTATTTATTAGATCTCATACTTTCATATTGATTTTTCTTTAAAAATTACATTAACCTTCTTCATCTCATCTGAAGTTGGAGCTGAGGAGAAAAGCATACTCAAAACCCCTGAGCTCTTATATGTCTAAATGAAGAATCTGGGACTTAAATAGGGAAGTAACTAGTCCAAAGACACATAGTGACAGATCAGAGACTTAAAAGTCTATCACAGAAACTAAAGTTGAAGCCATGGGAACTGGTGACCCTATCCAGAGAGGAGTCTAAGGGAAAAAAACCCAGGAGCACAAAAAGAGAGAAGAGATCCAAGGAATGGGCAAGGATGTCTCAGTCTGAGAAGTAGGAAGAGAACCAGAATAGAGCAAACACTACAGGGAAATGGCAGGGGAGAGGGGCAAGGGGAGGAAGGGATCAAAGTACCCAAGCTTATGGTGTTACCCTGGGTACCTTGTCACCTGTCCCCCAGCAGAATTCATATTTTCACCAACAAATAGATTTATACCATTTGCTTTAAAAGGAGATCATGTGTGTGAAATCATTGTGTGTACAACAAAGGGTTCAACAAATTCCAATCATTATGGTTTGATTATTATAATATTAACCAACAGCCTGCCCACTGAGGAAAAGCATTGGAAGTGAATATTATAACTATGACATGCAGAGGTCCCCAGGAAAGCAGTTTTACAACAATGGTAGGGGCAATAGCCAGAAAGAGGTTCATGAACACACAGGCAATATTTACATGGGAGCTCAATTCGCTTTTCCATTAGGTTTGAAGGTGATGGTAAAGGAAAAAACAGAAGCCTAAGGATTTTCCCTTGTTGAGAAGTTGGCCCTTCCCTTTTCTCTCTGGCATGTGGGGACATGAGCAGATTTGGAAGTAAAATAGAAGGCAAGAGAAAGAGGGAGAAATGGCTCAGGACATCGCTAACGATGCTCCCAACGTAAATCCTGGTTGGCCAGCCCACACTCTGGCCCATGCCTATTTTATACCCAGCGCATCCTGAAGTATCTTACCAAAAGTCAGTACTCTACCCTGAACATTTGAAATTGTCTCTCCCTCCTCCAGCCTGTCTTCTTTTTTTCTCTCTCTCCCAGTATCATGAAAATTGGCCAAATTCCTAACTTTGAAAATGAGCCTCTGGCCATCCATCATCCTCCCCGTCACAGCCAAGGAGCATGCAGCATGTTCCCTAAAACTTAACTAAGATCATGGGGAAGAAGAGTTCCCCATCTGGGCCAATGCTGAGTGTGAGCCGTGCAAGGTGGCAAGCTAATCATAGCCAGGTGAGCGATCTAAGGAGCAAATGGACGAAGACCACATCAGTGTCAGCCCAGACTCCATCCTCGGCCTCATCTGAGAGGGGGAGGCTCCCACTTCTTCCATGGCAGAGCCTCTGACCTCATGTGGAAGCGCTGCTGGCAGCGTGGCCAGGCACCAGCTATCTTCAGTCCTAGACCTCATGAGAATCATATCTTCAGAGTTTTCTGAGAGATCACTCCTATTGGAAAGAGACTCTTAGGACCAGAAAACACCCTGCAGGAGAGGGAACTGAGCTGTCCTGAGCTTTCTATGACTCTCCCTTCCTCTTTAACAGATTTCCTCCTGGCATTTGGTGACATCATGTAAATAGGTTGTTCTCACTTACACCTGCTCTTGCTCAAAGACTCAGGGAGTTTCAACCTCATTAAAACCCCAAATGATTTATGCAGCCTCTTCGTTGGTCCTCGGCCTCAGCTCAGACCCCATCCATTGCTCCCTCTCTTTGCATTAATGCAAAGTGAAAAGGCCCCTGCACACCACAAAGCCATAATGCCCTCCATAACTGGCCTCTGTTTGCTGACCCTCACATGGCCACATTCATCTTTCCTCAGCCCTGCTCAGACCACAGCTTTCCCTTCCCTGACATGCACGCTGACTCTCCTTTCCCTACAGAAAAGTGCCCCCATGCTTCAGTAGGATCTTCAGAAGCCTCCCCTGCCTGTCCTGCTTTTACAAATTTCTTCCTTATGATTCATCACCTGATCCCCAAATACACCAGCATCTCCCACTGCTATCCATTTCCCTCAAGGTTCCCTTGACCTGGGATTCCTACAGCCTCTCATCACTATTTCTACCCCCACAAAATTCTACCAGCTCCAAGACCAGCTCAAATGTTCTTTCATAAACATTGTCCCCATACTCCTGGGTGGAAATGATCCCCCCTGCCCTGGTCTGAGCTTGCCCAGTGTTTTGTCTTTTCAATAAGGTTCTACTCACATTTGGTATTTTCTATCATTATTTGCTTGCATTTGTTCCCTCCCTTGCTAGTTAGCAAACTGCTGCGTGACAAGGTCTAGACTGTGACTATCTTTGTGGAACTAAATACCGTGATGGTATCCAGCAATGGAGCCAGCGTAGGCTTTGGCATAAAACAGATCTACTTCTCGCACTGTCTTGTTCCAGAAACTTGGAGAGGTTATTTGTTATCCTGTTGGAGCCTATTCTCCAAACGCAAAATGAGAATATGTATGCCTAATTCACCATGTAGTTTTCTTTTTATTAAAGTAGAGTTGAAACACACAATGTTACATTAGTTTCAGGTGTACAACCTGGTGATTTGACAAGTCTATACATGATGCCATGTTCATCACAAGAGTAGCTGCCATCTGTGCTGTGTAGTTGTTTGATTAAAATCCCATGCCAGGCATGAAGTATATATCTAATAATTTCCTCTTTCCTCTTCCTCCTTGCCCTCTAACGCTTCCTATTTAGTATGAATTCCCTACGTGTTCATTTTGTTCTGCCCTTTGCCCAGGTACCAAGTTTTCCTTGACATTAAGGGTAGTGCTGGCTGTGGTCTCCCAAAGACCCCTCCTCCAACCTGTATGAAGGTCTTGGGTGTCTTTCAACTTCGTCTAGACAATAGGCTTCTCAGGGGCCTGATGAATAGGCACTGGCAGGAAATATCTGTCAGGAGGAAATGTTTATTTTCAAAACTTTGCACTACAGGGCCCAAATGAGAATTCTACTTTTAGAGAAAAAAAAAAATCATTGCTGAGGTTGAAGACTTGTGGTTTTACTATAAAAGACTTCCCTTCTCATCAGTTCCCTCCTGTAGCCCAAACCTTCCATGACTCACTTTGCTCATCAACGTGCACACTCCTCAGCCTAGCACGCAAGGCTGTCCGCACTAGGGCCTCTACCCACCTTCCCACCATTATTTCTACACTGTACTCCACCCCAAAGCCAGGTTTGTCCAACTGTTTTCACTGCAATGCCCTGCTGGTTTAAGGCTGGTGGCATTCCAGCAGGCCAAGAAGAACCAGATGTTCACTAAGGATAGGAAATCACAGGATAAAGGCATGGGTGCCCATGGGTGCCTAGTATTTGTATGTCAACCTCTTTTCTTCTTCCTGCTGAGTTCAGAAAGGTCATCCACCTAACCTGGGAGAAGAATAAACAGGGGGGACCTTCTTGTTCTTGTATTCAGCAGACAGATCAAGGGGACCTACTTTGGGTTAGGCACTACATCAACTCTGGAGCTTCACAGAGAGAAAACAACTACCAGGAAGTTGTCCCCAGCTCTTGAGAGCAGCCAGCATAGCAGGGGAGACCGACATAGAAGGCACCCAATGGATGGATGGATGATGGATGGATGGATGGATGGATGGAACACTGCAGGTATGGCAACAAAGCTCTGTAGAGGCAGAAACAGAATTCCTTTGTCTGGGGTCCATGACCTTCCAGCAAGAAGAGGCCCAAACAGCAGATTCTCCAATAGATCCTAGAGGCAAGGCCTCTACTGTTATTCTGGTACTGCTGGGAATTCCCCACTCTGTTCCACCTTATCTATAAGCAGTTTCTTTCTTTGACCATTTCTGGAGGCTGAGTACATCTGGTAGATCTGATAGATCTGGTAGATGATCTGGTAGATCATTGATCTCTGGACCAGCAACATCAGCACCACTTGGGAATTTGCTAAACATGCAAATACTAGGGCACACTCTAGACCTACTCAATCAGGAATTCTGGGGGTGGGGTCCAACAGTCTGTGTTTTAACAAGCCCTCCAGGTGATTCTGGTACATGCTAGAACTTGAGGACCGTTCTAGGTAGATGGTGGGCTCCAAAAGGGCCTGAGTGCCTAGAGGGGGAAGATGGCCTTAACTTCCTCCTTCTTTCTCTGGTGATTGTCAAGATCCTTACAGAGGCCCAACCACCATCTCCTCACCAGGGAGATGTGGTATTGCATCAGGCACAATGTCTGGGATTTCTCAAATGTGTTTGACAACTTTGATTGTATGTGTGTATGCAGGCAGGTTAAGGGGGTATGGATGCTGGCAGAAGTGACAGGAAAATGATGCTTTCTCCCACCGAGAATATTCCAGCAAGTCCTCAGACATGTCACAGGCCACAGCACTGACCCATCCTTAAATAAGAATGGCCAAGCCTGTGACATCTGGCCATCTGTGAGTCTGCTTGTGTGTTCAGAGCCCTCATTATCCTCCTGTACACAGAAAGGGGTGGGATTAGCTGCTCTGAGGAGAAATCTGGGATCAATTTATTACCACACAGGAGTCATTTTCAGAAATGATCCTTGCCACTGCCCCCACCCATTACCACTGTCTAGCCTGGCCAACTTGCAATGGCTCCTGCCCAAAGGGCATTTATCTAAGCATGTAGCACACAAAAGGGCCACATAGGGTGGAGATGGGGTAACAGCTTCCCCCTCTGTGCAGCACAGTGGGAACGAGGACTTGTTAAATTTTCCCTGAGAAAGCACGGCCTGGAATCCTGTATGCCAGCTTCTGGGTGTGCCTGGAAACACAAGAACCCAGAGACCGACTTTCCTCAGAGGGAGTGGGGAGACAGGGAGAGGTGTAAATGAAAAGGTAATGAAACAGCATCCTCTCTCCCTTGTAGCAGCTTACAAGGAGGGAAACAGGAAACGTGTGAATCAAAGGCTGAATGAGCAGTCTGTTTTGCTCAAGACCCAAGGAATGCAAAGTACTCTCTGTCTGGATGTCTGGAGGTCCCAAGGAGCCCCCTCACTGCATGGGGAACAATGCTAGAGCTCGGGTGCAGGAAGGAGGCACTGGAGGGGGGAGGGAGAGTAATAACAGGGATAATGATGATGGGGATGTCGATGCCAGCATCTGACCGTCGGGACCTGCCCTGCAGAGGGTGTGCTAAAGGCTTCATAAGCAATAGCTCATTTAATCTTTCTAAGAGCTCCCAAGAGAGAGTTACCACTTCATCTCTATCTTTTAGATAGCAAACTAAGGCTCATAGACTGGGAGTAACTGGTCCAACGTCTGTGTTGGAAATGGGATTTGAACTTACAAAGTGCCTAGGCTCTCAATCAATTCCTACTGAAAGGGTTCCTGGATGGCTCAGTCGGCTAGGTATTTGCCTTTGGCCTGGGTCAGGATCCTGGGGTCCTGCAGTTGAGCCCCACACTGGGTGCCCTACTCGGTGGGGAATCTGCTTCTCCCTCTCCTTCCACCCCTCTCCTACCCCAGCTCTGGCACTCTCTCACGCTTGCTCTCTCTAGGTATCTAGGTATCTGTCTCTACTGCAGTCCATTTCTCTTGAGTAAATAAATAAAATATTAAAAAAAGATAAATAAGTATTTAGAAATAACAAATAAAACAAATAAATAATAAAGTAAATAAATAAAATCTTTTTTAAAAAATCCCTCCTGAATATTTGAATGGATGAATGGAAGAATGAATGAATGAAGTTCTATCTGACAGTGAGAATCTGTTCCAGCCCCAGCACTGATCTGTGCTTTGGCCTTGGACAAACTATCTACCTTCTTCATTTTTCCACCCACAGTCATTTTTACCGATGTATCATGAAAGGTTATTCTGAGAATCAAAGGTTCTTAACAAATGGTTGCCCTGCCATATCCCGTGCCTTTCCATGGCCGCTTCTGTTGGCCTGGACCAGCCCTAGACTCTCTCTATGATTCAGCTTACTTCTGTGTTTCCTGGGAAACCCTCCTGGCCCTCTCCCCTTGGCAGCAGTGATCTTCCCTTGGCTTGGCTACACCACCTATCTCAATCGCTTTGTGATCTTTGGGCCACTTGCTGGGTCCCCAATAACCTCTTTGATGGCGGGGACGGTCTCATTCACTTTCATCTTCTCAGAGTCTGGTCATGTTCTTAGGACAGGTAGTTCTCGGGAAGTGTTTGCTGAATTACTATGTACATAGACATAGGCATGCGTGTCTATGTGTAGTGTGTGTGTATGTCAAGAAAATTCCTTGGTCTGAATATAATGGTGTGAATTACAGAGCGGAAAACAAGCTGAGTTACAGAAACTCCCAGCAAAGCCCGTGGTCTTGCCATTGAACATCAGTGGGATGCTCCAAGAGCTAGTCGAGTCTGGGAAAGAAAGCTTCTCTTTCTGCTCAACTGTGTGGTTGCAATGTTCCCCTGATTCTTTCTCTGGGTCATTCTCAGCACCACTGAGATTTGGGGCTAGCTAATTCTTTGTCATGGAGGTTACCTGTGCCTTGCAGAATGATTAGCAACGTCCCTGTCCTGGCCTTTACGTTCACTAAGTGCCAGTAGTGTTTCCTTCCCCTTGTTGTGAAAAACCAACATGTCTACAAACACGGTGAAATGCCCCACTGGGGTCAATATCACCCCTAGCTGCGAACGATGTGTTAGGAGTTACTCTGAGTGAATTGGCTTGGGATTTGGATTTTAAGGTCTTTCAGTTAGATCTGTGCTTCAGAGACAGCAGAGACAGGTTCCAAGGATGGCCTCCAAGCTGTTATACCAAAGGCCTTTCCCCACGTCCCAGATGGATCTGAAAGCCTGGGGAAATGTTAGGGACCTTGAGAACTTGGGGAGTTAAGGCTTATTTGAGAGACAGCAAATCTGAGATTTAACATCAGAGGAGGGACCTGTAGAAATGATCCTAGGCCAAGGAACCAAACCTAGGTCATGCGAGAATCAAGGTTTTGACTAAGTCGTCTGGAAAGAAATTGGTTGCAGTAGAGACAGATACCTAGCCGCCAAGATCAAGCTCCAGGGGGATTGCTAGGGATTTGAAGGCAGAAATCTCACCCAAAGAGAGGCAGAGGCCCCAGGCAGAGATTCAGGAGGGGAAGAAAAGGCGGGAACATGGGCCTCAAGGCCCCGGGAATGGTTGTCAGCATGATAAACCGTCATCTCCTAATCCTCAGCCCAAGAAGCAAGAGTTCGTCCCTGGAGCTAATGCAGTGGCCCTCACAGGGATGTGATTGGACTTTCTCTGCTAGCCCTCCCAATCCAGGAGACGTCCTCCCTTCCCTCCATAACTCATTCTTGAAGTTCGAGCACTGACTTTCCCAGAAACGAAGGCTGTTTTATTTTCGTCATTCTTATTTGCAACCCCGTAACTCAACCCATTCAGCAGGCGCCTCACCCTGGAAACAAGGGTTTGTTCCATAACACAGCCTGGGGCTTGTCCAGCAACTTGTCGCTGAGGCCCATGACATCCTTCCAAGGGCTAACCCCGGTAATGCATCCACCCTGCAAGGTCCGGGTCATGAGAGGAGGCACCAAGGCCGGCCTCTACCATCACCAAGCCTAGGCGTGAAAAGCAGGAGGAAATAAAAGAGCCACATGGGGATCCAGGAGCTCCAGTCACAAATTTTAAACTTCCAGATGTTTGCAACTTTCTCTTTGGGTTGGCTGCAGAGATGACTGAGTTCATGCAGATGTGGGCATCGTTTAGTGTAGGTTTGAGTGACCAAGAGGGGATACATGGGTGGCGTGCGTGCTCACGCGCGCGCGCACACACACACACACACACACACACACATTCAGAGTGAAGGCAGATATTTCAGAAGATACTTCATTTATCTTAACCTACTACACAGTAACAACCTCTGGCCACACAGAAGGAGGTGACCTTGACTGTTCTCAGAACTCAGAAATGACCCCGCTCTGGAAAAGAACGTCTCTACCTCTGCCATTTTGGGCATTCTGCTTTGAGAAGAGAGAACAGTTGAAATTCCTTGAAAACTTCGGCAGTGTTTGATCAGAGTTGATGCCGAATGGGAACTGGGAAAAACAAAGAATGGAAAACAAGGCATGTTTCAAAAGCCAGAGCCTTAAGTACAACAGGATACTTGTGGTGTGTTTGGGCTTCAGCTCTAAGTAGTTCTACCTGTCACATGTGAATTACGTAGGGATAGAGGGGAAGGGTGTGCAAACAGCTTGTGAGACAAGCAGAAGGAGGGGCAGCAAGTTTGAAGAAAATGTTCTTCTTTGTGCAAAAGTCTTTAGCAAAAATAAAGTCGAAAAGTCAGAGCCCGGGTTTTTCCACCTTCGAATGGAAAGGAGTGAGCAGATTGGCTGCTGGAGACACGCCAGCCCAGGTAAGGAAGAAGGCAGGAGAGGAGCAAAGGCGAGACTAAACGCTGAGCTGGAGACCTCGCATTCTAAATTCGTCCTTGACGAGGGGACATCAAGACAAGAAATAGGGGCAATTAGAAAGGAATGAAATCTTGACCCACCATGCTGTTGTCAAAAACCAGATGAGAAAAAGCGTGGGGACTATAGGATGAGAGCTCAGCAGTTCCCGGGGGGGCCGAGCTCCTGGAGTATTAAGGAAATCAGCTAACCTGCCAAACCACTTACAGGGATCAGAGTTACACATTATTAAGAAACCATGAGGTCTGGGGAAGGTAGCTGGAGGCAGGGGGAGAGCAGTGGTGGAGAATCAAGATGGCAAGATTCCACCGACGTTAAACGTTAGAGGGACCATTGCGGAAGCCGCCTGCCGGAGTTTCTCACAGACATATTTCAGTTTTATGCCATCATTTTTTGCAGAGAGAATTCAGCCTCCAGTAGATAGGAAGATGAGATGTAAATATATATCCTCATGGGAATTTTAACAATTAATAGCAGGAGATTCTGTTCTCCCCCCCACACACACACATCCTTGCGTCTTAGGGGACTTTTGTAAATAGGCCAGTGAGACTTCTGTTTGGAACTTTATAGGTCATTGCTGTAGGTTTACATTAGCAATATGACCTCCATTGGGTTGAGGACGCTGGGAAGAGGCAAATCCACCCATGGAAGTGACAAAAGGTAATCTCGACAGCACAGCTTCTCAGAATGTACTTCTATAACAGTGAGCTCAAGCCGGGCCACCTCATTCCCCGAAGGAGAAAGGTTTTATCACAGTCACAACTCAAACAAGACAAGTGGAAGAAGGTTTGGCCAATATCCAGAGACAGTAAAGTGCTTGAAAGAGGTGCTCGGGTTTCATGGGAATCCAAAAACTATTGCGGGGTCAGCCTGAGAGCAATGGCGTGGCCCCCAGTATGCTTGGCTGACAGCGTGCTGAAAGCCTGCCTGTGTGGGGCCCAGTTTGTGTGGCCCCGGTGGTGACAGGACCACTGTGTTACACTGCTCCCAAGCCATGCAGTGCGGAATTTCACCGGGAACATGTGGGGGCACTCACAGAAACGGGTTGCGGGGGGTGGGGAGAGAGAGCTTACAAGGTCTTTGGAGCAAATGCTATCGATAATGAAATCCTAGCTCTCCCTCCTAAACTAGCTCCTCAAAGCGTCAAGGTTCTCACCTGTAAAATGGGACCACTAACCCCTGTTTCTTGCGAGAGCTGAATGAAGTAGAGATGATACAGTGAACGCACGTAATAGGTTCCCAATAAATGAGGGGTTTCCTGGATTGCATTGCTGGTTTTGCAGATGTCTGATGTGGCAAACTATTGCTCCTTGTTACTGTGCAGAGCTGGGGGAAGCACTAACTTATAATATCGATGTGCTCGGGGCTGGTAGAATGATCTATGCAGACCTAAGGATTCCCCAAACTCAAAGGCAATTGAATACAGATCTCAGAATCTAAAAAAAGGAGTGAAGGAATCCCTACTGTGAAGGTCCTTCGAATGGTCAACACTTCTGAAGGTCAAAGGGATGGTCCAGACCAGCCTCAGGTCCTTCAAGGGAAGCGAGTGAGAAAGAGAAGAAAGAGACACACAAACACACAGAGAGAGAGTCCTAGAGTCCAGGACTGGGTGTGGTGGGATCATTTCCAGGTAGATCTGGAAGTAAACAAGAAGGGGAAGCCCTGTGGGCACTGGTCTGACACCCTTGACCTGGTTCCCATCGTTTTGATCAACCATTCTTCCTTTGAAGACTCATCTAAAGGCACCCACACTTCATGGGCGCCATGTCTAGGAAGTAGGCTGACTCTGACACTGGCCCTCTCTTTTCCTCCCATGCATCTGTTACAAAGACAGCACTGGAAATGACCCAGATACCAGCATTACTGATTCCCATGGGTAATGAGCAGCAGTGACCATACCCTTGGTCATAGAGATCAGAGTCTATAGAGAGCAGGATCGTACATGTTATCCCATATTCCCTCATGACAGTGGGAATCTAGAATGCAATGCCGTCTCTCTTAGGAAACACTGCCAACCCTTCTTTTCAGTCTATTTTCGAGAGTCATGTGACCCAGGTACCCAGGCCAACTTTACCATTAGTGGGACCTAATTTCACCTTTGTTACTTGCTCTTGTTTTTATTGTAAGTGTTCTTTGGAGGGGGGAAAATCTTCTAGGGTAGTGATGCAGGAGGCCAGCCAGCTCACCTTCCACTGGCAAACTCAACCAAGTTACAAACCTGCCTGCAATGAAAAGATAGTATATTCCATTGCAAGTGATTCATGAACCCTGTGTCCTGCAGACTGTGTTTCCTGCCCCCAAATCTGGATCTATCCAGAGGTCCAGATAAGGGGTCTTCCCAAGAAAGCTCCGTTGCCCTTCAAGGGTGGGAAGCCTAGACGCACAACTTGAGGAAGACTAGGATTTGGGTGCTATCGGACAGTACTTGGCAAGAAAAGACAGTGAATATTTACACTTTATTCTTTTATTGCTGACATCCTAAAATATGTGGAAACATAAAACTAAGTATATATTCCTTATTCTTATAATTCTTACAACTATAAAATCAAAACAGAGTCACAAATCAAATGCAAACAAAGCCAATAATATTTAAATTAACAACACTAATTTAATGTGATGGATATGGTTCTTTTGCTAAAACTAAATTTCAGCTCCCCATGTGAATATCATATTGACTGCTGTGGAATAAATTATTTTGAATTTAGCATGCTAATACTAATGTGGGCTCCGTGATGACTCAATTTTTCCATTCTTTTTTTCTCCTTGAAAACTACTGCAAAACCATCCCCGATTCAGGATGCAGTGACATCACTTGGATACAAAGCAACCTTTGTGTTCTCATCTACCTCTGTCTTTTCTTCCTTTGCCTGAATGATTGGAAAACACTAGTCGGCTTTGATGTGATTCTGAGCAAACTGTAGAGGTAGTGACTGAAAGGGAGGCAGTATATCTGTTGTGTTTATTTTTAATTTCATGCTGAGGCTCTAGAAAATGCCTACAGCATGTAATTTGGCATAAATATAAAATCACAAATTTTAAATATCATGATAGACGACTCACAGAGCTCTCACAATTTGTTTATGTGCCCCTCCTCCATTTAAATTTGTTTTTTAAGAAAATATTTATTTATTTAAGAGAGAGAGAGTGCATGAGTGGGGTGAGGCAGAGAGCGGGGTGATGCAGGGAACCCCAATGCAGGGCTCGACCCAGGACCCTGGGATCATGACCATACCCGAAGGCAACCGCTTAAGCAACTGAGCCACCCAGGCGCCCCAAACATGCACATCTTGTATGGTTGCTGGTTACCTGAATCACCTCTTCTATAAAATGTCTATTCACACATTTATTTGTTTTGAGTTGTTTCTATTTCCTTAATAATTAGTAGGAGGTTCTTATAAATTAGAAAAATCACTTTTTTCATGTCATATGTCTTACATATACATTCCTTTCTATATTTTTAAAAGTTTGGCTTTGTTTTATGGTGTCTTTGCTGTAAAATAAACGTGTCTGTGTGTGTGTGTGTGTGTGTGTGTGTGTGTGTGTGTAGAGAAAAAAAATAAGGTAAAAAGAAACATGAAAACTGTTGTTCGTTTTACATTTAGAGCACATTTCAATTCAGACCGAATGCATTTCAGTTGGCTACCATTTTGGACAGTGCAGGTCCGCAAAGTGAATTACCAGCAAGTCAGCGAATAGGATGGACTGGTCCATGGGGGTATTAATATCCATACAACTATCTTTTCAAGTCCCTCGTTGTGAGGTGGAAGTGGAGAATAAACTCCTGCAAGCTACCATTACTTTTTTTTTTTTTTTTTTTGTCAGAGAGAGCACACAAGCAGGGGGAGCAGCAGACAGAGGGAGAAGCAGACCTCCCACTGAGCAAGGATCCCGATGCAGGGCTCGATCCCAGGACCCTGGGAGATGAAAGCAGATGCTAAACCAACTGAGCCACCCGGGAGCCCCGACCACCAGCCATCATGAGAACCAACTGAGGTAGATTCCCGAATTGAGTGGGTTCTTGAAGGTAGCAATGTTTGCAGACATTTCCAGCATCTCTACCAGTTCATTATGAAAAGGAGAAATTGCATCTATGCCAGAATAGTCTACAGTTAAAGAAAGGGTCTTCATCCTACTCTCGGGGAACCAGACGTAACCATGACATCATTCTGAGATTCACCTTCTTCTCTATGCTAGGGAGACTGGGGAGGCAATCCTGCTAATTAGATCTCCCTGTTCACCCAGCCAGATTTTGCCCCCCTTCTCCTGAGTCATTTTTCAGCATCTCATCCAATAGACTGTTCACTGTTTCAGACAGAAAGCCTTGTTGTGGGTTCCTCTGTCACCCTCTTCTGCCCCTGCTTCCTTGTCCCAGCCAACCAGAGTACTACAAAGACAGACAAAGTTTGTGGGAAACACGGGTGCCTGCAGGGAACGGAGAGGCAAGAAGGGACACCTTGGCAGAAAGCTATTTGTGTGAATATTAATTAGCACAGCAGCTAGTTCTGGACAATTGATTCCAAACTCCAGATGTTCCCATTCTAACTAAGAGTCATGTGGAAAGAAAAAAAAAAAACTAATTGGCTAGTATGTTGTTCATTTTTAGTGTCATGTAGTGAAATAATCCAGGACTGCTGAGCTGATGGGATTTTGCCTTGTTCCTCTGGACTTCTCAATAATATCTTAATGTACTTGCTCATTCTGTCCCTTTTCTGCCTGTAGTGTATTTTTTCCTTATGTTTCCTTCAGATGCAACCATGCTCTTTTTATTTTTTTTTAAACATAATGTTTGTCCTAACAGAAGGAAACCTGGAAAATATGGTGGAATGGAAGGACATCATCTTTGTGTGCCTCAAGGTGAGCAGGAAAGGAATCAAATCTTCATCTGGGCCATTTGGAAGATTTTTCTGAGCATTTTTGTAAAGACTAGACAGCAAAGCTAAGACCTAACCTTAGTTTCCCTGGATGTAATTTATTATCATATCTGGTATTTGACATTTTCTAACGACTTGGCAATCATTGTCATTGTGTCAATCATGGCAGCCAGCCCCAATTGTTCAAAGATAATGAGGAAAAGAGAGAGGACAGAGAAATGGTGCTCACAGATCATCCAGAAAACATCTCTCCATACAATCTTGACAATAGCCTCATGATTTTTGTTTCATAACATTTTCTGTTTTCAGTTGAGATGCTATAACCATTAGAATGACTGACCAGACCTTGACCCAAAGAATGAAAAGAAAAGAAAGCCAGAAAGATGGGTGGATAATAAAGTGAATTCTTGAGAGTATTTACTTGTATATTGATCATAGCCTGAGGTCCACCCATCTTAATTAACAAGGCCAAGAGTCACAATAGGCTCAGGAAGATTGGCCCATTTAGAAGATTCTGGAAAGTCAGGACTAGATACACTCCTAGAAAAAAAACAAAGAGGAGTCAGTCAAGAGGGAGTCACAGCTGGATCATTTATCAGGAGATCTAGACATTCACTGGGGTGGTACAAAAGGATAAATAGGGAAGGAAAAAAGGAAGATAGTTTGTCCTGAGCCTCCCAAGAGAATAAATGCCCATAGATCTCACACCAAGAAATTCAAAAGTGGAGGAGCTAATACAGGCAGGAGACAGAGGGACCCAATACCCTTTCATGAGGTCCATTCAGCTCCCCCAAGAAAGAACCAATGGGAACATAATAGTACACACTATTTCAATTTGTTCAGCCAACCTAGAAAATCCAAGGTTCACAGAGGCTAATAGTTGGTAACAAAACTCAATATGACTGAAACAAAACCCCTCCACCTTACCCCAATCCTTTCTGCAGAAATCCCTGTATCAGTCAAGATTGCCTCCATTTACCTTGAGTTCCCAATGGGAATGTTCATAACAGAAACTCACCACGAATCAGTCATGGAGTTCTTTCTTTTTAAGATCTTATTTATTTATTTATTTATTTATAGACCCGGGGGTGGGGGCGGGTGGGAGAGAGGGATGGGGAGAAGGGCAGAGAGAGAGAGAATCTTCAGCAGACTCCAAGTTGAGTGTGAGCCTGTCTAGTGGCTCGATCCCATGACCCTGAGATCATGACCTGAGCCAAAGTCAAGAGTCAGACACTCAACCAAATGCACCAACCAGGTGCCCCATGTTCTGTCTTTTTTACCTCTCACGTTTCTCTTGTCTCCATTTCTCTTGTTCCTCATCACCACCCTACTCTAAGTACTGCTGCAGACACTGACTATCTTCCCAATGACCCTTCTCAGAGCCCTCTCATTCATTTTGTCACAGCAGTCAGAGCAAGACTCAAGAAATGGAAATCCAATCATCTCACTCACCCAGTAAAGCCCCTCAGTGGTTTCCAGTTGCTCTGGGGGTAGAATGGTCCTGATCTTTACCTTGGCCAACAAAACCCAAATGCCCCTCCAACTGGGTCCTTCAGACACACTGAGCTCCAGAGCCCCTGATTTCCCTTCTGTTCCTAAGTGCACATGCCCCTACCTACTCAAGGGTTTCACACATTCCGTTCCCTCCACTCCTTCCCCTCCTTCAACTGTTTATACCCATTCATCCTTCCTCTCAAGCCTCAAATGTAAATTCCTTGGCAAGGTTTTTCTCACCCTTCCTTGTGGATCAGGGAATGTCTCCCTGCTATTCCTGGTACAAACACCCTAAACTTCCTCCAAGGTCCTCATAAGGAAGTACAATTAAATCATTAGTTGCACAGGTGTATGTCTTTTCTCCCCATTGCTTGGCTCACTTGGGAAGTGCCCTCTGTCGTGCTGGATACATTTTAGGTGCTGGGGAAATGTTGATGGAATAAATGAGTGAATGAATGAATGCACAAATGAATGAATGAAGGCAATGAGGTCAAAGCTGTTGCCCCCACAGGGTCAGCCCTTTAGAAAGCTCTCAGGTCAGAACAATTTAGAGCTGTAGGCTCAAAGACAAATGGGAAGCTTCCTACCACTGAAATGGGTACTGGAAGAGGATTAGCATAACATTTATGCTAATGATGTATGGCTCCTGACTGTGGAAAGGAGTTATTCCAACGTTAGAAATGATAATTAAAGATGAAAATTAAAAGCAGAGCTGTATCTTTGATGTTTCAGTCGGGGATTTTGATGGCAAGCAACAGAAGGTACTTCTTTTGGACTTGAGCACGCACTAAATTTGTTGGAAGTACGTCAGCGGGGAATCAGTGGAAAAGCTGTCCCAGACAATGGACAGAAATCAAGAGAGGCTGGGCCCAAGAACCAAAGCCATAGTCCAGCAAAGGAAGAGTCTGGTTAGAATCCATGGCTGGCACTGTCCCTAAAGGATTCCCACGGAATCCCCAATAGAGTCTTACTAATGGCCCTACGCGTTGGCCTCATTTCTCCAGATCCACAGTATAAACTGAGATTGTCCAATCCTACCATGGTGCCCACATCAGAGCCTTATGCTGGCCATTAGGTGTCACCCTCTATCCCAGTGCAGGCCAGGAGAAAGTCCTCAGCTGTAGGGACGGTGAGACATCAGATCCCTAAAAAGTTGTGAGACATGGGTTCCTGGGTGGCTCAGTGGGTTAAAGCCTCTGCCTTCAGCTCAGGTCATGATCCCAGGGTCCTGAGATCGAGCCCCGCATAGGATCTCTGCTCACTGGGGAACCTCTTCCTCCTCTCTTTCTCTGCCTGCCTCTCTGCCTGCTTGTGATCTCTGTCAAATAAATAAATAAAGTCTTTAAAAAAAAAAAAGTTGTGAGACATGCACTTAATAACCAGAAACAAAAGAGCACGGTGAAAAAAATTTACAGGTAAAGATGCTTATTTTTTCTTACGTCAGCAAACAAAATGTAGCCACAGTTAGCCTTTTTCTCCTCCACGTTGCCCTCTCAATGCTGATTTTTCCCAAAAGACCCATAGTAAGCTTATAAAAGTTCACTAAACTTTTAAGAAATGGTGAGGGGGTGGGAGGGATGTGTGGACGTGGACCCTATACATTCTGGACAAGGCCTGAGGTTCTTCTGATGTAAATAAACCCTCACTTTCTTCACGGGGAAGCGGAGGCTGAGATAAGTGGGGCTTTCTTAAGGTCTCTCTCCAAGCGAATGAACAGGGGGAAAGAATCCAGTTTCCCTGACAACCAGCTTTATGCTTGTTTTTGTGGTAGCAGGCTCTGTCCAGTTTTCAATCCCTGACCAAACTTTGCCAAAGCACCAGATGTGTTTTGAAACAGGGCCCTGGATAGACCTTCACCAAAGGTTCAGACTACAGGTCGGCAAGTGAGGGCCCAGAGCCCAGACCCAGTTTCCACCTGCTTTTGAGAGTGACGTGGGATTGTTTGTGCACTTTTTGCTTTTGTGTTATGTGTGGCTGCTTTCTTGCATCGACAGGAGAGGGGAGCACCGGCAACAGAGAACTTCTGTCCCACGAAGTCAAAAATACTAACCATCCGAGCCTTCATGGAAAAGGTTTGTGTTTAGGGACATTATGGGATTAGTCTAGGGACATTATGGGATTGGGCTTAGAGTCTAGGGACATTATGATCCATCCTTGTCCACATGATTTTTAACACTTCAGAGGACTCCAGTCCAGAGGGCAACATCTGGCCCTCTGTGAGCCTGTGACTAATGGGATGACATTCACGTTCATCCGTTCCCTTAGCAAGTCCTGAGAGCACCCCTGCCATGTTCAAGTTATCGTGCCCCAGCTGGAGGTGGCCTGGTGTGACGAGAGCCCATGAAATTTTACTTCATGTAATGTAGGCATCGATCTGTAGGCCGGTGTCACGCATCAGTGAAATATACATGAAACTCGAAACAATTATTATCATTCTCTTAAATCATCTATTTTTTCCCCATCTATTGGTACAGAAACGGAGCTGAGTGCCATTGTGTCAACTGTGTTGGGTTTTGTATGTAAAAAAGGATGTAAATACTAGATCCTGTTACTTTTCACTAGCCAAAATTGTGTAGTTTCCAATCTTTAAATGACTTACAATGTCAGTTGGCTAAGTTTACCCCCCTCCATGCTCTCTGCGCTACACACACACACATATTCCTCCTGAGATCTGCTCCATGAATGAGGGAGATGAGGTTAGGTTTTATTGACAGCAAAGAAGGAGGGAGCTAGCTGGGAGCCAAGCATGGTTTCCTAATACTTCGTTGCTCATAAAGCAGGCAGCTGAGCCAGACGTTACGGGGCAAGACCTCATCTCCCACTTTATGTTCACATTCACTCCTCGAAATGCTAAGCCTTTGGACAGAATCTCATCAAGAGGCCTCTGCTTTGTCACTTTGTCCCAAGAAGAGAGAAATAAGCCCTCTCTTCCTGGGATAGCTGGATGGGGCCAGACACTGGGAACGTTTGGTCTTCGTGCACTTAATCCTCCCTGTACCCTTTTCTGTTTTGACGAATGATGGAATTCACACCCCGACAGCAGGCTCAAGCTACAGGGAAATTCTATGCACCTGGGGATAGCAGGTGAGCCATTCTGAGGTGGGGAAGAATCCAGAAGCTCCTTGGGCTTGTAGGAAATCCCAGCATGAGTGTGACATGGGGGCAGTGGCGGGGATGGCTGCTGAGAGAAGGGAAGTGGGGGGATGGTGTTACCATGCATGAAGTGACCCTTTCTTTGCCCTTGGCAGACCCCATATAATAAGATTACTGTGTAATCCTTGTTGCTGGTCCTTGGAGCAGCCTTATCAGAGGGACAGGAAGGCATTTTACATTTGGGCCTACTGTATATGTATGATCTCCCAGCTGCTGCTTCTAATTTCATTTTCAGAGACAGGGATTTGTGACTAACTGGAGAGAATGGAAATGCAGAGACAGCCCCCGGGGCCTCAGGGCACCCACAGAATGCACGGGGCCTGCCAAGCGTGGAAATCTGGCCTCCTTTACATCCCACCTGTCGCCCCAGGCCCTGAAGCACATGGAAGCTCCCGAGTACACAGGGGGACGGGGAGGTCACCATTGGGGCTGCCTGCCGGCTTCCTTGTGCCTGTTTGGAGTCAGCTCTGGTCACTCACGGCACTGTCTGATGTAGCCCCCGGGACTAAGAGCTGGAAGCACGAGGCTTAACCAAAACCTTGGCTCTCCAGGCCAACATCAGGTGCCCTTTGCAGAAGGATGCTCTCGTCAGGACACAGGCGTGAGGGGAAATGTGACAGCTCAGGCCACCAGGCAACCGACACCACGCTAATTCTCTCTTGACCACAGTGTGCAAGAGAAACTGAGAACATTTGGCCAGCTCTGTCTAACAGGCCCAATAGAAAAGCAGGAGAGGAAAGGTAATAAGGTCCAGAAGCAAAACACACGATGGGAATCAAGAGTCATCTCTGAGCTCGTTTCTCTGACTCTGGACATCTGGAAAAATGCCTGAGTGACATTCATGAGCCCTGCCATTGACAACCACCCCAACCTGAACCAAGGACCCTGAGAGGTGAAAACATGTAACCCCATGAGGTCATCCATAGGGTGCTGGTGTCAAGGGTCCCGCACACGAATGAATGTTCCAGGTCCTCAAAAGGTTAGGTTTCTATGAGGAGAGCCCTGACTGAGAAAAGTGGGATTGCATCCCACTCCTGGCACCTACTACTCCTGCTGACCTTGACAGAGTCATTTCTCACTTCCAGCCCTCAGAGTCCCCATCTGTACAATGAAGAGTTAAACTAGATTAGAAGTCAAGAACTCAAATGCCAGTCTGGGCCGTGAAGATATGGAGATGAACCAAAAAGCTGAGTATGGTGCCATGGGGAGTGGTAGGGACTGTGTGGACAGAAGCTCGGGTCAATGAAAAGGGGTAGCCACTATCCTATCCATCCAGTGGCCGCCATGATGAAATGGAAGCCAGCATTGCCAGATTGATGACTTTGCAAGCGGTGGACAACTCCAGGCTTTAAGTGTTGGCATAGCATTCATTTTAAAACACACACACATATGTGCACGCACACATGAAATATGGTCGTGGGTCAGATTTGCCATGGGCTGCAAGTTTTTCATTTCTAGAGATGATCGCTGAGGTACCTTTTTGCTCTAATAGTCTGTGATTCTCTCTTCTGCCACAAGGGACACTGAGAAAATGAGAGAATTCTAAAACCTTCTAAAATAAAAGCAGGATGGATCTCAGAGCATGCAAGGTAAAGAGCTTCAGGGACTTTCTGGAGCCACGGGGCTGCAGGGCAGGGCCAGGCAGAGCCCCAGAGTCCGTCCCTGCCACAGAAATGTGACATTTCTGCAGCTTCAATTATTTTACAGAACGAAGTACAGAGGGAAGGCCGTTGGCTCCGGGAGGCATGCAGCAAGCCAGGAACAAGTCTGGGGGGCAGTGGCAAGAAGGAATTCTGGCTCCTGGTTTGAGGAGCACCCACAGAAGGAAGGCCCACGGGTGCATTTGGCTGGGGCTCTGCAGAGTCCCACCCAATCCAGCTCCGCCCTGCCTCTCCCCACCCCGTCCTGGGCCTCTTTCTGCCAGAAGCCTGCTCTGGACCATCCACACTGTGTCTAGAGGGCAGCACTTACAGGAATGATTTCAGAAGGAGAAATTACACTGGAAACCGCAGAGCTTGACATGATGGGAACTTCTTTCTGGATCCACCCACGTGGACCCTTTGTTGGCCATCCAAGGTCACCCCAGTGATAACCTGTCCACCTGAGCCAGTTACTATTCCACAAGCATTCTTTTTCAATGCCAACTCTTTGAAGAAGGCACTGCTACTTTTCCAGTGTCCTCGTTGATAAAACGGAAGCTGGTGGACAGATGCTAAGGACCTTGGCCTGAGTTCACAGCCAGGACCAGAAATACCAGGTTTGGAGCCTGGGTCAAAAGCCACAAGCCCCCAGAGCTTGTCCCAGGCTGAGAGATACCCAGAGCCTTGGGTCTTCCCCTCTGGCTATACCTGATCCAACCCCCACCCGCACACACATCCTCAGTCAGTGCCCTCCTCATCTGGAACTGGAGCGGGGAGGGCAGGCCTCAGAAGGAGAGCAATTCAGAGGAGTTCTCCCACCAGAAGTGAGAAGAGAGATGGAGGTTGTCAGATAAAAACGCAGACATCCTCCTGACCTTGAAAATGCCTTAGATCTGGGGTGAGCTGCCTTCTCCGGCAGCTGGTCCAGCCGAAGGCCAATGAGTTCAGCCTAGGGTTGGATTTGCAGCCAAGAATCTGGCTTTGGGCAAGACCACCTTTTCTCTTAAATAATTAGATGCAATGATTTTTCAAGGGATTCGGGGAATTCTGTTTGCTTGTTTTTTACCTTCTGCTTGGCATGTCTCCACACCAAGAGCCCGTCTTTCCTGAAGGTCTGCCATGTGCCAGTCCCTGTATTAAGTGCCTGACATGCTCCATCTCATTTTCTCCCCATGGCAATCCTACTGAAAAATGGCATCATTGTCCCCATCGCACTGATAAGGAAACTGACCCTAGAGAGCAGAAATGACTTTGAAAATGGCCCAACTATTAAATGGCAGCATAGAGATTCAAACTCAGACAATCTGCCTGCCAGACAATATGGTCTCACCAACAACACCCTCCTGCCTCCCAGGATAATAAAGCCGATATTTATGAAGTGCTTACTATAGGCACAGTGCTGTGTTCTTTACTTACAGGGTGCCCTTTCATCCGAACTACGACCTAAGAGATAGGAGATAGACACAACCACTCTTAGCCTTAGTTCACAGATGTCCAAAACAGGGCTGCAGAAATTCAGGGGACTTGCTCGGAGATACAAATTTGGAAAGTACCAGAACCAGGAATGGAAAGCAGACAATCCCTGGTCCTATGTAGTCCCTTAAATGCTAAGGGATGCTCCAGGGCCAGGTGAGTTGGAGGAGGCAAGGGACAGTTAAACGGGGGAGGGGGGGGGAGGCTGGAGAGAAAGACAGGAAGGAGGGGAAGGCAGGTGCCAGGGAGAGAGGGGCACAGAAGGGAATATTATTATAGCTGTTAACAGATAAGCCAAAAAGAAGGATGGGGGGAATTGTGTTACAAATTCCACATGCTTCTATTCTTCTGATGACCCAGATAAAACCTTCTCATCCGGAAGACAGTGCCCCCTCCACCATGGGCAGGGGCGGAGGGGAATTTCACGAAGACTGCCAGGAGGGGCAGAGGGACATGCGGCTGTGTGTGTCTGCTTGGAACCTTTTCTGAATCCCTTTTTGCATTTTTCAGTAAGATTCAAAACCATAAATTATGTAAAGCCAGAAAGCTAAAAGGGCAGACCCTTTCTGGAGTTCATTTCAAGTCTGAAGTTCAGAACGCTTTTAATGACATAATTGCAAAAGGCAAAAATCTATTCGAGTGCAAACTTCTCTTTGAACAAGGAATGAATTCTCAGACAGTGGCACAGTGTTCCTCTCTCTGTGTCCCCAAGGTGGGGGTGGGGGGAGGAGCATGGGGCGAGAGGGCTGGGTTTTGCCAAGAGCCGGCATGGCTCTGGTCGCCATCCTAGAAGTCATTTTGATTTTTCCTTTGGATTGGGGGCCAATGAGTTATAAAGAGAGTAGGCAAGGATATTAAAATTAGCACAATCTTCTTAATATCTCAGTGCCCTTAAAAAGGATATATTCAGGGACGCCTGGGTGGCTCAGTGAGTTAAAGCCTCTGCCTTAGGCTCCGGTCATGATCCCAGGGTCCTGGGATCAAGCCCCACGTCAGGTTCTCTGCTCAGCGGGGAGCCTGCTTCCTTCTCTCTGCCTGCCTCTCTGCCTACTTGTGATCTCTGTCTGTCAAATAAATAAATAAAATCTTTAAAAAAAAAAAAGGATATATTCATGGGGCACCTTTTGGCTCAGTCAATAAAGCATGTGACTCCTGATCTCCGGGTTGTAAGTTCAAGCCCCATGCTGGGAGTAGGGTATACTTAAATATATATATATATAAACAAAAATTAAAACTATGTATTTGTGTTTTCAAATACACACTATCTACATACGCTTAGCAAAGACATACACTGAAATCAAATCGTTCTCCCAAGTGTGAACCCACTTTTCAGTTCTCCTGCCCGGAGGCTCCTCCTATTCCTGCCAGAGTCCTGGGTTTCCTCCCAGAGAAATTCTGTACTTCAGTGACCTCCCGCGTTTATGCATTCCTATGAAATCATTACAGGCGTGAGCTTGAAAGCTTTCATGCCTGGGCGTGGGTCCCTGCTCCAGCCTGTCCTTCCCACATCGCCTTGGCCAGCCTCCTCGGCCTCTCTCTGTCTCACTGTGATTGTTGGTCAGTCAGGGATCCTTCTGAGAACCATCAGAGAGAGCTGTTGTAAGGACAAAATGAGTTCATAACGGTAAAGTTGTAGAATACTGAATAGCCCATGAACCAATATATGTTAGCAGCGACTACATGAGAATATTCTTTTTACATCCAAATGGCCAAATACTATACGTATCCACCAAACTCTGCCTTGTTCACCCACTGGTGTAACTTACGGGGCGGCCTCATAACGGCAGGACAATATTCCGGTGTGAATGTGTCATTCTGATTGAAACCGCCTCCCACAGGTGGCCACTCGGGGAGTCTGCATTCTCTTGCTGTCACCAGGCCGCTTCAAGGGTTATTCTGGAATTTGCTTTTTTGGTCACAGGTGCAGCAGGTGTATCTGAAGGCGTTTGTCAGTCAGCCTCAGCTAACTCGACTGTGGCAACAAACATGTTTCAACATCTCGGTGACAATACAACAAAAGATTTGCTTCTCTGTTTCCCACTCCAGGGTTGATCAGGTCACGCTCCTTGGCAGCTCTCCTCCTCCAACAGTAACTCAAGGATTCCCAGATCTCAGCGACATCCAATTTGCAACTCCGTGTCTGGGGGTTTTTGACAGCCCGCCTGTGAACCAGGGATGGAGACCAGGTAAGGACACACACCTGCTCATGTAACTCAGAAGGGAAGTCACACATCACACCGGCTCACTCTTCCCTTGGTCCCAGCTTAACCATAAGGGCAGTCAGGAAATCCAGGCTTCTAGGATATCCAGAGGCAGAAATGGTGTGGTGAGGTTCTTTGGGTCAAGGATAAATTCCGGAAATTGATTCACTCGGCAGGATATATTTTGGAAATCATAATTTTTTTTATGGATTTGATACCAATTAAAAGATTCAGTTATGATTGTAACACATCATGACAAAAAGTTCCTATGCATTTAATGATGCTTTTAAAGAATATGTATGTTTGGGGGCACCTGGGTGGCTCAGTGGGTTAAGTGCCTGCCTTCCGTTCAGGTCACGATCCCAGGGTCCTGGGATCGAGCCCCACATCAGGCTCCTTGCTCAGCGGGGAGCCTGCTTCTCCCTCTCCCTCTTCTTGCTGTTCCTCCTGCTCGTGCTCTTTCTCTCTGTGTCAAATAAATAAATAAAAATTTTTGAAAAAAAATACGTATTTTTTTTAGTCACAATTCTGTTTATATTGAGAAAAAATAATTGATAAATAATGTAAGGTTGAGATGTATTGTTCTATCAATAATGAATGATTGGCGCTCATACAGATTCCAGACTTTGAAATAATTCCACTGTCCCAGGGAGTCTGCAGACAAAGGTCAAGCCATTGATCCTCGGTGAAGATGTTCTAAGGGAACCATAGTCTTTATCAGGGTGGTTCGAGAACGGGTTCACTCAAGTCTGCTTTACTTCTATATAATGCTGGAGCTCCTGAAGAATGTCAGGCTTCATCCCAGCTTGTACACCCCTCTCCCATCCCCTCTCAATACGGCCTTTAGGGGTCTTTTACAGACACAGACCATATCACGTCACTCCCTCCAGGGGTTCCCATGACTCCTAAAATAAAGTAAGTTTGACGATGGCTTCCAAGGCCCAGAAGAATCTGTCTCCTCCCCACTGCTCCAACTTCATTCATTTTACACAAATCTTCTCTTTACTTGCTTTGATCAGATTGATCTCCGTTCTATTCCTTCTATGTGCCACAACCTTTCCTTGGAACATACTTTGCTCTATCTGGAATGTTCTTCGCATATCCGACTTAATACCATCATCCTTCTCGACTCGGCTCAGATGCCACCTCTTCAGAGAGGCCTCCCCCAAATCACCCCATCTATTTCCTTCAATAATTTCCCCAGTGCATAGATCAAATGTATTATTATTAATACATTTATTTTCCTGTTGCTGCCACCAGAATATAAGTTCCATGAGAGCAAGAATAATAAATATCTTGTTTACAACAGTGTATACTCAGCAGGGCTGTGGTATGAATAATTTCAGAGGACACTAGTCATCATATGTTCTGTTGAATGGCTTACTGAAACCAGATATTCCCAGTTAGAAATTATTTCCTTTGGCCAAGCATGTTATTCTTATTTACCCAACTCACTAGGAACAGTAGGTAGTGTAATTTATTTTAGCTTCTGTTGGAACTGTTTGGGGGGAGGCAAGTTGTGGCGAGGGAAAAGAGAAAACAGGGTGTACCTTTGAAATAATGAGTATGTGAGGAAACCAGACAGTAATAAGAAGAGATAAAGTATGACAATGAAAGACTTGGAGAGTTCATTTTCTTTTCTTCTTCTTCTTTTTTTTTAATATTTTATTTATTTATTTGACAGAGAGAATGAGATCACAAGTAGGCAGAGAGGCAGGGAACCTGATACTGGGCTTGATCCCAGGACCCTGAGACCTAAGCCAAAGGCAGAGGCTTAACCCACTGAGCTACCCAGGTGCCCCAAGGGTTCATTTTCTGAATTTGAACAAGGTCAGTGGCAGGTGCAGAAAGCAAGAGATAAGATTTCTCAGAAAGATGCCTTAAGAAGGACAAGGTGGGTCTTACATTCTCCTCACTGGGACATCATTCATTCCTAACACATAATTCATTCCCAATGCAGCTGCAGAACTAAACTGTTTAAAATACCTAGAATCCTGACACCACTAGGGACAGCTGATGGCTGGGGATGAGAGTATGGGGCAGACCTTCGATGGCTTTCTATGCCTATACTGTTCACGCACCTTGCTGGAGGCACAAACGCATATGAAGTTGCCCCTGAGGGTCTCTCAATACAGTAGAGAAACCAGGGAAAATGGCTTTGCTTAAGGCTGAGCAAAAGCAACCATGGGTCCTTTGTAAGTACAAAGGAGGAGCACTGCGCTAAATTGTGAAGTGAGTCAGGGAGGGCTTCCTGGAGGCAGTAGTACCTGAGTGAATCTTAAAGAGTTTGAGTAGGGCAAATAAAGCACCTTGACAGCATCACACCAGGGGTTGGGAGGTGACATCCCCGTCTGGGGAGAATGGAGCGGACACACTGAATGGACAGCGTGCCTACCAAGGAGTGGAGACCGATCTCTCTGCTTAACCGACTGAGCCACCCAGGTGGCCCAATAACCGACTTTTTTTTACAAGACAGAGAGTCCTGATAAAGGAAAATCCCTCTCCCTGAGGGTCCCAGATTGTTCCAGCTCGAACAAGTTCCTTTGCATTTAGTTTGGACCCATCTAGCATCACAACCGCCATGCAAGGTAGGTCTCATGGTTTCATCTTTACTGTTTGCTGTGACAGGTCAAGATCGTGACATTCAGAGACGGCGGATAACCTGCTCCACACCACCAGATGGAAGGCAGGGCACCTGGGCCCACTTTTTTCCAGCACACTTCTCATAGGTCTCAAAACAGCACTTCTCAAAGCTTAATGTGTGCAGGGGTTACCTGACGACCTTGTTACATTTGGCTTCGGGTAGTCTGGGGAGCAGCCAGGAACCATCTTCCAGATACACTGGCTCAGGGACCACGTGATGAGTAGTGAGGTGCTAATCTAGACAAACATCCATTTGCCGGGTGCGCAGTTCTACTTAAAGGCAAATGTGCTAGAGAATTCTGTTTCCTTTCTCCAGACAGAAAACCAGGGTTTGAACTGTTCAGATGCTTTAACCATACCCGTAGATATTGGCCAAGGGCAAACATCAGATGCTGTGGGCCAGGGAGCCCTGCTGTGCCACGTGCTAATGTCTATGAATATCCCTCTCAAATCAACAAGGGTGTCTCACCGAGCTATCTTCCAAAAGGCCATGGCTCTACAAGATAGGCTTTAATGAGAAAAGTGGTTTCAGCCATTGATCCTGATGCCGAAAGTCAGGGATTGGATCTGGAGATTTTCAGAGCTCCAGCTGGGGTCTCTCTAGTCAACAAAGACATTGAGGTCTTGTTTCATCAGCATCTCAGATACAGAGATAATTCTATAGACACCCCCTACTACATATACGTCTTTTCGAAAAGCTGTGAACATTGAAGGACTCAGAGGCACAGCTAGTGGGAAAGCCAAGCCATATGAAAGTCATCTGTGAGGCCGACCTTCAAAGATTCTTAACCATGTGCTCGACATTCGCTCGGGAGAATATAGCATACAGTTGGTGACATTTATACAGGAGAGAGGAAGCAAAGGAGGCACATCTGTTCCATGTGTCCAAGGAACACTCAAGCGAGATGCCCAGTCAATCTATAGAACCCAAGAGGGGGCCCTGCCCAAATCCTCCAGTCATGAGATCACTTTCCACCAGTAGAGGCAGAACAATCATTCCCGCCTGTGAAATGAAACGGAGATGTGATTGGAGATGTCGCGCCTTGAGTGCATGAGCGTTATTCCAATAATCAATCACCCAAATTGAATTGCTTATTTGTACATCTGATTGCCTTTGCATTATTTAGAAGCTATTTAATGACAGGCAGCCCGACAGCACGCCTCCAACACATGCCAGATAGATTTAGGAACCTCGGAAACATCTCTTTCTAATTGTTTAGACAGGCATATTGATTGCTATTTCCTTTCAGGGTTCTCTGAAGCACATTATGTCCTTCGTATGCTCAACACACATACTCAGATGCGCACACACGTGGGGAATAAACAAGGCCCAATGCAGAGGTGGGACCTGCAGGAGGTGTCTCCGTCTCCCTGAAATGGGAGCCAAGAAGGCAGGTGCCAAGTCTGTCATTTCAACAGAGCTACGAGGCCCAGCTTCCTCCCGCGGGATTGAGGAAAATGGCGCTCTCCGGGATGGGACAAGTCTGAGAGTTATTTTGTTTATTCTCTGGGTCCAGAAAGCATGGCAGCATTCTCAGAGAAGCCATGCTGGGCTGTGTTCTGATGGTCTGAAAGGCTCCCCGGGAAGCTGAAGAAATTGGCTCAGAGCTGGGGCCGTGGGTGAGATCGGTTCTTGCTTTTTTCATTTCTGCAAAACCACAGGCCAGGGCTGAAGACTCTGCCCTTTGGTGGGTGTCTATGACTGAGAGACAGAGCTTAGCTGTCTGGGATCAGGGAACCCTGCACAACCCCCACCCCCCACCCCACCCCACCCCCACCCCGCCCTTCTTCACCTCACCCTGGCGTTCCCACAGTTCAGCTCTATGACACTGCCAGCCCTCCTTGGACATTAAATACAACAAATTAAAAAGTAACAACATTATTATCCTGGTAGATCATGGATTTTTGAGTTTAAGTCTGTCTCAAAAAAAACACAACTTTGAGGTGATAGGTACTCTTAGCCATAGAAATTTTTTTTTTTCTTCTTTCACTCTTTCCAGTTTATTTTTTCTCCTTTTTTTTTTTTCCCCTCTCTCTGCCAGTCCTACAAGGGAATTTGCATGACAAATACCTCCAGGGGAGCACTCCTGGGAGCAGGAGCTTTGTTCTAGAGGAGCCCCAGGGCTCAGGGATCTTGAACCACCCCTCCCCCACCCCTACCCACCCCCAGGCCCCAAATCCCAGCATCCCAATGTGTTGACATTTGGCAGAGGAAGACCTCCTGCTCAAAAGCAGGGGAAACTTGGAGAGACTCAAAGCTAGCAAAGAGCTTTTGCAGAATGACATTTTGATGAGTATATTAGTCTGAGAGGCACTGACTTTATTCTGTGGATGTTTCCAAGGTAAAGCTCAGGATAGGAAAGCGGCAGCCATTTTCCAAGACCGGAAGTCCTTCGTCAAGAGTCGCTGGCACCTGGATGCACCCATGGGGCGTGAGGGTGGGGAGACTCCTTGGTGTCAGGCCCATAACCAAATGAGAACATAAACCCGATTTGCCACAGGTGCCATCTGCCATCTCTCCACAGGATGCCAGCCGCCTGGCTTCTCTCACCCCAGCCTCGTGCGTGAGCTCCCCTTAGGGGCGCCTTATAGGGTGCTGGGTAGGAGCAATATGAAAACACATGTGGCCCATGCCCCTGAACGCTCAAGGGTTAGTAGGGAGCCGAAAGACAGAACACGCAATAGTAAGAGTTGTTGCTGAATTAGCAGAGGACAAACAGGTCAGCTTGGACTAGGAACTAGGTGAGGGTCAGAGGAAGGGACACCTGCATAAGGTTTTGAAGAAGGAACAGGAGTCTCCCAGTGAGAGAACGGCTTCTCTGCCATCACAGATGTGTGGAAACAGTGGGCACCGTGGTACTACTGAGTCACAGGTGCGTTGGTATGTCCATAGCCCTCCCTCGGGCTCCAGACTGCAATTCACCAAACCTGCTTGAGTGAATTCTTATTTTTTATTTTTTAAAAGATTTTATTTGTTTATTTGACAGACCACAAGTCTGTCAAATAAACAAGTTTATTTGAGACCACAAGTAGGCAGAGAGGCAGGCAGAGAGAGAGGGGGAAGCAGGCTCCCTGCCAAGCAGAGAGCCAGATAAGGGCTCGATCCCAGGTCCCTGGGATCGTGACCGGAGCCGAAGGCAGAGGCTTTAACCCACTGAGCCACCCAGGAGCCCCTTGAGTGAATTTTTAAAGGCATCCACACATCCTTTGCCAGGTGCCCTAAGGAGGGGACATTCCAGGCCCTAAGAAGAATCAAGAGGGTATCCTGGCCAGCCTGGATCTGGGACATGTTGGGAGAGGGAGGACCTGACTCGCCCTTTCCTCTGGGATGGCTGCCTGCCTCTTCTCCCTGTGCTCAAGGTTTTTGGATTACAGGTCATATAGCTCTTAGGTAGAAGAAGATAATGAGGCGCTGGCTGCTGGATGGGGAGTCAAGGAGGGAAGGAAAGACCATGCACTAAAACTTGTTTTCCTACAGTGTCAGCATGCCCAGAAAGAGAGCAGTCCCCTCACCCTCCAAGTGGGAATGTTCCTTATCACAAAAACCTCCCCAGGGCCCCAGCAGACGTCAGCTGTTCGCTGAGATCTTTTCACAACGTAAAAGGTCTTTAAATATCAGCCCAGCGTCCAAGGATCCAAAGCCCCAAGTCCCTCTTCTCCCCCACCCGCCTTCCAGCTCCGTGGCTCCATCCCGTCCTCCCCAGCCCTGTTTATTTTTAGTGGCGATAAACCCAGCTCCTAATCTTGCAAGTTGATCTTTTTGAGTAAATTTAATTAGCTACATTTTTAACTCCACTCTCCTCGGCCTTGGCAGGCGGGAGCCATTTGTCTTGCAGATGACTGGGCTGATGGAGACAGAGAAGGGAAGAGGGGAAAGAGGGGAAAGGCAACTCCAGAGCCAGTGCCCCCGTCTCCGGCCCCCACCCCGAGGTGTGACTCTGGCCCATGGGAGTCACCCTAGATGGCCAGACTGGGGACCCAGAGGCTGGGGATGGCAGGAAGGAGGAGGGTCTGAACCTGACATTGGCCAAGTGAGGGCTGAAGGGCAGCTCCTGGGAGCGCGCGTGAGCACGTGACAGTGTCATCTTCACCGGGCTGACTGCCCTGAGACTCCTGTTGGCAGTCCTTATGGCCTCCCACCAGGGTGATAAATGGGAAAGGGGCAAAGCAGTCTGCTTTCGCTGCCCGTACCCCCCCTTTGTTTTTATTAAACGCTGATTATTAATATTAGAAATGGAACACTGCCATGAGAAGCCATTTGCAGTTAATAAGGCTGTCGCTGCCACCTGGGGAGTTAATAGAAGCCCAGGGAAGCCATGTGAGAACTACTTAAGAGCAGCGTTAAGCAAGTGGGTCAGAAGCACACCGGGGCAGCCCGCCCTGGCCCCCTGGCGAGGTGGGTCAGCTCAGGGCCAGGCTCGCTGGCCGAGGCTCCCCCGCTCCCTGCAGGGACCCGGGGTAATGCCTGGGTGTGTGCAGCTGCTGGGTCGCAGGCCAACTGTGTGCAAGAAGCTTGGGGAGCAGCCTCACAGCCCGCAGCTGTGAAAACATTGGCTGGGCTTCCGGGGCAGGCCAGGCAGGTCTATCCCTGAATCAGGAGAGGTACAGCCCCCCCACCATGGGGCCTCCCCCACTTCCCTGCAAGGGCAGGTTTAGGGCACCGGTTTCCCACCTCACTCCGGGTCATGGCCAGCCTTGGAATGGGAAGCTTGGGCCAATGTGAAATGAACGGGGAGTAGGTCTTTGACATTTGGCAGCTGCGTGACACATAAAGGAAGAGCAAATTCTAAAGCCAGATCATAATAGGTGCATTTCCTTACTTATGAAGAGTGGCAGCAAGGGAAGGGGATAGGTGTCCATCTGCTGTCGGTCCTGGTGAAAGTGGTTCCCTGTGGGTGGTCAGAGAAAGAGGAAGGGTGGCCAAGCCCCAGTGTCTCTCTGTCCTCAGGATTAAGGACAAGTGTGATGAGGAATAGCACTTACCTTCCCCTCCCATAGGTATACCTACTCCTGAAAGACTTCTCTTTTCAAAACAAGAACACCCACCACCACAAAATCATAAGCAGCCACCTCGTTGGTGAATGGAAGACACGGTGTGCTTAAGGGATTTCTTTCAATCACTGTTTTGAACTTCCTGCATCTTACTAGCCGATGAAATATTGGAAGAAATGATGACCAAGAAATAAGATAGCTAGGAATAAATTTAACCAGGCTGGTGAAAGACCTGTACTCAGAAAACTGTAAGACATTGATGAGAGAAATTGAACATGACACAAATAAATGGAAAGATATTCTGTGCTTATGGATTGAAAGAATTAATATTGTTAAGATATCCAGGTTACCCAAAGCAATCTACAGATTCAATACAATCCCCATCAGAACCCCAATGACATTTTTTCACAGAAATAGAACAAAGGATCCTAAAATTTGTATGGAACCACAGAAAATTCCCAATAGCCAAAGCAGTCTTGAGAAAGAAGATCGAAGCTAGAAGCATCATACTCTCTGATTTCAAACTATATTACAAAGCTATGGTTTAAAAAAAATAATATGGAATTGGCATTAAAAACAGACACATAGTTCAGTGGAACAGAGTAGAGAGCATCTATGGCCAACTAAATTAAAACAAGGGAGGCAAGAGTATACAACAGAGAAAAAACAGTCTCTTCAATAAGCAGTGTTGGGAATCCTGGACAGTCACATGCAAAAGAATAAAACTAGACCACTGTCTTATAGAATACACTAAAATTAATTCAAAATAGATTTAAAATACTTGAATGTAACCATAAAACTCCTAGAAACCATAAAACTCCTAGAAGAAACCAGGCAGTAAACTCCTTGCAATCTGTTTTTGTTTATTTGTTTGTTTGTTTGTTTGTTTTATGGTTTTTTGGAACTAACTCCAAAGACAAGGGCAACAAAAATAAAAATTAAAAAGTGGGAGTAAGACTCATCAAACTAAGAACCTTCTGCACAGCAAAGGAGACCATCAACAAAAGGAAGGACAACCTACTGAATGGGAGAAGATATTTGCAAATCATATATCTGATAAGTGGCTAATATCCATAATATAAAAAGAACTCATGCAACTCAATAATAACAATGATGACCAAAAAATCTGGTTTCAAAAATGGGCAAAGAGTCTGACAAACATTTCTCCAAAGAAGACATACAGATGGTCAGCAGGTTCATGAGAAGATACTCAACAAATGCAAACAAAGACACAATGAGAGATCATCTCACACATGTTAGAATGACTATTATCAAAAAAACAAGCAACAACAAGTATTCATGAGGATATGAAGAAAAAAAAAATTCATGCACTCTTGGTGGGACTATAAATTGGAGCAGCAGCCACTATGGAAAACAGTATGGAGGTTATTCAAGGAAGGTAGAAATAGAACTACCCTATAATCCACCAATTCCCTTTCTGGGTATTTCTCTATCTGAAGAAAATAAAAAAACACTAATTTGAAAAGATATATGTATGTACTATGTTCATGGCTACATTATTGATAACAGGCAAGATAGGGAAATAACCTAAATAAGTGTCCATAGATAGAAGAAAGCATGAAGAAAAGCATGAGATATATATATATATGATATATGTACTGGAATACTACGCAACCATAAAAAAGAATGAAATCTTAGTATTTGCAACAACATGGAAGGACCCTGAAAGTAATATACTAAGTGAAATAAGCCAGACAGAAAAAAAACAAATGCTGTAGGATTTCATTTGTATGTGGGATCTAAAAAAAAAAAAAAAAAATGAACAAAGAGAACAAATTCATAGATAGAAAGAACAGATTGGTGGTTATTGGAGGTGAGGGGAGTTTGGGCAGGGGCATTGAAATGAGTGAAGGGAGTCAAGAGATACAGACTTCCAGTTATTAAATAAGTAAGTCACGGGGAGTTCATGTACAGCATGGTGACTATAGTCAATAATATTATATTATGTACTTGATAGTTGCTGAGAGAATAAATCTTGAAAGTTCTCATCACTAGATAAAAATTTGTGTAATTTTATATGGTGACAGATGGTAACTAGACTTGTTATGGTGATCACTTTGCAATGTATACAAATATCAAATCATTACGTTGTACAACTGGAACTAATATAATGTCATATGTCATTTATACTTCAACAAGTACATGACCAAGGGCAACTCAGTGCACGTTATACATTGCAAAATTGCGTTTGTAATGTACTATGTGTGTGTCTATATATGTGTTACTGTAGGGATCAGAGGTTTATTTATCAATCTCTGTGTGTGTTTAAATGGTATATTTTAAATTTTTCAACTTTTAAATAAAAGTTAAATAGTACAGCTCTCCAGGTTTGTGTATAAACACATCTGGGGCAGATACCCTTCTCATTCCCTTTCCCTGACCCATGTTCCCTCCTTCTTGGATGAAAATACAGCCTGAAATCTTCTGTGATGAAATCTATTGGGAGCGCTTCATAGCTGAAGAGTTATGCAGGATGAGGAAGAGAAAAGGGAGTCAGATCTGAGGAATGTGAATAAAATAATAATCATTCTGACAATAGCACTTGGAAAGCTCCAGGGAAACAGGACCTTCTAGTGTTCTTTCTCTCATTTGAGACACAGCTTATCCATTTTAGAGAACACAGCTCATTTCCCCTACCCCTCCCTCCCTAGCCAGGGCCAAGTACTGCCTACCCTGGGATAGCATCAAAAATGTGTTAAGCCCCTATTGTTTGCAAATGTTTCTATTGTCAAGCAAAAGTGGTTGAGTCACCAAGACCCAGCCATTAAAATTGTATCCTACCCACTTAGAAAAGTGTCAGTACTCCTCAGTGTCCATAAATATTTGTTGAATGACGGGATGAAGAACTTTCATGAAAAGACTAATAAGTATATTCTGTCTTCTCTCTCCCTCCTCCCCCCACCCACATGTTTTTTAACATGTGGATAGAATGAAGTTCAAAACCCATCTCTACCATTCTTTAGATTTGTGCCTTTGGACAGGTGCACATAGCCAATCTCCCAGGAAGCTTCAGACCACAAAGATACATAAAGAACAGGGTTTTGAGGATGTGATTAGTGTATGTTAAAAAACAAAACAAAACAAAACAAAACACGTGGGGTTGTTCAATTATCTTAAGTTTCCATCCCTGTCCTGTCCCTGGAAAACCAAAGCAAGAATTACTTTTGAACACAGAGCAAGTCTGGATGGTGGTTCCAAGAAGGAGCTCAAAGGTCCAGGGTTCAAATCTTGTCTCTGCCACTCCTAAGCCCTATGGTCTTAGGAAAGTGACTTAATCACTCTGTAGCTCACTCTTTCCATTCATAAAAGGGAGTTCCTCATTGGGTTGTTGTGAAGAGTGGACCAAATCATGCATCCTAGCGGTTTAGAACATGACCTGGCAGACATACATTTCTTGATAAAGATTAGCTAGTGCTGTTCCTGTCTCTAAGGAAGGTGAAAAGTACCTGGGGAGGAATGATCAAGGTTTCCCCTGAACATCTTAAGGGAGTCGAATAAGGGCAGATGGAGCCGTTTTCCTGCAGAAAGTCGATGCCTTGCATACTAAGCAGAAACAGAGCACCCTTCCTTGAGAAGAAGGGATCTGCCATACACCATATTTCAGACAAAGAGAAAAGCGTTTGGCCATTCTAACAGCACAAAGTGTTGTAGACCTTTCCTGTGCTGTTTCAGCTGGAGAGAGCCCCCAGCACTCGAGATCCCTTCATACTAGTATTTACTAAGAGATACTTGTGATGTGGAAGCTTGAATTGGGTCTTCAGGAGGGAAGAAGCTAGTGACAGCTGATCTCCTTTCAACATGATCTCTGCTGGAATCACAAGTCGGACAAGTTCAAAGGAGTCCCTGGCCATTTGAGAATTTGAGGAGTACAACTGGAGAGATGGCAGCCTGAAGCCTTACACAGTGGTGCCAGAAGCCAACTGGTTCAGTATCTGCAGGAGCTCACCCACCAATCAAAATGTGTCATGGCAGGCCAAGAAAAAATGAGAGGAGCTATCTACACTTGTCCAAATAGCTCACTTGACTGATATGCATTAGTTGACTCCCTGAATTGCTTTTTTCTCATGCACAAAATCTTGGTCTTCCCAGGAAGATGTTGACTATCTATTATCTGATGGTCATGGCAACCTGGAGAAGGTATAAAAAGGTTTGGGGCCAGGTAGGGACTGGAGAAAAAAAAAAAAAAAAGATCAGGGAACATAAGCAGCATTTCTTCCCCTGGGTGCTGAAGACATCCAGAATGATCATGGTAACCTGGGGACCAGCCAGGGCCTGTGGGCAAGCCCAGTACGTTTTATTCCATAATGAAGGAAAACTACCCATTCTATCAAGGAATAAGTTGTTTTCAAAATGAACAAACTAAATCTTCCAATAATCAAAAGAGAAAGCCATTTTCTTCAATTTTGTCACAAATCTTCCCATTCGGAATTTGAGGCTTGGGAAAGAAGCCATCAGAGACACTTGGGGTAAGGAAGCACAAGTGACAGAAGTTAGAGCGTTCTCCTGAAAATGCACTTCACTCGGGGATTAAAAGCCTATACTCCTTGACCAAGAATGGGGGAGCCATTGGCTATTGGCCACGTTCCTCAATATGGTGGTGGGATATAAGAGAGAGCATCTCCAAATGTCTAAGGGTCTGGGGAGGATTGAACCTGGAGGTGACTCTCCCTTCCACAGAACACCTTTGACCTGGCTAAGGCTGGTGATAATCTTTAATTGGGACCTGTCATAACGTCTATAACAGGGACAATTATGTTCACTGAATAGGATCAGCCACTCCAACCTCTGAAATGCAATGGATACCTGGCCCTTCCAGCCCTGGCCCCAGTGCAGATCTGCTAGGCTGGAGACAGCCCACCGTCAAGTAGAGAGCAAGTGGAAAAATTATGATGCTTTCTGTTGTCCAAAGCTCATCCAAGCATGGCCTCTGCTTTCCAAAGCCAACAATACAGGGAAACGATTCTTAAACATGTTCCACTGCAAAGCACCTGGAATGTGCTTTTTGGAACATTTTTAAACACTTAGACTTAAAAAGTGTAGTAACCAAATATTTTCAAGGTAAATTAAATTATAACCCCCTTGTCCTAGAAACTAGTTGAAACACACTGTAGAAGGTGTCATGGTTTTAAGACAAAATATGGGTATTTAATTTTTTTTTTAAATCCAGGCAATTTATTTGTTTCTTGTACTTGGAAAGCATACAGGAATATCTCATTTTAGCTGGGGAGCTCCTCAACCTGGCTCCCAGCATCCCAACACCTCGGGTCAGGGTCTGAGAGTCACTATCCTGAGATACTATACATAAACATCAAGAAAGAGATCATTGTCAAGGGCAGGTTCACCGGGTGGAGTGGAGAGCAGAGAAATAAAGAAACCTCTGGTCTCTCCAGGAAGAGTCTGGAGCCAGAACCCGGAGGCCATTTTGAGACACCGAATGAGTTGTCTTTTCCTCAAATAGCTAAAAAATTGACAAATAAGCAAAATATTGGTCAAAGAAATGGGGATTCACACTCCCAAAGGATAGACCACAGAAAGTGGTGGAAGGGCCACAGAGTTCTTTTAGTCAAGACTTTAGAAACTGGGTTCACATTGTACCAACTCCATTGATTGACAGCAGCTTCCTGGAGCTCCAGGCTGGGAAAGATTTTGAAGCTATTGGAGACAGCAGAAAAGCAGGCAGTGACCCGTGACGTCTACCTAGGCAACCCCGATCTACCTCCAGCCCTTATGGAAGACATGAGGGATCACAGTTCCAGAAAAAGATTGGACAGTTTAGAGGTAGGACAGCAATAAAACTTTGACTTTCTGAATACTGATTTACACATCAGAATTACATTCAAATCAATATATATGGTGTTAGTATGTGTCTTGCACTATGGTGGGCTTCGGGAATACATAAACTCCTCATATTAAATCACATATATCCTGGGTTAACCACTGTTTATGGTGAGCATAAGTTCTCCAACTATTTTTCCATTTCTGGTCATTGTTTTAAATCTGAGCAACTAGAAGTGCATATAATGTTCAAAAGAAATTCCAACTGCCTTGCCCATATATGTCCATCTCTGCCAGGAATCCTTTCTGACCCAGGCTGCTTCCTTAAGCTTTGGGCGTAATTCTTTTCATCACACCCAGGGTCACCACACTGTATGGAACACACCCATTATAAAATAGTCACGTGGAATTCTTATTTACAAATTTAATTAAATACCCAAGGTCCTCAGAACATCAGAGGGTCAAAACACCATTAGTCCATATAAATGGAACATTTCCTTCTCCCATAGACAGATATTTGGATCTTAATAATAAAGCAGGAGATACCTGCATTCTCTATCAAATACAGAAAATGCAGGGTTTTGTCTAATGTCACCAACAGTGCTGCCACAGAATTCTGGAAATGGTGTCAGGAAATTCCATGGTGGAGTTTTGGTGGCTTAGCTAGTGGTTTCTCAATGGACCACACTTCTTTTTCTTCCCCATGTATCCCAGGAAGAGCACAGCTTGTTTAGAAAGGGGTTGATGAATGACAAAGCTAGATACAGGATTTCTTAATGGAAATGCTTTTTTTTTTTTTTTTTTTTAAATAAAAGCATAGACAGCAGAGGCAAATGAGTGACTCTGGGAACTCATCTGAGGAAGTACAGGGGGAGTAATTCAGCCCAAAGCCTGAATGAAACCCGTTTGGGGTCCCAAAAGCCCCGTCAGTCTCTTAGAGACAGCAGGGAACCCAGAGTCTTTTTAATCTTATACTAGTTTTTCAAAGGGAATACAAAGCACTTGCTTGTGAGTGCAGCCCAGAAGGCTTGTAGAGAGCATGCATTCTAGGAATGGCCAGAACTACCCCTGGGGGGGCAGGGGGTCACAGAGGCAGGAGCACACCTAAGGCAGAGGTCCTCCCAAACACCAACACTGGAGCCCTCTCAACCTCCCACACCATCACCTTCCAACCTCATAACCAACACCTAAATGGCAAATCAAAGGACTGGGTAAGTAAGCCAGGCTCAGCACTGCAGGGGAATACTACCCAGCTGTTCAAAGGTGAGTCTTCAACAGCGTTTATGAAGAAAGGACGTTCCTTTGACATACTAGTAAATTAAATCACAAATAATGGAGGTAAACAAATCTCTGTTACATGGGGTTCCCTGTAGGAGAGTCTGTATATTGGCTGAAAGAGGTCTGTATCGGCAGGCACTGTAGTTCTCCAGTACTCAAGTTTTCTGTCCTTCTCAAAGCTTTGAAAGGAAGCGTGCCCATGTTATGACTCCAAGGACCTGCACAGGTTGTCATCTGTCTCTTGACTCAAAACAGTCAGGGACCCAAAATAGAAAGATTCCTATTTCTAGATTCAGTTTTTTGGTTTTTTTTTAATTCCCAGTTAAAGATTCTGGGCTCTACATTCTAACATTGAATTTAATGATTCCAAAGTTCATCCTTACCCCAACTGACCTCTGTCTTACTGCAACTTATGTTATGTTTTACTTTATTTTCCAATTAGGTGAATATAAGCCTCCCAGGGATTTCTAAATCTCCTCCTGGCCTTCTGTCTTTAAACTAAGTAAACTACCTTTGTTTTCCTTTCTAGAAGAGCCCTATTTGCAATATCAAATCATTTCCCTTTTTCTTCCTAAATTGTCTTACTTTGCTTTTTTTTTTTTTCATTCTCTTTTATAAAAGACTGAGGCTATGTTCTTAAGAGGTAGCTTGTTTGCAAACATGCGTGCACACACACACACACACACACACACACTTCCCATTTGTGTAGAAAGAAACCACCTGATAATTTTCTCCAACAGGAAGTGCTCAGCCTGTAATAAAGTTTTGTCATCTATTTAATATCTATTAATTCCTATCACAATATTCCCTCCCTACTGCAAATTGTCATTATGCAAAATTCCAATATATGTGATTTTAATTCTGTGTACTTTTTCCACATTAGAGAGCATTACAGTTGGAGTATGTCCGAGCTGCAAGTCATTCTGATACATTAAATTAAAATGCACTGAAATATACATAGAAAAATAACATCTAATAACATGGAAAGATGTCACCATGTGTTATTGAGTTGGGCTAAATAGAATGCCAAAACAGCATATCAAATGTAATCAAGAAAATTATGATCAATAGGGCCTAGTGGCAGTATTGTACCCTGTCCAGTGGAGGAGCCAAGATATGCCCAGATGGGTCAGATACTGGCTTTGATTGAATATCAAGTCATTACATGTTGTGGACATTGTCTCCACAAGGAACAACATGGGCAAATCGTTTATCTCTTGAAATCTTGTTTTGTTTGTATGTGCCAGCAGTGGGGGGAGCAGGGTATAATTTTTCCTACTCTAGAAACTCTCATGTGGCTGGGGACGAGTGTATGTAATATACCCTGCATCGAGAGCCAGCACATGATAAATATGACTATTGGTATTTCAAAAACACATATTCAGGGGTGCCTGGGTGGCTCAGTGGGTTAAGCCTCTGCCTTCAGCTCAGGTCATGATCTCAGGATCCTGGGATCAAGCCCTGCATCAGGCTCTTTGCTCAGTGGGGAGTCTGCTTCCCTCTCTCTCTCTGCCTGCCTCTCTGCCTACTTGTGATCTCTCTCTCTCTCTCTGCCAAATAAATAAATAAAAATCTTAAAAAAAAAATAAACACCACATATTCTCCAAGAGCCAAGACTACAAAACATTGTCTGTCTTTCTATCACATTATACCAAGCAAGATGCCGTGGGTAGTCTTCAGGGAAAGTGCTAAGTCTCCTTTCTCCTTCATCCCACTTGCGATGCCCCACAGACTCTCATGGACCACGTTGCATGGGGTGATTCCTGATTTCTCAGCACCTCCTACCTCTCTCCCTCAGTGCTGCCCCAACTCCCCACATGGTTTACAAAAGTAAAGAAATAATCGAGTCTTTATGAAACCGAGCATGAATGATGTACCTGGAAAAAGGAGTAGAAGAACATAAACCAACCTAAAGAACATGAAACATCTCTGGCTGGTGGTCACAGAAGCCGTTTGTGTTTCCCAGTGTTTGTAATCTCTGTGGATCTCCACCGAAATGCATAGTGCAGTAGCGACATGAGTAGGTAAGATATTTTTCTAAATACAAGAAAAATTGTCATGAAAATTTGGATATAGACCAGGCACATAAATTAATGTCACATACCTTATAGAATTGTGCTGCTAAAAAGATAACAAGCACTCCATTAAATTTCCAAAGAATGGAAGACTTAAAAAGTTTCTAGGTAACAAAGGAGAATAAAGGAAAATTGACTGTCTTCTATTACTTGTGAATAGTGTAAACTGTCACTGATGGTCTCTTTACTTAGTGCTTTTGACTTTATTGCTTTATTTTAAAGGATTGAAAACTGTTTGTGTCCTGTTAAGAGTTCACTCATGATTCCAGGCCTCAAGCATGATTTCACTGAAAAGACCTTTAAAGTCTTTAAATACAAATTACCTTACCACAGATTCTTCTGCTACAAGATTTTGTTGTAAATATGGCATTTATGAGCAAGGAGATGTCTTATAAAATTTTTATTTCTTTGCATTTGTCCTTATTGATCTTCAACAGATTTTGTGGGGGTGTTTTTGGAAGTAAAATAAAATTAAATCTCTGTCTTGTACACCAACATTGATTATAAATAGGAGTAAGATCTGAGAGGAGTCAAGATGGCGGAGGAGTAACAGGCTGAGATGACATCAGGTAGCCAGAGTTCAGCTAGAGAGTTATCAAATCATTCCAAACACCTACAAACCCAATAGGAGATGGAAGAGAAGAAGAGCAGCAATTCTAGAAACAGAAAATTGACTACTTTTTGAAAGGTAGGATGTGCAGAGGAGTGAATCCAAAGCGATGGGAAGAGAGACTGCGGGGGGGAAGGTTCGGGTCCCTGCAAGTGGCGGAGCAACGGAGCACAAAAAGTGAACTTGTAGAAGTCTGCTCCACTGAGGGACATGGCTCCAGAGGCTAAGCAGAGGTGGAGTCTTCATGGGGACATTGTGGTCTCAGGTCCCACGGGGTCACAGATCAGGGGTGTCTGAGTGTAGCAGAGCTCCCAGGTGTCAGAGCACGAAAGCTGGCTACAGAGATGGAGCTGAGGGGTAGCTCTCAGCTCGGGATCACCTTAAACCAGGATCCTCGGCACAGTTGGGCCGCTGCTCTTTGAACAGTGACCCCACAAGGGGCAGACCCGGGGAGACTAACCTTCCTTCTCTGGAGGCAGGAATCTGCTGGGTTTAGAGACCCCAAACAGGGCCTTGCACCAGAGATAGAAATGTTCGGTCACAAGCCAGGTGAGCTCAGAGCATGGCCGGAGACCAGGGAGATGGAAGGGATTGAGCGCTTTTCTCCAAGGCCGCAGTGAGGAGTCAGCCCAGAACTCTCGGCTCCTCTGGGCAGAGACTGGGCGGCTGCCATCTTCATTCCCATCCTCCAGTGCTCTACAGAAAGCGCTCAGGGAACAAAATCTCCCAAGAGCGAACCGAGCAGATGACTTAGCCTGGCCCCTGGCAAGGGTGGCACAATTCGCCTCTGGCAAAGGCATTTGAGAATCATGGCAACAGGCCCCTCTCCCAGAAGATCAACAAGAAATCCAGTCAAGACCAAGCTCACTGATCAAGGAGAACAGCAGAATTCCAGAAGAGGGGAAAGCAAAGCATGGAATTCATGGCTTTCTCCCCATGATTCTTCAGTCTTGCAAACTTAATTAAATTTTTTAAATTTTAGGGGTGCCTGGGTGGCTCAGTGGGTTAAAGCCTGTGCCTTTGGTTCAGGTCATGATCCCAGGGTCCTGGGATCAAGCCCCACATCAGGCTCTCCGCTCAGTGGGGAGGCTGCTTCCCCCCTCTCTGCCTTCCTCTCTGCCTACTTTTGATCTCTGTCTGTCAAATATATATAAAAAAAAAAAAATCTTAAATTTTTTTTAATTTTATCTTTTCTTCATCCTAATTTTTTAAAACTTTTCCTCTTTCCTCTTTTAACATTTTTAAACTAGTTTATCTTATCTTAACCTTTCTTAAAAAAGATCTTTTTAAACCTTTATTATTATAGTCCTATTTTATCGTTCATTGTATCTAACTTTATTTTTTGTATACATATAGGGTTTTTTCTTCTAAAAAATTTTTGGGATACAATTTCTTCTAACAGATCAAAATATACCCTAAATCTAGCACAAGGCTTTGTTCTAGTCTTCAGCCTGAGCAAAATCTCTCCACTTTCTTCTCTTTCTTTTTCCAAATTATATTATCAATTCCTTTTTTAAAAATTTTTTTAAAAATTTTCATCCTTACAGTCATATTACATCCCTTCATTGTGCTTACACTTATTTTTGTATATACATAAGTTTTTCTTTTTTAAAAAAAATTTGGGAGGTAGAGTCTTCTAAGAGACCAAAATACATCCAAAATCAAGTGGGTGGCTCTGTTCTACTCACCAGTTTAATATATATTTTTTAATTTTTTAAAAAATTATTTTTAAACTTCTTTTTTACCCCCTTTCTTCTCCCCCTGATTTGGGTCTCTTCTGATATGGTTAGTGTACATTTTTCTGGAGTCTTTGCCACCCTTTTGCTATTTTATTCTCTCGTTCATATATTCTTATCTGGATAAAATGACAAGGCGGAAAAACTCACCCCCCAAAAAGAACAAGAGGCAGTACCAAAGGCTAGGGACCTAATCAATACAGACATTGGTAGGATGTCAGCTCTAGAGTTCAGAATGACAATTCTCAAGGTGTTAGTCGGGCTCGAAAAAGTCATGGAAGATATTAGAGAAACGCTGTCTGGAGAAATAAAAACACTTTCCGAAGAAATAAAAGAACTAAAATCTAACCAAGCTGAAATTTAAAAAGCTATTAATGAGGTACAATCAAGGGGCGCCTGGGTGGCTCAGTGGGTTAAGCCTCTGTCTTCAGCTCAGGTCATGATCCCAGGGTCCTGGGATCGAGCCCCTCATGGGGCTCTCTGCTCCACAGGGAGCCTGCCTCCACCTCTCTCTCTGCCTGCCTCTCTGCCTACTTGTGATCTCTGTCTGTCAAATAAATAAATAAAATCTTAAAAAAAAAATGAGGTACAATCAAAAATGGAGGCTCTTACTGCTAGGATAAATGAGGCAGAAGAGAGAATTAGTGATATAGAAGACCAAATGACAGAGAATAAAGATGCTGAGCAAAACAGAGACAAACAACTACTGAATTCGAGAGATAAGTGATACCATAAGATGAAACAATATTAGAATAATTGGGTTTCCAGAAGAAGAAGAGAGAGAGGGGGGCAGAATGTATATTGGAGTAGATTATTGTAGAGAATTTCCCTAATATGGCAAAGCATTAAAACCCAGGAGGCACAGAGAACACCGCCCTCAAAATCAATAAAAATAGGTCCACACCCCATCTTCTAATAGTGAAACTTACAAGTCTTAGTCACAAAGAGAAATCCTGAAAACAGCCCGGAACAAGAAGTCTGTAACATACAATGATAAAAATATTATATTGGCAGCAGACTTATCCACAAAGACCTGGCAGGCCAGAAAGAGCTGGCATGATATATTCAGAGCACGAAACGAGAAAAACATGCAGCCAAGAATACTATATCCAGCTAGGCTATCATTGAAAATAGAAGGAGAGATTAAAAGCTTCCAGGACAAACAAAAACTGAAAGAATTTGTAAACACCAAACCAGTTCTACAGGAAATATTGGAAAGGGTCCTTTAAGCAGAGAGAGCCTAAAAGTAGTAGACCAGAAAGGAACAAAGAAAATATATAGTAAAAGTCACCTTACAGGCAATACAATGGCAATAAATTCACATCTTTCAATAGTTATGCTAAATGTAAATGAGCTAAATGCCCCAATCAAAAGACACAGGGTATCAGAATGGATAAAAAAACAAAACCCATCAATATGCTGCCTAAAAGAAACTCATTTTAGACCCAAAGACACCTCCAGATTTAAAGTGAGGGGGTGGGAAACAATTTGCCATGCAAATGGACATCAAAAGAAAGCTGGGGTGGCAATCCTTATATCAGATCAATTAGATTTTAAGCCAAAGACTATAATAAGAGGTGAGGAAGGACACTATATCATACTTAAATGGCCTGTCCAACAAGAAGATCTAACAATTTTAAATATCTGTGCCCCTAACATGGGAGCAGCCAATTATATAAATCAATTAATAACAAAATCAAAGAAACACATCGACAATAATACAATAATAGTAGGGGACTTTAACACCCGCCTCACCCTTGGACAGATCAAGCAAAACATCAACAAGGAAATATAGGCTTTAAATGACACACTGGACCAGATGGACATCACAGTTTTATTCAGAGCATTCCATCCCAAAGCAACAGACTATGTATTCTTCTCTAGTGCACATGGAACATTCTCAAGAATAGATCACATCTTGGGTCACAAATCAGGTCTCAACCAGTACCAAAAGATTGGGATCATTCCCTGCATATATTCAGACCACAAAGTTCTGAAGCTAGAACTCAATTACAAGAAGAAAGTTGGAAAGAACTCAAATACATGGAGGCTAAAAAGCTATCCACTAAAGAATGAATAGTTCAACCAGGAAGTTAAAGAAGAATTGAAAAAAATTCATGGAAACAAATGAAAATGAAAACACAACTGTTCAAAATCTGTGGGACACAGCAAAGGCAGTCCTGAGAGGAAAGTATATAGCGATACAAGCCTTTCTCAAGAAACAAGAAAGGTCTTAAGTACACAACCTAACCCTACACCTAAAGGAGCTGGAGAAAGAATGGCAAAGAACACCTAAACCCAGCAGGAGAAGAGAAATCAAAAAGATCAGAGCAGAAATCAATGAACAAGAAACCAAAAGAACAGTAAAACAAATCAACAAAGCTAGGAGCTGGTTCTTTGAAAGAATTAATAAAATTGACAAATCCTTGACCAGACTTATCAAGAAAAGAGAAAGGACCCAAATAAATAAAATCATGAATGAAAGAGGAGAGATCCCAACCAACACCAAAGAAATACAAACAATTATAAGAACATATTATGCGCAACTATATGCCAACAAATTTGACAATCTGGAAGAAATGGATGCATTCCTGGAGACAAATAAACGACCAAAACTGAACCAGGAAGAAATAGAAAACCTGAACAGGCCCATAACCAGTAAAGAGATTGAAACAATCATCAAAAATCTCCCACCAAACAAGAGCCTAGGGCCAGATGGCTTCCCAGGGGAATTCTACCAAACATTTAAAGAAGAATTAATACCTAGTCTCCTAAAAATGTTCCAAAAAATAGAAATGGAAGGAAAACTTCCACACTCATTTAAGAGGCCAGCATTACCTTGATCCCAAAACCAGAAAAAGACCCCATCAAAAAAGAGAATTACAGGCCAATATCCTTGATGAACACAGATGTGAAAATTCTCACCAAAACAATAGCCAATAAGATCCAACAGTACATTAAAAGGATTATTCACCACTATCAAGTAGGATTTATTCCAGGGCTGCAAGGTTGGTTCAACATTCACAAATCAATCAATGTGATACAATACATTAATAAAAGAAAGAACAAGAACCATATGATACTCTCAATAGATGCTAAAAAAGCGTTTGACAAACTACAGTATCCTTTCTTGGTCAAAACTCTTCACAGTGTAGGGATAGAGGGTACACACCTCAATATCATCAAAGCCATCTATGAAAAACCCACAGTGAATATCATTCGCAATGGAGAAAAACTGAGAGCTTTTCCACTAAAGTCAGGAACACGGCAGGGATGTGCACTATCACCACTGCTATTCAACATAGTACTAGAAGTCCTAGCCTCAGCAATCAGGTAACAAAAAGAAATTAAAGGCATCCAAATTGGCTAAGAAGAAGTCAAACTATCACTCTTTGCAGATGATATGATACTTTCTGTGGAAAACCCAAAAGACTCCATTCCAAATCTGCTAGAACTTGTACAGGAATTCAGTAAAGTGTCAGGATATAAAATCAATGCACAGAAATCAGTTGCATTTCTATACACCAACAGCAAGACAGAAGAAAGAGAAATTAAGGAGTAAATCCCATTGACAATTGCACCCAAAACCATAAGATACCTAGGAATAAACCTAACCAAAGAGGCAAACAATCTGTACTCAGAAAACGATAAAGTACTCATGAAAGAAATAGAGAAAGACACAAAGAAATGGAAAAACATTCAATGCTCATGGATTGGAAGAAAAAATATTGTGAAAACATCTATGTTACCTAAAGTGATCTACACGTTTAATGCAATCCCTATCAAAATACCATCCATTTTTTTCAAAGAAATTGAACAAACAACCCTAAAATTTATATGGAACCAGAAAAGACCTCGAATAGCCAGAGGAATGTTGAAAAAGAAAGCCAAAGTTGGTGGCATCACAATTCCAGACTTCAAGCTCTATTACAAAGTTGTCATCATCAAGACAGTATGGTACTAGCACAAAAACAGACACATAGATCAATGGAACAGAATAGAGAGCCCAGAAATAGACCCTCAACTCTATGGTCAACTAATCTTTGACAAAGCAGGAAAGAATGTCCAATGGAATAAAGATAGTCTCTTCAACAAATGGTGCTGGGAAAATTGGACAGCCACATGCAGAAGAATGAAACTGGACCATTTCCTTATACCACACACAAAAATAGACCCAAAATGGATGAAAGACCTCAATGTGACACAAGAATCTATCAAAATCCTTGAGAAGAACACAGCCAGCAACCTCTTTGACTTAGCTGTGGCAACTTCTTCCTAGAAACATCGCCAAAGGCAAGGGAAGCAAGGACAAAAATGAACTTTTGGGACTTCATCAAGATCAAAAGCTTTTGCACAGCTTTTGAAAGCCAAAAGGACAACTGACAGAATGGGGGGAGATATTTGCAAATGACATATCAGATAAAGGACTAATATCCAAAATCTACAAAGAACTTATCAAACTCAACACCCAAAGAATAAATAATCCAATCAAGAAATGGGCAGAGGATGTGAACAGACATTTCTGCAAAGAAGACATCCAGATGACCAACAGACACATGAAAAAGTGCTCCATTCGGCACCAGGGAAATACAAATCAAAACCACAATGAGATACCACCTCACACCAGTCTGAATGGCTAAAATTAACAAGTCAGGAAATGACAGATGCTGGCGAGGATGTGGAGAAAGGGGAACTCTCCTACACTGTTGGTGGGAGTACAAGCTGGTACAGCCACTCTGGAAAACAGCATGGAGGGTCCTCAAAAAGTTGAAAATAGAGCTACCTTACAACCCAGCAATCACACTACTGGGTATTTACCCTAAAGATACAAATGTAGTGATCTGAAGGGGCACGTGCACCCCAGTGTTTATAGCAGCAATGTCCACAATAACCAAACTATGGAAAGAAACTAGATGTCCATCAACAGATGAATGGATAAAGAAGATGTGGTATTATATATACAACGGAATACTATGCAGCCATTAAAAGAAATGAAATCTTGCCATTTGTGACCACGTGGATGGAACTAGAGGGTATCATGCTGAGCAAAATAAGTCAATCAGACAAAGACAATTATTATACAATCTCCCTGAGAGGCAGAGTGGGGGGTTTCGGGGGAGGGAAGGAAAAAAGGAAATAAGATGCAATCAGGAAGAAGACAAACCGTAAGAGACTCTTAATCTCACAAAACAAACTGAGGGTTGCTGGGGGGAGGGGGTATGGAGAGGGTGGTTGGGTTGTGGACATTGGGGAGGGTATGTGCTATGGTGAGTGCTGTGAAGTGTGTAAACCTGGTGATTCACAGACCTGGACCCCTGGGGCAAATAATACACTATGTTAATTTTTAAAAAATTTTTCTTAAAAGAGTAAGATTTAACTGTAATAAGCAAAACTATAAAAATTCTAGGAGAAAAAAAACCCATAGGTGATTATTTCTGTAATTTTGACAGGAGAGTGTTTAAGGCTAAAGTCAAAAAACAAAGGGGTCTAAAAGGGTGGTAGATTTTAGGACATGGAAACATCTGCAGTGATCCTCACAAGACAAAACTGGATGGTGAACAGCTTTTGGGGAAGAACTGTTTATAGCAGGTATGGCTAACCAACTTACAGTGTAAAGTGCTCTTCCACATCAGGAAAAAGATGGGGGGAAGCTGTAGGTTGTTTGAACAAGTGGCAGGTGCCCACAGTGCAGAACCTTCCTTCCCAAGTACCCTGTGAGTCTCTAGGCTTCCACACGGTCCAGCGGATCCAAGCAGCTCGGGTAAAAACGCGGTATTTCTCTTCAAACTTGGGCTGTGGGAAAAGAATCTGTTCGTTGTAGCTTTAAAAGGGAAAGAAATGTGACATCTCTTGCACCCAGCCGTCTTTCAAGAGCACACCTCTCTCTTTGCCTACGTTTTCTGAAACACAAAAGATCACACCTCAAGGGAATTTTATTTTATGCTCTTTCTAAGGGAATCATGCTAAAGCTTTTTACACATTTTGAAAAGTAAACAAAATAAAATAAAACAAATATGGAGAAAAGTTATCGTGAGATTTCATAAGAAAGAAAGTACAGGGAATGGCTCCCAGCTGGGCTCACGGTGGGGCCCTTGAGCTAGTTCTCCCCCGCACAGATCATACTTCATCCACACCTGCCAGGGCTTGTCCCCTCATTTCCCTCAAATGTTGCCCCAAAGTCATTACGTCAGAGAAGCCTTCCTTGACCACACTTACCTAAGTATCCCTACATCTCTCTCCATCTCTGAGATTCTATTAAACCTGTATTCACTGAATTATTTCCTTTCTGTTTCCCCATCTCCAAAAACTCAAGGACTTTGTTTTGCCACCATTTAATTATCGGGTTCCCAAGGGTTGCCTGGTATATTGCGAATCCTGGATAAAATATTTGCTGATTAAACACATAGTAAATATTAAGTGATGTTCATTATCATTAGAGGTAATGATGATCGATCTTTCTAGTGGTGGTTCATAGCATCCATGTTGACTTTGGGCACCAACCATCCAGACAAGAGGCTAAGAAGTAGACCTGGGGAGTCAGACAGTCATAGATTTCCCCTCCAAGTTCTGTGCATGAAAAACCCGAAGCCACAGAAAAGCTCTGAGTCGTTCAATGACCACTCAGCTGAAGATACAAATTCGCTTACAATTCTGCCACATTGTTGCCTTTCTCTCTCTCCCCATGAACATAAATGTGTGTTTAGGTATAGATATATGTTCATATAGATATTTATGTACGCACGTGTGCACACACACATACACACTTTTTTTTTTTTTTTTTTTGCTAAACCACGTAAGAGGCTGTTGTGGACATCATGACACACGACTCCTGAATACGTCAGCAAGTATCTTCAAAGAACAAGAACATTTTCTTGTAAAACCACAATACAGCCATTCCACTTGGGGAAATGTGACACTCATGCTACACTATGATCTGATAAACTCTTGTAACAATTTTATTTATTTGAAAGAGAGAGAGAGAGCATGCACACAGGGAGGCTCGGGGAGAGGGACAAAGAGACTCCCCACACTGAGCAGGGAGCCTGATCGGGGGCTCCATCCCAGGACCCTGGGGATCATGACCTGAGCCAAAGGCAGACGTTTAACTGACTGAGCCATCCAGATGGCCCTAATTATTTAAATTTCCCTAATGGTCCCAACACTGTCCCTACTACATGAGCTATTTTTAATCTCATACAGAATAGCTTTGCATCTGGCCCATGTGTGTTTGCTCTCTCTCACCCTGGAGCCCCCAACCCTCTTTGATGCTCATGGCATTGACCCTTTTGAAGAGCCTGGTCCAACAGTTTCGCTGAGCCATGAGTCACGTGGGATGGCAACACAGACCCAGCTTTGACTCTGGGCTCCATCATCTAACTTACTGTGTGAGTTCTAACAGTTTTCCCTGCCTCTCTGAACCTTGACCTCCAAATTTATTAAAAAAAAAAAAAAAAAAAAAAAAAAAAAAGGGCGCCTGGGTAGCTCAGTGGGTTAAGCCGCTGCTTTCGGCTCAGGTCATGATCTCAGGGTCCTGGGATCGAGTCCCGCACCGGGCTCTCTGCTTGGCAGGGAGCCTGCTTTCCTCTCTCTTTCTCTCTCTCTCTGCCTGCCTCTCTGCCTACTTGTGGTCTCTCTCTGTCAAATAAATTAAAAAAAAAAAGAAAAAGAAAAAGAAAGATACTAATAATATCTCTCTTTAGAGGTGTTCAAATTAAAGAACATTTAAAAAAGTTTTTAGCACAAAGCCTAATTCTGGCACTATCATTTACCAGCTGTGTGACTTGGGCAAGTTTCTTAACCTCCCTGAGACTCAATTTCTTTACTTTTAGAATGGAATCATAGTAACTAACTCTTAGGGGTTTTCTGAGGATTCACAGTACACATGCAAAGCACTTGGCTAACATATAAACATCTGATAAATATTAGCAATCTCATTGCCATTAATAAATGCAGTGTGGTGTCACACAGAGATACCATCATAGCTTTGAAGAGTAGATCTTCTTATGTCTTCTACACGTCCTGGGAGAGCTTTGTACATGTTCTCTCTCTACTCTGTCAGGTTAACTGCTTAGGCTTTTGCTCGGGCCATAGGACAACCCATTCTCACTTTTCAGATTTGTGGCTAATAACCCGCCTTTGGCAACGGAATCCAGATGACTATATTTGATAAGACGGAGTATAAATAGGTAAGAAATGGAGTCAACACTAGTCCCTTCTTGCCTCCTTTTATTTTGCTCACTTAATTTAATGTTAAGCTTCTGGGTAAACACGCACCCAAAGCACAATGAACTGAAGTACTTGTCATCTAGTTTAAACAGCATAATGCCCCCTCGGAGTGGGTCTGTAAGGGCAACGTGATTTAATGTCTTTATCAAGAGTCTGGCAGGGAATTAAGAGCATGACCATCTATCTGCCAGACATCAGCCGGCATCTTTTAATTCAAAGCCAGACCTTCCACCCCAGAGCCTCTGGTCCTGAAGAGCATGTCAGGGCCCGGGACTGTCCCTGGAGCAATCCTGGTCCCTATGTCTTAGTACAACATGTTTCTCACCTGTTGCTACCTCTGACCCACAACTCAAGTCTGACCGCTCCTCTGTGGACATGACCATGACCCTGCACTCAGGCTCCCATTCCATCTGTATTCCGTCACCCCATGTGACTCCCTCACTCCCCCAGCAGTCCACTGAGCCAGCCACCTCTCCGGCCAGTCCTGCCTCCCAGGGGGGCGAGCTAGCCAGCATCGGGGTCAAACCAGCTCCCACTGGTTGAACTCCAAAACACATGGCAGGCTTCCTCCAACATCCAGCCCAACTCTTTCTCGGCGCTGGGCAGGGATGACCATCACTCAATTCATCTATTTTGAACCAATCTATGTTGTCTTATTTAGACATGCCTATGATGCCAGCTATCATCTTAGATGATAGATACATACATACACAGATGGGCATGGCATTGATTTCAGTGTTAGACCTTTCAGCTTCATTTTTTCCAAAATCTGCAGGTACAATAATGCAGGATTTTAAGCATATGTTTCAGAAGTAGCGGATCAGAAATTTTTCTTCCTAAAGAAATCTCCCATAAAATACCTTTCCCCCGCTCTTTTTTATTTCACATGTGGCCTTCACTTTGGTTGTTTAAACAAAGCTAAACTCCTTCCTAAAAGCATTTTTTTTTTTTTTTATGTGAAAGCCCTTTGTTTTTTCCTAGTGCTCTATAATGAGTTGGCCTCCCTGCTGCGGACAGACATTTCACTAACTTTTCCTTTCCAGCCTTCCTAATACACTAGTCTCATCGTTCTCATGTTTAGAAAAATAATAACTTTTTCCACCTCCTTTTACCTTTCAGGCGAGAACCAATGACATTTCAGAAGCCTGTGTCTGATAAACAACAGAGAATGCTCTATGCAACACAAATCAGAAAAGAAGCCTGGAGGAGAATAACAAAAAGTAGTCTAAAGTGGGGGGTTTCCATCAGGATTACTAATCTGAGGCAAGAAATGCCATGTGCAGAGACTAGGCAACTGGGAAATCTTTTCTAATTGCAAAGGCCCCAATTCTATTTAATTCTGCCTTTTGTGTGCCAAATGTTTGCTAGAGGCTGGAAGATAGAGAGATAAGTAAGACGGAGGTTTTGCACACTGGCTAGAATGGGAGAGATGTTAAAAATGTTGAAAGGCTATTACCATTGTGCTAATCATTGCTTTATTTCCAGGTCCACTGGGGACCTAGAGCATTACCCAGCGGGGCATTGAAGGGTGGGTAGGAGTTTGCAGCATGCATGTGAGCTGGAATGGCAAGCTGAACAGTAAGGACACGCTGTGCCCAGTTCACAGATCCTACATTGCGTGTGAAGCACGGAGGGATGGGCCAGAATGCAAAGGGTGAGCAATGTAGGAAAGGATAATATGCACAAAAGAGTGTGGATTTGATTCATGCCTTCCATACCCAGCCATAGGAAACCACTGAAAATCTTCTTAACATACCTGGCCTTTTCATGCATTTTTGTCTTTGCACCTCCTGTCTTCTCGGGTTCGACCTGGGCTTCTTCTGTTCATCCTAACAGCACCTCAACTTCCTTCAGCATTTCATTCCAGCTTCTTCTCCTTGACGAGGACCTCACTGAAGACCATCCGGCAGGTCCCACCCACCGCCATAGTATGCAGATATAAAAGAAATTCAGATATACGGTTCAGGAACAATGAATACAACTATTCCAAGCTGAAAGATAGCCAAAGCTGAAATCTAATTATACCCCAGCAAACACTGGAGAATCAATTTAAAAGCTCTTAGAATTTGTTAGCGTTCCATGAATGGCCATATGCAATGTAAAAATATGAAAAATGTGAACAAAAATCAGATTTCCTATATGCCAGCAATAATAATTTAAGATGTAATGGAAATAAAATTACATTTTACAAAAGTAAGCAAAAAAATATCAACTACTTACCAAAAAAAAAAAAAAAAAAGAGGCTAGAAAATTGAGGGTAGATTAAAAAATTGAGTCAACAATGCTCCTGGATAAGAAGACAAAATTTTTCCAGTATGATCATGTTTTATTAAAGTAAGAAAATGATTGAAACCATCTAAATTGAAATTTCAAAAATCAATCAATCAAAATTTCATTCAGATATGTTGAATATTTGCCAAAATGATTTGTAAGGTGTCCTAAAAACAAACGGAAAAGAAATACCTATCCTGGGGGGAAAAGGGACGAGGTACTAATTTGCCCTAAGAGATACTAAAATATGTTATAAAGCTGTGATGATTGAGAAAGCATGACATTGGCCATGAGAAAGCATGACTGTGATGATTGAGAAAGCATGACATAACGGAGAGACAGCCGGGTGAAACTGACTGGATAATCCAAAAATAAACAACGAGTTGTTAATTGTTAAAGGGGCAATGCAGAAAGTTTTTATTACTCAGTAAGACATGCAGCAAAAATATTAAACTGTTTGAAAAACAAATGACATCTTAATAGACGCCCACACCAAAATAAATTCCAGGTTTATTGAAGGCTGAAATGTAGAGACAATTAGAGGGTATAGATAAACATCTCCAGGCTCTCTGAATGTGAACAATATCTCCCAAACAAAAAAAGCAATAGAATAACAGACAGGAAGTACTAATAAATGTAACTCCATAAAATATGTAAATTTGCACACACCAAAAATAACAATAAGAAAGATGAAAACATTTAAGTAAGAAATTAGAGAGAAATATTTGTGAAATTTGAAGAAGAAAAAGACTAATGACACTAATATGTAAATAGTTCTTAAAAATCAATAATAAAGGGGCGCCTGGGTGGCTCAGTGGGTTAAAGCCTCTGCCTTCAGCTCAGGTCATGATCTTGGGGTCCTGGGATCAAGCCAAGCCCCACATCGGGCTGTCTGCTCAGTGGGGAGCCTGCTTCCCTCTCTCTGCCTGCCTCTCTGCCTACTTGTGATCTCTGTCAAATAAATAAATAAAATATTTTTTTAAAAAAGAAAATATTGAAGATAAAGTAGAAAGTAAAAAAAAGAGCAAATGAGACTAAAATAAAATTCACAAAAGAAGAAATACAAAAGGTTTATAATGAGTTTCCTTTTTTAATATTTAAATCCCACTAGTAGCAAGACAAGAAAAAAATTAAAGGTTTCAAGCTTAGTCTACTAGATTGCCAGACTTTTTTTTTAATGATAATACTTAACGTTGACAGCATTAAGACCAGCATATTAATACACAGCTGCTGGAAGTGTGAAAGGATGAAACCTTCATAGAAAGCAACTTATTACATATATATATATATATAACAAATATGCCAAAATTCTAAAATTCTAGATTTTAGGAATGATGAAAAGACATTTTTGCTTCCTAGCCTCTCAAAAGTAACCATAAAAATACATAAAGGAAATGAGACAGAACCAGTCTCCATTTTCCATGAAAGCAGAGAACACCGTTAAATGTAAGCATTTACATTTACATGTAATTAAATGTAAATGTAAATGTAAATTTACATTACATCATACATGGTGGGTTGGGCCTCTGCCTTCGGCTCAGGTCATGATCCTGGGGTCCTGGGATCGAGCCCCGCGTCGGGCTCTCTGCTCGGCAGGGAGCCTGCTTCCCCCTCTCTCTGCCTGCCTCTCTGCCTACTTGTGATCTCTCTCTGTCAAATAAATAAATAACATCTTTTAAAAAAAATAAAATAAAATGCAAAAAAAAAAAAAAAAAAGAACTGACTAGCAAAGCGTAAGAAGCCAAAATCAAGTTAGGTTGTTGGTGAAGTTCCATGGAAAGCAAAGGCTCAGATTTCTTATGTTTTCCTGCTCTATCATCTCTAGGGTGACAGTCAATCTTCCAGTTCGGTTCTTGGTCACAAGATAACCACTGGAGCACCAGCCATTACATCTGTGTTCCAAGCAGGAAGAAGGAGGAAAAGGAGGAAGCCAAAATTCACTTACATGCCCGCTGTGCCTGTTCCCTTGGGAGAGTTTTTCCCTTTAAAGAATCTCTGCCTGGGGGGCACCTGGGTGGCTCAGTGGGTTAAGCCTCTGCCTTCAGCTCAGGTCATGATCTCAGGGTCCTGGGATCGAGTCCCACATCGGGCTCTCTGCTCTGCAGGGAGCCTGCTTCCTCCTCTCTCTCTCTCTCTGCTTGCCTCTCTGCCCACTTGTGATCTCTCTCTGTCAAATAAATTAAAAAAAAAAATCTTTAGAAAAAAAAAAAAAAGAATATCTGCCTGTAAATCATTCCCTACCTATAAGGGAAGGAGGAAAACATGGCTTTTCAGTGCAAAACATCACCACCTACTTGTTCTATTAGGGGTCTGTTGCTAAGCAAGAAAGGGAGAATGAATTTAGTATAGAAAACTTGCCATTTTTGCCTCAGAAATCTTTCGGGTAATACATAAAAACGAAGAATCAAAAGACAGCAATGCATGCATGTTATTCAGAAATATGGAAACAAAACACAACAGAAGTAATCACAAAATTTGAAAGGCTTTGTCTATCGGGAGAAAAACAACAGGGAAAAAAAAAGAGGGAAGCAGAGGGCTGATGTGTTCTTTTTATTTTAACCCTTCCGGCACTATTTGTTTTTTTTAATACTATGGACATGTGCTCATTTATTAAAACAAAATATAATTTAAAAGTTCAGCTTCAGGGCACCTGGGTGGCTCAGTTGTTAAGCGTCTGCCTTCGGCTCAGGTCATGATCCCAGGGTCCTGGGATCGAGGCCCACATTGGGCTCCCTATTCAGCAGGAAGCCTGCTTCTCCCTCTCCCACTACCCCTGCTTGTGTTCCCTCTCTCTCTCTGTGTCTTTCTGTGTCAAATAAATAAATAAAATCTTAAAAAAAAAAAAAAAGTTCAGCTTCAAGAGCTCTTGACAATTGCAAAGCTGCTCTATGTTATTAGTAACCAAATTACAAAGTAAATTAAAAAAACAATGAGATCTCACTTTCCTTCATCAGTTTATAAAATATTAAAATAGTAATAATAGCAAGCATTGGCTCAGGTGTGCAGAAACGGGTCCTCAAATACTGTTGATGGGAGTGTAAATTGGTACAACATTTTTAGAGATAAGTTTGGCAGTTTCTATTAAAATTTAAAATATGCATATCCTTCAACTCATAAATTTCACTTCTAGGTACCTACCCTAGAAAAAGATGCAGAAGCTTGTCAGGGATGCAGAATGGCACAGACAAAGATTTTCATCACATAATTACTGTAGGAAAAAGTTTACAACATCATGAATGTCCATCAGTAAGAAAATGACTTGATAATATGGTCTATGCTTTATGGGGGGAAGGAGAGGCTCCTCTTTTTTTTTTTTTTTTTTTTTAAAGGAAGTAAGCCTTATATGTTTTGTCATGGAAAGAACTCTTAGATATATCATGAAATGAAAAAAAAAAAAGGCAAGATGTAGATTACATACAGCTTAAAAAAAACAGACGATGTAATATTTATATATTAAAAAGTCTGGAAGGTTCATCTTTAAACTGAACATAGTGTTTTCCTCTATTGAGGGGAATCTGATTGGAGCAAAAAGGGAAGTAATGGAAAATGAGACACCTTCAAGACAATCTAGCAGTACAACTTTATTCTTCAAATGTCAGACTTGTAAACATGTTGCAAACTTAAGAACAGCATCCGGGAAACAGACTCCTAAAAAAGGAAGCGAGCCCTAGTACTGAGAAAACCGTGCCCTCTGCAAACACCACCCCGGAGGGGCCACTGGTCTGTGCTTCCTGGGTTTCTGAGGACTCTTCCTCTTAAGGAAGGTGGTCACGGCTCTTATTCACTGAAACAATCTAGGGTAGAAATGAAAACACCCTATTTTTCACTTTACCTATTTTTTGAAATGTGTGTTTTAATTGGGTGATTAGCCAGTTTTGTTAAGGATGTGATTACAGACATGAATTATCCTTTGAAAACACTACTTGAAAAAAAGAAAGCCACAAACGTAAACAAAACCAAACACAAAAAAACGATTCAAATCCAACTGTGCCGTTATTTTAAGAACGAGATGTATTCAGTCAAACGCAAGCAGGGCTAACCCTTTATCTACCTGAATTCTCCCTTTTTCCAGCTCAATCCATACTTGACTCTGGAAATCACGATTGTTACATCTGGGCCCAGCTGTGCTTTCCACATGTACGTTCGGGTCCTGGTCCGGAGCCTGGATTTCAGGCTTGCAAGGTCTATTATAAATCATTAAGTTCAGAGAGCACATAACATCAGACCCAGAAGATACTTTAAACCCTGGCAAGGTAGAGAGGACTGCCATTGGAGTAGAAACCCACCGCATCGGCCAAGTGAAAAATCCCCATCTCCCATCTGTCTTGCACTTGGCTCCCAGTCAAGAGGACAGAATCGCATTGTCCGTGCCAAGTGCAAGAGCAGGGTAGATTTCAGGAGGTCAAGAAATAATTACACGGTCAGGAATTTCCCTCCTTCGAGCCCTGGGGGAATAAAACACCCCACTCCTATTATGTCATCACGGATATTTGAAATATCTTGGACAGGATCCAGGAGCCCGTTTGAGAGCTTCTCTTCCCTCTTTCAGATCTGGTAAGGAAATCTCATGAGCTGAGCATGATGTGTGTGGAATTCTAGAGCAAGGTAATCTGCAGCATTTGCACATCGGATTGGAGTTACTTTTTGCTACCTAGGCAGAGTTTGCGGATGAGAGAAAAGTAACTGCTCCCTTTTTAAATGAAATGCTCATCCATTGCAAATTGCCCCCAAAAAATCACAGGAGGGAAAAAAAAAAAAAAAAAAAAGAACGACTTCCCTGTTTGTATTGTCCTTGGCAACAAGTTCAAGTGCTCAAAATTATTTTGCAAATAATTGCACCTTGAGACTCAGAACCCCCAACACGCAGTAAGGAAAGCTTGGGAGAACCTTCCTGAAGATAATAAGGCCCAGCTACATGGCTGCTTCAGGGTACTCTATGAGAGAAACTCGTCCCCTCGTTTGGGGGCTACCCAAAGGGAAGGAACATGTCTGCACTGCTTTTGTGTTTTTGTATTGAATCGCTACAAGAAGCCCTGGGATGTATGTGTGACAGGATGGGAAACTGAGGCCCAGAGTCAGACAGTCGGCAGGAGGCAGAGACAGGATACAAAATCCAGATCTTAAGGATTCAGCTAGAATCCCATATACCAGGGTCAAGTCTCAAGTGCTCTCCACGGTGACCACTGGTGAGGAGGGCTGCAGAGAACGCCCACTGAGATGCTGGGGAGAGGCTGGGGACCCCAGAAATGGTTCTTCCATCCTTCCGGCAGCCCCACAAGGACCCCACACTGGCTGAGGCTCTAAAACAAGATGCCTTCCACCCACCCCCTTGCTGGGGACCCTGGGTCCTCTCACTGCCGGGAATTCTTTCCAGCCCCAAGCCAGGCACTTGTCCCTCAGCCTTCAAAGCCAGTTCAGATAACACCCTGTCCAGCCAGCTCTCCTCATCTCCCCCATATAGGATTCAGCATTTCCTCAACAACACTGCCATAGCCTCTTATGTATGTGGCTCCCTCGTGCTGATGGCCACCCTCTGATGGGTGGTCCAATGTCATGGTCAGCTGTGAACCTGGACATGTCTGTATCCCTCCATCCCCACTCCCTAAATAGTAAGGCCTATAAAGGGAAGCACCAAGTTCTTCCAACTTTTTCTAACTGGCCTGTTTCACGGAAGTTAAAATGACTTGTACATGTTGGGTTCACTGAATTGAGTTGCATTCAACAGTAGGAGACAGATAACAACACAGTTTTATGTATTTTCTAATATTTACAAAACACTTAAGCTACGTTCCTGCACTAAAAAATATTTTGCATCTGTTAATCCTCACAACCACCTTGTGACATAGCTGGTAGGGCTGCATTATTTTGCTGTAGAGAGGAGCACCCCAGGACCCGATGAGTTTAAGCCCCAGGCTCCGGTGTGAGTGAGGGACAGGTCTGTCACCTCTGGCTCCCACCCAGGCTCTTTTTTTCCTAGATGCACTTAGTTGCTTCAAGGAAGCAGGCACTCTGACCTTGGCGTTCCCCCACCTTGCCCTCCGTGTGTGGCTGGCCGTGAACACCCCAGGGACAGCGTGTGGGGTTCTCTCTGCCCAGCGCTCTCGGGCATCCCTACGTATCTTTCTGGGACCATCGCTCAGCCACTCGCTCGGGGCTTGGTTCTTGCTGATGCTACTTGTTCATCCCGGGAAGAAACAAAGAACAGTTTATAGAAAATATAAATAGAAAATGTATTGCAGATAACGTCTTCTCTCCTTCAGAGCACAATCTCCAGAGAGAAATACTGCCTCGTCCTTCCTGAAGTGTGCATTTTGGGGGGGGTGGGTTCTTGGATTTTACCATCTTGCCAAGTTCCCTGTCTCTCTGTCTCTCTTTCGGATCAGACTGGAAAGTGACTAAAGGGCACTGGCCCCACCTGTGCACAGTTGTAGGGTCAGCAGAGGGGAAGCCTTCTTGCCCATCTGCAGGGTGGGGGGCTCCAGAGCCGGTCGTGCTGGGGCCCCCAGGGCAGTGGCAGAAGGGGCAGGTGCCTCTTGTACCCATGCTCCTTTTGCAAACAGAACTTGTTGTTGATGTAATTACACTGATAACACTGCGCAGCGTGGCCGTTGTCCTCAGCTGGCGGCTGTCTCTAGGCTCTCCCACCCACCCCCTCACAGAGCACAGGAAAGCAGCGTCCACCGGGCTGCCGGTCAACCCTGTCATCTATGGCTTCTTCTCCATCAGGCTTCAAGTACCACTGAAATGCTCCATTTACCTGAACATTTCCCACAAAGGCTTAGGTCTGGACATCAGGGCAGGAAAGGGGCTGCACGGGTCTCTCTTTGATCTAACTCGCTCAGCGAGAGCCCTCGTAGTTCTTTCCTGCAAGGACCCAGGGGTGAACCGGAGGAAGCTGTGTGCGACGCTGGGACCAAAGACTGATCAGGCTCTGACGCGGACATGAACCAGGATTGTTCTGCTTCTCCGGGCCTCAGTTTTCTCATCTGTAAAATGAAAAGTTTGGAATCATGGGCTTCCTCAGAGCGCAGCCAGCCCCACCCTGTAATTTCAAGTTGTATATTTTTCTGCTCCGAGTTGCTCCCTTGTGAAATGGGAATATTACGATCTGCCTACTTTATTCTCCAAGATTTTTGTGAGGATGAGCTATGATAGATAAGAAAACTTTCTGGAGTGGCAGAGGCAGGGAGGATATCAGACGGGGTTGGCGGGCAGGGGAGCTGCAAAACCTTTTAGCATGGGTCCCAAGAGCCTGGGACACCACTGTCACCAGCACTGCCTCCAACAAAAGCTCCAGGCTTCTTGTATGAGCGAACCCAGGCCTCTCTGCCATCCCTATGTCTCCTTTTCCTGGCTCACTTCCTCCCCTCCAAGGTGGATCCTTATGGAGAAGCAAGTGGCGTTTGGACAGTCAGAAAAAAAAAAAAAAAATCACAGTAAGTTACAATTATGAGAGGTTTCTCACACCGCCTAGACATCTCCGTGCTAGAGACAAGTATCTCTTCCAGAATATTCGGCCTCAGTTAGCATTTCTCTAGTGGTGGGGAGCTCTCTGCTTCACAGGGTAATCCGTCCGATGCTTGAGCCACTCAGATGATTAGCTGGTCCTCCTTAGTTGTGCTCAAATCTGCCTTTCTAAAATATCCAAATACCCAAACGCTGGTAACAACTGTGCCCCACACAGACCGTTTCATCCTGCCAAGCGCACCACTCGAATCCCCACTCATAGATCTTTTCTGCAAGGACCCAGGTCCTTGCAAGGTCCCCTGCAAGGACCATACGTGGTCCTTCATGCCCGTGGCCCCTTGGCCCCCAACAGCTGCTGGGCTTGCCACCACAGCTGGGGACAGTCCCTCACGTGTCCTCTTGCTTGGCCACATCCCTCGTAAAAAGCGTCAAAGGCTAGTCTGGGTCTGACGAGCACGGGATGGTACGTCCCTCCCACACTCTGGACACCACTAGGAGAGTCCTGGGCAAGTATGGGGGAGACATATTCAGAAGCAACGTTTGCACATTTTTTGCCAATCAATAGAGCAATTGTGTGCCTGTGACTTCACTTTGTCCTCACCTCTGCCGTAGGAGGTAAGAATTATTAACAACATTAACCAATTTTAAAAAGCATCAGAGAGGTGAGGAATCCTGCTTATGGGGACCAAATGCATAAGTGGGGCACCCTGCTCAAATTCCTGAATGTTCCCTAAGTATCCCCTTGATCCTCATCCAAGCAGCTTTTTCTTGTAGCCTGAAGGGTGCATGAGTCCATAAGCCCTGGGTTCCCCGGATTCTCCACAGCCGGCCACTAGTCTCTTGCCTAAACCTCCCAAACCACCAGCTGCTGGGATTCCCGCACCCTCCTGCGTGGACCCCGTAGCATCACTCCATTTCCATCCGGGAACTCCCTGCCCCCTGCAGCCACTGGACACTCCTCCGCCAGCCTCCCTGCTCTTCCGAGGAGGCGGGGAGCAATGCACTTATCTCCCCCACCTCGTTTTTACTCTTGGCTTTAATGGCCTTACTCAGCAACTTCTTCCAAATAGCATCTGTAATATCCCATTTTCCACAGCCGCACTTACCAGCCGAGTGTGATTCTGTAAATGAAGAAATCTGGTTAACGGGGGCCAAGAAGCACAGGAGCCCACCAAGCTGCCAGGAAGAGTTAGAAGTCTGGGGCGCCCAGGATAGGAGAGGCTGGCGGGGACGGGGTGCTGCCTCCAGGGGGACGCTGTTTCTCGGAAGGTTCGAGGTCCAGTGCTGACTCCCCCCGAGTGTTCGCTGTTGCTATGGTTTCCTGGCATTTCAAAGCTCTTACTTCCAGCAAACAAACTGATAGTCCTTATGAAATGGTAAGGCTTCCCTGGACTTGGCCTTGCCCCTGCTGGGGCAGAATGCCCTGGGTTCAACCCCACCTCCTACACACCCAGCTGTGGTCCCTGGGCACACTGCTGCATGTCCCTGACCTTAGCTTTTCATCTGGAAAAGAGGCCTGTCTATAGCTTCCAAGCAGCCTGGCCAGGGGGATAGGAGGCGATATCGTCTGTAGACTGCATGACACATGGCAGGTAATAATCAGAAATTGTAGTTGCTAAATGGGACCCTCACAGATTCGTGGTAATTGAGAACTTTGAAGCCGCTTACCAGAGCAATCCAAATTCTGAGGTGTAGAGCTTGAAAAGGCTGAAGAAGCATCTTTCCACATCAGAACACCTGCCTCAAGCAGCTGGGTCATTGGAAAGCCAGGCCAGGATGGGACTCCTAAATGCTTTAAAGGGTGCTTGCCGGTGCCATCAGAGGCTTTCTTGCCCTCAGACTCGCCCCTGCCCAGTATTACAGGGGTTTGCGGTGGGGGGGTTTCAGCAAACAGCATCCCCCCACCACCTTCTGGCTTCCGTTAACTTCCAGAATCAAAAAGCCCCAAACAAGCCAGACCATCTCTGCTTCTGACTTTCTGCTTCCAGTGACATGGGGACATGAGCTGTGTCCCATTGTGGTTCCAGCTTTCGCCAGTGTGTGCGTCCCCTCCCTCAATTGTCCTACCATCTCCTAGATCTTATGCTCTGACAAAACCACGTGTTTGTATTGTCCGCACAGCTTGAGGATGGTCGTGAACTCCTGCTTGGTGCTCATCTTTGAGTTTCTTCCCCGCCCGCTCTGGCTTTGCAGGTTCCAGTGCTTTGTAACCAGCTCCTTGTATCCGATTCCATTTGCTGAAATACTTGGCGTGGGTTTCCTAACCATAACCTTGACTGATACACAGCCCAGATCTGGGGGGGACCCTGTTCTTCGACCTGCAATTGTCATTTCCTACGAAGAATCTGGAAGACCTGATTTTCAGTAAACGCTGTTCATTAAATGACCCTTAAAGTGAAACTTACTAAAGTTAAAAATCAAAAGCTTCTTGATCGTAAGTTGGGTTGGCTTTCCTTTAGAGACTGGCTGGTCAACGTCTTCCGGTTTCTTTCCTGATGAAAAGTCTGAGGATCTGAAAGTTTGGGGGATTTGCCCAAGGTCATTTAGTTAATGGCTCTTCTTCTTCTCCCAGTGAGCATCACCGTGAAATGATTTGAATATCTACATCTTCATACCACAAAGACAAACACCATATATTTTTATTTTGCTTAAAGGAGTTGGCCTATATTTACATAGATATTTCTTGAAGGGCATAATGACACTTTGCATTTTTGCATTGCAAATAAGTGTCAAATTCTACTAGGTCAAATATAAACAAGAGACAATGGTATGGTCAGGCTCTGCCAAACTACTAAATTCACTCCATTGTATCCCTATACGTACAAATATAGATGTAAATATATAGATTTAGATAAAGAAAGAGACACACAGATACAGGGAAAGGAACAGATACAGATATAGATATAAATCTCTCCCCCCCAGGTCATTTCTTGGTTTTAAAAAGAATGAAAAAGCATGCTTTTCCACTCACCATGCATAAATCATCACTGAAAAGGAACTCAGCAGCATCTTTGCACACTTGTTTTGGAGAATTGAAATGCAGGGAAGGTTCTTTTCTTGATGACCCAAGCAAAAAAGTTCAAGGACAGAGTGCAATTGGCTAGAGCGGGGCTGGCAGTAAGAATGGCCTGGTTCGCAAAGCCCTGTGGACACCTGGAGAAGGGCTATTTAGAACGATGTAATGACAGTGGCCACAGCTGGGCTGGGATATGAGTGCTGGGTTCAGTAAAGAGTGCTCCTTCCCAAAACACAAAGTCCGTGGCCAGGGCCATGGTTGGGAGTCAGAAGCAGAAGTACAACAAGCAGATGGGGTTCAAGGATCACAGAGGGGCTCTTCCAAACAGGAAACCAAGTTGACTGTGGGAGAAGTAGAGACTCGTTTAGAAATGAGACAGAAACTGGGTGCCTGGGTGGCTCAGTTGGTTAAGTGTCTGCCTTCAGCTCAGGTCGTGATCCCAGGGTCCTGGGATCAAATCCCACTTCAGCCTCCCTGCTCCATGGGGAGCCTGCTTCTCTCTCTGCCTCTGTCTCTTATAAATAAATACATAAAATCTTAAAAAAGAAAAAAAAAAAAGAAAGAAAGAAAGACAAGAGGCAGAAACCAAAGTGACAACGATGAAGGTTGAAGTAAGAGCCCAAACAAACTAAGAGCAGACATGCAGAAGCTCTAACCAGCTGTTGGCCTGGAGACCCTCTGGATCCAAGTAAGGACAGCACTAGTGCATGTGGTTTTCACCCACAGCAGATGTCTTAGGTTCAGTCTTTTGGTCCTTAATGGGACCAGGGTCACTCTCTATAGTTAAGAGCTTCCCTGTCTGGGCATAGCTCCAAGGAGGTGAAGACTTGGAATTCCATCCCTCCAGGCCAATGCCAGGTGAGGTACTCTGACCAACGACACAGACAAGCCACCTCTCAAATGTGCCCCAAGGCACCTCATGGACAAGAGGAAGCTCGGGCCAGCTGGGTGAGAAACACAGCAAACCTGTGCCAGGCTTCATACCAACAACCCTGAGGCGGCACCTTCTGGAACTCGGGGCACAGAGGTCTACTGCTGTATCGGCCTTCAAGAGCCCTCCGATTTGGCCTAATTTCCAAGGTATGTTTGCCACCCTCTGATCTTGCAGGAAGTCACAGATCCCTCTTTTTCATTGTCCTCTCCCTCTCTTTTAATCTTCTTGTGTTTCTGTCTGGGGTGCTCAGTACATATCGGTCGGATTTAAATCAGGCATTCTAAAATGCATACAACACTGGACTCCTGCTGTCAGCTTTCTGCACTAACCAGAGTGTATGTCTATCATACATGGAGCTCAAGCCTCAGGAAGTGTCCCCCTCCCGCGTCAGATGGCTTTTCCAGCTGAGACTGGAGAGGTTGGCAAGAAGAAGAGGTGACTGCAGATCCCCATTGGATGATGGAAGCCAGGAAGGCATTTTATCGGGACGAATGCACAGAGTTTGGGGATGCGTGGTTGGTCTCATCCTCTGTGGATCGGGCAGAGGAGTTTGAGCACCCATCTTGTGCAAACAGTGAGGAGGAGGCATGAGCCATGCCACGCCCACCGCCCTCCACCAGTCTCAACTCTACTTGCCGTGTGAGATGTGACTCAACCAAGCCAGCCACGGGGGGAAGATCAAGACTGAAGGGACAAAATACACCTATGATCTGTTGATATAAATATGATATTCATGATAGGAATAGTACCTTTTCCTAAGGTTAGTGTAAAAATCAAAGAGACCTTTTCAAAAAGAGCTTGGCTCCCGTTGGCCCACCTTCCCCTATTGAAATGTATTATAAATGCCTTGTTACTAACTGAAGTAAAACGCCATTGGAGTTCCAAGAAACGAGACATCTCTTTTGGCTTCAGGATCAAGGAAAATAACTTGGAGAAAAAGCCAACAGAGGGAGCCTTGAGGTACTGGATGGATCCGGTGGGCAGAAAGAACGCCCAGAGGGCATTTCCCTGATGATGGGGGAACAGCAAGGTTCCAGGTGCCAGAATTTATGCTCCAGGCCCTTCCTCCTCCTGCGCATGCTCTGACTACGGAGCCCAGCCCAACATCTTTTATTGAACACTCTTTAACCTTCCTTATTTTTTGTATTTTATCATTAGAACAACTTTGTTTAAAAGCACCAAGCATTATGCAAGGCCCAAGACTTACAGCCACAAGTAAGACAGGCATGATCTCTGCCCTCCCGGGTTTAATCTTTTGCTCACCGGCGTTGTCTTCCCCAAAAGGCCACTGAAGCAGGTACATTGCTCCAACTTCTTTATCTCCCAGGATGTTGTGCACAAAGCAGATGCCTCATAAAAGCTTATTAGTAGGGCGCCTGGGTGGCTCAGTGGGTTAAGCCTCTGCCTTCGGCTCAGGTCACGGTCTCAGGGTCCTGGGATTGAGCCCCGCATCAGGCTCTCTGCTCGGCGGGGAGCCTGCTTCCCCCACCCCTGCCTGCCTTTCTGCCTGCTTGTGATCTCTCTCTCTCTCTGTCAAATAAATAAAATCTTAAAAAAAAAAAGAAAAGAAAAAAAGAAAAGCTTGTTGGTAAATTAGTTGACTTCACTCCCCAAACTCTGCCAACCCCGGGTCTCATAATTCCGCTTATAACCTCATTCAGTCTTCCTCCAAATACCTACTTTCGATCTTGAGTGATGGGTGGCAAAGCAGTGTGGGAGCCGTTCTTGGGACAATGAAAGGAAAATCCAAAGGTGCACCCAGCCAGTGGTGAATTAAAAAGCATCTGTAACTGTGAGTGAAGTCCATATGCAACAAAGTAAATAAAATAAGAATAAAATAAAACATAAGTAAAATAAAATAATCTTCAGACCAGTAGATTGCCTCTTGATAGACTTGATAGACACACAGAGTACTTAATTAAAGATTAAAAAAAACTTTTTTAATGCATACAGAGTTGATATGCAGAACATTCCAATTGGCGATTAATGAAATAGCCTCTTTGTGTTTCTTTAATTGAATGAAATTTTGACAAAATATTTTTCCCTTCACTCATTATCACTCAATGAATATATTTTCAAATTAGCTTTATTGCCTTTAAAGTGCTGACTTCAGGCATTCTGGTGCACTAAGCATCCCTTTTGCAGAATATTTTCTTAATTAACGTTTACTATGGCTCTGACACGGGGCTCACCTGCCTTTGTGAGGATGGAATCTAATTTTTTTTTCCTTGATTGGCTTCCCCATTTACAGAACACATTCTAGAAGGAATCTCCTTTAATATTCAGATTAGGCTCTCCCCAGGTGTCTGCCACACGCTCTCTCCAAATGTAAATGAAACACTCTTCCCCAAATGCAGCCTGGTTTTCCACCGAGTGTGGTGGGAGACTTCCCAGCAGTGAACACCTTGGGTCACCACCCCCCATGCAGAGCCCACATCCCACACATGATGCCTCATCTAGAGGCTTCCAGGGTCAGGGCTGACCCTTGGAATAAAGAGCCCAAAATGATGGAGGTAGGAAGTGATCTGGAGAGAAGGATGACTTGGAAAAAATCTGGCTCCTGTGAGTGCTACTGTCCCCGGAGGGATCAGGTAATTCGCAGAGGTCCACAGAAGGCTAAGGACTCAGGACTAGTTACAGAAAATTCCGGAAGAGGATCCCAGATGTGCTCAGTCTCAGCGGCCAAGGATACTACAAGCTAGAGATACGAGTAGTTCAGGGAGTTTAAAGCAACACAGGAAACCTGTTTTCTGTTTTCGCTCTCCGGTGTTCTCTTTGAGCACAACTGCAGTGCAGAGCCTAAAAGCTGTCAGTCTCCTCTAGCACAGCCTGTAATCCTATTAAAAGGATTATTCCATTGTCCTGGGCTATCAGATCTTGGTAAGAACTCGTTTAGGTCAGCCTTTTAGGAAATTTACACACACACACACACACACACACACACACACACCACACACACACACAGGGGAAAAAATATTAAATAAGCCACTTGTGATATTTCTCAAAGACAACTGAGCCCTGCAGGCTTGAAGGTGTATAAACCACCCGGCTTTTGCTTTTTCTTGTAAAGCCTCATGCAAATTCTGGCCCTGTAGCCTCTTTGGTTCCTTTGTTCTAACATTAAATGGGGGGACACCTGAGCAGGAGGAGTCAGAGCCTGAAAATTTCCATGGAAAGGCCTGGAATGTTAAACCACCTCAATCTGGTTTGCTTGCTATGAACCTGACCCAGGATTCCTCCAGGAAGCTCAAGCTGTAAGGGAGAGAGAAGAGAAGGGGGCAGTTGTACAGGGTAGGTGCAGGCAGGGTCTCTCAGGGCCCAGGGATCCAACCTGATTCATGTGCAGGATGGCATCTAATGTCCCAAGCCTGACTCAGTGCCTCTACCTCCCCTTCTGACACGCTCAATTTCAAATGATGGCACCACCAATCGTCTTTGTTCAAACTAAAGCTCTGAAGACATCATTTGCTCCTTCTTCATCCCCATCACTGGTGCCCATCAGTGTCCTTTCTATTGGTTCAGCTTCCTCAACCTCTCCCAAGACTTTCTGTAGTAGACAGCTTCTAACCTAGATCCCAGTGGTCCCTCCACCCACCCAGTGGGTCCCACCCACATTTCAGGGTCAACCACACCCCTGAAATCTGGGCTGGACCTAGTGATTTCTAACTAACAGAATAGGGCGAAGGTGATAAGAGGTCACTTCTGCCATTGCTAAAGACCTTGACTTCCATCTTGCTCATACACTGTCCTGGCTCTTTTCACCTGCTTGTTCTGATAGAAAGAGGTACAGGGCAAGGAGCTGAGGTCCTCAGTCCAATAACTCATGAGAGACTGAATCCTGCCAACAATCTCTGGGAGACCTTCGAAGGGGAAACCTACCTTTGTTGGTCTCAAGAGGACAGTAGTCTGGTCACCACCACTGCAGCTGCTGGAAACCCAGAAACCATGCCCAAACTCCCAAGCCACAGAAACTATAAGACACTAAGAGTATATTATTTGAAACCACTAATTCTAGGGTAATTTTTATGCAACAATAGATAACTAATGCACACACACACATACACACACACACACACACACACACACACACACACACACACCATTCCATCCTCTTGAACTGCTCTCCTTCTCCCTTGTAAAGCCACATCACTGGTCTGCCCTGCATCCCCCATCCCATTTGCCACCTGCAACACCATGACGTGATCCCCTTAAACCACAGCAATGGCCATGTTTCCAGGGTCACCGACTCCCATTTCAGCCAAATCAGTTTCAACTCCACCTGTTTTCTATTACCTTCTCCTTGATTAGATTTCCTCTGTGGGGGTGGAGGAGAAAAATGGTTATTTCTCCCATAAATGTAAAACTAGAAATATTTGAGGGTGAAGTGGTCATGGGAGCATTTATGAATATTCTGACTGTCCGTGGCAGGACCACTCTTCTCTGCCTCCTTAAGTTTAAGTGTGTCCACATCATTGATTGGGGCCAAGGAGTGGCAAATGGTGCATGTCACTTTTACGTGAAAGTATTTAATTGCCATTGCTTGCATCCCATGTTCCTATTCCCTCCATGGCACCTGGAAGACTGTGGAGAGCAGAGCCCGCTCTGCCCACCCTGATAAAGCAGAGCGAGAAATAAATCTTTGTTGTGTTAAGTCCCTTAGAATTGGGGGCTACTTGTTACTGCAGTAGAACCCAGCCCACTCTGACTAACACAGGGCACCAGTGGATTAGCCCCACCTCTAGTTTGACAGATAGGAGAATTAGAGAGAGAAGAAGGGATTGTTGGAAGCTATCCAGCAGAACACTGTTCCCAAATCATCTCCAGGTCACTAGCCCCCTTACTGTGCTGATGAGTTCTGAAGAAACAATTGCCCGGGCTCCCCCAGCGATACGGACATGTGGCTGCAGAAGGCCTGGGATGAAGCTAGTACTCATGATGGGAAAGAATGAAGGATGAGGGGGTTTATGCTGCTGCACTGGGACTTGGAAATAGGGAGCCAAAACTATCTTGGGGGTCTACAGGAATTCCCAGTAAGTTGCCAGAATTCAGAGCTCTTTTGATGTGCTTTCAAGACATGAAGCTGGTCAGACACTTGGCCCAAATTCCTTCGAGCAAGTCATCCCCATTGCTGAATGGCCTTTAAAGGGCTCTGAAATAAGCCCTCAGTAAGCTGAGGTGGGCTTTCAGCAGGATGACCCTCTGTCCTGGCTTCCTCGGAATAGTCCTGGTTTACACATATTGCCCCAGAATAATTAATAATAGTGCTCGCTTTCTCTCTCAGGTGTGTCCCAGTTTGGAAGATAAATCACACAGTCCCTCTAGCTTTGAGGTTGCAATCACTTGCCAAGTTTCATTTCCCAGTTCACTCCCACAGACCACTGGCCACTGGCTGGTGGAGAAGGAAGACTCTTGAACTGCCAGAGAGAATCCCTTTCAGGCCGCTGTTAGCCGCAGGAATCCTGGGTTCTTCCCTCCTCTCTGATAGCATCTGGCTGTGCGATTTTGAAAAAGTTGGTTTCCCTCCTTTGACCTCAGTGTTATGCAAAATAAGGGAGCTGGATTGAATGGTCCTTTGATTTCCTTCCAGTCTTTGATTCAGTAAACCTTCTCTGCCAGGGAAGTTTCCAACAATGGAAGAATCCGTGCGGGTACCAAGCGTTGAATGCAGACGGAATCAATCACGCAGCCCAGATATATTTACAACTTTTCTTTTCAAAGCTGTGTAGACTCCGTTGTGATTAACGAAATGCAAACTCTCTTAAAAGCATTACAGAATTCAGAGTCTCTGAGTGTCATTAGGCATTTTCTCAATCAACGAGATGAAAAGTGCCTTGACAATCAGGTTGGGGAAGAAGGGTACAAAGCAAAACATACTGACATTTAAAAAAAAAAAAGATATTCGTAACGGAACAGGTTGGGAACCACTGAGCTACAGTAAGCAATCAATAAAAGAAAAATTGTGTATCATCTGCATATTTCCTTTTGCTGGGGAAGGGCACCGGGGTGGTTCATCAGCCTCTCCAAAAAGCCCGAGACCCAGATTAGCTCTAAAACGATTATTCTGGAAAGACGAAGAGGTCGAGGGTTTCCAAAAGCCTTGTTAAGCCCCCTCTCTACCTCCAAATAAAGCAACATTAGTATTTCTATTTGTTTCGTCTTTACTAGGCCAGAGATCCTGCTGAGTGCTTTGCAAGAGATCTAGTCCCTAAAAGAGATTAGACCAGAAATTGAAGGTACAGAGGAAGGAAGTCATTTACCCTTATTGTGGGCAGAGCCAGGGCTCGAACTCAAGTACCTGTGACTGGCACCCATATTCTCCTGCTATGAAGTGCTGTCCCCCAAACCCCCAAACCCCCCAAACCCACCACCCACTGAAAGGTGAAACATGGCGTCTGTTCCAAACAGGGTGTTTCCTTGGAGGAGGCAGCATGGAGTGGAGGGAGGGAAGGGGGAGACCAGTGATATTAACAGCCATGTCTGGGATGAAGTCCATTTCTCTTTAAGTGGCAAAAAAGAAGAAGAAGAAGAAGACCTTAGATCAGTGGAAGAGATACTTCATTTAAACTTTTTAAAGCATCTTTAGAAATTTTCATCAACAAAATTAGCTGCTGAGCTAAGTTCTCTCCTTTTGTAGTTAAGCGGGAATTAAAGAAAATGTTCTCTATTATTTTCCTGTCTTAGCATTTAGCAAGTCGAAAATAATCCCCCAGAGACGGCAACATAGCCCCTGCTTCTGAATTCCTAAGGCAGGTGAGCCAAGTCGGGGTCCAAGAGACCGCTCTGGTCTCAGAAGAGTAGTCCCAGTGACCCCACCCATCCCTGAACCACAGGAGGCCCATGTCAGGGAGTCCCCGCCAGTCCCCAGGGTTCCCCAATCTGATTGTACACATCACATTCTTCCACCCTTCTCCTGCCTCCTGTCTCACTTGGGGTGTTGGCAGCTACCTATGATTCAAGACACATCCTCCTGGGTCTAGGGACACAGATAGGACATTTCACTTGGACAAGCAGTGTTCCTCCTGCCCCCCTCACCTCATCTAGGACCCCAACCTCAGCTCTGCAGGGTAGGAGGTTCCAAAGGGCTGTGCTAGGGGTCTTCAGAGCAATCAGAAGGATGAGGTACGGGGTCTACTACTGGCTACCTTTGCCAGATCACATTTGAATTCAAACAAAGTAATCTTTCATCTTCTATCTTGCTTTACTCTTAGATTCTCTTGGCCTTCAAATATTTATGTCAAGAGCCACTCTCATTGCATGAACATTTTGGCACCCTAGAGAAGAGTTTCTTTTTTCTTTTTCCTTATCTACTGAAAAATACGTGGCGGGGAGAGGGGGTGCTCCCCAAACAGCCATGTGTTTTTCTGTGGCTCCCAGGTGGCTTCATGGCCAAGCTGGGGAATGAGACGGGAAATAATGTGACATGTGATGGGTTTCCTCCCTCGCTCTCCTTCCCCATGGAAGCAACTTTGGAAACTACACATTCCAGGTAGTGCGGTCACCCTATGGGGGCCCCCTGGACCTCCGACTCACTGCTTGGAGCTGGCAGCTCCGGAGAGCCACCCAAGCATTGCACCAAGGGTAAGCGAGAAGCAAACCATAGCCCATAAGCCTTGGAGGGGTCAGTCTGTTTCTTACTACAGCCCAATCTGTCCCAATATGGCATCAAAGCTGGTTAGCACTGTGGGGCAAGGATATTTCCTCTTCACCAGCCCTGCCTGGTGTGCACACGAGCCCATGCTGCCTCAGTGGTGGTAACAGCAGGAGCCCATCCTGGCCCTCTCTCTCCACATCAGAGCGGCTCAGCCACACTCTTGAGTCTACATTCCAAAGCTCAGGGTCTCAAGACAGAGATCATCGGATTGGTCCCATTAGAGCGATCGGTCGTAGCATGACACCGGGCCACGGAGCACGGACAAGGTCACAAGGACTGTCCCTGGGAACTGAGGCCTTGGCAAGAGGAGGGCAGCTGAACCAAGACGGGCTCACACCCGGCTCTCCTAATGCTTCCTGAAAGCCAAGCACAACTAAACACCAAAACAAACCAGAGCTGGTGTGCACCAGGGTGAGGAGAAAGAGGGCGTGCAACAGGGTTAGGAAAAGAAGGGATCAAGGCGGTGAAAGGAGGTTTTAAAAAGATGGGAGCAGGTAGAAGGGAAGGCATGGAAGCCTGGGTGTGGAAGAGAAGCCGCAGCATAGAGTCGAGAGGAAAGTGCAAAATGTAAGCCGCTCAGCCAGAGCGCAACAAGACAAGTGTGAATTTCTCAGGAAACTGGTTCTCCTATTTTAGACTCACAAACTTAAAAAAAAAAAAAATGCTGCATGATATATATACAATTATAAGCACGTCCACATATACACCTTGTAATGACCTCTTTTTGGAGGAACTGAGGGCTCAGCTCCTCTGACACCTGCCTGGGGCAGGGGTTGGGGCGTGGGGTCCGCAGCCAGCATCCTGGTAGCAGCAGGTTCTCCTGTGGGCAAAGCCATCTGCTGAAAACCTCTAGCATCTTCCCCCTCTGCTTGTCTTCATTGGGACTCTGGTTTATGGTGGGGTGGGGGTGGGGATGACAAATGACAAATTCACATCGCTCAGTCCACATTTCCATTTGTGCTCAAATTGCAATTGTTCCTAGCTCCCGTCCCCCTGCCCAGATAGGCATTAACCTCCATGAGAGTGTCTGCTGTCCCCCAGAAGATTTTCACAGATGCCCGCAAAGTAGTCAGAGACTGTCCCTCCTCATATTTTCCTAGTCTGCCAGCTGCTGGGTCAATTTCCACAGCCTGAGAACCACACAAGGAAGCTTCTCTGCAAAGGAGAAGCCCAGTGTGTCTTTTAATCCTGAGGGAGTCAGGACTGTCCCAGCTTGCAAGTCCCTGCAGGGAAATCACAACCTGCTCTCAATCCCAGGTATCCTAAGACCCAGTGGTCTCAAATCAGCCTACTAGGACCCCGAGCCTCACATGGGGTCTCCAGCCCAGTTCGATCAGCTTTGGACTTGCATCATCCCAAGGGCAGATGGGAAAGACACCAATCCCCAATCTCTCCTCCCCATCATTTATCCTTAATAAAAGGCCTTCCCCCCCCCCCCCCCCCCCCCGCCGTAATCCCTGCTTACCTCCTTGTTCATTAGCAGGCCGGGGTGGGGTGGTAGGGTGGTATATTTCTCTACACAGTCCATCCCGGTTCGGCCAAATTAAAATGCCCTGATTGGGATGCCCGAACCCCAGACAGCATATGGAATATACACAAGGTAGAGGTGACCCAGGCTGACAGCAAAAGACCTAAAGATTCTGCAAAGTTCATCACCACCAATATGAACAGGAGACAGTATTTATCCTGATACGTGATAAGTCGCCTACAGTCTCCCAAAGAGCCCAATTCTTAGCATAAAAGGAAGAGGAGAGAATGTTTCAAACCCAGGAGTAGTCTAATCAGAGAGACTCAACCTGTCCCATGAATTCTGTCCCCTTGTCCTCCTACCTCTAACAGCTGCCCCAACTTCAACTGTGAGCCAGTATTTCTGGGACCTGGGAGAACCTAGCCGGTCACACCTGCCGTGGCAGGTACAATGCTCCCTCCCTGCCCCGAACCCACCCCAATCTGTACAAGGAAGCAAAGAAGAGATAGAACAGCTAACTTCCTAGAAGTGCTTGCCAGTGTCCCCCAGAAAGACTTCCTGTTCTAAGCTTGGGGTTGTGGGGGCTAGGGATGGAGGGAGTCAGATCCATGAAGTGGGGGCTGAGCTGTCCTCCTCCAGAATCACCCACAACCACCCATCCCGCACACATGCACACACATGACGTGTACGCATGCATGAAGATGCAAGGGTGCGTGGGCGTCATCCAGGGGTGGCTAGATGCACCCTAAAATAATGAAGAGGCAGCAATAGCCTCTCTTTCTTCAGGGGGACCCCCCCCAGGTCGTCAGAAGAGGGAAACCCGCCCTGACCCCAAAGACCCAGAGAAGAGGATACATCATGGACGTGGAACCCTAGAGGATCCATTTCTTGAGGCCTGGTTTCACTGGCAAGGACACTGAGAGAGCAAGAGGCTTATTCAGCTCCACCCTCCAAGGGACCCAGGAGCTTCACCCCCTCTGTGGGCAGGTGAGAAGGGCACGGCCACTAGGTCCCCACCAGAAGCCTTGAGCAGAGCCATGCCCCACACTGCTGCCCTACTTAAGCACTCATCCAGCCAGAACCTGCTGGGCTCTGTCACAGCTCTGCAGCCACTTCCAGGCCCTTCTGTGCTCTTCCAACTGCCCTGCACGGCCCCTGATTTCTAAGCTGGTGAATAGTCCTCACATTTAATTTTCCTAAGCCAAAGGAAGAAAGGGAAGGAGAAGGAAGGGAGGGAGGGAGGGAGGGAGGGACAAAGGGAAGAAGGATAAAGAAAGAAAGAAGGAAGGAAGGAAGGAAGGAAGGAAGGAAGGAAGGAAGGAAGGAAAAAGAAGGAAAGGAAAGGAAAGCAAGGGAAGGGAAGGGAAGGGAAGGACAAGACAAGACCATAATTGGCTCAAAGTGAGGGAAACATAATGGTTGAGAAAAGAGGCAGAGACACGCGCTGCTGTTGGGGTGTCTGCAGCCAGATGAAAATAACAGTGAATTTCCTTGCCCCCAAGAATGCAAGGTTCTTCCTAATAAATCACTACACTGTTTGAGTTGTCCCTCAAGCCCATGCTGAGCCCCTCTCCTCTAGCCTCTGGATGCACACCCTGCCCCCCTTCTTCTCTGATTGGGTAAGGACAGCTTCTCTGCCAAAGGCTGGGGTTTCATTTCCAACCCCCTTTGCTGCATTTTCCCAAACACAAAAGATGGGTGTCTGCAGCACGTGCCAAAACATGGAGCTGTTCGCACTTAGCTCAAAGGGACTAAAACATGCTGGGTTAGGACAGCAGGTGCCGCGCTTTTCCAGAGCGGGGACCAACCCTGACCTCCGGGGCCAGGCATTCCTGCATTGTATGGGACACATGGAGCCAATGTCTCAGGGTGGGGGGGTTTAGGGAGGGTGTTGATGTCCTGCCGGTGATGCTCCATGCACTGTCCCTTTGGCCAAGGGGACCATCGGAGCAGCCTGTCTGGGTGTGGAGGAGCCCTGCTCTCTTCTAGAAGACCCCCGCCTGGTCTCTTGTCCATCATGAGTAAGGGGAGGCTTAGCAGCAAAACCCGCAAGTCCACTGTTGATTTAGACTCAGAGGGAGGGGCCGAGAGGGAGAGCAGAGGGGAGAGATGATGTGGCCATTTGTGGCGCCAGAGAGAAAGGAGCTTCCTGGCGCAGCATGAGGCCAGACCCCAAAGTGATCCTGCCGGCCCCCCATCCACCCGCCAGAGCTGAGTGCGGAAATCTGCCTGCAAGGCCCAGCAATTTCCAAAAGCAATTTAAAGGGCCAAAGTAATTGACTTTCTATTAGCTTCCTTGAGGGATTGTTTCATCCCATCAACCTCTGGTCGTATGCAGAGGTAATGTCTAACTCAGCGAGGCAAGAACAATTAGCAGCGTCCTGGATTGTGTCTCTCCTGTACCGTTTATTACAGTGACCCACGTTTGAAGTTAGGACAACGGCTTCCCAGGAGCTGTTAACAAGGGCCTGTGTTCTGTACCCCTAAATTAGCCCAGAGACACAGGATCGGCAAACACATGTTTGCGTGGTAACAGCTGCCGTGAAGAGGGTGCTGGCGTCTTAAATGGACCCTGGCAGACAAGCCTCCCTGAAAGTACATTTTGGGGGTTTTAAGCAATTCTTGACTGCTTTCCAGACCCTGTTTTCAGGGCAGTGGGGGAGCCAGAGGTAAATAGGGCAATGTCCCTGACTCTGGGTCTCTTACTCTAGCAGACAAAAGGAAGCAGAAGGCAAATGATTATAATATAAGCAGATTACAATAGGTGCTATTAAGGTTTAAAAAGAGAGAGAGAGAGAGAGATCCTATGGCCACGTGGTTAAGATGGTTTCGAAAGGGGGTCACATTTGAGCTGGGCCTCAGACAAATGAAGGTGAAGGAGACAAGAGGGAAGACCACGTTGAAAGCAAGGACCATGCGTTGAGAACAACAGTATTCTAACTGCAAGTGGGAAAAAAAAAAAAACCTCACCTGGGCCACCTGGGTGACTCAATTGGTTAAACCTCTGCCTTCAGCTCAGGTCATGATCTCCAGGTCCTGCGTTCAAGCCCCACATCCTGCATCAGGCTCCCTGCTCTGTGGGAAGTCTGCTTCTCCTCTCCCCTTGCTTGTGCTCTCTCTCTCTCTCTCAAATGAATAAACAAAATCTTTAAAAAAGAGAGAGAGAGAGAGAAAAACTCACCACAAACTGGTTTGAACAAAGAAAATTATGAATATCATTAGCTCTCTGCAACTGAAAATTTCGTAGTGATGAAGTTCTAGAACCTAGGTGAGGTTCGGTGGGCTGAAGTCCAAAGCCGATGACCAAGAAAGAATTCTTGAGACATCTTTGGTACAAAATGGTGATTTATTAAAGCACGGGGACAGGACCCATGGGCAGGAAGAGCTGCTGCCCCGGGTTGTGAGGGATGGCAGGTTCTGTACCTTGCGGTTGGGGGAAGGTGAGGGGAAGGGAGGTTTCAACGGAACTTTCACATGCTAAAGAGGGCCTACTAGGTGCGGGGATACCGGAGGCCTTGCGGCTTGATCAATATTGTCTTTCGGCAAGCCATTCACACTTCTGCTATCAAGCATCTTTGTTAGTGAGATTTGGGTTTAGAAGAAATTTAACTTTATTTAGGGCTTGAGGAACTGAGTTATTTGCCTCTGGAAATTGTGCTATTGATAAGGTAACTTCTTTGTAGATCTCTAGGACATTTGTAAACCAAGGGAGACTCTGTCTTGCTGGATGTGATCTCTGCAAGTTAACTATTTGTTTCTCATTTATGGGTGAGTGCCTGAGGAATGTCACACACATTACCGAGGGGAGCAGGTGGAGAGGGGGTGCAAGGTGCCAGCTTTTGCTTTGTCTTCAGCCAGCCTCCTGCTCCCTCATCAATAGCAAGGCTTGACTTCAGGCATAGCTGGATCTAGGGGCTTAAATAACATCTGCCCTTAGCTGTTTGCTTTCTTCATTTCCAAGCTCCATTTCCTCTTCTGTTGGTTTCACCCTCAAGTAAGCTTTTTATATCTAGTACCCCATGCATTTCAAACTTACAATATTATTATAAGCAACAATCCTGTGTTGGGGTGGAGGGGATATTTTCCTGTCTCCACAGTTCCACAGAAGTTCTAGAACTGAGTTTCTTATGATCTGACATAGGTCAAGTGCCCATACATGGCCCAAGGGAGAAGATTAAATGTTCTTATTGGCCAGGCATAGATTATATACACACAACTTCCTGGATTCCTGGACTAAAAATGGGCTGTGAATAAGCTCACCCCAGCCTCTCAAAAAATCAAGTTTTGTCAAAACAAAAAAAAATGTTATAAATTTGTGGCAGGTAAAAACAACAGAATTCTGGTATCTACTCCAGGTAGATACCAACCTGATCAGAAAAGGCTAAGCAAGGAAATTCGGATGTCATTAACAGGATCAACAAAAGTCATTAGAAATCCAGCCTAATATAAGGCACTATTCAATGACCTGAGAATATAGACCTCCAAGACATTTATTTATAATATTGTTTCCTAAAATGTGAGCCCAAGAACACCAGAGCCGCAAACTTTGAAGGTGTTTCTCTGACAAAGAAGGGTTGGTTTATCACTGGGTTACACCAAGTGGAACAGATGACTACAGGGATCCTTGGGGACCATTTAAATGCTAATGAACATTGTGAATCTTTAAGAGGGCATATGATGGGCCACATTTTGCCAAAGAAGCCCTCTGGCCCCTTTTCTTTCTTCTCCTTCCCCCCCCCCCACCTTCTTCCTCCCCCTCCATCTCCTTCTTCTCCTAAGAAATCACTCTTAGGACTCTTGTTCTGCAGAACACACTTTGGACTATGTACTTTTGGGATGACTCATCTGGTGGAAAGTGTGCATGGATTGGAAGGAGGAATTGGAAAAGACAGGACTCTGAGCCCCGGTTTTCTTCAGCTTCTCATCGCTGATTTTGATCTGCCAGTTCAACATCTCCCCATGTCCTTTTCCCCAGCACATGCACACACACACACACACACACACACACACACACACACACACCCCTCCTGAGTCTGAAGGGACCAGGATGGATTCTGCATTGACAACAGCTCAGCAAGCACGATCTCCCCTTGATAACCATAGTTTGGTCCAACCTTACACTGATGCTGCTGCTTCTGCTTCCCTGCCTGTACCCCGGCTCCCAGGAGCAGTGTCCTGGTGCACAGGTTCTTGAGCTGGGGCTCTACAGAGATTCCTTCTAGGACCACCCCTAGGGGCTGGATTCTACAACTTGCATTTCCACCCATTGACTGGGAGGGTCCTCATTTGTTGCTAACCCTAGGGTATCCTGGCAGAAAGGTGAATGTGAGCCAGGATCAACACAGAGACAGAGCCTGGAGAATGACCCCAACCGCAGGGCCATCAACACAATAAGTATAGAAGATAGCATGAGCTTTGGAACCAGGCCAACCTAGTGTTTCATGTTTGTGAGTCTCCACTCATCTGTAGTAGTAGTAGTAGTAGTAGTAGTAGTAGTAGTAGTAGTAGTAGAAGTAGTAGTAGTAGTAACAACAACAACAACAACAATAATAACTTCAGCAGATCTTCAATATGGCTGGTCCTCACCTGGGGAATTTTTAAAAGAAAATTGTTTTCTGGGTCTCACTAGAGACCTAGAATCATCATTTCCAGAAGGATGTGGGTGAGGGGGGAATGGGCAAGAGCTAAGGAGGCCTTCCAGTATGGAAAACTCTAATCCCAGGTTTCCCAGACCTGCCTGATTCGGGGATCATCTGAGCACTTGATGAAAGTATGACCATTCTGGCTTCTTTCTTAGAGAATTTGGTTCCATGGATTTGGATGGGACCTGAGAATCTGTACTTGTAATTAGTCCCTAGCGATGCTTATAATCAGGCAGAGTTTGGGAAACACATCTATAAACTCTCTCAGGGGTTCTTAGCCTGACTGTGTATTCAGATCACTGGAAGAGTTTTAAGAAATGTCCAGTTCTCAGGCCTGACTAGAATAATCTCAGGAATTGAGATTGTACACTACAGACCTATGGTTCGAGCTGCTTTTAGGATTTTCTCTTTATCACTGAGACTTGTAAGTTTTACTATTAGATGATGGGGTGTGGACCTATTCTTATTGACTTCTCTATACCTCCTGGATTTTGATATTTGTTCCCTTCATCAAATTAGAGAAATTCTCTACTATAATTTGCTCCTATATACCTTCTGCCCCTCTCTCTCTTTCTTCTTCTTCTGGGATCCCAATTATGCTAATGTTGTTTCATCTTATGGTATCACTTATCTCTCGAATTCTCCCCTCATGGTCCAGTAGTTGTTTGTCTCTCTTTTTCTCAGCTTCTTTATTCTCTATCTTTTGGTCTTCTATATCATTAACTCTTTCTTCTGCCTCATTTATCCTGGCATTAAGAGCCTCCATTTTTTACTGAACCTCATTAATAGTTTTTTTTTATTTCAACTTGATTAGATTTTAGTGCTTTTTTTTTTCCTCCAGAAAGGGCTTTTGTTTCTCCAGAAAGGGATTCTCTAGTATCTTCCATGCCTTTTTCGAGCCCAGCTAAGCACCTTGATAATCATCATTCTGAACTCTAGTTCTGACATCTTGCTAATGTCCGCATTGATTAGGTCCCTAGCTGTCAGTACTGCCTCTTATTCTTTTATTTATTTATTTTTTTTGAGGTGAGTTTTTCCCACCTTGTCATTTTATCCAGATAAGAACAGATGAATGAGAGAACAAAATACTAAAAGTGTAGCAACAACCCCAGAAAAATAGACACTAACCAAATCAGAAGAGATCCAAAACTGGGGGGAGAAGAAAGGAGGAAAAAAAATAAAATAATTAAAAAAAAGATATATATATATATACATATATATATATATATGTATATATGCTTGATTTGGGGTATATTTTGGTCTGTTAGAAGAAACTGCTACTCAAAATTTTAAAGAAAGAAAAACTATATATATACAAAAATAAGGGTGGAATATGACTGTAAAGATGAAAATTTAAAAAGATTCTAAAAAAGGAATTGATAAGATAAAAAGTTGATTGAAAAAAAGAGAAAAAAAAAAGAGGAGAGAATGTGATCAGGCTGGAGACTAGAACAAACCCATGCACTAGATTTAGGGTATATTTTGATCTATGAGAAGAAACTGTATGCCAAAATTTTAAAGAAAGAGAAACCTGTATGTATATAAAAAATAAGGTTAAATAGAATGAAGGGATAGAATATGACTAAAACGATGAAAATTTAAAAAGATTTTTTTAAAGGTATTGATAAGATAAAATAGTTTAAAAACATTAAAGTAGAAAAGAGGAAAATTTTTAAAAATAGAGTAAGAAAAAAACAAAATTTTAAAAATTTAGCTTTGAAAGACTAAAGGGTAATAGGGAAAAAGCCATGAATTCCATGTGCTGCTTTCCCCTACCTCTGAATATCCACAGTTCTCATTGATGGTACACTTGGTCTTGGTTGGATGTTCTTGCTGATCTTCTGGGAGAGGGGCCTGTTGTTGTGATTCTTTTTTTTTTTTTTTTTTTTTTATGTTTTTTTCCTTTTTTTTTTCAGACAGAGATCACAGGTAGGCAGAGAGAGAGGAAGGGAAGCAGGATCCCCGCTGAGCAGAGAGCCCGATGCGGGGCTTGATCCCAGGACTCTGGGATCATGACCCGAGCTGAAGGCAGAGGCTTAACCCACTGAGCCACCCAGGCGTCCCTGTTGCTGTGATTCTTAAATCTCTTTGCCCAAGATGGAATTGCGATGCCCTTGCCTGGGGCCGGGTTAAGTCATCTGCTCTTGTTCGCTCTCAGAGCTTTTGTTCCCTGAGCAGTTTCTGTAGAGCTCTGGAGGGCGGGAATGAAAATGGCGCTGCCCAATCTCCGCCCAGCAGAGCCGAGACAGCTCAGGCCCGCTCCTCAGTGCAGCCTTGAGAAAAGCGCTCAATCCCTCCCTTCTCCCTGGTCTCTGGCCGTGCTCCGAGCTCACCCGGCCTGTGACCAAACGTCTCTGTCTCTGGCGCACAGCCCTGCCTGGAGTCTCCAAACCCAGCAGATTCCTGCCACACTCCCACTCTACTCCGCTCCAAGGGAAGGTGAGTCTCCCCAGAACTGCCACTTGTGAGGTCCCTGCTCGAAAAACAGTGGCTCAACAGGGCTGCAGATTATGGTTTAAGGTAACCCCAAGCTGAGAGCCCCCTCCTGGGCTCCATCTCTGTAGCCGGCTTACCCACTCCGATACCTGTGAGCTCTGCCACACTCAGACACCCCCGATCCTTCTGTGACCCCACAGGACCTGAGACCACACTGTCCCCAGTAGGGCTCCACCCCCACTTAGCCTCTAGAGCAACGTCCCTCAGCGGACTTCTAAAAGTTCCAATTTTGTGCTCCGTGGCTCCACTGCTCGCCCCTCCCTCCTCCTGTCTCTTCCCATTGGCTCAGATTTACTTCTCCACAAGTCCTACCTTCCAGAAGTTGGTAGGACTTTCTTTTCTGTTTCTGTTCCTAGAATTTTCTGTTCTTTTCTGTTCCTAGAATTGCTGCTCTTCTTCTCTTTGCTCCCCTTTTGAGTTTGTAGGTGTTTGGAATGGTTTGATAACTATCCAGCTGAACTCCTGGGACCCAATGCTATGTAGATCTCCTACTCCTCTGTGATCTTGCTCCAACCCCTGCTTTAGGGTTTTCTGTAACAGTCCAAATAGACAGTTAAAGAGAGAGCAGAATATGACAAGAATCCATATACTCACTACCCAGCATTTTTAAAAAATATTTATTTATTTGAGAGAGAGAGAGCATGAGCAGGAGGGGAAGAAGGAGTGGGAGAGAGAATCTTTTTTTTTTTTTTCAACCTTGTAGCATTATTCCTTTCTGTCTCGAAATAATACCTCTTTTTTTTTTTTCAGCATAACAGTATTCCTTGTTTTTGCACCACACCCAGTGCTCCATGCAATCCGTACCCTAATACCCACCACCTGGTTCTCCCAACCTCCCACCCCCGCCACTTCAAACCCTTCAGATTATTTTTCAGATTCCATAGTCGCTCATGGTTCACCTCCCCTTCCAATTTCCCCCAACTCCCTTCTCCTCTCTAACTCCCCTTGTCCTCCATGCTATTTGTTATGCTCCACAAATAAGTGAAACCATATGATAATTGACTCTCTCTGCTTGACTTATTTAACTCAGCATAATCTACTCCAGTACCGTCCATGTTACTGCAAAAGTTGGGTACTCATCCTTTCTGATGGAGGCATAATACTCCATAGTGTATATGGACCACATCTTCTTTATCCATTCGTCCGTTGAAGGGCATCTTGGTTCTTTCCACAGTTTGGCGACCGTGGCCATTGCTGCTATAAACATTGGGGTACAGATGGCCCTTCTTTTCACTACATCTGTATCTTTGGGGTAAATACCCAGTATTGCAATTGCAGGGTCATAGGGAAACTCTATTTTTAATTTCTTGAGGAATCTCCACACTGTTCTCCAAAGTGGCTGTACCAATTTGCATTCCCACCAACAGTGTAAGAGGGTTTCCCTTGGGAGAAAGAATCTTAAGCAGTCTCCACTATGAGTATGAAGCCCGATGCTAGGCTTGATCTAACAACCAAAACATCACAACCTGAGCTGAAACCAAGAGTCGGTTGCTTAACCAAATGTGCCATCCAGGTGACCCCAGAATTTTTAAATATGAAAGTTTTATCATATTTGCTTCAGATATTTTTTAATTAAAGAAAGCCATAATGACTACAATTCAAATTTCTTATACCTTTCCTTCCCTTCCTAGACAACCTCCCCACCAAAATTTGTTTTCATCCTTTTGTTTCTTTGTTACAAATACTTCTATACACATGTACGTAACCATAAACCCCACAGATCATTTTATATAAATGTACATAAAAGATTGTTTGTTTTAGGTATCATACTGAAACTTCGAGTTAATATTTTTGTGGGGTTCACCCATAAGAAGCATATAGATCAATTTCATTTATTACAACCCCTGTTAAATCCAGCATGTGAATATACCACCTTTTGTGTATCCATTTCCGCATTGATGGAAATTGTTTCCAATTTTAAACTACTGAAAACATCTGCTACAGTGGATGCACATCCAACTGGGAATGTAAGAGGGAAACTTTCTATCTGGCATAGTCTTAGAATTATCAAGTTCGGGTTATAGATACTAGTATCTTCACTATATACTGATACTTGGTTTCAAAATGGCTGTCCCAAATGTCTAATTTCCCATCAGTGTATGTCATATCCATTTCCTCTCATCCTCACCAACATTTAGTATTATTAATGTTCAACTCAATAGAAACAAACTCTAGCTGATTCAAGTAGGAAAAAAATTATGCAAAAGACTTTGCATCATTGACAGAACCACCCGCTGTAAGGGCTGGGAAATGGGTTCTTGACCACTCAGCTCAGTACAACATCCAAAATTCAGTCCTGGGAGGCTATTACATCAGCCTGCCATCGACCCCAAGTGCGGCTCATTGCAATGAGCTCACTTACACTCTTACACTGCATGCTAGAGAACCCTGTCATCATCACTATATCGACCCAGCATTCTGTCATCCCATGACCATCACTGGACCCAGCATTGTCCCATGACCATCACTAGCCCCTGAAAGACTTACTCACTGTCAGCAACATCTGACAGGTGGAGCTCATGTCATGTGCCCCATGCCCTAGCTGCAAGGGAAGCTGGGACCACTAGCATCTAGAATTTTCAGCTTCTCAGAGGAAGGTTGGCTTTATCTCAACAAGTGGGAAGAACCCCCCAACACAGGAAGAAGGTGCTAAATGGACAAGATTGACAAATACCCATTACATCCATGTTCTGATGGATGCAAAAGTCATGTTGTTGTTGGTTTGGTTTGCATTTCCTTATTACATGGGGTCTGAACCTCTTTTTTCATATTTATATTGGTCTTTTGAGTTTCTTCATGTATTTTGTCCATATTTTTCACTGAGTTGTTTGTTATTTCACACTGATATGTATTCATTTGCATATTCTGAATGATTATCTGGTGTCAGTTAGATGTGGCAAATATATTTTTCTGTTGCTATGTATTTCACTTTATTTTATGGCATCTTTTGTTGTGAAGTTTTTAATTTTAATATTGTTAAATTTACAATAAGTTCTTTTAAGAGTTATCCTTTTTGTCCCTGCTGAAGCATTTTTTTTCATAAGTCAAGACCTGGAAGGTCTTCTTGTTATATTACCTCTAAAATTTTTATTAAAGTTCTGATTTTTAGACTCAGGTCTTTAATTCATCTGGAATTTATTTGTGCAGAGGGGGTAAGGTGGGAATTTAAATTCATATACATATGCATTTTTTCCTATATACAGCCAATTTCTCCTCCCCCATTGGTTCTTAATGCCACTTCAGTCTGATATCATGTTACCATATTTGTTTTGGACAACTTGTAGTATATTTATTACAGAGATGTGCTGCCAAATGTGGTAGTTGTGAACCTCATGTGGTTATTTGAATTTAAATGGATTAAAATTTAATAATATTAGTCATTTTATTTCTTGGTCTCCCAAGGCACATTTCAAGTGCTCAACAGCCAAATGGGGCCTGTGGCTACCATATTGGACAGCTTAGAGTTTGCGTATTTCTATCATTGTAGAAAATTCAATTGGATTTGTGTATAATGTTGGTCCCTCTGCTCAACTTATACACTTTGAAAATTACTATGACTTTATAAGTATTGATATTAGATAGGGCAAACCCGCATACAAATCCCCCTTCTCATTAGTTTTCAAAATTGGCTTAGCTATTCTTAAGCATTACTTCCAAACAAATTTTAAAGTCAATTTATGAAATGCTATGTAAAGTCTTCTGTGAATTTTGTTTAGAATTTTATTGAATTCATAGGTTATATGAAGAGTTCACATCTTTATGATAGTGTGCCTTTTCATTCATGACCATGGTATATTTCTGGGTTTACTCAGGCTTTTATGTCCTTTAATAAAGTTTTTATAATTTTCTCCATATTTTTCCTGCATTTCTTTTATTTATTCCTTTACCTTATGGTTCTTGTGGGTATTGTGAATGATTTTTTTATAAAGTACATTACCTAATTGGTAGAGCATAGACTCTATTAGTTATTGCCTGTTGAGCTTATATCCATCATTTTTATATCTATTCTAATTTTTCAGTAGATTCTCTTATATTTTATGTAGACATTCATTCAAATATCTCTAAATAATAAAATTTCCCTTCTTTATAACCCTTATATCTCATTTCTTTATTTTGTCTTTGAGCACTGGCTAAGCCCTTCGGTTCATATTGAATAATAGCAATGGGAAAGAATATCTTGGAATTGCCTCTGATGTTAATGGGCTCACTTTTAAGTATCACCAGTAAATATATTTTTGTAGGTACTCTCTGTCATGGTAAAGAAGATTGATTCTTATCTTAGTTTGCTCTAATATCTTTCTAGTAATCGATATACTTTCAAATTTCTCAAAAGGCTTTCTTCAGGGAGCCTGGGTGTCTCAGTTGGTTGAGCACCTGACTCTTGGTTTTGGCTCAGGTTGTGAGCTCAGGGTTGCGGGCTCAAGCCTCACTTCAGGCTCCACAATCCCCTCCCTCCCTCCTCTCCCCCTGTTCCTCCCCCACTCATGGGTGCTGGCTCACTCTCACTCTCTTTCTCTCTCTTTATATTTTATTTATATTTATATTATATTTATATTTTATTTATATTTATTTAATGAATAAAATCTTTCAAAATATGGTTTTCTTCAGCATCTCTTGAGATAATCATGATGATATCTAGGTATTAATATGATAAAATGGTGAATAGATTCGTAGATTAATAGATTAAATTTATAGAATTTCTAATACTAAGACAACTGTGCACTCTTTGGATATACTCCACATTTGTTTTGCTTTATTTTGTTTTCATGATTTATTTATCAGCGTTTTTAGGACTCATTGCATCTGGGCACTTGCATACAATTGGGCAAAATTTTCTTATACAATCCCTGTCCGACTTTTTCATTTTCTAAAATTAAGAAGTTTATTTGAGTGCTCGCCCCCTTATTTCCCCCCAGAGAAATTTGCATAAGATAACAGTGGCTTCCCTGATGACCTTTAATGGCTACTGCTTGGTTCAGGTTTTTCTCTGTCCTCTGGAGTCAATTTTGAGAAATCAAAAGTTTTGTTTGTTTGTTTTTTGAGATAAGGTAGTTTGCAGCAAAGGAGACATTGTTTGCGGCTGCACCTAATGGGTTAAAATCTTCCATGAGACTGAGCTCCATGCCTCCTTCTGAGATAGGGGACAGGTCCCTGGACTCCTTCCTCTCCTCTCCTCTGGTCCCCTAAGGCTTTCACTGTCCTCCTCCTGCTCCAAGGTCCAAATACAGTCTCTCCATGGGGGTTCTCCAGCCAGACCCCGAGGCTCTCAGACTGGTACCTAGTATCCCCAGTGCTCACTTCTTCCTAGCGCTTAAGACAAGGCCATGAATCCTCTCAATTTAAAGGGTTTTATCCTGGGGCGCCTGGGTGGTTCAGTGGGTTAAAGCCTCCGCCTTCGGCTCAGGTCATGATCCCAGGGTCCTGGGATCGACCCCCGCGTCAGGCTCTCTGCTCTGCAGGGATGCTGCTTCCTCCTCTTTCTGCCTGTCTCTCTGCCAACTTGTGATCTCTGTCTGTCAAATAAATAAATAAAATCTTTTTAAAAAATAAAAAAAAATAAATAAAGGGTTTTATCGACAACTCACTTTATGACATGCCAGAGGAAGGGTACAGCATCCCAGAATCTTATAAACCTGTTATAGACCTAGACATTTCTAAGTCCTGACTGCCTTGTGAGAGATGGTACCGAGTGGCTCTGTTGGGTTCCTGGTCACTTTTATTCTTGGGGGTGAGTTTCTCTCTCTCTCTCTCTCGTATTTAATTTTTTTTTTTTTTTAAAGGTAGGCTGCCACATATAATGGATCATTCAGATGTGTTTGGAGTCTTGGAAGCTTGGCTCCACTACATTCTTCTACAAATGGAACTTGAGAGCTTGTTTGGAGATCGTAGCAGATGAGTGCCCCTACTTATACACCCTTGATCAAAGAACGATCCTCCTCTATCAGGAAATATCCTCTTCCATGAAGTGTGGAGCTTCAGGATGGAAGCAGAGATGAGGGAAGAAGGGGACCCCCGACTAGCCAGCCAGATCGGTTGCATCAACCCTGGCAATCCATGGCAGATGTCACAGCCAGACCACCCTCAAGTCCTATTCCTGGGAATGAGTTTCATGAGAGCTTACCCTTCCTTCCTCTGCAAAAAGCCATCTTCCCAGTTAAAAATGTCTTTAAAAAAACCAACAAATGTCCCCCATTACTTAGTGGGGTAAATTTCTTCTCGGAGCCCTTCAAGCTGGGTGACCCCTTGCCTCTAGGCCCTGCACTCCTTGTCATGTTGTCATACCTCTCTGGCATGTTACAGAGTCTCCCTTGCCAGCTCTTGAGAAATGGAGAAGCGGCAGCCACCCATATGGCATCGGGCTGGAAAATTTTCCACAGTTGTTATAAAAGAAGTTTGAATAAGGGAAGACTGCTGACTGCTCTTGTCCCTGAGCCAGAGGACTCCAACCTCGGCCCTCCAGCCTGCGGGGTGTGCAAGAACTGGAAAAAGCTCCCCTGAAAACACATCACCGCCATCCAACAGAAACTGTTCAGTGATATCTGCAAATAATTAAACATTGCATTTATGCATTAAATTTCATTCTCAACAGGAAAGTGGTTGGGCTCCAGGGCTGAAGACAGCTCTGAGGCTCTGTCACCAGGGGCCCATGACTATTCTGGCTAGAATGTGTCCTTCTACGAAAGTGCCTTCTCAGAGAAGTGCAAATTGGACCCAGTCATGGCCTTGGGCTCTTTGTATCTCCAAAGACTGTCTGAATTTGTTCTTGGACTCAGAATGGATTCTTGGTTTCAAACAAAACTAGTTCTAGATTTTCAATATCCATGCCTCACTGTCTAGGAGTACTGATTTCTGGATTCTGAGTTCGACCCCTAAAGGTCAGGAATGTCTACCTCTTGACATACCCATTTGGGCTGCTCTCTCATGGGAATGGAGTCTAGACAAATCTAGTCTTTCTTGTAGACTTGATGAGAAACATGTAGATAAGGCAGCCTGGTCCCCTCCAGCATTCATTTTGAAGGACATATAAATCACCCAGCCCTGCAACAAATGTGTTATAGTTCTGATAATCCCTAGCTAGTCCTCCGTTTTTAACTAACAAAAACATCTCAATGGCACCTAGAGAAATGTAGGTACTTACCTAAATGGTGATGAAAGAAGCAGCCCTTGCATAGGGTGTCTGGTGAAGTTATCTGGAGAGACATGCTCCCCATTTGGAAAAGACCCATCCTCCTATAAAATTATTACCTTGTCATTTAAGTCAACAGTGGCGATGCCATGATAGAAACCAGCGGTGGTGTCACATTGTTTTATCACTCTAATTACATCAAGAACACAGTAACTGTCTGGCAGAGATAAGATTAAGGGAAGCAGAGCCCTTCTGAAATTTCCAATAGACAGCACCTGAATTTATGGACTGATTTTGTGTTTGGACATTAAGTTCAATTACTTTCCTTTAGCTCTGAGGAGTTCTGTCGCCAGGGAAACGTCATCAGGTTGATCCCACATCACCCCCCACCACCCCCATTCCCCCACCTTCTCCCTGGGCACTGATCTGCCCAGACAAGGCAGGGTCTCATTCTGGGAGACAGAAGCTGTCTGTTTTCCTCTCCCTGCCTTCTCCTCTTTTTCCATCCCCCTAGAGGCTGAGCAGGGAAAGTCAAGGCTCTTCTTGCTGACTGAGGATCTCCGGATCAAAAGAAAACAGAATCTTGGAACGTCGGTGGGGGAAGAACCCACCGGAAGTTTAATGTGGCTCTGTCACTCTGCAGTGGTGGCAGCTGGGGCTGCAGGTGGTGGTGGCAGCTGAACTGCAACCAGCACCCAGATGTCCAGGCTCCTGGAGAAAGGCTAATTTCACTTTTGCTTCTCACGCTAAGCCTCTGCCCCTCCTTGGCTCAGGCTGGCATGAGTCTCGCCATTCCTGCTCGAGAATCTGTGTCTGCCTTTCAAGGCTAAAAAATGCATGTACAGGGAAGTATGGGTTTCGAATACCCATTCTCTACTCCTTGTTACCCCCTCCCCACGGCCTTCTCTCTTGTTCTCTCCCTCTCCTCTTACTTTCTTTGAGGGGACAAGGGAAGGGTGGCAACTTGGGAAACTGTGCTCCTGCTTCCTTCCAGGGTCCCCATGAAGTCGGAGAGACCAGCCAGAATCTGGGGACAGCCCAGTGAACCAGTGTAGGGCTTCTCTAACCTCGTTACTCAATTAAACGCCCTTGTGACTCTTGATTCTCTCTTGGACCCTCTAATTGGAGTCACTGGGTACAAGTTTATAGATTTAGTACATTTCCTATGAGCCTCCTAATGGCCAACCCAAAACTGATGAACAGACCCCAGTTTGGAAACTGGAGTTTGGAGTGGATAGGACACAAGTTTTCAATTAAAAAAAATCTTAGCTCTAGCTCATGTACTTCATGGTGCCTTTGGACAAGTTGCTTAACCTCCCTGAGACTCAGCTATCCCATATGAAGAAACGGGTTAAGGATAAAGCATAGTATTGTATATGTAATTATGGGGACACAATTATTGCATAATTCATATACAATTTACATATCTATATAAAACCTACTTTTGTACATGTTCAATAAATGGCAACAGTTGGTATATAGAACATTCTAGGTCTTCAGGTTAGTACTCCAGGGCTCCCCCAACTTCTAGTGCCTCAGGGTCTCTCCTTCATGGTCAGAGCCCTGTTTCTTACTGTCTTCTCTGTGTGGACATTGGGCAAGGGGGCCCAGCTCCCTAATTGTGTCTGCTGTCAGTTAAATCATAAGTCAATAGGAAAATGTGCTTCTGACCTTGAAAGCAGAATCTTTATGACTGGTCTGTGAGGTGCACGCAATTTCCCATTCTGTTCTGTAAACACTTGCACCACTGTGTACAAACAGGACCCTGAATGGCATGGCTGGACCCCACCCCAGCTCAGTTCCAAGTGAGGACAATCCTTGCTGGGGTTTTATTCATTTGGAAGGTAGGCAATCAGAAAAGGGAGCTGGGGGGAAGGGGAAGAGACATCTTTAGTCCCAGCAGGAGAATCACTACAGGAGTCTTCATGCCTTCTGGGCAACTTGTGTCTGCTGTCCCCTCTCTCCACTTGCCCTCCCAGCCATTCAGCGTGTGATCTACAAAAGGAGCCACTGTTGTTCCGGAATCATTCCTTCTCAACTCATCACCATTTGCCTCCCGCAAGCATTAGATCACCAATGACCTCCTAATCACAAATTCAATGGCTTTACCATGATTTCATGGACATAAATTTGTTTCCCAATCCTTGCAAAGAACGGCACATTTCTTTCTCTAACTTAATTTAACAAACACTTACATAAGGCTTACAATGTGTCAAGCAGTGATCTGAGTGTTTTTCAAATATTAACTTATTTAATCCTCATCACAGCCATATGAGGTAGTCCCACTTTATAGAGGACACCAAGGTTCAGAGAGATTAAGTAACTTGCCCAAGGTTACCTTGCTAATAAAGTAGCAGTGTTGGAATTCAACCCTGGGTATTAAATGATGTTATATTGCCTCTCAGAGCAAAGCTAACTCTGAACCCCCCTTAGACAAGGCTACAGAGACTAGCAAACTGTTAACATTCCTGGGTTCTTTCTCCTCCTCCACTGGATCATAAAAGAATTCCTGAGCTTAAGTGCCTAAGTAAACAGAAAGAAGGCTGATTCTCAGTTCCATGGTGGTCACTGTCATTATATTTGCTCCCTCTGCTATATAATGCCGTTGTCAACCCCTCCTCCTCTTATGCCAAGATGTCAAGCACTCCTGAGCAGACTTCCAAGGTGCCCTTCACAACTCTCTTCTCTACTGACCACAAGGAACCCCTCTGTGGGCAGCAAGGCTACAACATTGGGTGTAGAGTCTACATGGGCTCCAGAGGCAGCCCCTTTCTGGTGCTGTGTATAAGCTAGAATCAGGTCACTGACACACAGAATCTTACCCACTTCTGTCCCCTCCATCACAAAGAATCCAGGTCACCTAAGTTGGGTGGCCAATTTGTCCCTATTTGCCCAAGACCTTCCTGGATTTAACAACAGAAGTCCCACACTTCAGAAAACCCCTCCGTTCTGGGAAAACGAGACCAGCTGGCCACCCAAATTCCAAGAGCAGATCTGGGGATTGGTCTCCTTTAATATTCTTTGACAGATGCAAGTAAAGATGGGAATTACGTATAATTACTTTTTGGCTGTTAGAGTATGTTCCTTTGAATGTCACGCCATGTAAAGACAGCCATATGTGGGCAAGAGATTTATTTGGGTTTCGGTAGCACACTATCACTCTTTATCAAATGCTCCCCTACTTCGATTCCTGTCCATGCATTCTCCAAAATCCAGATCACTTCCCAATTTCCGTTCAATCTTTCCCTCAACACTTGAATTGCTTCCCCTCTGAATTCTTTGGAAAAGTAGTATCCTTGCATGTCATTTGTCATTGACTCATGTATGGTCGTATGTTATCACTTCGACTGAAAATAATAAGCTGACATTTATATCTTTTGTTGCCATTTCGTTTTTACCCTGTTTCTGTCTTAATTGCAGGGAAAAAAAAATTCCTTGACAGGAAGAACTGTTATGCTTCTATCTACCCTTAAAACTGTCCAGATCCCAATTTGTGGGGGGAAGAGGTCATTCCCCCCACCACCAGGCAGTTCTCTGAATACCAGCTGGGTGTTCTACAATTCACCTCAATTCTGACACGATCTACCTGGAAAGAGCAACAGATCTCACAGGTGAAGGGTTCAGTCCTACGGGATGAGCCCTGCCCCTTCAGATGCCGGATGCAAGGTCAGGCGGTTACCTGTGCTTCTGACCAACCAGATACAAACTGGAGGTTCCAACAACCCCTCCAACTCAGAATGCTGTTGCAAGTCCAAGCTGCTACCTGTACTTCTGCCCCACTGGCTGTAAATCAGAGATTCCAACCACCCTCTCCCTGGGTTTGATACATTTGCTAGAATGTCTTTTAGAACTCAGGAAACATCTTTTAGTCACAGGATTACCAGTTTATCATACAAAGATATAATTTAGGAACAGCCAGATGGGAGACATGCATGGAGCAAGATACAGGGAAAGGATACAGAGCTTCTATGACCTTCCCAGGGGCTATGCTCTCCCCAAACCTCCATGTGGTCACCAACCCACAAGCTCTCAGAACCCCATCATTTTGGGTGTTGATGAAGGCTTCATTACATAGACATAATTGATTTAACCATTGGTCATTGGCGATTGATTCAATCTCCAGTGCCTCTCCCCTCCCTGGAAGTCAGGTGGTGGGACCGAAAATTCCAACCCTGTCATCCCTTGGCTGGTTCCATTGGCAACCAGCCCCCACTAGTGTCCTCCTTAGTGTAACAAAAGACACCTATATTGTTCTCATCACTTGGGAAATTCCAAGGGTTTTAGGAGCTCTCTGCCAGAAATGGATGAAGACCCATTTATATCTGTATATTTCTTACTATATTTTTCTTTTTATAAATCACAATATCACAATCTCCAAGCCAGATATAGAGGCTCACACATAATAATTACCGAGTCAGTTTGTTTGGTAGCCCTTGTTTCATTTGGCATCATTATCTGTGCTTCTCTGTAAGGAAGCAGCTCTAAGATGGTTTGGTACTAAACCATAGAATCACCCGGAATTCTTACCACAAATGCAGATTTGGACCCACACCCCAGACCTCTGGTAGCTACTGTTGTGGTAGAGCAATCTTGGGGTTTTAGTCCAATATACCTGGACTCTCATCTAAATCACCACTGACCAGCCTTCAAGTTGTGCCTTGGAGCCTACTCATCTCTCCAAGCTTGCATTTCCTCATCTGAAAGATAATCAAAACCTCATAACATGGCTGTGAGGATGAGTGTTATAAGATGGGGAAGGTACACAGAACTCGTGATATTATAAGGGATCAATAAATACCACCCTCATATCCATATCACTCATGGGCAGATCTCTCCTTTGTATGAGACAGCATCAAGTTTCCATATTGCTATATACAAAATGAGATTTACATTTTCCCCTCCCGGGATCCCCGAGGCCCAGGTAGGCTCCACAGATCTTACTGAAACACCTCGCTGAAGAGAAATGTATTAGAGTAATGAGACATGTACTTTTCTGGGTGGCCCTTTTCAGCAGCTGCCCCAGGAGACCATGAACTCTGAAGAAAAAAACAAAAACAAAAACAAACTAAAATAGAGTCAAACTACCTGGCCAACGAGAATCATTAAATAGAAAGTTCTATGCTTCAAATGGAGGAGGAAGAAGATGATTCAGATGCGAATCAGACATTAGCTCGAGCAAAGGTCTCCCCCTTGATGTGGAAACCGTGATAACTGTAAATAACACCCAAACTACTTTATTTGTGTTTGTATTTTACACGCTGTGTGCTATACACATTTTTTGCTTATGTTACCTATGAATACATTTTCCTTATTCATTCTATCACAGAGACTTTTCTCTGTTAATCTTTTTGTTGTTAAAAAGCCCATAGTTAAGATAATGTCTTTCTAAATAACACTCTGTGCATGTTTTTGTTATTGACTCTTTTACACTGTTCTATTCACATCTATCTGCTCTGTTCAACCTGGGAAAATCCAGAAGGCAGTTTGAATATCTCTGGGTCCCCAGAACTCAGCATAGACCTCGGCACTTACTAGGTCGTTGATATTGTTGTGTTGGATTTACTTGAGTTGAAAAAGATGCCTGACTATTAGAGTCGCTTTTCCAGCACTTGGCGTGGGCAGACAGAGAGTGATCTCGTGTGTAGATGGGAGCCTGAACAGTCATTCCTTTCAAAAGATGTCGTAAAAAAGACCAAAGGGAGATCAGCAAAGTTCACCAATGATGTAAGTCCTTCATGCATTTCTGTGTGATTCAGGACCTCTGAGAACCTACCCTCTAGGGGTGGAAAAAAAGCAGTATCACATGACCTTCAGTGGCTATAAGTTTTCAGCGTGTAGCCTCCCTTGGGGTAACATCCTGGACGTTGTCCCTCCATCCATTACTTAAAAAGTCCCGGAACTGAAATTCTTGTGGATCCCAGAGAAAATCTTTGCTTCTTCCAAGTTTTGCAACCCTGAGCAGGTTATTTAATGTCTTTAAAGGGGATCATACTACTCACAGAGCTAAGACAGGCAGAAATACAATAGAAAGAATGTGAAGATTTTAGCAAAAAGCCTGATGCAGAGTAAGTGTTCAATAAGGAGGAGAGAAGATGAGGAGGAAGAGGTGGCTGGAAGGGTTAAATGAGACCGTTCTATGTGCGTCAGCCTGCTTATGCCCTGACACGTAGTAGGTCCTCAATAAATATGTGCGTTCCCTCCCATCCAGTATGGGCACTCAATCAAGTATTGTTGAAGTGCTGAGTCGTCATCCCTCATCAATCAATAACTCAACTGATGAATATTTGACTTGGAATTAAGCAGTTCTATTTCAGTTTTCTGAGTAAGCAAATCTAGTCTCCTATTTTTTTTTTTTCCTCCTTTAGTTCTTCAGTGATCTTTTGACTTTAGAGTGCGAAGCCCAGAGACCCCCTCCTCAGTGTTCCCTCAACAAGCTTTTCCTCTTGACACTTTGGGTTACAAATTCAATCCACGACACGGATGTCTGCCATTGTCAGGTGGTCGGAATTTTCTCTGAGTAGACGGTATCAGCCCCTCTCCAGTCCCGGGAAGTGACCCGCGGGTGTCCCAAGTGCCTCCAGCTTCCGTTCTGTGCTCTGTACAAATGTTACTCAGCCTATTACACCTGCTTAAAAACCTCTGCCTTTTGAAATAATTTCAGACGTACAGAAAAGCCACAAAAGTTGTGCAAATAATTGATGCATACACTTCATTCCAATTCCCCAAATTTTAAATTTTTACCACATTGGCTTGATCACCTTCTCGGTGTCTTTCTATAATATGCCTGTTCTGAAGCATTTTAGAATGATTTGCAGACGTGTGGCCCCTTTACAGATGATCACTTCTGTGTGTCCTTCATAGAAGCAAGGACATCCTTTGATAGAATCACAGTATAGTTCTCAAAATCAGCAACTGAAACTTATTCAAATTTTACCATTAGAAATTGTCCCCCTAGAATTCTTGGTGCAAAAGAAATAAAAAAGGTACTGATCCAGAATCCAATCTCGGGCCCCATATGGTATTCACCCATCCTGCCTTACCCCTCTTTGCCCTGAAATGGTACCTCTATCTTTGCCTTCTGTGACCTTCACATTTTTGAAGAGTACAGGACCATTCTTTCTAAGATAGTCCCTCAATTTAGGTTCATCTGAAGTTTCCTTATGATTTGGTTCAAGCTGTGCATTTTTGGTAAAAACACACCACAGAGATGCTGGATTTTCAGTGCATTGTCTCTGGAGGCAAGCGGGATATCTTTGTCCCCATTTGGTGATGTCCATTCGGGACCCTTGGTTAAGGTGGTGTCCATCAGTACCACTGATGAGGCTCTAACAAAACCACTGTAAAGCAGCATTTTTCTTTTCAATTGTGTGAGTGCCTTGTGGAGAGGTTCTCAGAGACAAAGTAGGTATCCTTTTCCTCATGCAAATTCAACTCATTAAATTTAGTATTCGTTGATACCTCTTGCCTGAAAAAATTATCACCGAAGTGGTTGCCAAATGGTAATTTTCAAATTGGATCATTCTCCCTTTACTTATTAGCTGGAACTCAACTACAGAGAAGAGCTATCTCTCTCCATTATTTATGCATGTATACTTGTATGCATGGGGGTAAATTGTGTCTGTGTGTATAAAGGGTATTAGTTTCCTATTGCTGCTGTAGCAAATGACCCCAAACTTCATGACTTAAAACAAGTTCAAAATAGGTCTTGTAGGGATAAAGTCAAAGGGTCAGCAAGCCAACATTCCTTTTTTTTTTTTTTTTAAGATTTATTTATTTATTTATTTATTTGGGGGAGAGAGAGAGAGCAGTGGGGTGAGCGGCAGAGAGAGTGAGAGCGTGAGCAGTAGGGGGAGGGGTAGAGGGAGAGAGAGAGAAAGAGAGAGTCCCAAACAGACTCCATGCTGAGTGTGGACCCCGATGCACAACCCTGAGATCATGACCTGAGCTGAAATCAAGAGTCAGGTGCTTAACCAACTGACCCACCCAGGCACACGAAGTCTTTGTTCCTTCTAAAGGCTCTAGGGAGATTCCACTCCTGACTTTTCCATCCCAGAGTTTGTCCACATTCCTTGGCCCATAAGACCTTTCCAGTAATCACACCACTCCCAGCTCTGCTTCCATTATTACAGCTCCTCCCCTGACCCTTCTACCTCTCTCTTGGTTTTATAAGGACTCTTGTGGTTACATTGGATCCACCAGGATAATCCACAGGAATCCCCCCAGGTCAAATTGCTTAACTTAATCCCATGGGCAAAGACTCTTTTGTTATCTAACATCTTAAGGTAACATACTCACAGGTTCTGGGAATTAGGATGTGGACATCTTTGAGGACCATTATTCTGTCTACCACAATCAGGATGGATTCTCGAATTCTCATAATACTCTATGGGTTATAATCTGTTACATTACTGATTTTGACTCTCCAGTTGTCCAAATTGTGGTCATTGAGAGCTGCTTTAATCCTGATCCTGATCCTGCAATTTTTTGACCCATCCCCATTATTCTTTGAGTCCTTTCGTGCTTTCTGGCACAATATGTTCTAGGTTCAACTTATGTTATTCCTGTCCCAGTCCTGCCAGATCAGCCATTTTCTGAAAGGCTCTGCTTGCTTTTATTGGAAAATAATATTTAGAAGCTAATATCCAATCATCTGGTACATTCATTACTACAAGTCCTCTCGGGTGCACACTCACGCATCTATCATCTATCTGTATCTAGGTGTATCTGCATATGTTAAAATATATCATGCTGATACCTCCAATTCCAACCCAAACCACAGAATTTATTCCAGTATTCTTCTTCTTCTTCTTTTTTTTTTTAAGATTTTATTTATTTTTGGGGTGCCTGGGTGGTGCAGTGGGTTAAAGCCTCTGCCTTCAGCTCAGGTCATGATCCCAGGGTCCTGGGATTGAGCCCCGCATTGGGCTCTCTGCTCAGTGGGGAGCCTGCTTCCTCCTCTCTCTCTCTGCCTGCCTCTCTGCCTACTTGTGATCTCTGTCTGTCAAATAAATAAATAAAATCTTTAAGAAAAAAAAAGATTTTATTTATTTGACAGAGAGAGAGAGAGAGACACCAAGAGAGGGAACATAAGCAGGGGCAGAGAGAGAGAGGGAGAAGCAGGCTTCCCACTGAGCAGGGAGCCCAAAGCAGAGCTCAATCCCAGGACCCCCTGATCATGACCGAAGCCAAAGGCAGATGCTTAACAATTGAGCCACAGATGTCCTATTCCCGTCTTCTTTTTGCCCATGTGAAACTCCCTTCTTCTCCAACACTGAGAACTTCAGCTCTCTTTTCCACAAAATATTTTACATATTTTTATTTATTATTACATATTTACATGAGCAAATATGTAAAATATTTCATTATAATGAAGTAAAATATACTTCATTATGGGGTTTGCTAGCCCATATCCCTGTGTAAACAAAACTACTAACCACAGTTCTATAGTTCGGTATTTGTTTATGATTCTGTCTAAAGCCTGGGAGTATACAGTCAAAATACAGTATTCAAAGGTTACTTAGGTTAATTGCCCCCCTCTGCATTTAGTGCAGTTACAGCTCCATGTTCGTTTGTTTTGTTTTGTTTTGTTTTGTTTTGTTTTTCTGAATCTTGTTTCCCTCAACAGGAATGCCCACTTCCCTTCGCCAAGCAAACGTTGATCAAAAACTACAAATCAACCTGGAGCCCTTCCTATTGAAGGAGTCAGTCCGTTTGATAGCTCTCTTATAGCAATTTCTATTTTATATTAAATTGTTTTCTTTTCTCTGGGCCTCTCCAATCAGAATGAATGTAATGTTAAGGTAGAGGGGTTGACCTCTCCCCATTCTCATCTTCCATACAGCCTCCAGATACAGGATATAAATCTTTGTGGAATCAATGAAAACAGCCCTCTAGCTAGAGAAAGTGGAACAGATGATTAAAGGGATGAGAAAAAAAAAGAAGCTGAGACAATACAATCATGTCCCTTACAATCTTACCCTTTCTGGTTCTTCCCGACCCTAGTCATATTTGACTTCTTGGCTGGAATATCTAGGGTCCCTAGTTGAAGTTCACAACATCTATTGAGCATAAGGCAGGGGATGTTATTGGTTCCATTCTTACAAAGAGAAAGTTGAGGTTCAAACAGATTAAATGACTAGCCCAAGCATCCTGATTAACACATGGTCCATCCTGGAACAGGAATCTCCTTGTAAATTTTTAATGAAAAAATTCCTGTCACAAATGCACCTGCTTATTGGAACAAATTGAATCATTCAGAGATGCGTGAAGAAAAGTTAATAGTCTCTACTTCCCTTGTCCACATGCCACCGACGTGAACCACATGGCCTGTGTCCTTCTATGCTTCCATGTTTCAAAACTGTGGAATCTTGATACCCTCATGAATGCCAGGATTCTAAGGGTGTAAGACCTCTGATCAATGTGACATGGGGGAACTGAAGCCAAAGACTCACTTTGTGATGCTCGTCTAACTCTCTGACACGACAGTCACCTCCTGGGTACTCTATTAGTAGAGATGTACTTCCAAATTTATCGTTGCTGCAGAGAGAGGACGGTCTACCGGTAGACAGTCCACCGGTCTACCACGGTCTACCCCATGGTTCGTGGGGACGGTCAAATGGCGTCTGAGGCTTACCTCTTACCTCTGAGGCTATAAGAGGGGAGAAATGACCCCGTGGCCCTCCAGAGTTTCTTTCACTAGACAAAGCATGACACATAACCTACTTCTTCACCCTTTTCAAGAAAATTCTGCATTCTCAATCTATCCCCACACTGGGGAGGCCATGAGCGGTTGAGCAGGGGAAGGCGTGGTGAAAGAGAAGGCAAAAACTTTCTCTTCCTCTTGGGGATCCATCGCCTCATTTGGAGAGATGGGCAAGAGTTAACACCTTGAGTCTTCGATAGCGGTCTTTCCTTAAGGATCTCAATTTTGATTTCTTCCAGGTGCCTGCACTCGTAGCCAGGACCCTCTTGGAAATCTGGTGACGTCCTGTTCTGGCCCAAGGTAACTCCAGCAAGTAATGGGCAGGGGTGTCTCCAGGGAAGGTCTGGGCTCTTTCTCGATCTGTCTCACCCTCCACTTCTTGAATTTAAAAGCATGAACCAAGATATGAACCATATCTGCAGAGGCTAGGACATCTGTAATTCAAGAGAGAAGGAGGAATTTTTCAAGGAAAATTTCAATAATCCATACAGTGGATAACAAATTCCTGCCCCCAATCTCTCCCTAGTGAGAATTTCCCAAGAATCAAGGAATTGCCAAAAGTAGGGTTCTAGCACATCTCCGTCACGATTCCTAGCTGTGTGTCTTTAGACACATCACTCCAACCCCTGAGTCTCACACAAAGGAACTTGTTTTGACTAGATGGGTCTCTACATCTTTTCTAGCCCATGCATGCAGGTTTTCAAATTGAAAGTCAACCACCATGGAGACCTCACACAGCCTGTGGGGACCTCTCCCGACGTGTCTTGGCTGGACCTCATGTCCTGGGCTGGGCCCCCAGTTTCTTCATCATTAATCATGGAGCTGCTCTTCACTAAGGGCCAGCAAACCTCCGGCCTCCTGCCTCTGCTCATGTGAGGTCAGACAACCGATCCTCCCCGACTCGTTAGAATGGGCAAGATTCACAAGCCTAGCATCATTATAGAGCCTGGTGAATAAATTTCCATTTGCTGTGGAGGCTTTAGACTTTACAAGTGAAATCCAGGACAGATTTTTCAGCTAGCCTAAGTACCTCCCAGAAGTCACATAGGTTCCAAAATTAATCACATCCTTTTCTTTATCCCATTCCTATTGTACACCGTTACTCACCTTGGCCAAATGGTCAAAGGTTCAGTTCAGAGGTTCCCACCCTGAGGTCTCTAGACCTGTAGGGATCCACCAACGGAGTAATGGAGGTCTTTGAGCTATTTTCAATATTCCCCAAAGCCCGACAGAAATTGTGTATTATCCGAGATAAGGCTGCATTGGCTAACTACAACGTCAAGTTGCTAAGCTTGTTGGCTGGCTCCTACCATTTCAATGTGCAGTTTTAGCTATCAGGTGTTGATCTCAAATTGGAATTTGGAAGGCATGTGTGCCTTCGATGAATAAGAAAGAGAAACAGCATTAGTCATACATTCAGGGTGCTCATTAGACAAAGTATTTTAAGGCATGGGATCTAAATGGGGAAAATAACAAAAAAGGGCCCTGATGGTAAAGAACTTGGGATCCCATGAACTCAACCCACAACTGCCTTCATGTGACCCTCTGAGCTTTGCCCAAGGAAGTGCCTCAGTGAGGCTGTCAACCGCTATGGCCCCTTTGTCTTGGGATGTAAGGATCTGCTGTGGAGGAAAGCCAGGCATCTCCCTGGATGAGCATTTGCCAAACAAGGGAAGCTTTAAAGAGATTCTAAGGGAGCTACAGAAATCAGAGTTAGAGCAGGACGAAGGGATGAGTCCCTGGAACTTGCTGACATGTCGGGGTTGGTATGTGTGTTTCCAGATATATGTGAATATGTGTGGGTGTGCATTTTGGGGTGTGGGTAGGTTGGGGAAAAACCAGATGTGGTGTGTTTTTGTTTTTATTTTAAATTCAAGTTAGTTGACATAGAGTGTAGTATTGGTTTCAGGAGTAGAATTTAGTGATTCATCACTTACATACAGTAACACCCAGGGCTCATCCAACGAGTGCCCTCCTTAATGCCCAGCACCTCTTTTCTCACTGTTCTCTGTATTTAACAGTCTCTGATGGTCTGCCAAAACTAGATGCGCATTTTGTGATGGATGGATGGGTGTAGGCTGCAGAGTGGACGTGAGTATAAGGTGTTCGCTGAGCTGTTGGTAGAGAGGTGTCCACGGAGTGACAGGCCAGGTATGTGCGGGTAGGGGTGGGACGTGGATTGGGTGGGAAGTGAGAGTGGGCAGGTGGTGCTTTGTCTGCCTGCACACACTTGTGTGTGCAGGGAAGAAAGTGGAGCCCTGGAGCCTCCCGATTTCAACATTCAAGACATACTCTCCCCTAGGCATCTGCTGAGTGCAAATACAATAGACAGACCCGATGATGATTTCATAGATTCTAAATCAACAGAGGGTTAAATCAAGTTCATCGGAAAGAAAACAGCCTCTGCCGAGAGGGTGTGGTGCTGCAGAATCTGGCCGGGGGCTGTTGGTCTTGTCTTCCCGACCCAGAGGTTGAGCTTGAGTGTGTCCCCCGTGGGTCCTGCCGCCCTGTCCCCGGGAGCAGGGGTACCTGGGGGGGTATCGGCAAAAGGAAGAAATGAATGGTGCTCCGGACGGTAGCCTGCAATGGTTGTGAGCAGACTCATGCGGGACTGGGGATCCTTTCCGTGGGGATGAGTGGGTGAAACACAGCCAAGAGATACCTTCGCAATCACAGACTGTCACAGGGACAATTGCCTGGTATTTCACAAGCTCCCCACTGGTGGAATCCGGAGGACCTTGTTGGTGAAGTGAAAGAAGAGTGTGGCCTCTTCTTTGCCCTGGGAGTCAAACCAGCTCTGCTGCTTCCAGTGCAGGCAACCCCAATGCCCCATCTGCTCTCAGCCTTCCCTGTCCTCCTGACCTGCATTCGGGAGACCTCCTCTTAGGGACAGAGGGTTCCTTATCCCAGTAGCTGTGGGTTCACAACACGGCTCCCATCCTCCTCACTGGAAAGTTTGGGGTCTTCTCTTGATAGTTTCAATTTTCCCCACTGTGGGACCCATCTGCAACATTGAGGAGATTTCTTTGGTGTCTTTCGCTCCCATCGGGGATTTCTCCATGACCATTCCGAGGCTTCAGAAGGCCAAAGGCTCCCAGTACGAGGGGTGGGGCTTTGACGGGAAACAGGTGCATCCCCGCAGATGTGACAGGCCAGGTCGCCTTTCTCAAGACCCTCGGGTGCCCCATCCACCTTCGCTCTCCTCCCTGTCCCCCACCCACTCTCCACACCAGCCACACGGCGGACTCACCTGGGCCACCCACTCCCAGATCCTGTTCCCCCAAACCACCCCCGACATCACCTAACAAACACAGTCTCAAAGCCCCAGGTCAGAGTCTTCGTGTTTGCAACAGAAAAGCTAACACCCTTTACCTGACATTCCTACTGTCTGGAGTTCTATACGGGCTGGCATTCTGCCCCCATCATTGTTGTTACTATTAATGTCATTAACGATACCCCTTTCTGCTCTGTCAAGACGAGTTTCTGCCTTGGGTTCCTGAGCCCTGGCTAAGGGAAGACAAAAGAGGGAAGTACACAGTACAGAGATGGACCGTAGTTTAAAAGTGCCATGGGGTGCCTGTGTGGTGCCATCTGTTGAGCGACTGACTCCTGGTTTGGCTCAGGTCATCATCTCAGGGTCATGAGATCGAGCCCCATGTAGGGCTCTGTGCTGGGCGTGGAGCCTGCTCCCTAGATTTTCTCTCTCTCCTTCTGCCTCTCCCCACTTAAATAAATAAAATTTTGGTGTGCACCTGGGTGGCTCAGTGGGTTAAACCGCTGCCTTCGGCTCAGGTCATGATCCCAGGGTTCTGGGATCGAGCCCCGCATCGGTCTCTCTGCTCAGCAGGGACCCTGCTTCCCCCCGCCCCAACCCCACCTGACTCTTTGCTTACTTGTGATCTCTGTCTGTCAAATACATAAATCTAAAAAATAAAATAAAATAAATTTTTTTAACGCCAAACCTATTGTACAAAAAATATGCATATAATCTTTAAAGGACTCCCAACTTTATTTTGCTGTTAAATGTATTGATGTTAATGGTTACCAAATTCCAGCCCAGGGATCCCTGCTGGCCCACCTCCTGATTTTGTACAGCCCAAGAGCTAAGACCCATTTTGCATTTTTTAAAATTGTTTTTTAAGAAATAATCACAAGAAGGGGCGCCTTGGTGGCTAAGTCCTTTCAGCATCTGACTCTTGATCTCAACTCAGGTCTTAATCTTTGGGTTGTGAGTTCAAGCCCCATGTTGGGCTTCATGCTGGGTGGAAAGCCTACTTGAAAAAAAAAATCAAAATAAAACTCTTTCTTGACATAGGGAAGATACATGAAATTAAAATTCTAGTACCATAAACAAACTTTTGTTGGAACACGGTCATGTTCATTTGCTTTATCTTATCGAGGGCAGTTTTTAGGAAGCAAGTTTGAGTAGTTTCAGCAAAAACCATATGACCCCTCAAAGCTGAAAATCTTCACTATCTTTACACAAAATGTTCGCTCACCGCTGATCCAATCCAATACCAATACTGCACTGTTTAAATTACTCTAGTTTTAGAATATGTTTTGATACCTACTAGGCAGGTGAGCATTCAAGTTTCGTGGGAGAGGGAGTGGGTCTGATGCTTATATTATTTGGGGGAATTGCTTTAAAAAAAGAATACCAAATTACAGTTAAAATTGGGTGTAAAAATGAATATTGAGAATAAGAACAAAGGTCACAACAAATCACACATTTTTAAAAGTTTTCAAATGCTACACAAAATCCAGAAAAATAACTAGAATACACTATCTATGTTAATTAACTGACATACCTCCGTGGTACTTTTTTCCTACATTTTGGGGCCAATATACTCTTTAGCACCCTGTTCACTTGACGATATTTCTGTAATATTTTCTGCAGGGAAAATAAAAGAGTTATTCAAACTTTCCTCTAACAGGGTTCATTATAATTTATAGTTTTATTATTATTATTATTTTAAGATTTTATTTATTTATTTCACAGAGGGAGAGAGATCACAAGTAGGCAGAGAGGCAGGCAAAGAGAGGGGGAAGTAGGCTCCCTGGCAAGCAGAGAGCCCGATGTGGGACTCGATCCCAGGACCCTGAGATCATGACCTGGGCTGAAGGCAGAGGATCAGCTCACTGAGCCCCCCAGGCACCCCTGGTTTTTTAGTATTATTGATTGCTTCAAAAAGTCTCTTCCAACAGCGTGCCTCGTAATTGGTAATGACAGGGAAAGATGTAAGATTTCTGTCAAATTTGGAAAAAACTTGTAGCTCATTCATTTATACCTAAACTGTAAGGTTTCAGAGAATTTCAAGTTTTCTCATGCTGTGATAAATCTGAAAAACTCTTTGAATTGACAACATTCCTTAGCCAGTTTCATGCAAATATTCTTGTTGTAATGGGACATTATAAATTTGTTATTTTTGTGGCTATTGACTTACTGTGTCAAATCAGCAATAAATGTAAGTATTTTCCAGTGTGTGCCCACGCTCATTACCCTTAGACTTAGATTATCAAACAATCCGTGAACTTTTTTGTAACTTCTATTTAAAACATATCAGTCTGATAGAATTACGACTTTCTATATAATCTGGCAATTTTTTGCTATACTTTGCTCCTCAGTTCCTGCACGATTCTGTTAATTTTATAACTCAATTTTATTGCTTTGGTTTCCTGCTTCATTTTTTCTCTGACTTCTTTATTCTGTAATAAATAAAGATGACAAAAGTTTACCTTTTATATCCACCCAAATCAGAAGTCTATAATTTCTCACTATTTTATTAAAATGTTCCAAAATTTGGGGGCGCCTGGGTGGCTCAGTGGGTTAAAGCCTCTGCCTTCAGCTCAGGTCATGATCCCAAGGTCCTGGGATCGAGCCCCGCATCGGGCTCTCTGCTCGGCGGGGAGCCTGCTTTCCCTCTCTCTCTCTGCCTGCCTCTCTGCCTACTTGTGATCTCTGTCAAGTAAATAAATGAAGTCTTTAAAAAACAAAACAAAAAAAGTTCCAAAATTTCTTTACAAATACATTTTGCATCTCATTTGCTTTTTGGTTTCTCTCTCCAAAATGAATTTTAGAGCCCTGGAAAGATCACTGCAACTATGCTGCTAAGCTTGGGCACTGGGTTTGGGGTTCTGACTGAAGGGAAGTTAAAGCTGGGAAAGATGTGTGGGGTTTAATTTGCATACAGTTTTGTTACTGCAAAGCCAATACCGGTATAACAAAAGCCTCCCAGGATAGGCACAGCGCCCCTGACACCACCAAGAATCTGTCCTGATCCAATACCACTAGACACAAGTTGAAAATGTTATGGAGGGAAAGGCAGAGCAGAAAGAGATTTGTGGTTAGGAAATCTGAACTTGGCAATTTTCACAGAAAGAGAAGACCACATAATTATGCAGCCAGGCTTTTCCTAGGTCCTTGGGAGAAATAAGGAAATCTGGGTCCTGAGGCTAAAGCTTCATTTGCTACAGGATAAACACAACTCTGCAGGCAAGCAGGACGTGTTTGCTCTCATTGTCCATTTTCAAAGTTGCATTGTCTCTACAATGTTGCCTTTTCTATGCATTGGAGAGTTAGCCTGTCAAGCTCCATGAAAACTCCTGTTAGGTTTCACGAGGATTGCATTTCAATTATAGATAAACTTGAATCCAGTTCTCATCCCTCCAGTACTAAATATTTCCACAGGAATAAGCTCCATCTGTCCATTCCTCCAGGCCTCTTTTACGTCCTTCAGTAAAGTGTTGCATTTCTCACAATGTAAGCTTTGCAATTCCTGGTCTTCAAAACCACCTGTTTTCCTTTGTTGATCTTGAATTGCATTATTAAACGCTCTTATTAGTTCTAATATGTGTCAGGAGTCTTGGTAGAAGATTATGTTGTCTGTAGTAAAAAGGATATTTTTGTCTCTGCTTTTCTGATATTTATAACTTTTTTTTCCCTTGTTTTGCTTCATTAAATAGAGCTCCAAATACAGCGATGCTTCCCGCCAATATCTTTATCCCAAAAAGAAAGTTGCTCTTCATTCCTGGTTTTCTAAGAGGTTTCGTTTGATGATTAAGGTTTTTTTTAATTTGCTCCGTATGAAGTAGAAATACTTTTATGTGAATGATTTGATAGTTATCTAGCTCTGTTCAAGGAACAAGGCAAGCCTAGGATCCCCTTCCTAGTCCTTTATCTTAACTCACCTTCCTTAGGTGAATTGGAATAAGCAGGTAAGTTTCCTTTTGTCTATTAGTGTAGTGATTTTTATTGATAATTTTCTAAAATTTCTTTATCTTTTCACTCCTTTCTCCACTTGTAATTTTTAATTCATTGGTACCTTTGTCCTCCCTTTTTAAAAAAAATTTATTTTTCTCTTTTAGAGAGAGAATGTGGAGTGGGGCAAGAGGAAGGGAGGGAGAGAGATAAACAGGCTCCAAACCCAGTGCTTGTTAATATTTCATCTTTCTTATTAACCAATAAATGCATTTAAAGCTGCAGATTCTTCTCTGGCACTTCCTTAGCCCCATGGTTTCTGCCCAGTACCCCTGTTGGGGTTCATTTCTGGCCTTGACAAAGCAACAACCCACAAACAAGATACGAACACGGCAAGCTATGAAAGGCTTGTCTGTGAAAGGACTGGTAAATTTGACTACATCCATATTAAAGTAGTCTCAATGTTCAAGTTAAAAGAAAAAACAGACTTGAAAAAAATATTTTCTTCCCATGGAAAAATAATTTAACATCCATAATTTAGTAATGGTTTCTACAAATCAATACAAAAAATAATCCAATATGATACTGGGCAAAGGATACACACACGATTTCACGGAAGAGTAAATAAAACAAGTAGCCAGTAAATATAAGAGAAAAATGTTAATGTTCCAAGTAATCAGTTAAATGAAAATGAAAACACAGGCATGAAACTCTCTCACCCAATACATGGGCAAAGAGAGAATCCAGATTAGATGGTAAGAGAGGTAAAGTCCCAAAGACCATGTACAAAGAAAACTCAACAGCCATTCACAACAAAAACCCTCAGCAAGGCGCCTGGGTGGCTCAGTCCTTAAGCATCTGCCTTGGGCTCAGGTCATGATCCCAGGGTCTTGGTATCAAGTCCTGAATCAGGCTCCCTGCTCAGTGGGGAGTCTGCTTCTCCCTATCCCTCTGCATGCCACTCCCCTTGTTTGTGTTCTCTCTCCTTCTCTCTCTCTCTCTCTCAAATACATAAATAAAATCTTCCAAAAAAAGAAAGAAAAAAGGAAAATAGCAAAATAAAACCACAATTAGATACTTCTCCTTGCCGGAATGGTGACATTTAAAATGACTAACAGCACCAAGTACTGACAAGATCGGGGAATGAGTGGAATTCTCATACAATTAGTGGGAATATAAAAAGGTATGATCACTTTGGGAAAAGGTCTATGAGTTTCCTATAAGCATATGCCCAGTGATTCCGTTACTACATATTGACACACGCGATATGAAAGTATTTGTACTTAACAAGACTCATACGATAATATTCATGGCCGCTGTATTTCTAATACCCCTAATCTGGAAGCCATCCGGGTGTTCCTCAACAGGAGGATGAGTAAAGACATGGGGTATATTCATACAATGCAATAATGTTGACTGATGCCCATGACTTCGTTGGTGAATTTCAAAGACCTTATTCCTAATGACAGGAGTCTTTTCACAAATGAGTGCATACTGTAAGATCACATTTACATGAAATCCAAGAGGCTAGATTAATCTACTATAAACAATAACCCTCGGGCGGGTAGAGGCAATGATTGAGTGACAAGGGAACTTTCTGAGGTGATGTTTAAGTTCAGTGCCTTTACAGGAGTTTGGGGAAATCATTTACCCAAACTCGCGTGTATTCAAGAATCACGTATTTCGTTGTATATAAACTTTACTTCAAAGAAAAAAGTCCTGGAAACAAACACTGAACTATAGTTACGACTGAATGCTGAAATATGTAGGGGGTGCACCCTGATATTGCAAATTCCTCTGAAGTGCACTAAAAAGGAGACAAATTAATGGACAAGGAGGATGGATGAGTAGGTAGATAACTGACAAAGCAAATCAAGTAAAAATGTTCCTGGTAAAAGCTGGATGGTAGGTCTATGGGTACTCACAGTAAAATCCTTTAAGTTTTTTATTGTTTTAGACTTTTTATAAGAAAATGCTGAAAGAAACAATGAAAAGGAGATTCTGTAAGCTCCTAAGCTTGACTCCCGTAGGAGCCCGAGCAGAAGCCGGCCCCAGCGGGTTGGCCCCAGTGGGACACCCTCTGCAAAGGAAGGAGCAGGGCTCAGCTGGCTTCCCAAGATGCTATCAATTCAGACAAAAGAGGCTCTTCCTTTCCTTGGCCCTTTCCTTTCGTAAAATGAGTTAGAATGCAATGGTTTCCCCTGATGTTTAAGCGTTCATTTATGCCTTCAAAGTCATTAGAGGGATGGTACAGAAAAGCCGAGAAACAAATGTGTTTGGAATTTGACAAATGCCTCTCTGTGGATCATAAGGGAGAAGCTAGAAGCCTGAGACGTTGCATGCTTGGACAGAGCTAGTCAATTAGAGTTTTCAGAAGGAATAACCTGTAGATGTTAAAAAATTATATATATATATATATAATTTTTATATATTTATGTTATATAAATCATTTATATATAACATAAATATATAAATATAAATTTATTATTTATAATAATGTATAAATATATTATTTAAAAATGTAAATTATATATATTAAATATGTTTTATATTATATATAATATATCTATATTATATATATATATATATCAGCCGTGCACAGAAAGCAGGAGTTTATCTCCAGTCCATCTGTGAATGCCCCCCCAGGCTGAACTGTCTGCTTCTGGGAGATGCAAGTCTTTGTTAACGGGTGCTCTGCTGGGTGCGATCTGGAGAGGCTCAGGTGAGAGCTACAGGTAGAAATCCGAGGGAGGAGAGACGTGTGACATTGAGAGGGGGGCTGAGAGCCGTGTGATTCAGATCCCCAAAGAGTTGACTTCAAAGACTCTCTACTCAGGCTGGCATTGTCGTGGCTCTGCAGTCCATGTATCCCAGATCTTCCTACTCAGTTCCAGTGCCGGACCCTTGGCTCATATGACTGAAGGTGGTGGCACCGTCCATGCACAACCCAACACACCTGTGCTCCTCTAGAAGGCTTCCTAGAGTCTTTCATGGTAAGGCATTAGGAGCAGTCTTCACGCAAATTTTCTTATTTCAAAGACCATCATCGCTGCCACGATGATAAGATTAGGAAATCTTTACTGAGGGTCTACCTTGTGTTAATGTGATGCGTCACATGCTCTGCCTACCATAACTCCCAGCATCAAAACACACCCTGAATGTTGGCTTCTCAAATGGGGAAATCCAAACTCAGAGCCGGGCGGCACCTTGTCTCATCCAGCTGGTAAGCAGTGGGATCTGTCGCTGAGTCATGTCTGTCTGGGTCCAAAGTCCACGTTCTTTCCGTTGTACACTTTTCGTGTATTCTGTGCCCACGCCACGTCTCTGTCCACCCAACTGAAGCCTGGAGACTCAGGCGGTCTCAGTGTTTAAAGCAACATCACCAACAATTAATTCACAGTCTGTAGGATTGAAGGCCACCTCAGACGCCCAACAGGCCAGGAGTGTGCCCAGGACACCAACCGTGAGGCCACAGGGCAGACTGAGGCCTCTGACCCCTACAAAATGCAAGATGCCTCTTTTACCTTGAAGGCCTATGTTGAGAACTGAAGCAGGAGCTTCTTGGGGGCAGGGTGTATATTCCAAGAGGCCTTTATCAGGGAAGTGAACCCCTTCTTTGAAGCATTCCCTTCTCATACCGCTCACAGTTCTGTGGTTTGCATGCACAGTGAGATATAAGTCAAGGTGATGATCATCTGTCTACAGGGCTGGATATTACCCCCAAGCCAGTGGGTCATTAATTCAGAGAATCCCCAAGGTACACCACCTCACTTAACCTGTCTTAACCAACTCAAATTTCACTGAATTTCTAAGACTCTATGAGATTAGCTGTTTTCAGATTCAATTTGAAATAATAGTTTTTAGAAATCAATTCTTCTCAATTATTGTAGCAAATTCCTAGAAACATGCTATTTGGACAACTTTCATCTAGCACGGTATTGGGAACAAAGATGGCAGCATGCACCGTATCCAGCCAAATGAATCCAGTTCCAAATTCAGCTCCTCAAGGTGAGTGTTGTCCACATTTTACTTTAAGGTAATTAAAACTCAGATAATTTAAGTTGTCTAACTAATATGTGGCAGAATCCAGATTCAACCTGGGTGTTAATTCTAAGTCCAATGCTACAACATACCATAAAGCTTTGCTTTTAGGTCTGCAAAATTTGAAAGTCTTGTTTAAAGGGTTTACTTTTCATGACCTACATAAGGTTTACTTTTCATGACCTACATAAGGCAAGTGATTGCAGAAGTCCAGTACAATACGACAGTGGTTCTTAACTGGAGGGAGGTGCTGTCTGCCAGCGGACATTTACCAATGTCTAGAAACATCTTTGGTTGTCACTACTGAAGAGGTGTTGCTGGTATCAAGTAGGGGACGCCAAGGATGTGGCTAAATATCTTATAATGAACCAGACAAACCAGACATAACAAAGGGGTATTCAACCTAAAATGCCAAGAGTGCCCATATTGACGAACCCTGCATTGTGGTATAGAGAGGTGGAGATGAAGGAAGGGAGAGCTGGAGAGGAACACATCTGAATTATTACTTACAAAAATTTACTATAGCATCCTAGAAGATGTTCTCTTTCCTTTTGTTAGTAGTTTTTTTTTTCTTAAATAAAGCCATCAGAATTAAGAAGAATCAAAGCTTGAAGACTATCATACATCACTGGTGTTACAAAGCAGAAACATAAACCAGCGGTGTGGCTTTTAGCTCCTGCTACCCAGGGTCTGCCTGGGGAAGGGCAGACACGTAGGGTTTCGAAGCTGAAAATGAACAGTCTTCTCAGTCTGCAAGATTGAGTGTGGACAGGGTGGGGTGAAGGCCGTGGCAGACTTCCTAGCAGACATCTGAAAACCCAAATGTGTGCATGCATGTGCTACAGTGTTCCAATTGACTTTTGTGATCAGTAGAACACATGTGCATTTAGAAACACACTGAACGCACTGGTGTTATTGCTTAGTCAATGAACTAAAGAGTTAAATTACTATTATGGTGGCAGATCAGGGGTGATTACAACGGACCTAAAAGCATTTTGGAGAAGCATATAATCAGGACAGTGCCCCAAATTTCACTGGACCCCATATACCAACCCTCCCAGTCCTGGATAGACTGATAGCTGCATCCTGCCTGTGGGAGAGAGCATGGAGTAGAATTTTGCTGGTGGAACAATATTTCTGATTCATTCTGATACCCAATATGATTCTAGCTTAAGAACAAAATTGGGGAATTCCAAACGGTCAGACTTTCAGATTCTCAAAAGGGCTCTGAGCCCAAATTTCAGGACAGAAGGGCAGGGCTGTACCCCACCTCCGTGGAGGGCCACAGCCCAGACCCCCATCAGCACATACAGCCTCTTTCCCCCTAAAGAAATGACCTTCCCAGCCATTTCCTGGCAGGAACTTGCATTTCTTGGAACTAAACCCCCCGCCCTTCCCCAGCTACATGAAGGTAAGAAGGTAATTTGGAGACTGAAGGAAAAACAAGGAACTAGATCTTGAAGTAATACCTTCATATAAAATTCAGAATAATACCATTGGTGCGGTTTCATAAAACACCTAAAACTTAATACCCTTACTTAGGAAATATTCCTAAAAGAAACCTTGATACCACTTGCCAAACTTGAAAGTGGTTTGGAAACTCACCAGCAACCAGTGAGCTCAGAAGGCTGCTGAGTCCCGTGTGGGGCCACAGGTACACCTCCCGCCTCCCCCTGTGCCTTGGGAAGCTGTCTGGGAAGATGAGAGCTGGGGATCTGGGCTCAGCTAGACCGGGACCATATGCAGACTAGTCAAGTGATCATACACATCCTTAAGTCCTCTAAACCTTCCTACTTCTCCAGTATAAAACGGAGCCCACTCACAGAAAGACTTACCAGGGTTTTTTGCAAAGGCAGGAAGAGACAATGTGTGTTTAAACCAGTGCCCTCAGGACTTGTAGCCTGCAGGTGAGATACAGAAAAAGTGGTAAGAGCTCATCCACCCCCAGAAAGAGGGATCAGAGGATTCCCAGAGCCACAGGAGTGGACAAGTAGCTCTTACTGCCATTCTTTGTGCCATATTCCAGTGTTTGCTCCCGCTGGGTGAATTCCCGGTCATCCTGCCAGGTGTCTCACACTGGGGCTGCTCTCCCAGGTGGAGTGCAAGCAGAGCTTGGGGCAGCCAAAAGTCTGCAACAGGACTTCGGAAGGCAGGCACTATCGACATTTGCCACGCACTGATTCCTTATTATGAGGCTGACCTGGGCAGTGGAGGACATCTCGCAGTAATCACTAGATGCTGGTAGCACCCTACCCAACCACAAATGCATGGAGGACAAAATCACCTCCCCTTGCAAAACCATTAGGCTCTGGCATAAAGGAAATCAGACACGCGCTGACACGTAATAGCCAGTATCACAGGACCTTCTCTCCCGAGCCCCCAGATCCTTCTCTTAAATCTTTCCTCCACCCTTCCTCTCTTGCTGATGCCAACCCCACCTTTCTCCTCTTGGGCCTGCTGCATTATTCAGCAAACTATGTCACTCTCTTAATCTCAGCTCACAATCAGCCCTGACCAGCCCTTTTTTTCGTGACACCAACTCCATCAAAGCGGACATCTAAAAAAGAAGTCCCTCCTTTCTCAAGGGAACTCTTTTGCAGCTGTGAGCAACAGTCCCAGGCTGCCTTAAAATTAGGGCCCCCCAGCCCCATCAGCAAGCGTAGAGTTCCCAGCACTGGCCCCAGGGCAGAGCAGACACTGCCTGTGACTGCTGTCATTGTGTCTAACTACGGTGGACACGTCTGCCAGCTTCTCCGTTACCCTGCTGGTGCCCTTGGAAGAGGTCCTGAGCCCATCCTTGTTGACTCTGGACTTGGTCTTTGGCTGTTCATTAAATGTGAATGAGGACGTCAGCTACCTCCGTTGGACCTCAAACTTTGTAATTGATGGCGTTCTTCTGTCCAGCGTCTCTCTTCATTCAGGCAACAGGCCCAACGGACAGACCACCCCGTGATGGGGACCAGAACCACCCATTCAGGCAGTAAGGACTGTCCTGAGCCGACAGGACCCCCATGAGTGACCCCAAGACAGCGATCGACGTGACCTTCACTGCCCACCTGCACATGCCCACTGCCCTTGTCCCACATTCTCCTGATACAAACGTGGAAGTATCTTTAGCACTGGGGGGACAGTCTTTGAGATGCTGGTCCGCCGTCTTCCCGGTCCTGGGCTCCTGAAAGATACTCCTTTCCTGTGCCACTGCCACTCGTCCCTCTGCCTTTGGATTCTGTCAGCAGCAAGTGGCCACACATGGTCTTTTGGGGGGCCCTGGAGCCACTTGATTGTGAATCCCTGTGCCCCAGACCACAAAAGCAGGCCTTCTTCTTCCACCCCTGTATCACTAAGAATCACAGGGAAGCAGAGTTTCCAAAAATGAAAATCATGTATTCAATAATTCCTATCAAAGATCTGGGGTCTGTGTGGGGGGGGGGGCCCTCCGGGGAGGGGGCCATGGCTTGGAGCACAGGTAGATGCCATCAAGGGAGCACCAGCCAGCCACTGAACAAGGAAGGAGTTGAACGCCCATGGCCCCTCCAAAGGCACGATTCCCTCTCCTGCTGAAGCTCGGCTGATGGCTGAACGCTGACGTGATGGCTAAGCTTCAAGGCCTCCCTGTTCTTGCCTTATTGTTTCCAGTATCACCGGTTTAAGTGGCTCCATTTGCCAGTAACATTTCCCCCGCTGCTTATGTCCTTTCCATCTGACTTGCATCGATCGCTTCCGCCCTGTCCTGAAGCAGAAAAAGCTGCAGGAGTTTGCGTGCCCTGTCTGGCCAGCAGCCTCAAGACCTGTCACGTCCACGCCTGGCCCAGCGGTTCGGCCTCCAGCCCCGGCCCCGGGGCCTCCACCTGAAGGCCTCAACGTCACACCTGCCTGGTCATGGATTGCAAAATGTCTGAGCTGGGAGGGGACAAAGGAAGCCTCTAGTTCCACCTGCTCATCTAACGGGGGTGGAAATACAGATCAAGAGGGGACCAAGGACTTGCCCGATGCCATCCAGATCGTTAACACAGACCTAGGACTCAAACTCGGAGCTTTGGAGCCTGGTTCACATTCGAATGGTTTTCTCTGCTCTTCATTCCATTTCGGAAACAAAAACCAGCCTGACTCCAGATAATCCTCTCTGGGGGCTGCTCCAGTACATGCGGCTCTCTCAAGGGATAGTTGGGTTGGGTACAAGAGACCCAAATGACGTTTGGGGTCTTTGGGCCTTTCATTATGCTCAGGGTGGGGGGGGTTGTTAATTCCCACATATCAACAGTTCCAGCTCAGGTCCCTTCTGCCCATATGACTGCATGTCTGAAGATGTCAGATCCTTACAGAAAGTTACTGCTGTTTTTCACGTGGAGATGCTCCATCTAGTTTCAGCCAAGAAAGGTGCTTCTAGGGGCGCCTGGGTGGCTCAGTGGGTTAAGCCTCTGTCTTGGGCTCAGGTCATGATCTCAGGGTCTCAGGATCAAGCCCTGCATCGGGCTTTCTGCTCAGCAGGGAGCCTGCTTCCCCCTCTCTCTCTGCCTGCCTCTCTGCCTACTTGTGATCTCTGTCTGCCAAATAAACAAATAAAAAATCTTAAAAAAAAGAGAGAGAGAGAGAGAGAGATGCACTTCTAAAAAACTCATATATCTGATGGAAACTTGAGGCATACACACTCTGGGTCCAAATCTCCTTTTAAAACATTCACACTGAGAGGGAGCCACGGCGGCAGTGATGGTGAGAGAAGCTTCCACAGATGACACAAACAGGGTTTTGTTTTGTTTTGTTTAATGAAATTACATTTTTTTCCTTGACTTCCATTATAATGCCCATGAAGCATTAATGCTTCCTGGTCCTGACTGATCTTTAACTGGTGGTAGCTTTTAACACTCTGGCTTTTTGGTTTTCTACCCTCTCTTCCTAAAAATAAGCTCTTTGGGATGGAGCAAAGCACATGTACACACCCGGGACAGCAAGCTGCTGAAGGGAGAGGGGGCTGGTATTCGGTGGCTTGCCGTTTAAACAGAACTCTCTGGAAAATCCCTGGATAAGCCAAAGACTTGTTATGTCATAAAAATAATTGCCTTTTAATTGGCCTATTTGATTTTTTATTGTTCTCTATCAAGCTCCCTCGGGAGGCAGAACAGAGCACTGGGAACCATCCAGAGAGCGAATCCCATCATCAAGGGTTAATGCTTTGTTGTTGATTTGCCTTGTGATTTAGAACAAGCCGGCTAAGCACTCTGTGCCTCTTAGTCCCCACCTGTTAGCAGAATTGTCCTGAAGATCAAATGACTCCATAGCCTCCCTCCTTCTTCTCCTGTTGTTCTTTCATCTCTTAGGGCAAACCTGCCCAGTGGCAGGGGATGTTTCAGGACCCGAGGCCCCAATGCCACCTGCTGCCCCATCTCCAGTCAGGACTTGTTGGCATCACCATGTGACTCATCGCTGGCCTTCATGGTCAGTCACCACCGCCCTCAGCCCGACCCATTCTCCCTGTGAGTGGGTCTTGCACTTTGCTCTAGCATCAGTGCCAAAGCACCTGGAGAGCCCCAAACACAAAAGGCAGCTTCGAGGCCCCCAGTCTCTGCAGAGACCCTGCCTCCTGCCTAGAGCACCTCCTCGTTTTGTCCATTTAGTGATTTCAGGAAAGTCTCAACACGAGCACCCGCTCCTACTAAACCCTCCCTGACTAACGCTGACTTGGTCTTTCCCACAGGCCTTACAAACGGGGTCCCATCCCTGGCTCCGTGAACCCCTAGGGAGCTCTCTTGTGTACACACTTGTCTCTTCTACTAGTCAGTAAGATCCTTATGCAGAAGAGCCTTGACTTACAGAACTTGTAACCCCAGCCTGTAACACGGCCCCTGACACAGCGGTGGGGCGGGGGGGGTGCGCTCACTAAATGTTTGCTGGAGAGATGAACGAAGGAATGAATGAATGAACATTAAGCTAAAGCTGGTGGGGAGCACAGTGAATGGTGCTGAGTAGCGTACCCCCAAATTCAGATCCGTCAGAACCTGTGAATGTGGGCTTTTCTGGAAATAGGATCTTTACCGATGGAATCAAGTCACACTGGGTTGGGGTGTGCTGTTATCCAGTGACCAGTGTCCTTGTAAGAAGGAAGTCTGGGGACACACACACACACAGGGCAGGTGGCCATGTGAAGTTGGATCCAGGCTGCTGTGAGGGAGAGGGAGGAACTGCAAATAAGGGGCAGGAATCCGGAAATCTTCCTCCTCCCCACTGGTGGGAAGTCAGGGGCTTGCGGCAGCGGAAAGAAGAACCCACTGACTGTTCTAAAGACTTAAGGACACTGGGTGTGGGTACTGGCCCTACTCCTACTGTCTGCATGAGTGGAGGAAATGAAATTGACGCACATAACTTTCAGATTTCCCAGTGTTAAAATTCCCTGAGTGGCTCAGTTGGTTAAAGCATCTGACTTCAGCTCAGGTAGCGATCTCAGGGTCCTGAGATCAAGCCCAACATTGGACTCCCCGTTCAGTGGGGGTCTGCTTTTCGCTTTGATCTACCTACTCTCCAGGCTTATGCTCTCTCTCTCATATACATAAAATTTAAAAATGGGTCTGATTACAAATACCGCCGAAGGCTGTTGTGAGGATTCTAGGAAACAGTGCTCTCCTTAAACTTGGAACTCCCCCAAGGTAGGTCAACCTTGTTCATGTATGTGTCTGTGTGGCCTTTGTTAAGCCCATTACATATCTGGGCCTACGACCACTGGTTCTGTAGCATCACCACTATTATGTTTTTTTCTCAACTTGCGATTCCACTGCCCTCCCCTGTGAGTCCGCCAGCCATTGCCTGAAGACACCGTCCTGAGAACACCCAGCGTTTTGAGTTCCAGCCTTTGTAATAATGCCCAAGTCCAGACAGATGGATTAGTTTGAACTATGTGACACTGCCTATATAAAATTGCTTCTGACCCACAAAAAAATGAGGCTTTCATATGGCTTGATCTAATAGATGCCAACTCCTTTTGTCTTTAAAGTCGAGAGACACAAACCGAGTATTTGCTAGCTTTCCAGAAGAGAAATTTTAAGATATGTTTAAAAAAATAAAAAAAAGTCCAATGCTGCTGGAAGGAGCTGTGAATGTACACCCTTTTCAGCCTTCCCTGGCAAGGAAGGAGTGCGAGCCCAGGAAAGGGAGCCCCCCCTTAGGGAAAACCCAACCCCAGAGCCCACCTCTGTGATATGAGGCAAGCCTAGGAGTGAGGGGGGAGAAGGGAGGGAGTCCTCTCCCTGCTTCTGCGTGCAGGCAGACTCTAAGAAGGAACTTGGCCTGGAGCACAGTAGTTAGCACTTTGCCTTCTAGAAGATGATGAGGAGGATGGTTTAAAACCAGTGAGACAGAGAACAGGAGAATCTTTTCTCAGAACATCTGAGCTGTCCTTCCCTTCAGCTCCCAAAGAGGGGCCCTCACATCCACTCAGGGCAGGTGGGCAGGGCTGCCTTCTAACCAGCTCCTTTGAAGCCTTGTTCGGATCTGCTCCTTCTCCCAGAAAGCCCCGCCTGCCTCCCTCCCTGGTGTTAGCACCTCATTAGCACCCTGCCAGCAAGAAAATCTATTTAAACAGCTCTTGCTGACACAGCAAGCCTCCTTTCTCCCATGGAGGATTCTCTCTGTCCCCTTCTGACAATGACAGTTTGGGGCTGGTACCCAGCTCAGCTGGTTCCAGCACACCCAGGCTGTGACTTTGCTTTGTCAACCCCTGTCAGCGCCCAGAGTTTCCCACATCAGCTTGGGGTGGTTGGGGGGGGGGTATGAAAGGAGAAAGGGGGGCCTGGGAGACAGCACAAGTTTCTCCAGGGTCAGGCTGCACGTGATTCCTGCAATCCTAGACCCCCTGGCTTTGGCTTCACACATAGATCTGCCATTAAAGGACTCCAGGGATGTCCGTTCCACCAGTAAAACCCATTCTTCCCACATCAGATTCCTACATTTGTAGGAGTTGCTGGAGGACAGTGGATGTCGTCCCAGAGGCATGATTACCCCCTTGGTTCTTTGATGCATTCATTCATCCTAATGAGTCCAGCAAACGTGCATTAAACACCTGCCATATTAAAAGGCCCTATTGTGTGTGTGCTCTGGTCTCTGTGTCTGTTGTCATGGGAGATACCAGGACAGCGGGGTTGCTTAGAATTGACAAGTGTTGATCCAGACGGGGAGTAGCTGCAGGAGATGACACTCGGAGGCATGTGGTTTTGACCAGCTAAAGGGAGGGAGGGGTCCTGTCATCTTGGGAAACCTTAGAGAAGGTTTGGAGCAGGAGTGCATCCAGTGAGGGCTGGCAAAAAGGGAAGGATATAACTAGGAGTCCTTGGGGTTGCTAAAATATTTCCAGCCTCTGGTCCTCTTTGGCATCCCGCAGCCGTGTTGGCCTCTGGACCGTGTAGTCGACTGTTGGGACCTGCCCAGCCATCATGGCGCCCTTCTCAGTGAAACTGCCTAACGTCAGCCCCTGCTCAAGGTGCTTGGGGAAAGGAAGCCCGGATATCCGGTCGAGGGTCGACGACTTCCGGGCAAACCGGATCCACGGGAGCCCAGAATGAGGAGTAAGCGCAGGAAGGCGGCAGGGCAGGTGGGAAAAGCAGATGGCCAGAGAGGAGCAGGGGTGCGGGGAGGAGAGTAGAAAAGGAGGAGAGAGGCGAAGAGGAAGGGGTAGGGAGGAGAAGGAGGAAATGGGGACCAGAGGGACAGGGCAGGGAAAAGACATCAAGCAGAGGCCCCAGGAAAGAGCGAGCGGGAGAAGGAGAGGGAGAGAGGGGAGCCCCAAAGCTGCCTCCATGTGTGCTGAGTTCTTCCGTTCTTCCTCCGGTTCCCGCAACAGGTGCTCTGCTGCACCCTTCCCTTCCCGGATGCCGCGGCGTCTGGAACACGAACAAGCCATTCCGTCCCAGGGCCTGCGTGTAAATGGAAAACCACAGAGGGTGCTAAGCGGAAGCCCGGCCCTCCTCTGAGCCCCTCAGAGCCCGCTACCCCGGGATGCGGGCATTTTCCACCCGGAGGAAATGCATCCATGCGAGCGCGGTCCCCACTCCACGACACCCCCACACCGGCGTCTGGGGGGCACCTACAGCCCCACGTGTAAGTATTCGAGCAGTGACGTATGTAAATACTCACACGGAACAGATGACCTCACGTCAGCGGTCAAATTTTGCAACCAGAGGAGTTCAGAGGAGGTCAGGTTTTGCTGCCGATTAAGTTGCCAAAAAAGTTTCCATTCGCTGAGCTCTTTCCCAGTTGCATATAAGGCACCGGGAGGCCCGTGGTGTTTGCCAGGGCAGTACCAGGCTCGCTGTCGGTGGCCTTCCGTAGAGCAGCACGAAGGAAGGCCGGTGGCTGCCTGCCTGGGCCACCAGAGTGGTGCCCACACGGGGAGCCGCCAGAGGGCCTTGGAGCAGGGCCAGTGCCCGTGCAGCCAGCCCTGCCCTCCTTCGGAGGGCTCGGGTTCTGCCCTTGCTGCCTATCCGCAGGCATTTGCCCCCCTTGACCTTCCTGCAGAGTGATGCTCTTTTCACAAGACACAGCCATTCCAGCCCCAGGGAAAGGCCTAAAGTCAATGGCCTTGTGCCCGAGGACCTCATTAAGTCCTGCCCTCCCGGGAGCCTGGCCCTCCCAGGAGCTGCCCCACCTCCCTCGCTCCCAGGCGGATGGCTTTATTAGATTCACTCACCTGTAGGTCCTTCCTGGGAGGGAGGGGCCCCAGTGGGCACGTAGCCCTTTCCCAGCAGGCTCTGGGGTCCTGAACCTTGAGGGAGAGGACAGACGCCCTCCCGGCTTATTCTGATGGACCTCGTGAGGTCTGCGGGTTCATCTCGGTTCCCCAAAGCTTTAGTGAGGCCTTCTCTGCGGGAGGCCCTGGTGTAGACCCCTTGGGAGGCACCTTCCCTGTGGGAGGCCCTGGTGTAGACATCTCCAAGAACAGACAGGTAAGATCCGGTGCTGTCTTGAGAAGGGGATGGGAGGTAATAAATGTTCTTGTGCCCCAAGTGCCAAATGTTTACACGTTTCCATACACCGATACTCATGACTCCCCTGGGAGATTATTTGGCTCATCTGACTTCCCAGGTGGGGGCCCGGGCAATGGAATTTTCTCCTTCCCAGGAAACAAGATCTGTGGAGCTGGAAAAGTCCCCTCGAAACCACAATTCCAAAGCAGACAAGTAGAATCTTCTTAGTGTTTTCTCCCTTCCAAAGTGCTCTCACACCTGTACCTCAGGCATTCATTCTAGGCTTATGAGGTAGTTAGGGCTACGATTATTTTTTTTAAAATACTATAAAATAATATGCATATGGATATATAATATAACATATGTAATTATGTATTATATATTATAAAATAGATAATGATAGTGTAGAGTTATCCATATATAATTCTAGTACAAAATAGTAAAATATATAAATTATATATAATATATATATTTTAAACTTGAAATACTGCATAGATAAGATGCTTACGCAGGGTCACACCAGCATTTCCAAACTCAGCATTCTGAGTTTAGGGGGGATAAGGCTGGGTCAGGACATTTGACTGGACATGTATTAAAATTGATCAGGTTGAGACTAACAAAGAGTTTGATTTAAATAAGCTGTTTTTATTTTGATAAACATTCATGGACCTCTCGTGTGCCCAGTTATTAGAAATATAATTATTATTAAGATCCTGATTATGCCCTTAAGAAACTTGCTATAGACAGTGGGGGGCTTGTAACCTAAGACCATAGAGGATAGGCTGACCGTACAGTACTATACGTTCTTGTCACCACGTCAGTCCACACAAGGGCTTAGCAGGAACCTAGCATGGAGAAAGGTACTCAGGAGGGCTTGGGGGAATGAATGCATGAAGGCATGAATGAATGAATGAGCGAACAAACGAGTGAACAACCGTTGGGTGAACCCTCCTGCTCCATGGCCAGGCTCCATAGGGTATCCATATTCTGAGTTCAAGTCTCCCCCAGTGCGTGACACTCAGCACTTCCTGGGTCACTTGACTTCCTAGGGGTCACTTGACCCCTAGGAAGGGTCTGAGAGCTCCAAACAGTGTGCTCTGTTAACCAGGCTCCATCTTTCCTGACACCAAGTCCCCACCCCATCTCTGACAGCCGAGGGGAGGGACATTTCATCTCTGCCTAGTAAATGGGTCCTCGGCACCCCAGCTTAGCTTGTTGTTCTTATCCATTGACCGTTGGGACCAGTATTTTGCCCTTGAACTCCCCACCTAGGGGCTAGAGTCAAGCTGCAGGATTTTGATGTGTCCCACGTGCCAGCTTCCTGGGTAGCTTTGGATCCCTTGAGTGGGTTTCCCCACATCGCACTCTGCCCTTCTGCCGGGGCACACTCTGCCCCTGGGACCTTGTGCTAGACCTTCTCACTGAGCCCGACTGACCCTTTGCCCCGGCGCCACCTGTTTCCCATAGCTATGCACTTAGCCTGGTGGGCTGGCCTTCCTCCCAAACCTGCAGCTGTGTCTGCCCCACTTGGTGGTTAGTCTCCGTCCAGGCTTCGCTCCATCCCAGGCAAATATCCACTGCAGTTGGGCTGGTCCTGCCTGGCACCGTCACTAGACACGGTGGCCAGCACGGCCCCCGAGCTGGGGGATTGCTGGGGACCGAGACAGCTTTGAAAGGAGCAGCACCAGAAAGGGACTACAGCCTACATGGTGGCCCAGAGCCCAGATGGCCAGAACCAGTGCCACGGGCCAGGGCAGGGAAGTCCAGAAGCAGAATCAAAGGGAGCAGCTGGAGTGAAAGAAAATTACAACAGAACAGCAGAGTCATCCACTCGTCTGTCTGCCAGGACCGGAGAGGCTGGACCCTCGTTATTCAGGGCAGCTCTACCCTTAGAAGCGTCACTTCTCCTGGGCTCTCCAGTGTGGCCCTGGCAGAGAGGAATTCTGGTGGCTGTGGGGAGGGAAGTGATGGATGCCATCTGTATGCTGGGCCGTCCCAAATGCAGGAGCAGCTGCCCCCAGGCTGCTCTCTCGTGCTTAGACTGGGAGACATGAGTGGGAGCCCAGAAGGCAAGCCTCTGTCCCAGAACTGTGCTGCTGCCCCTTCTGAGCCCAGACCTGGGGCTGCTCCCTCAAGCCTTGTCAGCTTCCCAGGTAATGCTGTTTGATTTCAGGAAGCTTCCAGAAACAGGATGGGAGAAAAAGATTAGCATGTGAGACAGATGGGAAAGGGGGCAGCTCCCAGGGGCTCAGCGAGGGGCCACAGGCACCAGTGTGAGGTGCAGAGCCAAGACTGAGCAGGGATGTGTCCCACCAAGGTGCGGGGGGGCTTGGTTTCCATGGTGGTGCTTTTTATCAAGGTCAATTATGAAGCTGAATAAATTTGAAGAAAGCAACAAATAAAAGTGGGTCAAGACACTTGCTATATGCTGGGTAAATTCATAGTCTGTGCCTCTCATTCATTCAGTTGTCCCCATAACCCTGACGATCGTCATTACTTTCACTCTGCAGGTGGGGCCACGGTAGCCTGGACAGGCCAAGATACTTGCCCAAAGTCTCAGAACAGGTGAGCGCCCGACACAGAGTCACCGAACTGAGGCCCGTGTTACACAGATTCCCCCATGTTGTGAGTCCCCGTGTGCTGATGGAATGCAGCACAGTCCACATAAAGTGGTACCTCTGTACAGTGGAACATTATTAGGCACAAACAAGAATGAAGTACTGACACGTGCTACAGATAATTGACTGCTGGCAACATGACACTACATGGAAGATGACGGCCGCAAAGGGCCATATTGTCTATGACGTCATGTATAGGAAGCGTCCAGAATAGGCAAGTCTCTATGGACAGGAAGTAGACAAGTGGTGACCAGAGGCTGGGAAAGTGGGCAGAGAAGAGGGGAGTGACTGTTGAATGGACATGGGGCTTCTGTTGGGCATGATGAGAAGGTTCTAGATTTAAACAGCAGTGATGTTGGTATCCATGGTGAAGGTACTTAATGCCACCGGATTGTACACTTTAAAAATGCTTAAAATAGCAAATGGTATGTGTATTTATTGTACCACAATGAAAAAAGGCAAAAATAAAAAAAACATAATCCTCTTTGACCTCACTGGTAGGCAGGGGGTCTTGTACCTATGTGCAGAGGAGGGCAGCCATTCCAGACGTCTGCGGAAGCTCTTGGGTGCTGTGTCCCTCTGTTGCTAACCTTGCTCAAAATGCTCCCAAGGCCTTGGATCAGCTAACACCAGTCAGTGAGCAGTGGTAAAGCGAGGTCGTGCCTTCCTAGATGCAAAAGTACAGAGTTTGCACGTACATTAATTGAATGCACGAGAACTTCCACGTACACACCAGGGTGTAGGTGCCAGTAGAGAAAAACCTCGTTCATTCACGCTAATTACCCTAAGAGCAGCTACAGTTTGAGTGGGTACTGTGTGCGAGGCATGAAGCAAAGTGCTTTTGGTGACTTTTATTTTTTACAGTAGTTCAGCAAAGGTGGCATTATCCTCTCCATTTTATTGATCGGGAAACTGAAAATCTAGGAAGTGAAGTGGTTTGCCGGAGATTATCGTGTTGATGCCTCCATAGCAGGGCAGGCATCCAAACCCCTTTTCTGACTTCCAAGTCCATGCATACCTAGGTGGAGAACGGTCTGTCATTGAGAAAGTCCTGAATTATACAATATGGATAAACTAACGCAATTTAATTTTTTTCAGATACATTCACTGAAAGCTGGAAATGGAACTTTTCCTGCTGGGGGTACCCAGATGGTAAGTATTACATATAAATTGCATGCTTGCTAGGGTTTGTTTGGAACTTGAGCTCCTTTGTGCTGATTTGTGGTATGAAGGTTCACTTACTGGAAAAGAAATTACAGTTGACCCTTTACCATTGTGGGGGTGAGGGGCACCAACCCCACACGCAGTCGAAAATCTGCATTTAGCTTTTGACCTCCCCCAAACTTAACAGCTAATAGCAAGAAGCCCAAAGACCACTTTTTACTGTGATATGCAATTTACTAGAGAGACCAACTGCTCAAGCCAATGTAAGCCTCACTCAGGGTTTTGAACCGATCCTGGCAACACTTGTGCTCACAGGGACAGGAACAGGAGGGATTAGGGAAATACAGGTAAATTCATTCCATTATTACTTAATAGGGCATTTTTATATTTGTTAACATTTCTCTGGACCGCAAATGGCACCATGTATGGTCTGCGAGTGTTTGTATGCATGAGTTTTGATAAGTTTTCACTTTTTCTGCGAAAAAGTGTGAATTTGATGGCCGTGAATCATACAATAGACTAGGATCTGCGTATATTTAATGCACTCATGTTCCCAATCTCCAAAAAATGTTTCAGTGTTTTTATGGAAAAGAATCTACCTACAAGTGGACCCACATGGTTCAAATCCTTGTTGTGCAAGGGTCAGCTATATTTGCAAAGAGAAACCAACTTAGGTGTTTTCACCCAGCATGGAGAGTCAGCAATGGTAAATTAGAGGAGACCAATCAGTGAGGTATAAGGGGTGCGTCAGGTTTCATCACGGTTCAGTCCCATTGAGGAGCAAATGCTCGACTTAGTCTTATCTGCAGCCACCATCATCCTACGGGTGTCCCCTTGCACCATTTTTTTTTCCCCCACGGGGAGTGATTTTATATGTCCTGGGCACTCAAAGATGGAGTTGTCCACACGAGGCCGTTTGGATGGACTCAGCAAAGCCTTGGGAGCGAGGGAGATCTTCATCAGCTGGACCACTCAGTGGTCACCTGTGGTTGCTGTTGATGGAGGAGCCCTCATGGGATGGAGACGTACCTTTAGAACAGCTCCTCCACCAAGGCTCCACAGTGACCATCCAGTTAGTGGGGAGTATAGAGGAGAGATTGGCTTTGGGTCCAGTGACTCCCTAGAGCCAAGCGCCTATGGGGGTCTTTCCATGGGTTCTCCCCTGCCCCCACCTCTTTGGTCCCCTAGCACAGTGGGGAACATTGAGGTTAGTATTGTCTGCACCTGGTTCTGTTCCTTTCCAGCCTATTGGAAACCCCGTGCCTTGTCCTCTCATGCTCTCATTTTGATCCTTAAGATCTTGCACTGGAAGTTTAGTTATTTTTCTCTGCGGTTCCCATTTTAACCACCCTAATTCTTGTTGAAGCAATGGGGATGCCTCCAGCCTAGTGAGTTCCAAAGTAGAGTGCAAGATGATTCATTTGGGTATGAGAGAAAATATTAAGACTTCCATACATTTTTCCAAAAAAATTTTAAATTCTGCTTTATTAGCTTTGGATATATATAAGTTGACAGTAGTGCATATATATGTGTCTGTGTGTTCTAAGTAAATACATGGATATATGTTCAACTAGTAGAAATGTGCAATAAAAGAAATCCAGAAACTTCTATCCTTAGGTGATTACAAAGGGTCAATATATGTAAAATGTGGAAAAGAAATTTAAAAAAAGAAAGATAACTATTTCAAGACATCATCAGCTTTCATTTATTTTGACACATGTTATCTATGAAGACTGAGCATTCTCCTAGCAGAAATAGCATTCTGTAGTTCCTGATGCAGTCCAGGCTGATATTCATCTATCTTAAAAAATGCTCCAAAAAAAAAAAAAAAAGTGCTCAGAGCGCAATGACACCAATGGGCTGTATTGATCTCTGACCTCTAACAGGTATCGGAGAATAGGAGGGAGGCAGAGATTGTCACAAAATACCTGATTTGAGTTTTGGTTTTGTAGCACTGCCCCTTCCATTCTATGGCTCTGTGAAGGTTCTCACTTTACTGTGAAGCCCATCTCAGGATTTGGAGGTATAGGTGTGTACAAACCCGTGTGTCGTGTGGGAAAGAGAGGAAGATGCCCCAATGGGAAAACATGCCTATGGTCCATGGGATAATATGCACCCCAAGGCCTGGCTTTGTTGTCCCAGAATGCCCAGTGGTTGCAGAGCAAGGTTGAGTGCCCTGTGTGAACCCCAACCTCGGGCATGAGCATGGGTCGCACATGGGCTGCTGTCTTCCCTTGGCTCAGTACTCACTGAGATCACATTAAGACCTGGAGGCATCTCATGGGGGAGAGAAGAATACAATTTTCTTATTGTACAATCCATTTCATTCCCAGCTGTGGGATTAAATTTATTCCTTTCTGAAGTGTTGTCTGTGTGTATAAATCATTTAAGTTTATATGTTTTCGTTGCTGTGGCAACTGTGTGGCTAATTGAATTCCAAAGTGTCTTTCTCGATTTCAAAGCTATGATAAAGAGCCACAGCACTTAACAGTGGGAGTCAGAACAGAGGTAAAAGAGGAGGTGGAAGCAAAATTTAAATGACAAATTCTCCCACTGGCTCCGGAGATCCCAGAACAAGGCTGCCACTCTGGTGAGCCAAGCAAGGGAGCAGATTTCTTCTAAAGTAAAGGATTGATGAATGGCTTCTCTGCAGAAGAACCTGCATCCTCTGGCCCAGAAGCTCTAGGGCCTCCCTCATGTCCTGCCTGACTTGCTCACTCTGCCAAGGGCAGGGACTGAATCTTTTCACATGGGGGTTTACTAGAAGTTAGCAAACATCTGTCCAGTAAAAGCTTCTTGGATGGGTGGACAAACAGATGGGTAGATGGATGGATGGGTGGGTGGATGGTTGGATGAATGGACAGGTGGATGGATGGATGGATGGATGGATAGACAGGTGGATGGATGGATGGACGGATGGATGGATGGAGAGGTGGATGGATGGATGGATGGATGGATGGATGGATGGATGGACAAGTGGGTAGGTGGATGGATGGATGGATGGATGGATGGACGGACAAGTGGGTGGGTGGATGGATGGATGGACGGATGGACAGGTGGGTGGATGGGTGGGTGGATGGATGGATGGATGGATGGATGAATGGACGGATGGATAGATGGACAGGTGGGTGGATGGATGGATGGATGGACAGGTGACTGGATGGATGGATGGATTGATGGATGGATGGACAGACAGTTGGGTGGATGGATGGATGGACGGATGGATGGATAGAAGGATGGACAGACAGCTGGGTGGATGGATGGATAGACTGGTGGATGGATGGACAGATGGATGGATGGATGGATGGATAATGGATGGGGAAAGGATTACCAGAGGCAATTGAAAAGGAAGCTGACATTTTTAAGGGACTATCCAGTTCTAGGCACAGTGTGATACACTTACCACAAACCCAAAGCAACCCATATAAGCAGGTGTGGTTATTCCCATTTTATAGATGAGGAAACTTAAGACCTCAGTTTGGGGAACTTGTCTAGTGACCTCTGGTTATGTGGCAGATGCAGAATATACATATTATATATTTTTTATAAATATAAATTATATAAATATATAATATATATAAATATATAAATTATATAAATATAAATATATTTTATAAACCCAAGTCTATAAAACTCTAATTCTACATTTTCAACTCTATTTTACTAACTTCCCCAATCAGAATAAATGGACCACATCCTCCTGCAGCATCTCCCCATCTGTAGTGGTTTCTTCTTCCTTTCTCTCCTTTTTCCCTTCCTTTCTTCCTTTATCTTCCCTTCCTTTTCTTCCTTCCTTCTTTCTCTTTCTTTTCTTCCTTTTTTTCTTCTTCTCTCCTTTTCTTCCTTCCCTCTTCCTCTCCATTGATTTTATACTTTCTTGAACAACGCTACTCTTATTTGTGAATATGATATATGCATATAAAAAAAATTAGACAATATAGAAAAAAAATAAAAGGGTGGGGGAAATAAATCACCAAATATCTCACCACCCAGAAATAATACTCCCACTGGATGAGCATTGTTACAAGCATCCCTCTCTTTATATACAGAACATAGATAATATTTTTATATGCACTCTAATATACTTTCTATTTTACATAAAATTATTGATTTGAGTTATGGCTAAACTTTCCCCACTTCTGTTTACTCATCATAAGCAACAGTAATTACTAAAAATTAATCCACAGTTGATATAAAAATTTTATGAAAACATTAAAATGTTGAAGTTGTTTTTGAAATTATTTGTTTAATTTTGAATGCCATTGACTAACACCCCATGAGGAGAAATAAGAAAAATTCTTACAAGGACTCCCACCAAATTTTACTTACTTACAGCATAATTTTTATATTGTCAATTTTTATATTATTTCATGTTTTTTTCAATCATTTTTTCCACAATAATTAAAATAGCTGCAATTTTTATTTGATTTCACAACCATAAGAATTCACTGTGAACCCTACAGGTTCTTCTGGAAATGTTTTCTTTGTTCAGAGTGGACAGGGGAGCAACACAGTGACCCTTTCTGTCCTTTGACTTCCTACCTCAGTGACAATTTTCCCAAGTTTAGAAAATACTTAGGTCCTGCATTCTTTGTTAGACCCCGGGGCAATCATTCCAGTCTTCTAACACAGACGATTTAACCAGTATTTCCTCTTCTAACCAGAGCTCTATGTTTAACGTCTGGATGAACAGATTTCATCCTCATAGAGTTTTGTCTTGTTTTTGTCTCTGCTTTTAAGTAGAGTCCCCTCATGGTGGCTCTGATTTGTATAGCAACAAAGCTGCCCATAATTTCCTTGAGTCACACTTTCTTTCCCTAAGAAACCTTACAGACACAGTCCTGTTGCCTCAACACATTGATTTTCATGTGAAAAGACATAAGACCAGACTGATCTTCACTCCTTGAAGAAGACTTGCCTTCTCATTCCTGTCTGCCTCAAAATTCTTTCTTTATTTAAGAAATTAAACAATTTAAGCAGAAAATGTCTTTGTTCCCTTCGAATACAGTTTGACCTTTTAATGAACAAAGTCAGCCCTTCCTAAATTTGAGGATAATTTTCTTTTGTTATAAATTCAAATAGTGTTTCTATTCTACTTGTTGGATCTCTTCTTCAAAGAGAGCACTTAATCTGAGCTGCCTTACCTTTGACATTCTCATCTATTCCCTTGTCTTTACTTGCGCAGTGACTTCCTTTGTGTCATAATTTCTATTTCAACTGTATCCTCTGTGTTCTTTGCTGTCTTTGCTGGTTTTGATCTATTTATTAATTCTGAAAGCATGAGGCTGTTGCTCTTCAGTTTGTTTTCTTAATTCCTGAAGGTCCCCTTTCCTCTTCCAGTCTGCTGTGAATCCTCTAATTCTAAAGTTTACTCTGCTAAATTTCTATTATTATTCCTTCTGTGATTCTGAGTGCTCTTGGAGAACTTTGTCTCTATTTTCTCTGGCCAAGACTTAGCTCTCTGAATGTGTTTTGTGTGTCTTTTTCCTTTTACTCATCTGTTGATCCATCATCCATCCAGTTGTCTTTATTTTTTTAATCTATATATCTATAGAACTTTGTTTTGTGGATATATATGTACATAGAGTGCATCACTGCATCTTTTAACTAGTTCTTTCTTAACAGGGGCAGTTTTGTTCCAACTTTCTATTTATTCTGATCCAGAGTGGGTGAATTCTCTTGGCACTCTTCCTACCTTTATTGAAATCATCATCTATCGTCAGGAGTTTGGGGTTTAGTATTGTGGGTTTTCAGTTTTTCTCTAGAAATCCAAGGAGGAAAGGACTGCCTAGCAGGGACCAAGTTTTTGGAGGTCTTGGTGGGGTGCAAATATCCTTTGACAGAACATTTGGCTACTATCCCAGCCATGACTGGATACCCTGGAGGTGTGGTTGGGTTTCTCCCCAGATAGAGTGGAGCCCTGGGCCCTAGGGCCCAAGTTCCCTGCCTTTGATGAGAGTCTCACCCAGTCAGCAGGGGCTTCTACACCACAGGGCTTGCCCCTGGTTTCCTGCACTCCCTTGGCCACTTATCTGCAAATCTCAGCATTTTTTTTCAAATTACATCGTTTCTCCAGAATTCCTTCTGGAGGTCGGGGGGAGGACAAGAAACCATCCAAAGTCCGCCTGGATGTTCATTGTTATAACCACCATTTTTTAAAGTTTATGGCATGAGATTATACCCCAGTCCCTATTTGTTTCCTCCTACTTAATTGTTTTTAGGTTCTTTCTCTTTTTATTTTCTTTTTTAATTATTGAGAGAGCGAGATTCTGTGCCTGTGTTTAACTCCATCATCTTTATACAGATAGTCTCTCTTAGTTTATGATTCCTTTAAACAACATAATGATTTCTTTAAACAGCATAGACAACATGATTTCTTTAAGCCATAGTAATGGCCTTGGGTTTAGATGGCCTGCAGACCTTGGTGTGAAACACATCTCCATCCCTTATGACAGTATTTTGTAACCAAGATCAATTTTCCTGTCCCAGGGGACATTTGACAATGTCCAGAGAATTTAGATTATCATAACTGGGGGATTTTACTGGCATCTAGTGGGTAGAAATCAGGATGTTCCTGAACATCCTTTAGAGTACCATCTGGTGTTCCTCACTCATAGGAAAGCTACCCACGGCAAAGGATGACCTGGCTCTGTCAATACGGTCAAGGTTGAGAAACCTTGCCTTAATAGCTGAGGACATTTGGGCAATTTTTTTTTAACTTCCGTGAATTTTAGCAACTTTGTCTCTAAAGTGAATGTCCAAGGGATGCCTGGGTGGCTCAGTTGGTTGAGCATCTGCCTTTAGCTCATGACATGATCCCAGAGTCCTGGGATCGAGTCTCCCTGCTGAGCAGGGAGCCTGCTTCTCCCTCTGCCTGCTGCTCTCCCTGCTTGTGCTCCCTCTCTCTCTCTGACAAATAAATAAAATCTTAAAAAAACTAAAATAAAATGAATGTCTAAGACCATTGATAAATGACAAGTTTTTAACATTAATGATCATTTAACAAAATGATAATACCTCTCATTATTATTACCAGCATTATTTAGTAGCAATAAAATTGACATTTTCTGAAAAGCTGTAAATATGCAAGCAATTATCTCACCTGTTCTGACCCTTAATTATTGTGGACAGAGTTGAACTCACTTTGAGGGCAGCATTGTCTTTTGTCTACTCCACCATTTCTGCTGTTTGGTTGGTTGGTGGGTTGGTTGTTGTTTTAACTTACACTGTTTACCTTTTTCTTTTTAAAGAATCTTTGGATGTTTATAAGAAAACCAGCTTCTTCTTGCCTTTTTTTTTTTAAATTGCAATTATGTCTTTTGCTTGCCTCCTTTTATGTAAATGCTTCCTATTACACACTCCTCCAAACTCACTCAGCCCTACCCAGCGAGCAGTAGGCAGGCCCTGGCGTGTACAGACAGAATTCTTTTTAGAGATCACCCAATTCTTGCCTTTTGCAGGTAGGAAGACTGAGTCTCAGCTTATGGAGGTGCCGGTGCCAGGATCAAAGTGTGAAGGAGGAACAGCTTCCAGCAAGACGGCCAGAGAATTCGATGCTGGTGTTGGATCAGAGGGGACCTGGTAAGGATTCTGACTTTGATTCTCTGGGGGGGAAAAGGGCTTAAATGTTTTGCTTTGTCTTACTGGAAGAGAGGGGTCATAGTTTAAATAGGTCCAGTGTTGGTTGTCTGCTGTGTAGCTAATAGTACAGAAAATTATCTTACAATGCTCCTATCTTAAAACCAGTAAAGTGGTTGGTATTAAGATGACTGCCCAGGAATAAGATGGCTGGATACTGAGACCACCAGACTCCTCTTCTTTGCTTTCAAGGCATCAAGGCAATATGACCATGTCTCAGAGCTCATGGAAGGAGCTCACCCGGGCCCATAAATGTAACACAGGAAAGGGGAACTGTGGTCCTGGTCTTAGACTCCCCAGCTCTGCAACCTCATCTAACTAGCCCAGACCTGCCTTCCCACAGGAGGCCTGGCGGGAGCCTGGAATGTATGTTCAACCATGGGCAGGTATATAAGTGACTGCCTGTCCTGTGAGTTTAGAATTTTTTTTTCTTTTTTTCAAAGACTTTATTTATTTTCTTGAGAAAGAGACACAGAGAGTGTGCATGAGAGAGCGAGGACAAGTGTGTTGACGGCACAGTGGTGGGGGGGACAGAAGCAGGTCTCGATCCCAGGACCCCAGGATCATGATCTGAGCTGAAGGCAGATGCTCAACCAGCTGAGGCCCCCAAAGTGCCCCTGTAAGTCCTGTGAGTCTCTAAAGGCAGAACATTGTAGAAAGAGCATAAAATTCGGAGGCAGATAGATCAAGGTTGAAATTCCGCCTCTGCCATTTACTAGCTGAGTGACATTAGGCAAGTCAATTAATCTCTCTGAGGTTCAGTTTTCTCCTTTAGAAAATGAGAATAATAAGTTCCACCAAAACACCCAGCAGACGGACCTTACATGGTAGCTTGCACTTTTCCCTGCCCCTTTCTATCACTTCGTTTTTGACAGGGGGATAAATTTTTACTTTTGTAAAATTTAGTCCCGTTTGGAAGCTCTGGGAGCTGTTATTATTCCTGGATCCATTAGTGGCTGCCTGTGACATTCCCTTTCTGTGACAGTCAGAGACAAATAGCCATGACCGGGCTGGGGGAAGTGGAGGAGAGATGGATTGAATTTGGGCAATGCTTGGAGAAGTGTGGAAGTCAGGCTTTTCTTTTATTGTTTGATTTAATGAATCTTAAAATGGCTTTACCTTGGGAGGCACAAATCAGTAATGTCATATCAGTGTTGTCAGGGGCTTTTCTGTCCACTTCTATAAAGAGGAAGCCTACCAGAGAGCATCCAAGCCCAGCCAGAGAGACACTGGGTTCTTAGAGAGGCGTGTGATGGAGACCACTCACCACCAGATGAAGAAAGAGATGAGGATGGTGATGATGGTGATGGTGAGGATGACTCCTACCGTTTATTTAGACCCACTAGGTGCAAGTCGTTGCATTAAACACTTTGTGTATGTCCTCACACAACCCCATACTGTAAGCCTAACATAGAAATGACTACGCATCTTTTACATATGAAAAAATACTGAGGCCAAGAGTTGCTAATGCCTTGTCCAAGATCCCCACTCAGTTAATGGATAGGGAAGGCTTTGGGGAAATGAGCAGCATTTTTCCTTCCTACTTATTTAAGGGACAGAGTGGTGATGAAGAAATCAGAAATTTTCCTTGAGAAATCCACAGAGATAATCCCTAACAGGAACATTTTCTTTGCAGTTAGGTAGACATAGATTTGAATTCTGCCCTTGCCTCACACCTGACTTTTTCCTACAGCAAGGAAATGAGTGTTTCTGAGACCCAGCCTTCTGAGCCTTGGTGTCCTCATCTGGAAAGGTGCAGATAAAAGTAGATAAGTCACGGGCACCAGGCTGGCACAGTTAAGCAAAATTGACTATTGATTTGGGTTCAGGTCATGATCTCAAGGTCGTGAGACTGGACTCCGGATCAGACTCCACACTGAATAGGGACTCTGCTTGGGATTGATTCTCTCCTTCTCCCTCTACCTGTTCCCCTTCTCTCTTTCTCTCTCTTTCAAAGGGAGGGAAGGAGGGAAGGAAGGAGGGAGGGAAGGAGGAAGGAAGGAAGGAAAGAAAGAAAAAAGGGAAAGGAAGGAAAGGAAAGGGGAATGGGAAGGGAAAAAATAGACAAGTCATAGGTGGTGATTATGATGCCTCAGTGAGGGTTCGTCAGGGTGCCTGTCTGGTGCACAGGAAGTACTTGGTGAAAGCTAGCTTCTTTCTCAGGGACCTAGACGAGGGGCCCAAGCAGGGAAAGCTCTGGGTAGGAGTCCAGATGGGGACTGGAACTGAGGGAGGTGAACATAACACCAGGAAAGCAACACAACAGTATAATGGAAAGGGGCCTCCTTTCTCTAGAAAAAATCTGAAGTTCCTATGAAAGAGATGTAGCCATGTTTTTTAAAAATGTCCCTTGTCTCCGAGAAATTTGCTGATCAGCTATTTCTGGATGGAAAACCCTACATTTAGAGAGGGAGTGGAAAACACCATCATGACTCCTTCTAGGTCTTCTGGTCAACTTTTGATCTCTCCCATTTTAACAAGAGAATCTTTGTGGACATTTGAGAGTAACTTCTCATCCTGACTCCTTTGATTATGCTTAAATAACCATGGTGAGATCATCAACTCAAGACAAGTGAGTCTGACTCTCTTATGTCCATGTGAATCTATGCCCCATCCAAGAATTGAAGACTAGTGTTTTTTTTATCCCACCTGTGGGCTAGAACTGGAGGAATAAGGAAAATGACACTTTCCTTCATCCAGGAAGGATCTAGGATGCTATAGCCCACTCCATCAGACCTCTTTCACGTGGCCAAATACTATGTTTACTCTAAGTTACTCTGTCATTTACTCCCACTGCTTCTGAATCACAAGAGACATCCATCATAGATGTCCAAATCTCTAACACATACACAGGTGTTTGGCAAAGGCACAAGAAGCAATAGTGAAGTCTTCTCCCTTTGGGATGTCAGGACCCTAGCCTCACTCTGACAAATAAAACCAGGGGCTCAGAACCCCACTCATCCCAAAAAAGGACAGAGTCCCTCATGAGCATATCATCAATAAATACTGGAGCAGATGCCATGAAATTCCAATCAGAAGAATTTATAATGTGAAGTCAGATATTATATAGTGAGAAATAAATAAACAGAAATTGTCAGTCAAACTCCTGGCAGCTGGGGCCAGCATCAGAGGCAGTAAATGAACTAACTCCATAAATCATATTTATGATCAGCCCCATTGCGCATAACTTTGCCAGTGGGGCTTTCCATTATGTAGCAGAAGACAATGGCTTGTTACATCTCATTGAGATAGGAAATGAGTGGAGCCACTGTGTCTCTGGTTTCAGACAACAATTGAGACATCACCCTGCTCCCTGGGTCAGTGTATGCAAAAGGTCTTAGGAGAAGGTTACTGGCTTCCCACCTGGAGTAAAATCCAGAAGAAGGTCAAGGCTCCTGCTGAATGCTGGTTAGAGGTATCTCAAAGCCCTAGAACTTACCATACATGACATAAGGGCAAAAAGAGTGAGAAGTTGACTCCATTCCTGGAGGAGTGATGCGAGTCATTTTGTCAAAGACTTTTCTCTTGGTTATCATCCCAGTCATGAACTAAAATTCTGTACTCCTTTGCTTTCCCTCTGCATCCTATTATATCCTTGCTCTCAGCAATCTAGACCATCATCTGTTCACTCTGGGATACAGAGTACAGAGAAGTTCTCCAGGCTCTAGCACATTATAGTACATCTAACATAGGAGTACTCCTACATTTATTACATGAAAAAATGAACAAATGATTATCCTAAAAGAGTCTTGGAAACTGCATTTCTCTTCTGTTTTCTTGCCTTAGAATCCTCCACTGTGGTCTTGGGCAAAAATTTCTATCCACATGATAGGAAGTATACAGTGGTGAGGAAGACTTTGTATGTTAAGCCCAGCCGCTGGGTTCAAACTTTGCCTCTGCCTCAAGTAACTGGGCAGCCTTGGACACTTACCTAACTTCTGAGGCTTGACTAGCATATCTGTACAACAGAAATATTAATATCTGTCCCCCTCAAAAGAATTAAAGCTTGGCAAATAGTGATTTTAGACCTAAGTATGAATGCCCAGTACCCTGTCTTGGCACCTTTCCTACTCCATGGCCTCTTTCCATTATATTGTAGTATTTGTCGGCTAAGACTACTTGAGCTGGAGTGACTAAAGGGGTGTGTGCATGTTCTTAAAAGTCTGAAGAAAAAAGGACTATGACTAAGACACTCAGAGACTCGTCAGTTTAATCCAAAGACCATGCTTTCCCCTTGTGGTATGGCTATCTGGCAATGAGCTGTAGTCAGAAGATGGCCTTATCCAGCAAATTTTCTGAGAGTATACCATCCAGCTCTCCATAATAAGACTAAAACTCCCAGAGAATGTTCCAAGGAAACTGCCCCTCCCTGCTTCACTGCTTTAAAGTCATTCCCAGGCCCATGCAGCTCATCAGCAAGTGGCAAGCAGGGCAGTAATTAGACACTCTGCTGAGCCCTGCAGTGGCGATTTGAATAATTGAGAACATTTCAAGTCTTGGTGATGGAGGGAAAAGAGAGGCTAAAATAGAACATCTCCCTGGTTAATAGCTAAGTAACCTTGAGCATCCCAATAGGTCGAAGGAACAGGGTATGGCCCAGGCCAAGGGGCCCCTCCATGCCTTGAAACATTAAGATAATGTGTTCTGAGAGGCTCAAGCAGTATTCCTGGGAGCTCCCTCCCATATATGTCTACAATCCATGCCAAGAATTAACCCCTCAGCAAGGACACCAGCTTTGATAAATTTGCATCTCTACCTTGTGTCTAATGAGTGCAACCTGGCACTTCTTCCATGGACACCATGAGAGGCAACCTCCAGGTTTAGTTTCAAGGATGGCCAGTTGCTGTTTCAGAAGTTTGTTAGGTGATTGCTTCTTTGTGTCACCCCTGGGGTCATGATTTTTTTTTAAGATGATGTCTTTATAAGACAACAGTATTAGCCATATCCTCCAGTATGGAAAGAGGCTTTTATCTGAGAGATTGTTTCAGTTTTTATTAATCTGAGAATCCTAGCTACAGGGTAGTGGAATGAGATTATCAGTCAAGGACCTTCCAGGTCCAGAACTCCATGAACTTATCCAATCCTTGGATTCTTATTCCAAAATCAATGCCAAATACTGGGTAACAAGGGTGTAAGGACACTTGAAAGTGCAGATGCCTTTGGACTTTGCGTGGAGCCTTTCTTTGGTCTTTGTGTGAAGCAGGAAGGACTCCCTGGAAAAGGATGGACAGAGGGTTTCAGGTATGCGATATAGGATCCGCTGTCTCTCTGTGCAGTTCAGTCCATTGCCATCACTCATCTGCATAGTGGAAAAGCCACACCACCAGGACTAGACTTTAGAGGGCCTTCCAACTCTACTTTGAGAAGCATCTACCGTTGTCCTCAGTGGCCCACTGCGGACATCGATGTTGCCAAGGGAAGTCACGGATGCATGAGCAGCCACAGACTGGGGAGGAGAGATATTTACTCACAACTTCTGTATTGTCAGATATCTCAGGATTCTGGATCTTGAGTGGTTTGGTCAGTGAAGTTCACAAGGCATAGTGGTAGCACTTGAAATAGCATAATGGGTCTTGGAGAATGAGCAATTCAGTTCAACTCAACGATGTCTATTAAGTATGTACTATGCATGTATCACTGTACAGACAACATTAGCCCTTGCCTGGAAAGATTTAATCCAAGTCCCACTTGCTCATCAGAAAAAAGTGTATATACTGAGAATTTTTGTGCTAGGTCTACAAGGGGCCCAATTATGACCTGGTAATTTATATGACCATGTGGCAAGGGCCAGGTGAGAAGTATGGTTTATTATGAGGGGCAACTGAAGGACAGCTGTTTCTGTCCGTTAGGGATGCCAGCTTCTTTCAAAGGGATAGAACTTTCAAAAAGGCCATTTGGGTTTCTTCCCACTCAGAGCTATATATATTATATATTTTTTGAAAATTGGTCTGAGCGGGTATTCTAAGAATGATGACATGATTGCTACATGAAGATTATGGAGAGATTTCTGTTGTCTTCTGAGACACAGATGTGATGTGGCAACTCGATCCTTAGTAATGGGCTTTGAAGGGGGAGATGCTTAGGGAAAATGGACAAGTTTACAAGTTTACTGTGGTGCAGAAAGTAGGTGGTCTAGAAAGGGTTAGAACATGACCTGGGCTCTTGATTTTCCTGAATCTAACTCTTCTTTTAATATCAGGTGATATATGTGTGATAAAATCTAACTGGTAGCTTTCAACCACAGCAGCTTTGCCCCCCTGGGGGACATCAGGCAATGTTTGGAGACATTTCTGGCTGACACACCCTGGGAGGGGGACAGAGGAGGAGGAGTGCTTCTTTTTTTTTTTTTTCTTGTTTTCTTTATTTATTTGTCAGAGAGAGAGAGAGAAAGCACACAAGCAGCAGAGAGGCAGGCAGAGGCGGAAAGAGAGGCAGGCTCCCTGCTGAGCAAGGAGCCTGATGAGGGACTCAATCCCAGGACCCTGGGATCATGACCTGAGCCGAAGGCAGCGGCTTAACCCACTGAGCCACCCAGGTGTCCCAGGAGGAGTGCTTCTAATAAAAATGCTGATAAATGTCTTACAAGGCCCATGTTAGCCCCCCATGTCAGAGAATTCTCTGGACAAAAATATAAACTGTGACGAGGTGGGGGAAGTCTGGCTTAAATCTTTCCAAGCCCCTGCTGACCTGTCATGATTGAAATTATAACCTGAACCTCCCTGCCACTCTCCCACAACCCATCTGTGCATTCGAAAGAAATTAACAGAAGGAAGTCTTGAAATTTCATTATAGGAAATACATTCTATGAAGGAAAGAAAAAGAAAGATGTGGAGACAGGAAGGGATTGGAAAGAAAAGAAAAAGGAGAAGGAGTTTTAAAGTAGGTGTTCAGGTACATGGGTGGCTCAGTCGGTTAAGCAGCTGACTCTTGATTTCGGCTCAAGCCATGATCTCAGGGTCTAGGGATGGAGCCCCGCATTGGGCTCCACATTCAGCTGGATGTGTGCTTGAGATTCTTTCTCTCCCCCTCCCTTTGCCCCTCCCCCACCTAGCATTTGTGCACTCTCTCTAATACAAATAAATTAAACTTCAATTAGGTCAAAGAATCCTAAAATCTTTGGGATAAAAAACATTCAAGGGAGCATATTTTATCCCACCTTAAAAATATCACTGAAATGGTTGTCACTAGGAAGTTGAGTAACAGCATAGGTGGAGTGACAGGAGAGCACCATGACATAGAGCCGGGCCCTGCCTCAAACCATAAACATGTGTATGCTTTTCTTGAAACACTCATCTCAATCCAATATTCAACTTAGGGGCTACCTCACACACTGTGCAAGCTACTTTCACTCTCAGCAAACCAGGGTCCCAGCTCTCAAGATGGTACAGGATCCTACAACCTTTGCACAGATTTGGACTTTCCCAAATTTCAATCTACCTTTAAATGCAACACACTTCTCTACTAAATAATGAATCCAGATAAAACAAGGGCATTCATGTTTTATACTTTATTTGAGAAGAGACCCTACATAAACTATGTCAGGAGGATACAGGTCTACACACGATTTCATCAATCGATAAATGGAGTCGTTAACATAACATTGAAGATATGATACCATGAGGAAGACAGACATATGACCAAGAAGTATTTACAACTCTCACATATGATATATTTATATTGGAAATGGATATATACATATATACATGTACATGTGCATATACATACATATGTCCATACATACACACACATATATACATATATATGTATAAAATGTTTTTAAGCAAAAACCAAGAGAAGAGTTTGCCTTCTTGTAGCAATTAACCATTTGAATGAAGAATGGTTGGTTTTCATTAACGTTATGGTGTTAAATCTCTGCCCCCACATTTAACTTCAACACTGATAAATTCCAATGGAGACACATGTTTGCCTTGGGATGGAAGCATGAGGGTGAAGAATGGGGTGATGGGTATGGGGCTGAGTGAAGGACATGCACAATGGGAGAAATGACCTTTGGTGATACCATTAAATCATCCTTTTGTATTAAACATAAATTATTAATACAATTTAAAAAAATAATTTTCTGTTTTCTTTTGAGGTTAGGGAGGAAAGCAGGGTGGGGTGGGGAATAGAGAAAGGGAGGGCACTTGCCTTTTTAACACGTCCCTTAATCAACTGAGAACACATCCCCCTACCCCGGGGCCATCTTACCAGGTTAGAATCCATATTTATTTTTCCATAAAAGACAACTTTACATAAGAATTATATTTAGACCATGAGCCTCTTTTCTGAAGGCAAATACAATCATTTTAACTAAATTGATTCTCTAAGACTTGCTTGGATGCAAATAAACTTAGTACAGCCAATGGATTTATTTGTCACAAAGGAAAAGAATGGAAAAAATAGTACCTCATGGAAGGGATTACTATTAGTAAAACCCAGTGTACTAAAACCTCAGCCACCCATTTTAACAACTTTGAGATCCAAATGATGGGAAACAAGCGTGATCAGTGCTTTCTAGTGGCCTGGGGGTAAAACAAGGAGCATGATGGAAAATTTCTAAGTCATTAAACAGGACTAAGGAACAATCCACTGAGATTAAAATAAATGATGTAAAGTCCAGGTGAACACACCTCAGCTCTGCCACTGTCAAGGTCTCCACCATGAATCATGGCTAGGCTGTAAATAGCCACTGTTGAAGATTTCCCAAGCCATGCCACATTTCCCCCCCTAAACTCTGATTAAGATTAGCTTGACCTCAGAACAAGAGTGTGCATGTACCATATGTCCTCATGCCATGTACACCATTGTTCAGCAGTTGCCATAATCCAAGTAGCGTTTCAGATGTCCAATATATTTATATAAACATTGGAAACACACACAAACACATGGGATCAGACAAGATATAATCACTTTACATATATTTAGTACAGAAAGCTTGGGGACAGGAGTGAAAATCAGCTATAGCAGCACCCAAACTTCATTTGCAAAATTCTTCTCTGAGAATATAACACCCTAATAGTGCACTAAAGTAGGTACCAGCTGATTTTCCAGATATTGAAAGTTTGCTGCACAACATCAGCCTAAAGATAAAGGGACATGTAATGTCCAGTAGGAAACAAATCAGTGTACATCATTTACACGGCAATAAATCCTTCATTTCCCTTGAAATAAGATATGTAAAGTAGCACTTAGTTTAATACAAGTTTTGTTCTGCTTTAGACCTAGCTGTAAAAAGCCATTCATGCAAAAAATTACCTCCAGTTTTAGCTGGATGTTTAAAGGACACTTCTCCTGAAAACAAGTCCCTTTCACACAGGGAAGGGGGAAATAATCCCACTCAAGACAGCCAGTGTTGACTGACAGTAGAAAATACAAGACTTTGGTGTTTGTAGGGCATTTGCCTTAAGAACCCAGAAGGAGCACTGAGCTCGCCTCCCAAGTAGGCAGAGGGCTAGAAGTGCCCTTGAATGTTGTAGGAATTTTCCAGAAAAAGTACTGAGAACCTCCATACAATTTTATTATCTGGCCTGTTCCCTCTTGAGGCTCTCATTGGCATTACCTCTACATCTAAAGACGTCTGCTTCCATATCTCCAGTCTCAGACCACATTCCTCCCTGGCCAGTGGATCATCTGTTTCCCACCAGTCAATCTGCAACCTCTTCCTCTCTGTTCTAAGGAAAGAAAACTTCTCTTATTGAGCTTTCCTATAGCTTTTGGTCTTCCATTGACACATTCTTTCTAAACTAAGATTGTTCCTTGATTTCAATATAAAACAAAACTCCTCCATCCTCAAGGACTCAAAGAGAGAATGTTTGAACCTGCTCTCCCCTGGTTGTCACAAAAATAATCTAGAGGAACTCCTGGCATGGCAAGTGTGAGCACTGGAACGGGACACCCTCAAGAGGACAAGGATGGAGGGGAACAATGGCTTCTCCTCAGACCCACTGCAAGGTTAAAATCCACAATTTCATTGAACTTGTTTCTGTGATATCTGCTTCTAGCCTGCTGTTACCTACCACTTGATTTACCCTAAAAAGAAGCTCTTATGGTCATAGAGCACTAAATGTTATGAATTATGATAAGCAACACTGAAGGTTGGGGGGCGCAGTAGAAGAGAGGGTATGGGGGACTGTTCAGAGCCTTGGATGCTCCAGAAGTAATTGAAATGGAGTTTATTTAACATCTGTGAAATAGAAGACAGTATTTAAGATGAAGTCTGCAGTGACTGTCTTGCTTTCCCAGCCCTGGGGCCATCCTGACAAAAGTGAGGACACAGGTGATTAGTTGAGAGAAGACAATGCTACCTCTAAGAGAATCTGTGCACTATTGTGCTCAATGACAGCTGGCCAATCACAAGACAGAGTGAAAACATTTGCTTCTGTTATGCTCATTTTCCCAGGGCACCCCTTCAGTCTGGCAAGATGAAGGCTTCAAGGAGTCCATTTGCAGTGTTAAAGGCAAAGTTAGCTGCTGAACAGGACTCAGGACCGAAGGGTGGCTGCCAGCATTCAAAGCAGTGCCCCATCTTGAGTGGCTTAGCCTACGAACAGCATCCCTGCCCCCTTTTCTGTCCCCAAAGCTCATAGCTTCTGTTCAGCTCCTGTGAAAGATTGCCTGCAACACACATGGTATGAAACGTAGACTCATACGTTGTGGGAACTGCGCAGACATTTTTTAAAGGAAGCAATCGCCAACATCAGTCCCCCTTGTGGGACTTTACAAGTCAATGGCGCCATGTGAAGATTTTCTGCAGGGGCTTCCTCTGCCAAAGCGTGCCCTCCATTCACATCTAAGTGTCTTTCTTTCCACTCCTCTGAGCCAGGAGACCTAACTGTGTTAGTCCAACCCCCATCTTTTGTTAGCAAGTTGAGAATGTGACAGAAACAGCTAAGCCACTAGGCTCAGGACAAAATAAAAGATGTAAGCACCGGAACTTAGGAATAAAGTCTTGCAAGTTGAAGCTGCAATGGATAAGAAGGAAAGGAAAAATCGACCCTTCCTTGCCTAGAAGGCCAATGAGGACAGAAGGCCTCGCTTCAGTGGAGGGAGGTGTTTGCTGTCCCTGGTGCTGAAAACAGATACCCAGGCATCACTGAACTGTGCCTTCATCAAAGTGAAAACTCTTTCAGCAGAGGCTGACTTTAGATGGCAGCTCCCCAAAGATGTTTCAAGCTTCCCTTTTTATGCCATTTTAAATGAAAGTAGCCCTGGAGTGACCCTAGTTTTCTTGCAGGACAGAGTTAATGCATTGCCGTAATACTGGTGGGGAAGCTCATCCAAACTACCTTCCCATTCAGTCCCTACTAGCATATTCCCTCATGTGATTCAAGGACCCCAGCTGTTAGAAAAGAAGGCTACAAATGGATGTAGCATGAGGGGCTGCAGAAATTGCCTACTGACTTCTTTTTCCCGATACTGATTATAGACAGGAAATTGATTTGGTTTGCTGTGATTAAAAGCTCCTGAAGGAAATATTTGGGTAAAACTTTACCACATACAGGAACATGGATCCCTGAATTCCTCTCCACCCCTAATTTTAGTGTCACATTCTGAGAAACTGGGCAGAGCTTTTACTATGCTCAAGAGAAGGTCCAAACACATAATCATAAGTGCTTCCTAACTGGCCCCACTCCCCCTTTCAGCCAACACACACACACACACACACACACACACACACACGCACAATCTCAGAAAGTAAAACCTACTTGAGAAAGAACATGATTCTTCCCTTAACAGTGCACAAATCTTTGCCAGAGAAAGCAGGACTGCTGTTTTCTCTCACATTCAAAGTGAGAGTTCTCTTGTCCCGACTTGCTTCCTTTTCATTGTATTTTGACAATGCCCTTGAGCTTATCCGCTATGGCCCACACATATAAACAAGAAGGGTCTTTGATTCTGTGGGGCCACAGAAAATTAACATGGGTCATTTTCAGTTGCTTCCAACTCCACTGGGCTTGGGGGAGACTTTGCTTTCAGACATGAACTATAATCAATCTTTTCCAGCCTTGAAAAGGAAATATCCCGATGGCCCCCCAAGAAAGACTAAATGCTCCAAGAGAGGAAAATTTAAAAAAAATTAAAATAAGTTCATGTTCTTGTTATTACATCAAATTTTCCATATCCAGTGAGTTATTTCTCAAACAGTACCTCTGAAATTCTTAAATAATCATCCTTGTCACTAGGAAGTTACACACTGAAACGGCTTTTTCAAGGCAGGCCTTCACAGTACTGTGAAGGAGGTCATCTCCTCGGGATTATCAGAATGAATTATGGAACACTGCCCTGAACCAGCTTGCCTCCTCCAATTTCACACCATAATTTAAAATCCTAGTCATAACCCAATTTGGATTCTCATTTCAAAGAAAGCTGAAATGCTCTCTGTCTGCTGGACAGCTACAGGGGGAAAATCATCTGGACAGAGTTCCAGCATGGAGATGTGGCTTTTCTATACAAAACAAACAAAAATTGAGCCCAAGGTAAAAAGAGAAAAGAGAAGCCTCAACTTGAGCAAAGTATGTGTGGATCAGTTAGGATTTCAGGTATGTTGCTTTATTCTGATTCCTCTCTCGAGTGAGCAAAACTTTTTTTTTTTTTTTTAAATCATGCAAAGCTCTTAGTTGCATCACACCTGGTTGTGGCTTGAAGATCTAACGGAAATCACACTCCAAGGGTTTAACTTGCCAAGTAGTCACCATTGCAAGGTACTTAAAATAGTGGCTGATGTTGCAAACACCTGGAATTTTTTTAAGGGCTGTAAATGACTTCACTGTTGTAACCTTGGCAATCTGGCCTGGGGATTTACTGTTGGGAGGGGGGGGGGTTCATTTTCTGTTAGATGCATTTCTCAGTGGGAATCCCACTCACACCTATTTGTTGGTGCTCAAGGCTATCAGAAGTGTGGTTGAGCATTTGGTCTCCACTCAGGCAGTTCATTCCATCTTAAGGTTATTTCCCCATGTGCAAAATGCTGGCCCCAGAATGAACGTAATTCTGCTTCAGGATCATTATCACTTCAGGTGCTTCCTGCAAGATTAGTTTTACCACCCAATTTATAATGGAAGCTTCATATAGTCTTCAGTTAAAAAACATTACATTTAAATCTACAGAATCTCATAAAATCGACAATGGATGATACGGAGTTAAATGCAGCGAGAGATGCCATTTTGCTGTAAAACGTTCAGGGTTCCAGGCCCTAGAAAGAAACCTACCAACAATCGCTCTTCAATGACAAAGCCAAATGGGTCGACCATGCTCTTTCTGCTGTATTTTTGTGAAGGTATTCTCCATCTCTCGATGCTCCATGGTCATTCAAAGAGGAACACGCCACTGCTATAAACGAGAAACCAGACTGCCAGAGGGATTTAAGATATTTTAAAAAAAAACCTGATTGCACAACCTCAAAACAAGGTACGTTCCAGAGCAGCTCACAGCTCAGCACCAGCACGCCTCTTTGCAACCCTCACTGCCAGAGAGCAGGTTTTACCCATCGAACACAAGGGGTCCTGAGACACTCACAGAAAACTTGGACAGCCATGACCTCATTGGTGCTCATTAGCACCCTCTGTGACAGGAAGCAGGTTGTTAGCACCTTTTTTTTTTGTTATTGTCTAAGAAACTGAGGCACAGAAGGGATAATGCTTTCCAGCAGGAAGTAGAGCTTAGAGGTCCACTGTCTCCTTTGCCCATCGTCTCCCTCCACCACACTTGCCATTTTATCATAGACTGTATTTAAAATAGACCTGTCTTTTCTAAAGAAATAAAAGTGAAAAAAATTAAAAATTGTATTGAAAATATTAGAAGGAGCCCAGAAAAGAAAACAATATCAAACCATTCCCCAGAGTTATGAAAAAAAATTTATATATATATATATATATATATATATATTTTTTTTAAGTAGGGGTTGGGTTAGATATGACGAATCTGTTCTTAATAAATGTGGATAGTCAGTCACATAAAACATACTGTGTTTTCAGAGCTGTGTCAAGGACAAAGCTGAAGCATCTGTCACTACATAATGTTCTGTGGAATAGAGGGCCTAGTGGCCCAATGATTTCTTCTCCCTCATTGTTCCCTAAAGAAGGGAGCATGTTCTCAGGTTCATTTCTATTCTTATGGTATAAACCTTTCTTGTGCTATCACAGTAAAGATCTCATTTGATAGAAAAAGCCTCTTATCCCCCCTCAAGATTTAGATGCTACAAATCTCTGTGTCAATATTATAGCCACTCCAGGAAATAAATAAACACTCAGACATGTGGGGCTCCTATTCATAAGGGCAGAGGACACTCACACTGGTGGGGGCCTGGGAAACAAAAAAGAAAACCATGGTTTATTATTTATCATGTCTGAAACCATTTATCAGTATATTTAACCACCAGGAAAAAAAAAATAAATTTGAAAAAAGCCAGAGAAATTTGAAGGAAAAGCTGTTTGTAGCAGGCTCTCCTTTCCCAACCCAGCCAGAAGGAAGGAAGGGATGACTTCAAAAAGACAGACTTCGGCATAATAATAGGCTTGTTGTCCCAGAGTCTCTTGTGCAAGAGCCAGTGATGAGGTGTTAATGAGGAGCTAATCACTTGGTCCACAGAGCTGGAAAGAGGCTGGTGGATGGCTGTGAGAGTGTGCTGCTTGCTGCTCGCTTCTCCAGAAACCTAGACTCCATCACCAGTGGGGCTGATGCTCAGGCTAGGAAAGGGGAAGCTGGGGCTGCAGGGCTTCCCCAGACCTACCAGAGAGAAAAGCTGGCCTTTAAGGGGTGGCATCAGGGACAGCAGAAGGACCAGGGGAGTTCAGAGTTTGGATGGCTTTCCACACACAGCAGGTACAAGAGAAGAACTGACTGCAAGATGGAAAGGGGGGTGACTCCGGAGGGTGGGAGGTGTGCACACTTGAACTCAAGGGGACTTGAGAAGGTATGCTTTACCTTCTGATGGCTGCTCAGCGCCTGTGGGCGAAGCAGATGGGCTTGTCCCATCACAGGATGGGACACTCCCCATCACTGGGCCAGAGAAGGGGCGAGTCTGCAACTAGCGGCCCCTTGTACCAAGGACACTTCCACCTCGGGCTGGAGAACTGAGGTGACTTGTGCACAGTCACCCACCAAGTAACACCCAGTCCAGCCTGCTCACTTCTGACCTCAGACACCTTCCGTGTCCTGCAGAACATCTAACCTTCCCAGGGAAAATCAGACCCTTGCCCAGCAATCTCTGATTCAATCTGAATGTTTGAGTTGTCTACCTAATTGCTCCGGCTCCAAGGTAGTTTCAGGAATCTGCTGGAACTGGTTCACATTGCTATCTGTATTTAGCATGCCTTCTTCAAGCCAAATTCAGTGCTTCCCCACCCCCACCCCTCAAAGTTAATTAAATAAAATCCACACTTAGATTCGGTCTGGTTTTCCGTTTCTCTGCGAAAACTAGTCCAACCTTTAAATATGAAGGTTCTGAAAATGTGGGACTTAGTCTCCTTTGAAAAAACCCTAAGTCCATAAATGGTCCACAGTGGAGAAAGTCAAAGGCTGTGTGATATTTTAAAAAAAAAAGAGATGAGCTGTAGATAAGTTTAAGAAGCCACATGCTGGGAGCACATGTATTTGCACTCACAGGCACACGGTGCTCAGCGGAAGAAACACAAAGGCCACACTGGCTTGTTAGATCATGTTGGTGCAAGAGGAGTATAGACGCATTTGAGGGAGGGCACGCATATGTATGCGTGTACACAAGTATCATAAGCAATGAAAATGAAAGATGAATGTCGTTTGCCCTATGTGAGCTTGAGCATGAGAACAAAGCACAACTCATAATTGCTTTTAATAAAGTCACCCAGAGGCTTTGCCTCTATATGATTGTGACATTACTTGGCCCAGAAATCTATTTTCTCCCGTCAATAACCACAACGTCCTTGAGCTGAAAGCTTTCATTTCTCCTAAAGAAATACCTAAGAACATACAAGGAGATCGTTACTCATATTCAAGGCAAGAGGCAAAGTAGGAAAAACAATTTCAGAGAGAATCAGAGTCGTCAAAACCCCAGAGAAATATGTTCTCTGGACTTCACCGTATTCTAAAATCTCGCGGTAAGTTTCCCAAGACACCTGTGATGACGGGGGGGGGGGCACTCTAAGGAGTCGGAAGGGGGAGGAGTTTGAATCTGCGCTAATGGCCTTTTCTTAAGACTTTTCATGTAATGAATAGCCTTCACTTATAGAGAAGTTGTAAATTCAGCTTTAAGATTCCTGCTGGCTGAAGGATTTGGGGTCGTACTGGAGCCCACCACCCCATATGGAGAGAGCTGACAAGCCGGGGCTTGGAGGACAGGTACACACTCTGTCCCACCTAGGAGAAGGAGCTGGGACTGCCTCTCTCATAAGGAACACAGGAAACACCTGCACAGACCCAGAGCAAGTCCTTTGTCCATTAGAGCCCATCTGGCTGCCTTGCCGATCTGTGGCACCCACACCTAGATTTGCTGGCCTGGAGGAGGAAGGCGGGAAAAGCAGGTTCCCTGATGCTGGGCGCACTAATTCTTCATAAACCATTTCACTTTGTGCAACATTGAGATACGCTGCGAAGCTGTTTGTCATCCGCAGACGGGCTTTCATGCCTCGATGTGCAGTCCCCTCAGGGAAAACCGAGACAGTGACAACCACCGTCCCTCCTGCTGAGCAGGAAGCCTGGCTCAGCACTGTGGTCAGAGAAAGGTCGAACTGCCTCTCCTGGGATCAGATCCCTGTCCTGGCTTTTACCCTCCTGCGGGCTGAAAGTTCCTGGCTGGAGGGAGCAGTGGGTGGGGATGGGCTGGGGGATTTGCTGAGGGTGGGCCACGGAAAGTTCCAGATGGGATTTGTGAAGATACAGGACCTGCATCTCAATGAGCTTTGCAGTAAACTTCACCGCACAGAGGTTAATCTAGATGTCAGCATCGTCTGACAGCACCAAAATTACTCCAGGGCAGGGCTCCTTCACAAGTCTTAATATAACAGTCCATTCCATCCTGCCTGCAGGAAATGAAGGTTTTCTGCTTTGTGTGCCGAATCATTCAGCGCCAATTTTCTCACTGTTTGAAGTCCCAACTGTTTGTGGTCCTGGAATTCACCTCACATTAAGACTTGCATGGAGTTTGAGAAGCCGGATTGTCAGTCCCATGGAAGCAAGAGGATAGAGCCAAAGGGGAGGAACAAAAGAAAAAAAAAAAAGAAGAAGAAGAAGGAGAAGGAGAAGAAGAGAAAGCATAAAAAGCATAAAAATGAAAGAAAACCTTGACTGAGATTGACTTTCTTCTGCAGAAAGCAGAAATCAAATCGCCTGGACCGGGTATATTTAGTCACTCCAGAGGTGGGCTCAGGCACATGGGCTGAATGTCACATAGCCGTTAAGTAGGGACAGAGCATGAGGCTTCTCGGAGAAACACACACGACACGGAAGGGAGCTATTTACTATACTCTTCTTAAATGAAGGAATAACTACCAGACCTAGACTTGAGTACTGACCTTTCTCGCTGGGCTTTTGGGAAACTGCATCTAAAAGAACGTCAGAAAATACATCTGGGCTCTCAATCTTCCTTTGGACTTTGGGGAAGGACATCTAAGTCAGCCGGTGTCTAAAGTGAGAAGAAGCCAACCCTTCTCAAAATACGTCAAACCAAAAAGCAAGACCCCTGAGTGCCAAGACATTTCTCAGAAATAGATGCCCAACAAGACTTTCCTCATCTATTATCTTGTTACATCTAGATATTTCTAGCTTTGTTGGCCATGAGTACCTCTTGCGAGCTATGAGCTTGGGCCACAGCACTGCGCACAAAGCGATGATTACCTTGGTGGTTAGAAAAAATTAACAAGCTTACTGTCCTGCCTCTCTGTAGGATGGGAAATAGTTCAACGCACTGGGTTAAGACATCATCCCTACTGCAATATCAAACCAGACCTTGTCTTAAATTTGGAACATAGTTAGCTGAAGAGGAAGGGGAATCTGGTTTTTATTACTCTGATCAAGAATTCCAAGTATTTTGAGAGAACTTTCAATCTCCACGGATCTCCTTGTGAAACCAGAATGTGTCTATGTTGGCACACTGAGACTTGGGCCAGAGAGATCTCTTGTTGCAAACTATAGAATTTTGGGGGACAATCAAGGAAACTATGCTAGAGAAGATTGTATCAGGGAAACAGAGACTCTATCAGAAGCCAAGATTCAGATTCTCAGGGTGGAATAGCCTATGCTCACAGCAAAAGGCCTAACGTCCAAAGTCATGACACAAATATTCACCAAATCCACCAGTCACCTTTCCAAAATAGTATTATCAACATCTCCTATTCTCTCTGTCCCATCCATCCTAGAGGGTGGTTGTACCTGCAGTCCAGGTGAATTCAATGGCGACCCCCAAACGGGGTGTGGTAGAAGTCATTCCTGCCTGGTCATCTATCTGACTGCCAGGAGGAGAGATTCTCAGATGCCCAGAATGTTGTCACCAGCATAATTCACTTCAGAGAACGCCCAAGGATCAAATTTTACAAGATGACAGGTTTCCCAATAACATCTCTGACGAGTTCTCTTAGGCCAGGCCATCTCTGGGTATCTCATTCTGGAGGATTGTAAGGCTCGAAGAGAATCAAGGAATCCATTTGCTGACTCCAAGCAGACTCTCACTGAAGCCAGCCCAGTTAGAGATATAGATACAAGCATACAATTTCTAGGGCCCTACACTTCCACTCAGATGATGCTAATGGTCAGTTCATTCAGCAATCCCAAAGCATTTTCTGGAGTCTATACTGATACCTTAAAAATGATACAAAGACTTGGAATTTCCCTTTAAAACCTATTAAGCGTTGGCCAAAACATTTTATTTGGTATCAGAGAAAAGTTTGGCGCGCCAGGGACCAAAAACAATGTGGCTACAGCACCGAGCCCTGGGCTGCAGATGTCCTTTCTTGCTCTAAGGCAAATACCATGGAGTGTTCTAGCTGGTCGGCTCTGCCAGAGCTGACGATAGCCATCCCAGGGGCATTTGAGGGCAGTCCTCTAGACCTTGGGCACAGGTCTTCAAACTTCTTCACCCAAGAACTATAGATATTTCTTTACTCCAGGCTGTAAGCAAAGCACAGGGAAGGTCCCAAAGCCCAAATTGGCCCTGAAATCACCCCACCTCCAATGAGATAATTCTGCTGCTGTTTGGTTTGGGAAAAAGGATGCCATTCAGTGTTCCGGAAAAGGACTTTGGTGAAGAGTTCACAGCCTAAAATCCTGCCCTCTTTCCAACTTCTTACCCTCTTGAAATAGCATGTGTGGACATGTATCTTTTGGTTTTTGAGATCAGACTGCCAGTGGCCTGCACGAGAGTGGGGCGGGCCTGTCTCTCTAATCATTTCTGCCAGCCTAGGGCGTGTCAGTGTTGAATGGAGAAGCCAGCAAGCTGAGGAGGAGAGCCTGCAGAAGTCAGTCTCGGGGTGGGGGGCGGGGCAGGCCACAGCTGGAGAGCTGGTGGGCCTGGCCCCTTTGCCCCCCAACAAGCAACCTTCCAACCTAACACTCATGGCGTCTTCCCTGTTTGCCTTCTACAATCAATTTCTCGTCCTCAGTAACTTTCCCTCCTCCCCTTCTTTACCTGCCTTTCATTTTCCCTCTTATTTCTAATAAGCAAACAAAACAAACAGAACAGTTGGGACCAGGATTTTTTTTTTTTTTTTTTTTTTAACTGAGAGGGACCTTAAGGATATCTCTTCTAACCTCGTAAATGTCTGGGGTGAGAAATCTGGTACTCTGAGAGATTTGGGGACCGGGCCAACGTCACCTGGGAAACCAAAAGCAAAGCCCAACAGGCTCTCCATGCCACTGCATGCTCCCACCCAAGCTCCCGGGCGTCCTCTGTGGTCTGGGCATACCTGACTCCCTTCTGCTTCTCAGTGGAGTCTTACACAGCCTCAGGATGTCAGCACTCCCATTGGCGATGATTTCTTATAGTATTTAGCACCAAAAATATTTGCACTAGTATGTTCCACAAAGTAAGCATCGCTAGAGAAGAATGGTGAGGTTCAACCTGAAGCCAGGAGGGCCAAGCCTCCTTAGCCACCAGTGGGAAGCCTCTCTCCGGGGACGATCTGGGCATGGTCTGCTGAGGGGAGGGACACAGTCTCTCGTCTGTTAAGAAGAGAAGGTTGAGTGAGTCTTAAGACCCACTCGGGAGCCAAGGATACGATAAGAGGGCAGCATCTGGTTCACATCCAAAGTCAAGAACAGGGAAGACCCTTGGCCATGCCTCCCTACTCCAAGTGACCTCTACAAGCAGGCCACTGTCACTCGGTCCAGGAGGGGATCAGGTGAAGGTGACATGGCCAGGAGGTCAGCCTGGGTGAGCTGGAGTTCCCAGCAGAAGTCACAGCAGGGTCCGCATCCAGCCACACCCTGAGAGCTGCTCTAGCGTGTTTTGTTAAATGGTGAATTTTGACAGGGAGGGGCAAGAGCAGGGTGGACTGGGGTGGCCACACTGGCTGGTGGGATGTCATTTTAAGACTCATTTAACCACAGGAAGCTCTTTGAAAATAAACAGATAAGCAGACCTGGGCCAGCACTTTCTGGGTGGGCAAAGAGACTGGGGGGGGGGGGGGGGGAACGAGACCAGATGTGCCCTGTGGGCCGAGAGTCACCTCAGACATTTCGCACTGTGACGGAGTCACCAAGAAGGAGAGGAGTGTCCCATGGGACCTGTGCGTGTGCAGGTCCACGAGCCCCCAGGGGCAGCGGCCCCGAGGAAGATCCCCCTGGCCTTCCAGGGCACTACCCAGGACCACACAGCACAGTGAGCCCCCGCTGGGAGAATCGAACCATGTCAGACCCTGCAGGGCCCAGAGGTGAACAGAACCTCTCGTTTCACAGACAGGAGACAGAGACACTGGAGAGGGAGCCCCAGCCGCGGCACATCCCCCCCACAGGAGGAATAACATCCTTGGCTTGCCCCCAGGGAGTGCCCACAGCATCTACTCTCTGCTTCCCTCACCCTCCGAAAACCTTTTCACTTTTTGTACCCGCCTTGTCGACGCGTCAACTGTGCGCAGATAGCACAACCCAGGGAGAAAGAAGGCCGGTGCTCCCTCTCCACTCCTCCTTGCTTGGCCATGATCATTCTGGAGAGGCAGACGCTTACGGTGGACACGACGAAGATGCGTCACCATGGGCAGCACGAGGGCCTGTGCAGTCTGACTTTGGTCTCCTTCGAGGCTCCTTAGTCCCAAAGGAACTAGCTTCCCCCTTAGGCCGGGCTGCCTTAGCACCCTGTTGGAAGCCTGGCCTTCCTATTCCCAGCTGCCCCCTGACTTCTAACCCTTTACCCACCTATCAGTGATGAGAGTTCTAGAGACACCGTGAGATGAAGCCACACGGGGCCTGTGTTGGGGAGAATCTGCTTTGGCAGCAACTGGAGCCCTTGAAGCCTCACAGCTACCAGAAGACCCTTCCCCCTCAAAGCCCTCCCTCCATGAGCAGCTTTGGCTCAGGGACCCCACTCAGCATGAGACTCCATACGTAGCTCATCCTGTAATAACAGCCCCGGAAGAGACTCAGAGCCTCCAGGCAGAAAGACAGAGGGATGACGGCCACAGGACAGCAAAGGCTTCCTCTGACGTGGTTGATCCACTGGGCTCTTCTCAAAAGTCCTCAGGGCTGGGAGGCCGGCATGGGGCCAAACCCATGCCAAGCTCTGGATCCCCTCCCAGCCCAGCCGAGCGGCCTCCCTGATCCCCTACCCCCAACCGAGGCCGGTAGTCCCAACACAGCTCTTTTCTATTTGAATAAAAACATTTGTGGGTCTTTAAAAAAAAAAAAAAAAAAAAGGGGGAAGCAAAACCACAAACACAGGATTTAGTCCTGAAGCCCACAGGGATGTCTGTGCTGCCTCTGACCAGGCCAGTCAGGCCACCCACAGCCCCTCACACTGGCAGGGCCGGCCACAGGCCAGTCCGATAGGTAGCTCTGTGCTTGGGGTGAGGGGCTGGGGCCAGTGAGCTGAGATGGGCCTGTCCTCCCTCCAGCAGGAGGGCTCTGGGGGCCAAGGCCACTGCCTTCCAATGGCATTTCCTGATTGTGTGTCCAGGAGGCCCAGGGATCTGCCCGTTACAGCTCTCGCCAGCAGCGGCCAGGACCCCCGCCCAGAAGCCTCCTTCTCACTCTCCGGTCAGGGCTCCGTCCTCATTAAGATGCCAAGCCTGCGGCCCTAGCCGCGCAGGGGACACCTCCCAGAGAAGCCTCAGCCCCTCCCCCACCCCCGGCCAACAAAAGCGATTTTTCAGCCCCTGAGCGTTCGCAGCAAGCTCAAAGGCAGATGCATCAATCCTTCCAGGGGCTGGAAACGTGAGGAGAATGCCAAGGGCCCGGTGCAGGTGCCATCTCCACTGCCGGCTCCGGCCCAGTCCACGGCCTTGCTCTCGGGAACAAGCACTGCCCCACGCTCTTGCTAGTCCTGGCTTTCTTCCCTGGCAGCGAGGTGGCCCTGGGACGTGCGAGAAGCCCAGGAAGTAGGGCTGGAGATGGAGGGCAGGCATGATGAGACACAAACGCCACAGAGGGGCACATGTTACAATGACCTACAAGGAACCAAGTCTCCTGCTGCTGGAACCCTGCTGTGTCCGCACTCATGGGCAGCATGGGGCGCGTTCCCTATGCCCCGAAACTCCCCCAAAAGCCCTCATGTGGGAGGCGGGACCGAGGAGTCTTCCAGTGAGGAAAAGATGGGAGGCAGTGACAGGGAGGGTTCTTCTGTGGTTAAGTCCAGAACGTCCAGTTCTTGAAGTTCAGAGAACAGATGATACGTCTCTTTCCAATGGAGGAAGGAACTTGAGCATGGTGTACACTCAAGACGGAGGTGGTCCATGGTCACCATTGATTGGGGGCTCATTGGTTGTCCAGTGTTTAGTGGTAGATGCCCTCATTGACTTCCAAAAGCATCAGGACTCTACTTTCTAGAATGGACAAATTGGAGAATTGTCTTGAAGCAGAGGAAAGGGGGAAGGTGTGGAGCCACAGTCAGGGGAGATGGGAGGCATTCCAGAGGCCCCTGGGGCGGTGTTACTTCCTGCTATATCCCAAGGGCTACAGTCACGGTCAACCCACGCACCTGTGCGGATCTCAGGGGCGGGGGCGGGGTAGACCACCTGCGTGGGTCATCACCTGCACAGCGGTGATCCATCCCCGCTCCTCTGGTCCCAGCGCAGCAAAGGCCATCTCTGCGTCATCGGGGCCTCCGGCCCCAAACAGTTGGAGCCACAGAACCAAGGGCCCCAGCTTCCATCAAAGGGGACTTCCATTCGTGTTCGTAAGATTTTTCTGAGTTGTTGTTACAGTCTTATGGTTTCTGTATCAGCAGTTTATCTCTGTATAAGAGAAGGTATCTCTCTGTGGATATAGATAGATAGATAGATATATAAATATATATATATATATATGTATATATATATTCGCCAAACTGCCTTACAGATTTTTCTTTCACTTTTTTTTTTTTTTCAGTGTTGTATGTGTAGCAGGCACTTGAGTTTATATGAAGATGTTCGCTTCGGTCAGGATGGAAGAAAGGAGTGTGAGGCGGACGAGGGGCGATGTGAGGCCAGGAGAGGGAGGCCACAGAGTACGCATCCGTGACCACCAGCTGCCGCTAGCCAAGGATGTCCAGGTAGATGGGGGCGGCCTTCCCCAAAGCATGGAGGACTTTGTAGATCTCCTTGATGTTCAGCCGCTGCTGGGGCTCCCTCTGCCAGCACCCCAGCATGACGTCATACACCTCTTTGGGGCAGACCCGGGGCCGCTCCAGCACACGACCTTGGGTGATGCACTCGATGACCTGAAAAAAATAAGGACAGGCAGGACATTAACATCCAAAGCTCTCCTGGACCCTGGGGCTTCCACGCAGCAGCAGGTGGGGACTGCATGAAGGAGTTTCAGTGCAGACCCGGAGTGCCCACCTGCACAGTGGAAGGCTGACTGCAGACAGCACCGAGTCTGCCATCCGCCCTGGGCAGGCTGCTGGCTGGCCGCGCTCACCATTGCCCTTCATGCCCCACCTCTTGGGCCAGGCCTTCACAGACTCCCCCATGCACTCTACCCTGTACTTGACTCCTCTCTAGTCCTGAATCTCATCTGGGTGCCACACGCCAGTGGGGACTGGCACCTGAACTGTCCCTCCCCTCTCATGAGCCTGGGTGACTGTGAGGCCCCCTTGAAGGCACTCTGCACCACCCAGCCCCTCCTTGCCTTCCTCCCCTTAGCTCCCACCCCCTGGCTGGCTCCCTTCCCACTCTCAGCCTCTGTGCATAGCATCAGGCTTCCCTCGAGGCCACCATGCAGTTCCCTTTCTCGGCGAGGCCCTGCGTCCCCTGCTCTTTGCACTAACCCCCGTATTTGGCTTCTGTTAAAGTCCTTCCCATCAGAACTACTGCTCGATTCACCACCGTCCAGTTCAGTGGTCAGCACAGGTCAGTGAAACTGACAGGGCCTCAGCATGCTCGTCTGAAAGATGGGGAGTCAGTGTGTGCCTCGACTACCTCCTGCGTAAATGTAAGGCCCAAATCCGGCCAAGAGCATGAAGCGTGGCCTGACGTTCCACAGGGGAGGCCCTAAGGAGGAGTAAGAAGGAAACAACATATGGCGGGACCAATCCCAGCGGAAGGACCCGGCCCGTAACCCACACTTCATTTCCAGGTTCTCAAAGGCACTTCTTTGCTGACATTGAACTCGTGACTTTTCAAGTTTTCATCTTCCTCATCGGGGATAGGTTTTTCATGTCTCCCTAACCCGATCACTGTGAAACCTTGAGCAACTTACTCCAAACTCCAGCGTCCTCATTGGAGATGGGTTGGAATGATAAAACGTGAGGACTCGTGTCAAGTCAAGGTCCTCCGGTGTCCTTGCCCCTATCCGTCTGTGTTTAGTTGGGCAAGGGAAGTGTCTTTTGTCTCCTTTATCTCCCCATGCTGCCCCCAATAGCGACCCATCTGGGGCATTGTCATGTCACCCTGACCCCAGGACAGGCTGTCAAGCCCCCAAGTGTCAGCACTTTCCTGGTCCTATTCACCCTGGGGTCAGTGCTGGCCCATGAGGCTCGTTTTCATGCCAGCCTGATCGGTCTCTAGCCACTCAGATTCTCCATTCCTATTAGAGCCCTGTTTCCACCCTCCATTACCTTCACCTCCGGGAAAAGGGACCCAGTTCAGACTGCAGCAGCTGCTAATGCTACGATCGAAAGTACTCACTAGCGCCTCCTCTGGTGGGGGGCTCTCTGGCTTGTCAACCTCCATAAGGAAACCCAGGATCAGGAGCTCACAGTACTTGGCTGCTCCTGGCCTCAGAGTGGGACAGACAGGTGGCTGGGGTCAGAAAGCCCACGTCCAGGCCAAAGCCTCACCAAACTGTGCTAGAAATGATCTGAAACACCTTGTTGGCTGCTATGAGCCGGCTTGGATCTCCAGGGCAGATCTCTTACGGATCAATAGTACCATCTTTAATGGGGCCACCAAACCACGTGGAGGCTGTGTGTACTTGTGTGCACGCATGTTTGTGCAGGAGTGTGTATGTGTGCATGTACTCAGGTACATGTGTGCTTGTGTGCTTGTGTGTGTGTGTATGTGTGTGTTTACTACCAATCCCACACCCCAGGAAAACAGCAACAATTCTTTCGAGAAATTCTTTCGAAACACGGCAACAAGTGGGCTCTGATACATACTCTTCTTTTTTTTTTTTTTTTTAAGGTCGTTAAAATGTTTTGTCCCATTTTGGGAAATGTGGTTAAGACTCATTCAGCTTGTGATGGACCGGATACTACAGATTTTAAAGAAATATCTTCTTTTCAGTCTCTGAAACTCACCAGTTAGGAAAGCAAAGAGGAATACATCCCTCAAAAACAAAGACACTTTCTTGAGTATTCAGATAAGATTGCAATATTAAAAGGCCCTTGTGTTCATGTTTTCATAGAAAACAGAAGACCATAAAAATAATTGCAATCTCTTAGAGGTCTGCTTGGTTGAGAATCTGAGCCTATTACTGTCTATTAACTATACTGAATTCTCCAGGGCAACACGAGTCTGGTCCGGACATAAATGAGAACCATCCTGACTGGCTTTGGAGGCAGGAGTCCTGTGACCATGGCCCATGCCTTCTCCGTGCCACAGAAGCTCCCATCTGAGTCTCTGGCCAGTCCTCTCCAGTCTCCCTAGCTGTTTCCTTGCCTTTGCCCTGAATCTCAACAGGTATTTGTGTGGAAAGTGCTGAGTTAATACAGCCAAAGTGCTTAGAACAGTACGTGGCACTAAATGTTAGCTATTGTGAAAATTTGATTACTGATATTATTATTATTATTATAAATCAAAATTATAAAAGCACATAATGTGCTTATTATTATGATGTTTACCATGATGAGACCCTTTATTCCTGGAAGCCCACACATATCAATAACGGGAAAATTTGCCTTCCTCATCCACCCCTGTCTGCCCAATCCAGGCCTGGCAGGCCTCAAACCTTTGGGAATCCAGATTCTTTGGGTGTTTCCATAGATGGCACAATTGAAAAACTCAGAGTTGTTCTTTGTTTTTGTTTTCTGTCTTAGGGAGACATTTGTGATTTTTGAGTGTTGCAGGACAAACAGGACCGTGACTCACATCTCAATTTAGACGTCTGATTTCATGCTTTCTTGACAATTACACCACACTTCCTACAACTCTGATGTTTTTCGTCCTAAGAAGCTCTCCCCTCTTGCTTATGGCTACATTTGCCCACGAGGTCCAAACACCACCTCATGTTCTGCAGGCTGTGTCTAAATCCTGAGATCACTCCTATCTGCCTTCCCTCAGACGGAGGATCCCAGCTACGCCCATTCTGTACCTCTGTGTTCGAGAGCTGGAACCATGGCTGCTTTCCATAGGTGAAGATCTCCCAAAGGATCACCCCGAAGCTCCACACATCACTCTCCGTAGTGAACTTCCGGTACATGATGCTTTCAGGGGGCATCCAGCGGATGGGAAGCATGGTGTGTCCTCCCACCTAGAAGGGGTCAAGACAGAGGCACACGCAGAGTGACCCGTTAGCCAGAATCAGTCATTGCCTGTCTGCACTGTTCGTAAGTAGACGTGCCCTCGATGCCTCTTAGTCTAAGATAGCCATGACCTGAACTTGATGTAACGGGGGTCAGAGGCTCCGTGAAGGTACTGACAGCCAAGGTCTACAATACTGGGGGTTAGCTAGAGTAGCAATTAGAGATACTCCCTAAGGAAGGTAGGTTCCTTGGCATGGAGCTTAGAGAAAGATTGCAAGATGATTTGGGGTGGGAGAGGTTTTAGAATCTGGTACTATAGGGAACCTAACCTCGAAAAGAGGCCCACAGGGAGGTCAGCAGAATCCCTGAGGGAGGTCATTGAGTACCTGAGTATTTGCAGACATCGGGTTGAACTCCTTGGCCAGGGTGATTAAAGCACAGAATTATCCAAGGGCATCCAATCTGTAGAACTGTGACCTGACCTTCTATCTGACGATCCTGAATTTCTCACTGTACCTTATGTCTCAGTGTTTCAAGTGAAGGGGACAGGGAAGTTCCAAATGTATGGAAGACCACATGCTCATAGGAAATCAGTGAAAAAGGCCTGTGAGAAAGGTCTCTTTTAAAATGGCGTAAGGTTGGGGCACCTGGGGGCTCAGCGGGCTAAGCCTCTGCCTTCAGCTCAGGTCATGATCTCAGGGTCCTGGGATGGAGTCCCGAATTGGGCTCTCTGCTCAGCGGGGAGCCTGCTTCCTCCTCTCTCTCTGCCTGCCTCTCTGCCTGCTTGTGATCTCTCTGTCAAATAAATAAATTAATTCTTTTAAAAATTTTTTTAAAAATGTAATGGCCTAAGGAGATCTGTCTGGGGGTCTACAGATCTGACAGTCAAGGACAAGAGGAAGTGACTGACATTCAGGATACCCTTTCCTGAGGAAACATTAGGGAAATCCTCAGGGCCCCCAGCAGGCTAGAGGTATTAGCATAAGTGGAAGAAAATTCACAGCATGTTTTAAAACTCAGGAACTCACTGCATCGTTAGTAAACAGAATATCAGAAATGGGAACTTTTGGCTCGCCCATAGAATTTGTTGTCAGAAAAGTGCTTGCCATTGATAAAAAGAGCTCTCTATAAATTTCCTGATGAACTATTAATTATAAGTTCTCTATGGCGGGTCCGTTGGAGGGACAAGGATAATGAATACCTAAGAAAGAATGACTTATTGGAAAATGGCCAATCTTATTTCTAAGAAGGAAAATGACATTTGCTTTATCCACTTAAAATATTTTAGGAGATAAATGATGATAAGGATTTGCAGAAGCTGTCTTCAACCTGGGATTTTAAAATCAAGACAGCTCTGTGTCATGTGCCAAAGACAAAGGAAGGGGTTTCTTTCAGACAGGCAAAGACTCAGAAAGCTTAGCACTTCTAGTTCTTCAGAAAACAAAGGAGCAGAAATTGAGGATTGCTCCAGAAAAACAGAAAAAAAAAAAAATCTAAAATAGACAATAACTGGGAACATAACAAATAATGTAGAGCATATAAGTCACAAAAACGCAATTTAAATCTAAGTAGTGTTCGCTAATTTGGTAGTAAAATGTAATACAATCACTAATAAAGTCTTCCTGTAAAATAGAGACGTAAAGTAAATAATAATCCCAATAATGCTAAGAGTACTACGACTGTTACTGTTAACTCTACTGCTCTGGAATGAAACCTTCAGGTAATTTCAGCCATCAGTACATAGAAGAACAGGAAGAGGAATCTTTAGAAGCCTGACGAAGGCTTTGCCTTTTAGGGAGGGAAAGCGAGTTTACAGACAGTCATCAATTGTTGATTACAAGAGTTTCAATTTTTAAATTTGCTTGCTAAAAGTTTCAAGTGCCTCCTAAAAGAACAGAAATAGTACATATAGCTTCCAAACCAGTTTTTAGAAAAGAGGACCAAAAATCTCTAACCAATACAAAAAAAAAGACAAAAAAGAGGGACTGGCTAATGATGTTGAAGGCACACTATGAAAAAGAAGCTTAAATAATATCTTTGCCTATCATTTATATATTTTATACAAAGATAATAATAATATCTTTGTAATCATTTGTATGTAATACAGACACTATATCCAAATGGGTTATATTGTCTCTTAAATAAGAGAAAATTTATGTTAAAAAAATAAAGATGTGTGTTATTTAGAAAAGACATGCACAGAAGAAAAGAGCAGAAAATATTAAGAATGAAAGGATGCAAAAAGACAATAAAAAGGAAAAAATGAACAGATATTAAACACGTATATTTGATATACACAATATATGATTTAAATGTATAATATTGAATATATAAAATGCCGCCTATTAACATGTGGAAAAAAATTTAGAATGCCAAGAATTAAAAGGAGAAAACGTAATTTACATCATATTTCAAGATGGCAAAATCCAGCATTACAGTAATTATGAATTATCAGGCTCCAATAACATGGCAACAAAAATGCAAAGAGTAAAAATAGGCTATAAACCAAAGGAAACTGACAAAACTACCATTATAAGTGGAAAATCAAAACACTTCTTTCACAAATGGACAGATCAAGAAGACAAGATAATTGAAGAGACATTTTAAAAATACAGATAATCGGTTTTAATTGATAGCTATGAGCATTGTGATTCTGTATCTTTCAGCCTCCCTGAAGAGTTGAAAATTATTTTCCATTATCTGAAACAATTTATAAAACCAATCACATATTATACCTTCAAGGAAAGCTGAAATACCAAGAGGAAGACCACAGTAAACATAAAATAAAAATGGGAAACATTTTTTGTGCCAAATAGAAGTTCACAACAAAAGAATATTTTTTTAAACTTTCTCTTTGAGCAATTAAAAAACTATTTGATAAAGGAATAATTGAAAATTAAATATAAAACTATTTATTATGATAATTAAATTGGTATTCATTGAAGCCTATGAAATATAGTTAATTTTTAAATTATAACCTGTAAGCACTTATTTTTAAAATAGTTAATAAATTAAAATGTGATTCAACAACAAAGGTAGTAAAGACCTATATGATAATAGAAAGAAAGAAGAAATAAATAACAAAGATAAAATGAAGAATTAGTATAAAAGAAAGCAAAGCAAAACATCCAGCTGAAAGGGAAAAAATTTTAAAAGGAGACTATGTGTACACAATTAATTGGTAGTTCTTTAAAAGTAATATAACCCTTTGGCAAGGTCAGTAAAAGACATAGAGGAGACAAATGTAAAATGTTAAAAATACAACAAAAAATTTGGAAATAAAGGTGTCATAATTGATTTACTAGAAAAAATTAATGAAAAAAGAGAGAAGTAGAAAATTCAAACATGAAAAACAATTACAATTATAGTAAAAATTCTATGCATTAAAAAAGTACAAGATCCAAATGATTTTTTGGGCAAGTTCTGCTAAAATTTTTTATCCTATTTATACTTTTCCAAAGCAAAAAATAAAAAATAAAAAAGTTAGAAACTTTCTGAATTGACTTTCTGTGATTTGAATATTTCTGATGATAAGATCAGTCAAACATAGCATATAGCCTTAAATACATGAAAACAGCCATAGATATTTTATCTATACATGTGTAAAATTATGTTATGAATATAGCCTCCAAATATGAATAAAATATTATATACTGAACCAGCAAGGTATTACAAGAACTCCATATCATAACTCAACAAGATTTATAACAGAAATGCAAGAATGCCTCAGCCCTAAGAAATCTAGTGTTTAATTCACTAAATTAAGAGATAAAAGAAGAAAATCCATCCTTTCAAAAGATGCCAAAAATTTCCAACACATTTTCCTGACTAAATGCCTGAATTCATTAGCAAAGGTAACTTCCTTTATTTAACACACTGACAATTAAATGTGCTAATAAAACTTTAGAAGCACAGAAAAGTATATTCTTTCACTGATTTTACACAATACTGTTGATATGGTCCTAGCCAATGCAATAAAGCAAAAATAAAAACAAGGTAGAAAACTGAAAAGGAAGAGTCAAAAACCGCTGCATACATATGATTAAGACTTATTCAAAGTATTAACTAAAAAGCAATTAGAATCATTACACGATTAAGCCACCCAGATATAAAATGAACCTACAAAAATCAGACTATCCTCATACACCAGTCATAACAAATTCAATGCAAAATAAGATCGTATAATAGCAACAAAAAATTATAATTCCTAGGCATAAACCTTAGCCGAAAACAAACAAGGTCTAGTTAAAGAAAAGTATTGAAAAACATAAAAGATTTTAATATATGGAAAAATATGTCATTTCCTTGAATAGGAAGACTCAGTATCCTAAATCTCTCATTCCTCCCTCAAATTAGTCTGCAAATTCAACACAAGCTAAATGAAAACCCCAATGGAATGATGTATGGAAATTGACAGGATGGTACCAAAGTTTGTCTGGAGGAATAAATACTTGATAAAAATGAAGATCTATTTGAAATAGAACCACAGGGGAGATTTACTCTATCAGATTGCAAAACATATCATAAAACTACAGGAATGAGCACACTGTGTTACTGGCATAGATATAGACAAATTTTACTGATCAATGGAACAAAATAGAGTCCAGAGGCAGACCCATGTATAATATCAGAATTTAATATATGAAATGATGGGTTAGTAATCAAAGTGTTGGGACAATGAACTATTCATTTGAAAAGTACACTTAGATACCTACCTCACACCATATACAAAAATCATTTCCAGATGGATTAAAGAGCTAAACATAAAAACAAAACAATAATAATATTAGAAGAAAACTTAGAATAGTATCTCTATAACTCAGGAGAAGGAGGTCTTCCTAAATAAGACTCACGTTCAAGAAGCCATAAAGGATAGTATTTTAGCGATACAACTTGCAAAAACCAAACACTTGTTGCATGGCAAAATACAAAATAAGTACAGTTAAAAGACAAATGACAGAGGAAATATTTGCAATATATGTAACCAAGAATTAAAATCCATATATCATAAAGTTTTCCTTTAAATTAGTTTTAAAAAAGCAACCCGACCAAAAAGAAAAAGTGCGTAAAGGGTAGAGCAGATGATCCACAAAAGGGCTACGAATGAGCACAAACATACGGAGAGATGCCAGTTAAAGCAACAAAGAGACACATTTTTGAATGTCATATGAAAAAACTTGATACTGTCTAGTGCTTGAAAAGGTACGAAGACAGAGTTATCCTGAAGTGTCTCTGTGGCTTTGCAACGGCTGTCCACACTGAAGATGTTGAGTGCCTTTTAACTCAGTAATTTTACTTCTAGGAGTCTTAGAAAACATTTGCTCCTATAAGCAAAAATAATTGGTGGAAGGAGATGTTTATTTCATTAAATAAATTATTTCATTAAACACATTAAGGACACATTTGATGTGTCATTAAACACACATTTGTAGTGGTTAAAAGGAAAATAGTGGAGTATGTGTAGTGATATGTAAATAGGTCTAGAATACCTTAAATGAAAACGTAAGACATTAAATATATATATATATTAGCATTCTAATTCATGTAAAAATGTGTCTACATAAGCAAGTACATTAAAAGGGAATAAATGCATAGAAAAAGTCTATAAATGCATAGAAAAAGATCCAGAAATAGAGTTATTAAACTAATGTTTCCTCCCGAGAAGGAAGTGAGAGTGGAGTGAGCACTGACCAAAGAGAGAAGCCCATTTCTTTTCTATATGTCCTTCTATGCTGTTTGTAATTTTATCATGATCATATGTCACGTTTAAAATGTTTAAAAACTATAAAAGGAAAAAGCAAACATCTGAGTAAAGGAAAACCAGTGGACCCAATTTATGTATGTTCTGTCTCCAAAGATGATGTGTGTAAAGAAAAAGTAACTTTGTGATAGAATTTTGTAGAATAGCTTATTTGATCTGGTTTCTTGGTGAAAAATAAAATAAAATATAGAAACATTCCTTCTGATGAAAAATTTTAAGTCATAGATTCCTCCAAACTGATGCTGGTATTTGCCTCATTTGATGATTTTTTTTTTAATAAATTCAGAAGAGGTGTTCCAGACTGAAATCTCCAAATTTACAGAGAGAGAGAGAGAGAGAGAGTAATTCAAGTGTGCTGGTGTAAACCTTGATAAGCGTAAGTGTTTGGGAATAAAAGTATTAGAAAGGCATTAAGTGGCTGCAGGGACCCCACTAAGAAAAATTTTATCAAGATGTTCACCACCAATGTGGGTGAAATTTATCAGGCATTCCTCTGGAAGTGGACTAAAATATTTCAAGAGGCCAGTAATCAAACAAAAAGAGCAATAAATCGGGAGTCAGAGGTGCTGGGCTGTGACATGAACTTAGACAAGCATTCAACCTCTTTGAGTTTCAGTTTTCTCATCTTCAACATAGGAATCAAGCAATGCCCCCACTTAAAGAAAGATGAGGTGTACAGAATGCCACTGAGTGTCGTTAAATGCAACAGTATATCCATAAAATGCAAGGACTGTTCACTCTGTGTCCTTATATGCTCATGGGCAGCATAATAAACTTAATTTCCTGGCTTCCATATTCCCCATAAAGACCCACCTAGCCTACACTGATTTTCCTCCAGGAAAAAAATCTACAACCTTCTCCTGCATCGGAGAGAGTTAGTCTGGGAAAGGTAGTGGTTAAATCCTTCACTAGCAAAAAATATGGACAAACGGTCCCATGGTAAAACCTAACCAGACAGGCGATGGGCTGACATAATCATCTTCATAAGAATAATGCCAATGTAGGCACACTGAGTACCAGCCACACATCCCTCATTTCTTCCCATGATACACGACTGATTTCCCTAGTATCCCCATTTCACAGATGGAAATAAGATAAGTTGATTATGGACTGCCTGAGAAATACTAGCCTGATGATCCAAACTCTTGAGTTAAAGACCTGAAAGCTAAGCTCTGAAACAGGAAACATACAGGAATAAGGCAAAGATTCTAAGATGAGATTCTGGGAAGAAAATAAGTACTTGGAGATCTTTGGCGTACAGTACCTTGGACACCACCATCCACCCCCCGGACTATCATGGAGCCCCCATGCTCTCAGCCTGGTCATCTACTATGATGCCCTCTTTCACCCAAGGTACCAGCAGGCACTGCCCAGACCCACTATTTCATTAGCGGCTACAGAAGGTGCTAATTCCAGCAACCTCCTCTGCGTATATTTGCTGGAAATCTTCTACAGGTAAAAAAAAAAATTCCCTCGTTAACTATTTGATTATACAGATAACACTTCATATAAGAAATGCTTGGCTCTCTTCCTTCATTTATCAGTGCTCAGAATAACGAGTTCATTCCCTAGCATCCTCCAAAGGTGACCAGTAAGAGGCTAGGTCTGGTTTGGTTCTGAGAAACATTGCTGACTCTGTATGTTCATATTTGTGTGTTGCAGGGGGGCAGGTATGTCTTTTAACACATTGAAGTGTTTCAACTTACTGTAATTCCTCTAGCTAATGCTTAACAGTTACATCTTTGGCCAGTGGCAGCCTCTTAAATTTGGTGCCTCTCACGTATCCCCAGTAGTCTTTGATAGCATCCTTGCTTCTGACATGAAAAAATATCGTAGGCTCATCTTGTACCTTTGTTGCCCTAGCCCTAGAAGAAGCCATTTCTCCAAGGAGCCCTGGGTCCTCTGGGCAGACAATGGAATATTTATAGAGGCTACACTGTGGGGCCAGGAGTGTTCCTTGCTCTTGGGTTGGTCATTATTTCTAGGTGTTTCTGATGGAAGTAGCTAGGAAGAACTTTTAAGGGAAAATACATCATGAGTTCATATTGATTTTTTCCAACTCAAAATCAGGATTACAGAGATTTTACTTAACCTCTTTGATTTTATATCTGTATGTTTTCTTACGTGGAAAATCTTGATTCCTACATTAGTAATATTACATACTTGCTTTATCCTAATATATGTTTCTAAAATACACTTAAAATACATAATACACAGGCTTACGTGTTTCATTTTGCTTTTTATTTTGAAGGACTGGTTTAATTCTACAAATTTAAATGTTTATAATGATGTGAAAACTGTCCCACGGTTTCAAAGCTAAAACCAACAAACAGAGGACACGAAATCCAAGTCTGATACTACCTCTGTCCATTCTCCCCACCTTGATCTCCTCTTCCCCTATAGGTAACCATTTTTAGGGATTTGATTTTAGTTTATTCTTCTATTTTTTTTAACGTAAAAAAATACAGATTATATTCATTTTCTTCATTCTCTTAAATAAGAAGTAACATACCATACCTGTCGTGTACTTTACTTTTATTCACTGGGATTCTTGTTCCTTTCACAGCTATCCAGGACCCCACCAAGCAAGACCATGACGCAGTTTGTCTAGCCAGACCCCCACGGACAGGACTCAGGTGTTTCCACCCTTCCACTGCCAATAGGTAAGGTGCACTTTTTACATATATCTCGGGGGACTCTTCACCCCATAAAGAATAAAAGCCTAGAATTCCTGTTCAGTGTAACAGGCAGAGACAGACAGCAGCTCCCACTAAAGTGGTTCCAGTCCGGGAGCCACATAACTTTGGAGACACAAGAAGTTTTTCCAGTAGGCACCCAGGCAAGGAAAGTGTTGAAGTATTTCACTGATCCTGAACTCCCATGTGGATTTTTTTTTTTTCCTAACATTGGCTGAGCACTCACTGTGGTCCAGCAATCCCCTTTCCCAACTGTGCACGCATGTGCACGCGCGTGCACACACACACACACACACAGAGGCACACACACACACCTGCCACTCTCAAAAGGAAACACAGGTCTCTCATTCATCCTAAATCTCAGGGGAGAAAACCTACAGAGCACAAACAAATAAATGCTATGAAATACCGATACAGGTGTTACAAACGAACGTCTCTAGTGGCTGGACAGTAAATCCTTTTTCGAGTCATTTCCAATCTTTTCAAACAATTGAAGGGGACAGACCTAAAAGAATGATCAGCTAAGCGGAGATTAAAAAGAAATTTTGATAAAAGGCCAACATGAGATTTTAGGCAAATAGCCAAACAATAGTTTAAAGAATTGAGTCACATTGTGATAACAAAACTCTCTCCTTTCCATCTATTTAGCATAAATAACGTTTCTAAGTTCTTATAGTTATAGAAATAAAAAACAGGAATAGAATTGATCCAAACCTTCCGTAATTTAGCAATAAATAATATTCATTATGGACTAATAGAAAAATATAAGAGATGCATTTCCAAAAATGTCATACTTCTTATCATTCATATTCATCAAGGTTGTGATATAAATGCATTATTTTGATCTGCTGCCTGCTTCTGCGTATTGCTAATAATTGTAATGATAACTCAATCCCAAAACTCTTACTATCTAGAAATTAATGGTTATTATACATTAAAAATTAAATTTCAATCTTCATACATATTTTTGTCACACTAAATTATGATAGAGTGGCCAATAAAAGGCTTTCATGCGCAAAAATATAATACATAAGGATAAAATTTGGTAGGGTGACTAGAATGAAAACATAAATTCAGGAAGAAGAAGGAACCATGTAAAACTGACTGTTTAAGTATTTGTTACTGTGATGTATCAAATTGCTCTGATATTTAAAGTTCATTAGATACATTTCAGGAGTCATGTATTTTTTTTATGCCAATATTTACTATATCTGGAAATGACATCATTTGCAACTATTTGAAATTACATTGGAGATTTTATATAATAGCAACTTGAAAGGTGCAAGGGGCATGCATAGGTGATTTTTCAAAATCCTTTTAGGGGCACTGAGGTTTGAAGACCACAGGTCCAGAGGCTGAGCCCCTACCAGTGTGAAGTTTGGAGTCTTGTCTCTTTGGGAGAGGACAAAGGGTGGGAGGGGAGGGGAGGGAAAGGGTGGGAAGCAGGAACAGCTGCCTCACCTCCAGCCAGGGCGACCTGCCAAAAATCCCCAAACCCCAATTCTTTAAGTCCTGAGCCCTGGCTCCCCACCCTGCCCTGGGGGCCAGGAGTAGTGGGACTGAAAGTGTGATAAGCTAAAGGAGGATCTCAGGCCCCGTTGCACAGATGCCCCCACGCACAGAGTGCTTCGGGGAGGGGGGGTGTCCCCCACTCCACCTCCCCACAGCCGCCTCTCCTCTCCTGTCTTCCCTGAACAGGGCGCTATCTTGCTCTTTTCCACAGAGAGACATCCACTCCCCTGCAGGCAGAGGGATGGCACTGCTCTGGGTTAAAGAGGAACTCTGAGCTCTAGAAGGCCCCTCAGTTCTCTGCATCTAATCACACAGAAAAGGAGCAGCTGGTGGGTTGCAAAGACCTCACAGAAGCCCGCTTCGCTCCCAGAAGTTCAAAACGGCTCTGCTCCTGCGACTCTGACAAGGTATCAAGGAGACAAAGTGACCTATATTTTCCAGGTAAAGAAACCACAATGCAGCAAAGGTGAGAAAACACCGATTCACGGGGTGTGATATTTCTGGAACAAATGGAAGTATTCAAGCTCTCTCCGCAATCGCTAATCTGTGTGGGCCAAGTCGAAGTCTGTTAATGTCCATGAGAAGGGACAGTAGCTTTCTGGAGAGTTGTAAAAGCTTCACGACGCACATTAATGGCAAAACAGTTTAATCATAAAGCTTGCCATTTATGGTCAGTGTCATTCTTTTTAAGTTTATTCAATTTTAACCTTTCTTGATTGCACATAGAACCATATAGAAGAATCTCCATGTGCATTAAGAAAAAGACAGAAAGCTTAACGTGTGCCCTCTCCTCCCCCTGGGAATTCTCCTGGTCACCCTCCTACCCTAGTGACTGCCTCTGCCCCTCTGCTCTGCGTGTCCGAGCCGCTCATCAGCCAAGGCTGGGAGTCACCTTGAGCATGCCCCCAGCAGCAGCCCAGCAGCCACCACCACCATCTTTACAATCACTGCCCCCCTCGTTCCAGAAGGCCTGGGGTCTTCACACACCTGGGCTGCACACAAACACATGCGCCCGTGTATCCGGAAGGGGAAAGTTTAGGTGAACCTATGTGAGTGTCATTGCGCACGCAGGTGGGTAGGGTCCTTAACACAAACACAGGCCTGTCGGCCACGCCCTGATCACACGTGGCTCTTGGAATCTCCCTCGGATGCCTCCTGAAGTAAATGGCCTAAATGTAGGAGGAAAGATGCAAAGTCCTCCTCGAATGTATCCTGTCTCCAAGACACTAAAAATAAGTGGTTCCACTCTAAATCATTGACTCACTCTGCGGATAACTTCAAAACTTCAGAAAGACATGACTGTCCTTCCTGAATTAACCCTTTGCACTCCCTGCTCCCCGACCCTGGTGGCTGGGCTCTCTTCATAGCTCCCTCCCCATGTATGACGGAGGCCATCAAAGCGGTCTGCCTTGCAGATCGTCCCCTGTTCTCCCACCCTCCCCCTGTCCCTGATCCTCTCTCCCTTCATTTTCCCCACTTGGCTATTCTGAATTACAGACACCATATTTCCAACCAGCTTTTCACCCCTCTGCCTAGCCCTATTGGCCCATTCTCCAGGCATGCCGCTTTGGTGTGAGAGCCTGTATTCCATCCAGGGTGCTCTCTGGGGGACCAGCCTTACTGCATACCTGTCCCCACTCCATCTCCCCAAATCCAACATTCGTTGGAATCCAGAACTCCAAAGGAGAAAGTCAATGCTAAAGCTGTACCTCAGGAACATACAGAGTGGGAAAGACTTTGGCATTGACCTAGCCTGCCTCTAGGCATGAGAACCTGGTTTAGAAGAGAGGCAGTGACTTGCTCAAGGTCACTAAGAAGAGGAAATGAAATGGAAGTCCCCTAGACTCTTGCTTTTGTTTTCAGTGTAAATGTATTCCTGGAGGAAAAAAAAAAAAAATACACACACACACATAAAGGGATGGAAATCAGAAATACATGAGTCTTATGAAGTTTAAATTTCAGTTCTATAGCTTCTTTGTGTCCTTCCTGTTGTGTTTAGAAGTCGGGTCACCCAGTAGAACCCTGTTTCCCCAGTGGTGTGGGTGAGGCCTTAGGGATGTATTAATCTGAACATTCATCTGATTTAACTCTACAGTATGGGTGTGTACAGTCACAGAAGCATGTCTGTCCATGGCTTCACCCCAGTTCTAGAAATTCCATGGATGAAACACATAAGACCCTGGGATTTTCTATAGTCACATCGGACTTCTGACTTTACAAAGCAGAACTGTTTGCCTTCTTTTTGCCTTCCCTTCTCTTCTCAATATATATAGTAGGATGAGCCATAACCTTGCTTCTGGTAGACACAAACGGAGGACCTCAGCCCTGGATCGAGGAGGCAGTTGGGATTCTCTGGAGGGAAGGTACAGAGGAGGCTCACAAAGGCATCATTATAGCATTGCCCCCCCACCCCCACCCCGCCAGTGGGGCTTTGTGACAGTTTATGCAAAAGGCATCCATTTAGCAGAATCTCAGTGGAATGGCTGTTTCAGACTGAGCCTCTAGCCCCAGGATTAGGAAAAACCCTTGGAGTCTTCCAAAAATACAAGGAGTTTAAGAGCCAAGCTGTTCGGCAGTGTGAGCCTTGATCATAAATAGGCCCATTGTGATTCTCCCCAAATCTCTCACCTAGAGCTGCATCTGCCAGAAGCAAGTTCTCTGATGGAAGGGCCAGGAACACATACCTTCTATCACTCCCCCTTTTGTTTCCTCCTTTCTAAATCCTGTCTAAATGCTGGTCTTCATTCAGAGACCTCACTGTCCTTTATCGCCCCCAAGCAGTATTTTTTTTTTTTTTAATAGAGCAAAGAGTGCAAGTCCAAAGATGTAGGTTGAAAAATAACTTGTCCTTATTTTCTTTTTACAGATACCTAGACGTGGAGTGTCCTGGCTGCATTCAGATCTTCCCAGGGAAACAAACCATCGTGATCTTGGTAAGAGCACTGAACAGAGCTGGAGGTCTCACTTCAGCTCAGACCCATGGATCACACTGGATCTAGACTGATCCACCCAAACCCCGAGGGCTCCCCAAACACTAACAGGTAAAGGGAAATGGGAGAATAAAGCCTTCTTGTGATAAATCTAGATTCTTAATGTACCCTGCTTAGCTCTGGCTGTGCTCCCAAGGGACTGATTTAGATTCAGACTTATTTAGCAAACAGAAGAAACTCTCTTTCAGACGAGATTGGCTTTGCTTGGGATTTAATGGCAAAAAGAAATCTAAAAAATATGATGACTGATGTTGAAAATGTGTGTATAGGATAAGGAAACAGACAATCTGAAGGAACAAAGGGGATGATGTATAACTTAGCTAATGCCTTTTACTAGCTAAGTAACCTTAGGGAACACATTTAACCTCCAGAAGACTCACCTTTCTTATGTGTAAAAGAATAAACTACATAGAACACGTACAGAAACTCAGGGAAATATTAGAAGAAACAGAAGCATGCAGGGTTTTCGTATACACATGTACAGGTGTGTATATACCATCCTCCAAAGCGCTAATCTCTTAGTGTTCATGCTCATTTTACAGCACTTCCTGTTTTTTTCCAGAAATTTGGACATTCTGCCCAGTGTCCCTTACGATGAGACACCATTTCTGAATTACGCGTAATGAAATCAGCTCAGGGATGGAATGTCAGCAAGGGCATGGTAGAAAGGGGCCAAGCAGGAAGTGAATCCCATGGATACTCCAAATCCTTCTCCTTGTGGGTTTTGTGGGTTCAGGGCAATTCCACCTACAAACACTGGGAACATGTTTCCGGGATCAGTGCGGCTGCTGACTCAGATACTTGGACTACTGAGCTGTTTACAAAAGCAGGGTCTCAACACCCAGGAAGAGCAGTTAATGCAAGTCTCCAAGTAGAGGAGACTGAGCTGGTTAATATAGTCTATGGTTAGCATAGTCTATGCAGTAGAGTTCAATAACTTAGTTTCCTTTGCGTTGGGCCTCCTGGCAGGAAAAAGAAGGAAAAACAAGATGATTTGAATTTAAAAAGGAAAGGAGAAGGGATCTCTTTCCTCAAAAGGCAGACCGAGCCGTAAATTGTCTCCTCCAGCCATCTTCTCAGTGACATCGGTAACCAGAAAGTGTGTCCTATTGATTGAATACCCATCAGCCTAAAGATGACAACATTGGATTCCTTAATCACAATCCGAGTTTTAGGACATCATCCTCCAAACCTGAGCCTTCTGTCCAAGCCCAGCGGGGACCAGAGCTGACTTGTACCAACGGCGGAGAAAGAGCTTTCCCAGTAAGTGACAAAATATTCTCCCTTGCTAGCCCGTGAGGTCCCATTTCTAAGTAAGCTCAGGCCAGGGGCCCACCTCTTAGCTTTAGATGAGGAACTGGACTTCTTGGCTTTCTTAATTGAAAATGTTTCTTTTGAATTCCAAGATCCCAAGAGCCCCGCACAGGGGACCGGCCACTTGCAAAGTCTGTGATGGGGATGGCATGCTGCGATCATGGGAGAACCTGCGTGCGCATCCCCTCCTGGGGCCCCCCACCAGCTGCCCAAGAAGCAGACAGCTGAAAACTGCCATTTGCTTCTCCTCACCTTCATTTACATCTGAGAGACTTTGGGAGGGGTGATTAATGGAAGACTGTTTATAAAGTTAGTCAAGGGTATGAACAGACTCTTGAGGGGCACCTGGGTGGCTCAGTGGGTTAAATGTCTGCCTTCAGCTCAGGTCATGATCTAGGGTCCTGGATTCAAGCCCCACATCTACATCGGGCTCCCTGCTCCTCGGGGAGTCTGCCTTTCCCTCCCCCTGCTCTTGTGCTCTCTCTCTCTTCCTCTCAAATAAATAAATAAAATCTTAAAAAAAAAAAAAAGAAAGAAAGAAAAAGAAAAAGAAATGACTCTTGACAGTGTTAACATAGAGCATTATTTCCGACAATGACAGGGGCTTCTGCTCTGATCTGACACCTGTCACCATGAGGGGCTGCTTCTTAACTGTGTCCAAAAGATGTTTTGCAGGCTGCGGCCTCCCCACATCCCTCCTCTTGATGATTCCCAGAGTATGACGTGGTTGTGTATCTTTCATCTCTCTGGGCCACAGGTTGGAAGGAGGCAGGTAGCTATGTGTCTGGGCCAGTGGGGAGGTAAACTGAGGCAAGGCCTGACATCCATGCCAAAATGCACCTTGCACACTCTGTTCAGTGCACGGACAAGATGTCCTATTAGAAAAGCTGGTGGGTATAGAAAATGTCCTCCTAACGGGAACGGAAGGCAGCACGCCCCTAAGCAGATCTTATAGTAGGGGGCCCATAACATCGAGATACACAGCTACAAACTCATATAGCAACGTCACTTCAGGAAATCAGCTAACCTTTCTGAGCCTCAGTTTCCCCATTGGTTGAACATCAACTGCTCTCCACCTCTTAAAATGAAAATGATTGGATAAAACAACCCACACAAAGCAAGGCACATAGTATCTGTTAACCAGAACTGGTAGCAACACTTGCTTTGGCGAAAACACGGTTCTCTTACAAATATTGGCAAGAAGCAGTCTCGAGAAGGGAACGGGTTTTGAATCTCTGTGTGTGCGGGTAAAAGGGGGTATTTGGTGGTAGTGGCATTTAGGTGGTATCAGGAAATAAATTTCCAGTGTCCTTGGTTACAGCTCTTTCCACGCCTGCTTACCCTGAGGAAGGAGACGTCTCCTCCGGTTTTGCGCTATTATAATCAACAAACCAGACCTTTGCCCCCTTCCTGCTCGCTCCCTCCACCTGCCCTGTGCCCTTCACGAGGCATTCACGGTCTCATGGTTCCAGTGCTCGGAGCAGGTTGAATGGATCCGCCAAGAAGGCACGGCTGTAGCTAGAGGTAAAGTCTGCAACTTCCAAACCACTCCAAATTAATCATTCTAGCTGGAGGGAGACTCGGGCCTTTGGGCCCCCCTTTTGTTTTATTAACTGCCAACTGAAAATGCCAGAAGTAGCTGGGGAAGAAGCGTAAAATGGGGGACAGGGAACACTTTGCATATTTTAATTACTTCAGTAAACAATACACACCACAACCTACGGGCTACGGCTACATCCCCAGGCAAAGGAAAGCTGGAGGAGCGTCATGGGACAGGACTCCTTCCACGAGAGGCTGCCTTATCCAGCTTCTCTGAGCTGAAGCCAAGTTTCCTGTCCACCTGCTAACTCGTCTAGAGCAGTTCCTCCTAGGGCCAGGAGAAGCAAACGCTGAGCGCCTTTTCACACACCCAGCACTTTCCGGAAAATTCAGAGCACTGTTACACCCAACGGAAAATGGGATTCTTCTCTGAGTCATGGAAGGAAGTTCCTTTGGCACCCAGGAGGACAGAGGCCACAGATCACTTGCTGGATCTCTGGCCAGACCACAAATGTGAAAGGGCAGATAGAATCCCCCACCTTCAGTTAAAGCTGGGGATTCGACTTAGAAAACATGATGGGATGACGTCCTCGGGGCAGCCTACAGATGCATGATAACAGCAGCTGAGGCTCCTGTGAACTGCAAAGTGAGTCATAAACAGAAGTTACTACCACTACGTTTTTTATGCATCGCAGGTCCCTAGTTAGCCCTAGTTAGCCAGTCCCCTGAGAAGTTCTAGGAAAGAGGTATTAATTAACACAATCACACAACCTACACGGTGCCTAGAGATGCCTCAAAGCATTCTAGGAGGGAGGAAGTTGGAAGCAAGATCTGCCCCCACGGAATAGGGGGCAAAGAACCCCAGACCAAGACTCAGGTCGTCTGAGCTCTCGCTCCAGTGCTGCCAGCATGCCACTCTCAGCTTGGGCACCCTCTGCTTCCTCCTGCTCTCCTGCTCACATCTGTAATGATTATGCGGCCAGAGCAAAGGGCTGCAAAGATTCTTCTGCATTGGAAAACTGCTTGAGATTTTCCAAAGCCAAATGTTCCCGTCTGAATCAATATGCTGAGAGCACGGAACAAAAGCTCATCTCAAGGCCCTCTTCGGGGTTGGTAGTCTGAGTTTCCAGAGTGGCGTGTGTATGCATGTGCGTGTGTGTGCATGTGTGCGTGTGTGTGTGTGTGTGTGCGTGTGTGCTGCAAACAGGCCAACAAGAACAATGGGCCAGAACCCAGAAGCCCCAGGGCCCTGACTTAGGTTTACATCATACCACCTGGCTCATCCCTGGGCCCCAGAGTCTCATCTGTAAAATTGGTAGGGTGAGGAAAAGGGCTGGGCTCTTTGGCCTTTAGGTATCATCTGCTTCCAAAGTACAAGGATTCGGGGAGGTAGACACTGGATAACCTCTGGCTGCCCCTCCTGGCGCTGTGAGGTTAGAGCTCTGAGACCCACGAGTTTCACACAGCCCACTACTCTACAACGGGACCCCAGAGTGCCTCTTTGCAGCAAAGGGTGTGAGCCAAGGGTGGTCTCAGATGAAAGGCAAGGAGAAGCTTTCCCCCCACACAGCATCTGGTATCCCAAGCCATAACCTGAGGCTCGCAGCTGTGAGTGCCTCCTTCTCCCTTTACATAAACAAGCCCTACCTCTTGGCTTGCCCTTCAAGGTCCAAAGGCGAGGGAAGGCTGCTCTGAGGATGAACCCAGGAGAAAGTCTTAAATGCTAAGCCAGTAATCACAGTTGGGTGGTTTTTTTGTTTTGTTTTGTTTTGTTTTTTTCAAGAGCATTCCTACTCGATTATGCACATTCCTGTCTCTAAAAGCATGGAAGGAGGGTTGGAGCAAGTGGACATCTTGTTTTTAGGCTAATTGAAACTGGGTGAGGAATCCTCCTCAGGGTCACCTGGTTGGTGGGTCCCCCAGAGGTGGAGCGAGGCTAAGTCTGGGGTAGGTAATTCCAACAGTTGAGGCCTCCTCTGGATTTCTCATAACAGGTAGAAAGAGATGCTTTCAGTATTCCAAAGTTGAGGGTAGAGGTGGAAGGCTTGTCTCAGGGACAGAGCAACTTGCTTAGTGCCTAACCTCTGCCAGGATCTGTGCTAAATGAATTAAAACGCATTGCTTCCTTCATTCCTCCCAATGTGCCTTGACTGTGGAAACATCTTATCAACACCCTTGTGTAGAGGAAGAAGAAAAGGGTGAAGCAACTTCTGTGAGTTCAAAAGGCTGCAGACTGGAAGATCCAAGCCTCATGCCTACCTGAGGCTGATTCCAAAGCCAACAACACTCTTCTCAACCACTGACTCAGAGCTCTTACGCACACCCAAGGTGAAAGAAGACTCTCTGGGATGTTAAAAGGCATATAAATGGATGGGTTGAGGTGGCAGATTTGGGAAAGTGTGATTGGAATCCTAGACTTTATTTCTATAAAAACACCCATAAAAGCTGAAGGGGGCCTTTTCATTCAGAAAGAACTAAATCTGCAGCTATCACGAACTAAGACGGGAGCCTACATTGGCCCAGAGAGGGCTCATCAAAATGATGCAAGATAACACCGGATGGTCCTCATAGAGAGACTGGAGAATGCAATCCGTGGTGGGCGTTGCTTCCTTAGTCCTTCCTCTGCAGCTTCTCCAGAATAATGCCTGGCCCACCTCAAACAACACCGATCATTTCGTGCATGGTCAGTGGGGCTCCCAATGGCAAGGCATCTCCAGGTCAGACAAGTCTTTGTCACTGAACATCGAGGTCCCAGATCCCCTGCTCAGCCACTGAGGCATTTTATCATCATGATTTCCAAAATTCATCAGTCTTGATGGTTTGGGAATCTATTCCCCCATTATCATCTCTTTCCCTGAGATCACTGTCTCAGGCAGAAAAAGGGGAAGACATACAGAAGGAGGGATGGTAGGAAGATTGAGTGGCGACGGGAGGAAGGAGGGGGAGAGAGAGAGCAATGTATGGCAAGCCTGGGGATTTAGTCTGTCTTAAAATTAGGCCACACCAGAAATAAGTCTTAAATCTGGATTCTATGATTATGAACACAATACATTGCCTTTTTGCTTACGATAGATTGGATTAGGTTTCTATCACTTGCAGCTGAAAGAATCTTGATATAACACTGGAAAATTCGACTCTCAATTTAGTTTCTATCCCTAGGAATAAAATATCTATTTCTAGAAATGAACCTAAGAAGAAAGACTTGAGAGAGATCCCAGAGGCCTGGATAGAAACCAACTGCCCACTGCAACATGCCCTCTCTCATCCACAGAATGACCTTTTCTCCTTTCCCACCCTGTATGGTGGCACCACATACCCGGGCTTCACAAGCCATAAAGCATTACAAGGACACAGCCTACAAACATGGGGCTCAGAGACCAGCACTTGTACTGAAAGCTTTCCTTGCATGGCAGCATCCGCCCACACACCGGCTTCTTCAGCCCAGAGCATTAGGCTGGAGGTTACATTAGACATCTACTTTCCATTAGGGCTAGCCACAAGTGCCAGGATGGGAGGAGGCCACAAAAATCAGAGGAACCAGCTAATGCTCAAGAGAGACCCAGCTGACCCAGGCAACAGAGATAGCGGAACTCATGTGATCTAATCCCCTCCAGCATCCCCACACAGGAGGTCCTGTCGCAATTCTTCCAGACAAATGGGTTTCTCATGAGTCATTTGTCCCAAAAGAATTGCAGGAGCAAACAGACTTGACCAACTTTGAAGATAAAACCCAGAGCGAGGAGTACAGAATCCCATCACAGAGATGAGAGGGACCTTCCTAATGAACCATAGGGATGGCACATCTGGAAAGATTCCCCTCCCTTCACTGTCCTCTCCCTGTGATTCCCTCAGCCCCTTCACTGGAAGACCTGGGCTCCACCCCATTCCAGGAAACTGCTGTCCTGCAGTTCTGGGAGGTTGCTCTGACAGGAGACCTCTATTTTCAGATCATCAGAGAGCAAAATGTTAAGGGAGTTATGAGTTTGAAGATTAATTACCATTTACAGGGCAGAGTTCCTAGCTCTGGATAAATCTCCTGCTGAGAACTCAAAGGACTAGCTCTGGGAACACCAGCTGATGTCCCTGAACCTATAAGGACATGAGGTACTGCATAATTAAAAGGCATCTCCCACAGGACAAGGTATTGGGTTCTCTGGCCAAGAGGCTATCATAACCATCTTGAACTTCAAGGCTCGGGAAGCAACAGAAGGTGGAAAATCACAGTCTTCACCATCAGGGCTGTGAAACTATCAAAGTCCTAGTGTGTGTTAGAACAATCGCCAGCTCACAGACACTCTGCTGCACCCTGGCCCACCCCATGCCCTCAGCGGCAGCTGAAGCACACCACCACACAGAGGGGGTGAAAACCCTCACCCAAAGTACCCATTGTATGTCCTGGGCAGGCAGAGACGTGTAAGTGTTCTCGCGTTCCTCAGCACAACTGGGCCCATTTGGGGAGAGATATACACCCCTGGGCTTCTGGTGCAAAAGGGTGTGTCCCTAGCCAGGTTTCTAAGGAGGTCTCTGGACTGGGGCATACTTGTGACTATGTGCTCTCACAGACTTCTGTCGAAGGCCTGGGCACTGTCCTTCCAGCTGTAACTACACACTTCCTAGAATTCTGACAGACCCTGGATGTGTGAGTAGTAGGGTGAGCCTTCTGGAACCAGTGAAAGGAGGGATATCCTTGTCAGCTTGAAATAGAACCAGACTTTTCCAATCCTTACCCCTGTTCCCAACTGGGACTCCACAGGGCATGGGGGTAGAATAGAGAAGCCAAATGATGCTGAGATGAGTTAACATCTTAGAAGAAAAGGTAGTTTGCTTGCCCATTTGGTTTTTTGTCAGAAAGGCAAAAGACTCAGTGGGATAAGTCAGAGGAGAGTTCCCCATGGAGGCAGATGAAGGATGCTTTGCTTCCTAGCCCTGAGTAGCAAAATGATGGAGGGAAACTAGACAACAGACCATAAGCAGTAAAGAACCAGGACTTGATGGAGTAGTCATAATCCAGTAGTTGGAAGACCACAGTGAGAGACATTCATATGCCTGGAGTATATACCTAAGTGACACTGACATTGTGATGATGAAGAAAACCCTTGGTAAATGACAGAGTAATAACTTCTCTCTACCTGTATGACACATACTGTGACACTGAAAGAGACACAGCCTTGACGTTCATTGAAATCTTTGGATAAATATGTTACAGAAGTCCAAGAAAATAAGAGCATCACAAGCGGAAATGCTCTCTCCTTTAGCATAAAAGGCAAACTGGAGAGGGTTATTGACATCTCAAAATAATTCCTCGCTTCGCTATAGCAGCTCTCTTGGGTGCATATAAATGATGGCTTGCTTGCCATATTGCTTTACCAGGAGCTTCTGCATAAAATAAGATGCTACCTAATTTTTTTTTTTCTGGGAAGTATATAAATGTTCATTACACATAAATACAAGGTTACGCAGTGAGATGGATGTTAAGTATAACCATAATAAGATATGGTCCAGAGATATGCTGCTTCTTGCTAATAGCAGTCCCAAGACTGGATGTGGTCACTGTGGATTCCATTCACAAAGGCAGGCAGGAAATTTAGGATTCTCTTCAAACTCAACTCTTGACTCAGACCCCTGTCAGAAAACCTTTATCCAGCCTCAGACCTCCACATGCATTCTCCCCACCCCTATTATCTACCCACAGACCCATGCACCGTCCCTCCTTCCAACGTGCGTGAAACCCAGAAACACTGACACACTGAAGTCCACTTCCACCTCTGCCTGGGATGGATGCCACAACAGGGAGACTTGCTCTCATGCCCCCCAAGTTTTCCATGCCTATCCCCATTCCCGATGACAATGACGCATGGACAAGCAGGAGAAGTTGCCATACATTCATGCACCATCAGCAAAGACATCAACAACCGTCCCAACAATATCTATTGCTCCTGATCCAGCCATGCAAAGAAGCCCATTCACAGGACCTTGCGGGTAACCTAGGAAGTCCTACCTCTCCTTTCTTTCTCCCATTTCCTGCTAATGGGTCTCTTTGGGGGAATGCTAAGACTAACTGCTTAAGGCAGGATTTTAGACTCAGAGCTACCTAGGCTTCAATCCTGGCTCCACGGTTTTCCAGTGTTGGGTTTAAACGTCAGTGTTCTCCTCCCTAAAATGGCTCTATGATAACTTCTTCATGGGAACAGTATGGATTAAATAAATTCACCTACTCCAAGTGTAGGTGTTCAGCAAAGTTAAGCCGCCATCCCCGACCAACCCCGAGGACGCTAGATGGAAGAAGAAAGGCCCTGAAGATGTCCTGAATGGCCAGGGCAAGTCAGAGACTGAGGGGCTTTCTATAAGATGCTCTCCCAAGTGGAGAGGCCCACAGGCTCACTCACTTTCTGAAAGTCTCCCCATCGTGTCAGTCAGAGGGGAAATCTAACTGTTGAGCAAACAAGGTATGCTTCCCACACCACGGCCACCTGATTCTCCCTTCTCGATTTCTGTCATTCTGAGATTTGTGAGTGTTCCTTGCTTTGGATTCAGAATGTCTAAATCTGACTTGTTTCAGAAAAATTTTATCCAAGTCCTGGGAGCCCTCCTTGGCTAAATTAAATCAACTAAATAAACTAAAATACATTATATTTTTTAAGCAACTCAACTGCTTTGACCTCCCTGTCTAAACTTGTGTGCATGCACACACAGACACACACTCGCACACACAGATAGACACACACATGCACGCAACCATCACTACCACCACTACTACCACCAAACACTTCTTTTTTCCTTCTGTGTTTTTTTCCTAAGGACCTACTATTCTCTTATATACTGTCTATTCTATTTTATTTTCTATTTCCCTTATTAAGGGCAGAGATTTTTGCCTATTTCAATCACACTTGTATCCCGTAGCTCACAATACATGGGTGTCCCAATTTACCAGGGAAGGTAACAGTTTATATCTGTGGTATCGATTTAATTATTAATAGTTTCCTTTTTTCAAACTCAGGGGTGTCCAAGTTTAGACAATCAAATATACAGAGTTAATTAATAATAAGTAGTTGTTAAATTTAATTAATAAATTTGACCAACTTGATACTTTAATTAAACCTGTCAACTCCTCAAACCAAGAGTTTATCCTTAGGTGAGTGAAATACATAGGATGTTTAAAAGCATGAGAAGAGATTGATTAATCTCATATAATGGTCCTGCTTTCAAAATTCTCACAAGGCTGGCAAACATGTTCATTCTGATAAACTCTAATTCTACACAGCTGTTAGTGTTGAAAAATCTTAAACTCTAATGCCATTATTAGTAACAGTGCCAAGAGGAGATACCTATAAAAACGTGATCCTGCTAGAACTTGGGAAGCTATGCCTAATTTACCTCCCTAGCCATATCACAGGAGAAATGAATGAAATTGGAAAAGTATCCCATGCACCTGCCCATAAGACTGCAGCCTCAGGATAATATCACGTATTAGAGACTGGAGGTTTTTCACTTCAAAATGAACTACATCACACCCCATCAATATTTGGAAACAACATCTGGCCTGTGGGAAAACATTTCAAGATGGACGTGTGGGCTCCTGGACTGGGTAAGATTTTTAAGGCTGGATAGGTAAATTGTGTGGTTCTGTTTTCCCCAATGGACCATTCCCCAAACAAAGGGAACAGCCCCTAGGCAAAAAGTGGAAGGAAGCCATCCAGTTCAGTCTGATGATTAAGGCAAGACAGATGGAACTTTGACTGATTCCACGTTATGTCCGTCTCCATGCCTAAAACTACCACAGAAATTAACATGAGAATGGTAAAAACTTTCCCTCTGATCCTCAGAGAGATGACTCAGTCATGGAGCTCTGTAATAACGACCCTAAACATTGAATTTCTTAGACAAGTTTCATCTAAGGTCAATAGGGAGACCTCTGGTTCGGCAGATCCTTGAGCCTATGTGGCATTCTCAGTTCCTTAAAGGGAGTGTAGGCACCCAACATGTACGCAAAACTCAAGGTCACACTTCCTGAAATGCAAGAAAGCAGCCAAACCACCGTCCATGCAGAGCCTCCAGCCTCCACCACACACGCAGGCTTGGACAGAATCCTTGGCAGCCAATTGAACTCTGGCGTTTCTCCCAGATGTGCACCTAATTTTAGCAGACTATGGCCCCTCCCACCCCCACCATGCTTCCTCCCCATGAGACATCCCAAGCACATCGATGGCTTTGGCAGGAAACTTCCATGGAAGTGAAATGATGTCCCTCTGCTGGGAGGCAGGGAAGGAGAAGAGGAAAGCAGCCCTGGCCCATGGAAGTTCCTCTCCAAAGTCTGCAAGCTGTCCGTCTGGGTGTGGACTGCCCTGCCCAGCCCCCTGGCCCCAGAAACAAAATCCAGACTCACTGTGGAAGCTGCCGGCGCTGCTAGCCTCTGGCGCTGCCATGACACGCTGATCGGGCCCTTCTGGCATGGCCCTTCCTGACAGTGAATGGAGGAGAGAGCAGGGTAGGGGAAGAGAGAAGAGAGGATGAAGGCAGAGGAAGAAAGCATGGAAGGATGAAAGAAGGGAGGAGAAGGAATGTGGGTATATCTTTAAGTGAATGGCGAGTCTCTCCTGGCCACAGCCTCCAAATGCCTCTCACACCAGTGGGGGGGAAAGGCTGACAGCATCAGCCCAACTCCACGGTCCTCACTCAGGGGTCCACCCAGAGAGGCAACCCACAGCTCAGCAGGCACACCATCACACCACTCTTAATACATGGTGCCCAGCTGTCTTACTTCTGGTTTTCTACCAAGATCCAAATGGCTTCCCACCAAGGGCTCAGTTCTACTTCCAACAAGATGAGTCTCCCAGCCAACTATCACTCTGAAAGGAAGTGGGTTTTATCCAGAATTTTCACCTCCTTAATTCCAAGACATAGCACTTCTCCAAAGTTTCTGAGGGAATATTGGTTGTTCCTATCTCCAGCAGAAAAATCACTGAATTCACCACTACTTTCAGGGCTTCCTTCCCAAATGCCCATTCCCACCTGTCTGGTTTGGAAAGGAGGTGAGCTAGTTGGATGTCATCTGGGCGGATCCTCAGCCTTCCTCCTTGCTGTCAACAGAATCAGTGTGTATGTTCTCCATTACCACTTGGGAAAAACTCATTCCCCTTGAAAGGCCTCTTGAGAAGTCAGAGAAGTGGGTACGTTAGGTGGTCTTTGAGAAGGGACATTCAGTGACTTGGCAATAGCATTTCTCAAGTGCTTCTTGTTCAAAAGACAAGAGACCTAGCCCTTGATCTCATTCAAGCCAGAGACAGAGAAACATCAGAAGGACGCAACAAAGAAGGATGTTTATGAAGCAACACATCTTGGTGCATAAACCAATAGGGTGATTCTGGGGAGACCATCCAGTAAGCAAGTGAAATGAGACCACTGGGTTTTGATGATGGTGAAGAATAGAGAGAAAGAAGAAAGAGAGAAATGAAAGAATAGGTGGTAAGTCGAGAGAAGAAGATGTTATGGGCTGAACAGTGTCCCCCCGCCCCCAGAATTCATTATGCTTAAGTCCTAGTACCTCAAAGTCAGAAATGTAATTAAGGTAAAACAAGATCATGTAGGTGGGTCCTAATCCAATGTGACAGGTGTCCTCACAAGAATGGAGAATTTGGACATAGACGTTCACAGAAGGTAAAGGATGTAAAGACACGGGGAGAAGACAGCATCTACAAGTCAAGGAGAGAAGCCTGAGAAGATACCAACCATGTGGACACTTTGGTCTCAGACCTCCAGCCTCCAGAACTGTGAGGAAATAAGTTTCTATTGTTTAAACCACCCAGTCTGTGGTATTTTATTACAGCAGCCCTAGGGAATGTATACAGAAGGTCTCAGGCAACATTGGAAATGAGTGAGCGCCACTGAGGAATGGCGGGTAGGCTGGCTGGGATGGAACGGAAGGGGTTTCTTGTGTGAGCAGTCAAGAAACAGCATGGCAGGGTGCCTGAGGGCCCTGAAGGCCAGGGTAAGAAATTTATCACTTTGGGAAATGAAGATTCACTCAAATCTCTTAAAGCAGCAGCTGGGATGATGGAAGGTTCGAGGAGTATGGGTAGGATGACTCTGAGTCTGAAGGTGCATGCATTGATCCAAGAATTGGTCTGGTCAGGGAGCACACCAGGGCAATTCCTGCCAACACACAAAGGACAGGTGACCCTGGAGTAAAGACAGAGCAGGAACAGGTAAGGAGTCAAGTACAAGTGATGAAGAGACAGATTCCAAAATGACTCAACTTTGGGAAACATCCCAAGAGGGTTTTCACTGATGCCAACGGACTCTTTGTTTGAGAAGCAGGAGGTGGCCATGGTGACTTTTACCTCCAACAAGGCAAGTTTCAATCACCAGCGAATTCTCCAGGGGAGGCTAAAAGCTTAAGCAATCAAAGAGAGAAGAGGTGGAGGCTAAAAATGTAAATCTGAGGTTTCCCAAAGTAGATGTCCAAAATAGCAGGACCAGAACACAGAAGGAGAGGAAGAAGAGAAACCAACAGATGAGGTAAAGCATGGCTGGAACGGGGAGTCCATTGTGAAGGCAGGCGTCATGAGGGCACTGAACAAGAATGCTAAGCAGCGAGGGAGCAGAGGGTGGAGGAAGAATGGGGCAGCTATTAATAATGTCATTCAACAGATAGTTCAGAAAAGGATTAGAGTTCTTAGAGGAAAGGCATTTGAATTTTGCCAAGATGAGATAATTAGTGACCCCCAAAATCTAGAGTCAATGAAGTGGTGAGATCAGAAGCCCAAAAATTAAGACAGAAGATAAAATGACCTATTTTAGTAGTTGAAGAGAGTTAGAAGGGGCAGAAAGGTCAAATGAAGATTTTTTTTCTTTAATGTAGAAGAGATGGGTTTTTAAGCAGTAAGAAGGGAGAGTAGCTTCAAGATTTCAGAGCAGGACACAGACAGAGAGAGCAGTGGGCTAGAGAGGGCAGGTGACAGATGGTGAGGCGTATGGAAAGTGAGAAAGAAAGCACACGTGTGAATTTGTAGATATGAAGGGTGAAATATTTCATAGCATCCCAGAAATATATACTTGACACAGTTTCTTGCACGTGCATAATAATGGCTCTTTAAATGACTTTCCTGCTTTGTCCTACCTAAGCACCTTCTATTACTGAGGGGACTCAAGATCTCAGAATTGGGAAAAAAGCAAAACTTTGAGGTCATCTACTGTAACCTCATGATCAACGCATGTGTCTCCATAACATCTCTCAAATGTGGTCATTGGGATCTCCTGGAAAATCCCCGAGGATGAAGAACCCACTATCTTACTGGGTGGTTTGTTGCATTTTCACATAATACAGGTAAGTGCCTGGGGCACTGAGCTTCATCATCCTAGAGTTTTCAAGCCCTGCCACATCTGTGGCTCAGGGAACACATTGCAAAGCCCATTTACCAGACCAAAATGGTGGAAGACAATTCCCCAGAGCATCTCTGAATGGGATAAAAGCTGGTTTTGTGATTTCGGATAGTCCCAAACTGCAGTGCCCTGGAGTTTCATCCCAGTTCAGTCATTCACCAAGAGGTGTACCTGCCTCCTTGTGCATTTCACTTAGCAGACATTTGCAGATAGCTCCCATATATCAGATACAGAGTTATGGGATTGGACAAATAAGGCCTGGAATCCTCCATTTCAGAAATCCCGAGCTACTATGAACAAGCAGGTGTTGATAGATGCTCTTGAGAAAACATTTTCACAATAAAAATGTAAATATATATATATATATATCACTTACTGCAACGTATTTAGAGGTATTAGGACAGCATTCAGCATCCTCATCTCTGATGACTATCTTCCCTGCTCCCAGCATCTCTTCCCTACTCTACAGTTTCACTCAATCTGTGTTATGTTTTTGGGACTACTCTTGGCCCAAATCACCTTCCTGGTGCTGGTTTTACTACCACCCTAGACACCCCCAAACTCCTTGAATTAAGTTCTCCTTGCTTTTTAAATAACCCCCAGTGTTTGCCTCCTCTTCCATAAATACCTTTGTCACAGCCCCAACTAGAAAAAAATCATGAACTAGCCTATCACAGGCTCACATTTCTAACTCTAAAGTCTACCTAACCTCATAGAGACCATACTGTACTGGTATACTATTTATAACTTCTATTCAAAAATGACCTCATGTTCCTTCAAAAATCTTATCTATGAATCAGAGCACTGAACCCAACACTGCTCTGTCCTAATTTTTTGTGTAATCTGAAGAATACTAATTAATCTCTCTGAGCCTCAGTTCACTGGCCTGTAAATAGAAATAATAATCCTGGCCCAACTGACCTCCAAGTACTTTGATGATGATCAGAGAAAAGCCTTGGATCTGAGATGGGACACCAATATTCTTGCCTCGACTCTACCACTAAACAGATGCATGAACTTGAGAGACACCTGCTCTCTCTTTCTCTGGGGTTCAATGTCCCCATCTGTTAAATAAGTGGGTTTGACAAGATGATCTCCAAGCTTATTTCTAACCAGGAATTTCACAAGTTTGCCAGCATAGATTGGTTACCCAAATTTTACCCAGGAATTTAACAAGGACTCTCACAAAATACTTATGAACAAAGAGGTCAGTGTGTGAGTCCATAGAGGGACCATATTCCAAGAATGCTGATAACTGGATCAACACTGCTTGGGAGCAAGACTCCAGCAGCAAACCCCTTGAGTTATTCAACGTTCTCCAAAATTAAAAATATGCTGAAAGTAATTGCTGGTACATTGCTAAAAGTTGCAGGTGGCACAGAACTGGGAGGAAAAACTATATCTAGGCCACAAGGAAATCTTGGCAGAGTGGAAACAGATCTACCAAGAACAGCATAAGGTCTTAAAAAACAAAAACAAAACCCACCACCACCAACAAAAACATTTAGAGGAAGAGAGAAAATGCAAGTAGAAGATAAATTGGGAAATTGGGATTCCAGTCTCATCTCTGTGAACTTGGGCATGTAAACCCAATTCAGGCCCACCTGGCAAAGTCCTCTCTCTCTACACGATCCTTCAACACAGATAGATGCATTCAATAAACTCACATCTACACCTTATTAGATCCCTCCAACTCTAAGAAGCTAAGGTTTGAGCATCACTAAAGGGTTCCAGGAGAATCTTTGAATTGAGAGCAGAGATTGGGATAGGATATGCTAGGACTGGGATAATATCACATAGGTACCACTAATTCCCTTCCCTATACCCATGGTAGACATCACCAATTAATCCCACATGCTTTTTTATTGACTCTAGATACAACCACCAACTTCTTTGCTCATTCTATGCTGAGCACACCACTATCAATCAGAATTGGTACCTGAGGTCTACTAGCCATCCCTGCAGCATATAATACTTGGTATCAAGGCAATTCGATTTGCAAGCAATAAGTCCTGCTTTAGGTATAAAGGAAATCTAGCAACATGGAAAGCGTTGGGGATTCTAACAGTAAAGGGACTCCTCTCTATTTAGAAATGAAGAATATACAATGGTCTCTTTAAGATCAGCATGAAATGGATGAAAACAAGAATATATGCCCAAGGTCATCTCAAAGAGTCAAAGAGATTGAGTGGCTTCCAAGCCATCATGACTCAAGAGTACCCTGATTGACACAAATGCAAAAAAAAAAAAAAAAAAAAAAAGTATTTGAGAAGGGGTATTGGCTGGTCATAGAGACCTGGAAAAGGAATAGACATGGAACTGGATGGTGGAAATGTTTATCCCTTTCTGGCTTTGGTCAGCGGAGTTGGGTGGATTAGGGCAGAAGACTTGCAGTATTTCTGAACCTACTAGGAAGCCAAGGAATCAGTCTTTCTTAACTGGATGCTACTGATAATTTGTCTCATCTGACTTTCTTGCTCTGACTTCTTTAAGCAACCTTCTCAGTATGATAAGACTTCCCAAACAAACTGACTTACTGGGAGTGAATGCTTTGATCATATAGCCTTTGAATAATCTGGCCCCCTGTTAATAGATTGTCCTTCAGGTGCTAACTGCAGTCTCACCAGTCTTTTAATTATGTGAGACATTCCCTCAGGCATCTTCACTGATAAGCAGATGTTTGGCCCTTTGGTGGGGAAGCAGATCCAGATCCAGACGTATCTACCCAGAGTCCCCACACAGTGATTATTGGTGTACGGCAAGGGGGGACTTACAAGCATCCACTTAAAATGGATTAAATGCTTAGGCCATTATTCCTTACCCATTATAAACATTTGACATAGAATTATATATATGTTTTTAATTAAGCACTTTTATTCAACAGCATCATAAAAACAGAGTAGGTTCCTGTGCTTTCAAGGAAATTTAGGGTGTGTAGAACTACAGGACATGCATGGACCCAAATAACTCAAGGACATGAATAAATAAGGAAATAGAAAGATCGGGAAGCTGGGGGTTGACAACCACTGGATGAGAAAATGATCAACTTCAAGAATAAACTGGACCACAAATCAAATGTCCATCCTGGCTGTAGAGGCCAAAGAACACAACTCAACGGGGGAAAAGGTAGCCAAGGTTGTCATGGTGATTGGCAGAGTGGGAGAGATGACATACTGACCACCCCTGCCAATCAAGGGTGGGGCGTTGATGAACTTGACTCATTTTTTTTTTCCAGAGTGTACATGATAATTTACTAAGCAGATTATACTGGTGGCACTGGTGGTAACAGTGGTGATGGTAGTAGTGATAAAACCAAGCCAACACTTCAACAGCTCTTGTCTATCCATGATCTCATGTTATACATAAGAGTGAGCAGTGATCATCCTGCTGCTTATGACAATTAAGAGAAGAAAGCAGGGCTAGACTTAAACCAGCCTTATGTAGATCTTTGTATATTGCCTATATATCTCTATCTAATCTCTATCCAAATCTTTTCTATATTTCTCTGTAGATAATTTTATGTATCCCCAAGGCACTAGTGCACATGGCGCACATGACCACAAAATCTTCCCTTGGGGCAACAAGGGATGGCACACACTTAGGAGACCTGGAGAATGGGCTCTAATTCTGAAGACCTTTGTCAACCATAGAATTCATGGTCTACAGTTATCAAAAGTTAGCTCCTAATTTGACCTACCAATTCTACAATGGGAAGCTCTTCTCTTGACCAAATACATGCTTCCTCTTTCCTTCTGGGCTTCTAACAGACAAACCCAAATGTCTAAGCCAGTCCCAGTGGAGTAAGTGGCTTTGTTTCTTGTTTCCTGGACTCCTCGCCAGGCTCTCCTCCCCTCCAATTTTAGTATCCAGCACCAAAGACCATCCTGGGAAATACCTTGGCTTGTAATTCAAAATTATTCAAGATTTCTTATATATAATTTCTACCTTATTCACTTACATAGAGTAATGATTACCATCTATTGAGTGCCTCATAGGAACCAGGCAATTTGCATACATAATCTTATTTAATTTGCCTAAAAGAAGAAATTGTTCTCTCTTCTTCTCTGTTTCAGATGAGGATCCAAGGCTTTGAGAATTTAAGAAAATTTCCCAAGTTCACATAGCTTCATAAGCAGAAGCTCAGGATTCAAAGGCATATCTATGTACTTGACTTGAGATTTAGCAGATGCTAAAGCCCACTTTCTCTTGGGCTCTCCCCCACCCCCACTTCAATTTTGTCCTGTGGAATGAGCTAGGTCCGAAAACAAGAACAACCACTAGTAAAGACTGTGTTTAAAATTCTAAATTTCAGACGCTATATTGATGCAGTCCTCTGCCTCTTCTTCCTCCTTTTCTTCCTCCTCTTCCTCCTCTTCCTCTTCCTCCCCCTCCTCCTCCTAAACAGATCACAAAGTCTTGGGTTTTGAGGATTAGGAGAAAAATACAATTCCCTACCAGGAGGAAGTCAAGGGAACACACTGTTCACTTTACATGCAAATATCTTAATTACAGCTGGTAAAGAAGATATTTGTATGGAAATTTATGTATCTTTATATGTTATGTATTCAGTTTGCCTCAGAAGAAAAAGGGGGGAAAAAAAAGGCCTTTTTACACTTCGGGAACCCAAAAAGGGTCTGTTAAAATACAGGCCAGGGTCAGGTGATAAAGGCGTGGCTAGCCCATCCCCCACAGAAGATGAAAGGAGCGGAAGGAAGCCACACCTTGGCTCCCCAGCCCTCCTGGCACGGCCTGGGCCTCTCCTGCCTCCAGGAAGAGCTCCAGTGTAAACAGGCCTCAAGGGCTCAGAATTTTCTGATGAGGCACCTTCCTGTGTTATGTTCCCATACCTGTCCCAGTGGAGGTTAAGCCCTACTCTGACAGCACCCGTCCCACACCTCGCACCAGATTTCAGAATTACAAGGAGATGAAACCAAGTTTAGGAGAGAACACTTGGAACTGTGCTCAGGGAAAGGATGTTATTTTTTGGCAGGGTACATTCTACAGATCCCTCGCCAATCAAGACACACCTAATGAATAAAACACACCCAGCGATCGATGAAAAGGCCATAGTGGTTTCAGGGAGCTGCTCAGCATTTTCTGGGGATTATAATGTCTGTTCTGTAGTATAAACCGTGTTTCTCTCCACTAAGCATAGAGGATGAGAGACTTACCTTGCAGCAGGTAGAATTCTGGCTAGACATAAATGAGAACGTCCCACTTCTAAAGGGTATTACACATTAGAAAGAAAAAAGATGACTCTCTCACTGAGGATGACTCCCCTTCACCACATCTGGAAGAGTAAGGGGGGACCCGTGGAACCCAGGAGAGGTACCAGAACAGAGTCAGCGAACCAGCTGCCTGGGGTGGTTTTGATGTTGTTCTGCCTGGGACCAGAGGGGTGAAACATGACATTTAAGGCTCCTTCTGAGCTTGGCGTTTCCTTAAAATAGAGTGATTTAGCATTTGTTCATCTGTTGCTAACAACATCCGAGGGATGCACGCTGGGCTAGGTGGCCTAAAAGATACATCTGTAAAAAATCCATCCTGACCCACGATATTACTGTTAACTCTTTTTTGAGGTTGTGATTGCAAACGGCAAGAACCTTTGAGCGCCCCAGGTCCGGCCTTCAGTTGACCTTCCCAGGCCCCCCTGAGGACATACTTGGCTGCTACCTCAGGACATAAGGCCTCGCCACCTCATGCCTTAGGGCTCCTGGTTTCCTGCAGTCTACGTACGTTATCTGCCACTGCCTGATCACTCGTCCTCACACCCAGCCTCACTTACACTCAAACAGATGATGCATGTTCCATGACTGCCCGTCGGCCTCTCTAGACCAGCCACGGTGGCCCCATCCTCCCTTTGCAGACATTTCCTCTGTGAACCTTTCATGCACCTGCAGTGTTGGCCTGTTGAATGACACGCTGTTCCAGAGCACCCTGCTGGTTTGCCTGTCTCCAAGCCACCTCCCCGCCTTGGCTCATGCTCACCCCTCAGACAGGAACGCCTTCTTCAAATTCAGCCCACTGACTACCCACCCACCCCGTAAAATCCAAGTCATCCCTCTGATTAAATGGTCTTTTGAAATTGGTAACCCTTCTGTACTATTTTCTTCCCTCTAGCCTGTGGGGGAGTTGCACGTTTTCATCCTGCTTTATATTCCCTATGAAATTTTAATTTCCTTGGAAACGCAGATTGCCTTCTCTTCACCCTCGCGCACAGTTGGGGAATTGAATTGAATTCTGTCCCCCACACAGACCTTCTCAATGGCGAGGGGACGTGGCACAAGGGGAGATAAACAGCATGGACAAAGTCCAGCAGATGTTCAAAGTGGATTCCTCATCCTCAGGCGTGAGGCTCTAACACTGACTTTGCTGTGGAGAAGTCTTAGGGTCTTCAACCTGTCTCCAAGCCTTTCTGAGGCTCATCCATAAAATGGAGGCTAACAGCTTACTCTGCTGCAAGGTCTCAGAAGACCTTCTTCTTTCCAGGCAGAACATTAAGAGGCTGGTGTGCAAATGCAGAGTCCCACAATCAGCATGTACAAAACGAGCATTCCTCCTTCATTCGGTTTGCGTGTAAGGACTTATGTGGTCAACTGATGAGCCACAGAGAAGAAGTTATTCATTCAAGTACAGCCATTCATTCATTAATCCCCTCCTGCTACCATTCTTGTTCTTCACGCCACTATTACGTGTGGCTGGAACCCGTAAGATCTATCCTAAATCTTGACAGGGGAGCCTACTGAAGGGGTCCCAGTGTTCAGTCCTATGGGGCATGGAAGCCCCTCTACAAAGGGCTGCAAAAGCCCCACGACTGGATGCAGGCCAGAGGGAGCAGAAGGCCATGGACCCATTGTTCTTTCACTTCAACTGAGGCCATGTGTGTTTATCTATCTATCTATCTATCTATTTATCTATCATCCATCTACCTATCATCTATCTATCTTCTAAGGGCCATCTGCAGAAAAGGTTTTACTGCTATTAAAAAAAAAAATGTGTTGGAAAACTATGCATCCAATCCGATCTTCTACGTTGAGAGTCAAGAATACTGATCTAGGGGTGCCTGGGTGGCTCAGTGGGTTAAAGCCTGTGCCTTCAGCTCAGGTCATGATCTCAGGGTCCTGGGATCGAGCCCCACATCAGGCTCTCTGCTCAGCAGGGATCCTGCTTCCTCCTCTCTCTCTGCTTGCCTCTCTGCCTACTTGTGATCTCTGTCAAATAAATAAAAATCTTTAAAAAATAAAAAAAGAATACTGATCTAAAGTCAATAAAGTCAATATCACCAAAGTAAGTGAATGGCTGAACCAGAATCCAGCCCTGCAAGCCCCATCCAGTAAAAGGATCTGTGAAACAATCAATGGTTCTGAAGACGAAACTGCAGAATATCCATCAAACTCCCCAACAAGTTTCCATGAAGTGAGAGAAAACAATGCTATAGGTGTGGCTAGTACCTATGAAGAGATGAGAAGCCTCAAGATAATGACAAAGAAAGACAGGAAGTGCCTACATTACACAAGGTAAACTCAGGTCCATTTATTTCCCATCAGTGGTCATGGCAGGGACTAAACATAGACTTCCTGCCTCTGGTCCTGCATTCTAGCCACCATGTGAGTCACAGGTTGCCAAGACCCCATGAACAAAGATGGGACAGTGTCCCCTAACACTAGCATTCCTAAGCCCGTATGCAGAGATGCCCAAAATAAGTTTTCTACCTCATTGTTTACACCTCAACTTCCTGATCATCGTGTCCTTTCCAAGTCATCTGTACACCAGATTACTGGAGTGTTCCACGGCTCTGAACACCAGACCCCACTCTATGTTAACGTCTGAACTTTGCAATTTTCTATAGTTGCAGGAAGATAGCCACAGCACCACCGGAATGTCAGGATAAAGTATAATACAGTCGAGGAAGTTTAGAGGTCTGGAAGTACTGAGATGGACAGAAGAACCCAGGTAATTCCCATACTGAGAAAACATCAAGAAAGTCTGTCCAGCAATTCTTATGCCCACAAGGCTGAGTTTTGCCCAGTTGACCTAAGTATCCCAGAGAAGAAGAAGAGGGAAGAGGAGAAAGCAAATTTTATCACTAAAGTAGATCCAGATATTGTGGGGAGAGACTATTTCAAAACTGGAGGTTGTTTTCTTGTTTCATCAGGAGGGGCAAAAGGGCCTGGGATATTAAACAACGCTGGGCCGGGGCAAAGCAATAATAGAGATTGCTTGAGAGGACATTGGCTTTATTCCTGTACCTCCAGCCCTGTCTCCCTTCTATTCTAAAGAAACCAAGCCTCTGGTTCAGTTCTCATTACCCCCAGAACTTAGTCCCATAGAAGGTAGAATCTAAGAGAGACCATAAAACCAGGATCCAAACCTCAGATTTTACAGGTGGAAGTGGAGCCTTTAACTGGGCACAGAGTTGGCCTGGAGACCAAGATATCCTACACAGCGCTCCTGTCCCTCAACATACTTGGGATTCCAAAATGTCTGATATTATTTGGATGATTTATGTGCAAATCCATTGGCTTTAATCAAGGAAACAAGGTTGTAATACCTATAATTAGCATAAATCTATCCTCCACACCTTCCTCCATGTTCATTCCCTCTGCAACTTTGTGCAGCTTAATGGGTCTTAACATTTAAATTATTTTTCAGAATTCACTCCGGATGTGTGTGCTGTGGCACTAAGTCCTAGAGTAGCCATTCTGGCAACTAAAGCTCTGAGCATGCCCAGATGTCTACCTGTGGCCATGTCTCTCCGCCAGCACGGGGCACCCTCTCCCAAGGCATAAGGAAAGAACACACACACAGTTTAGGGACTGGAAACCTGAGGAATCCCAAGCCTTCCCTTAGCCTCCTAAGCTAAGCTCTAGCCCTGTCTGCTTACTCTCTAAAGACAGTGCCCAATGACCGCACAGCTTCAAAGGATTCCTTTAAGACTCTGGAATTACAAGTGCTCACCAAATAGGGTTCCTTATAACCCACCTACCCCTCTTCCAGAACACAGGGAAGTCTGGAGCTCTGGGGCCTCTGAAAGGTGAATGAAGGGTAGCCCTGGGGCAAAGGGGAGGAAAGGAGAGACTATAATAAAGCAGTGGATCTCCTACCCTTTCCCCCCACCCCAACACTGCTTCAACCATAAAAGTCCTATTATCTTTAATAGGACTTAGCCACAATGTGGCTAAGGGCAGTGTGGTTTTCTGGAATGGGTTCTGGGGCATTAAAAAGAGTATTGGGGGAAAATTGATAAAATCCAAAGTCTGGTTTAGTTAATAATTTGTACTGATGTAATTTTTTTTTTTTTTTTAGCTTTGACAAAGGAACCATGGCCAACAGTAGGAGGAGGTGCATGTGGGAACTCTCTTTACCATCTCTGCAACTTTTCTGGAAATCTAAAATTACTCTAAATGAAATCACATTTATATAAAATAAGAGATGGGACCATCCCATTCTTTAGGAATGGAATATAAACCTCCCCCCATTGTTCTCCTCCAGATAAAGAGCAATACGGGTAACAAATTATTAGGATATCCAACAAACAGCAAGGGACCAGTCAGGCCCAGTAACTGGGCTCTGGCCAGTGGACAGCCTGATGGAGACCCTCATCTTCTGATAGTGAGAATCACTTTTCCTGCCATGGTGCCTGGGTCTACTAAGGAAAACCTAATGGCTGAAACCTGAGAGACAAGTCTGGCTAAGCCCTCTCCAAACTGGGTCAGCATCCCTCAAGGACCAGTAGGCCCAGCTACCAATCCTCTCCCAGGCAGTTAAGCAGGGGGTCAGGTCTCCCTACTCTTAGCATTGGAGGAAGGAATTTAAGACTGACAGCTGCTTGCCCAGATGGGGGATGAACAGAGTTGTGAGAGACCCATCCTTTTAACGCTGCTTCAGATTTCCAGCTGGAGGAACACCTACTCTAGTAACAATCTAATAGCTCTCCAGCCTGAATCCCACCCCTTGGGAAGGACAACTTTTCTGATTGGTGTGGGCCAGCATGCAGGCCACACCCTTTCCCCTTCTGATGGGCATCTGCCTATCTACAGAGAACAGAAAGGAGCCGAAAGAGTTCTGCCCCGAAAGAGGGCAAAGTGTGCAATATTCCCAGGCTGCCATGACTGGGCAGAAAGCCTAGTCTGGGAATTCAGTATGAGGGAGCTCATTGTTGTTGCCCAGCAAGGCCACCAACAGCAACTGTTCTAGCACTATACAAGTACACATTATAATCTCCAACTGTCTGGGTTCTCTGTCTCCAAGGGCATAGGACTCAGAATCTGAGCAGGGAAGAAGGGAGCTGGTTACTGCTAGAGCCTCCCAAAACCCCAACAAAGAGTGAGGGGTATTGGTGGCTTCATGTAATCCTGAAAATCAGTTAACTTAAATCACCATCACTAGCTTTTTAAGGTAAAAGTAAGTTATGAGTTATTTTATAGCTCTGGTTCTCCTCAACACACTGCCAGCTACTTGGTTTCCATCTAAGGGCCTCTCCACTTGAGACCAAAAACTAATTAATTATTCAACAAAACTTTGAGAATGTATTTTCTTTTCTATTAACTTGGACACCCTTTGATTTTAGAACATTCCCTCTTTCCCCACCCAATCAATTGAATTTGTTTTCTTGTTGTTATGCTTTTTTTTTTTTTTTTTTTGCTTTCCAGGGAGATGTACAAAGGCACCAAGATGGCAGGCAGGGCCAAGCTCCCCCATTGCTTACACATGTCATGGGACACCTGGACTTTGCAAGCAGAGGATAAAAGGGACATCTCAGGATTATCATCTCCATCTTCAGGATGGAAATAACAGTAGAAAGTAAGGATATCTTGTCCTGACTTTCCTGATAAATCATCAGACATGGGATGCTATGCCATGAAATGTTGGAAGACAAAGGAGTTTTCCCTCACCCATAATGGGACAGAGGTTACCCGCTGCTCACTACAACCCCTGTTCTTCTCTTCTACCTGAGGCCACAGCTACACTCCACTTCTCAGGCTCCTTTACAAATGCTGAGACCATGCACGTGTTAGGGTTCTTGCCATGAGAAGTGACAGGACCCATTTTCAGGTCGGGCCCATTAACCACATGCATTCCTTCATGCCCATTTCCTCTCCCAGTGGTGGAATGGGGACAGAGGCCTAGGTTGACCAAGGACATCACACAAAGAAGAGGGTAGAGCTACATCAGCCAGAATGACTACATGGAGGAGGGGTTATTTCTCTAACAAGTTCACCTGCTCATACTGTTCTATGACCTAGAAATAGACTTCTATTTGTGTTGGAACCATTATATATATTTTTGCATCTACTTGTTATAGCAGTTGGCCTGCCTTACCTAATGCACTTAGGTAAACCTTATTCAAATGCCCATTTTGGAATTGGGAAGACATTTGTATTTTAGCTCCAATTACAGTTCAGAGTAATTAATATTTATTTAACATTAATCATCTTAAGGGGTTGATTATTTATGAACTCTTAATCCTAATGGTAAAGACATATGATAGTGACTAGTAGTCCCATTTTACAGTTGGGGGCACTGAAAGGATAAATAACTTGCCCAAGATCACATAGCCAGGGATGATAGAAGCTGAGAAGCAAATCCAGATAGCACGGGTCAAAGAGATGACAATTGTCATCACTGTCATGGAGTCACCATGACATCCATAAAATCAAATATTCTACCAGTCAAATCAGTTTATTGTAAATCATTCCCACATCCTAAGGGGTAACTGTTGTCATCCTCCCCAGGGGTTTCTAGATACCCTGATCTGGCATCTCCAGCTTAGAACTCAGAACTTATAATCAGCTGCCTGACCTGCCTATGTCCCCCAGACGTGTCTGCCTGGATTTCAGCATACCGAAATGGTATGGTATGGCTCCTCTTGGTCTGGCCTAATCTATGTCTTGCCTAAATCTGAACTCCCATTCTGACTTTGCCCATTCATTCATATTTTTATCAGGCATCTACAGTGCTAGGCACTGTGCTAGGCACAGAGCATACAGGATAAGCAGGAAGGCATGCTCCTGGTCCTCTGGGTGAGAAGGATCAGAGCACTGGGCCCTCCGATTCTGTTCTTCCCACAGCTCGGCATACGGCCTTCCCGCCCAATAAACCCTAACCTCCCACTCTTCAGAACATTCAGAACTTTCTTTGATTCCAGATTTGACCTCTACTTTCTTAGTGTTGTGCGATGGTCTCAGAAAGATATGATGGTACCAAAAATCCACAATTGTCCCTGCCAGTTTAAAAGCAATCTCAGAAGTGTTGAGGGGGTAACCCATGGGAAGAAAAGGTATTGGCCACTGGGCATAGTTTTTTGTGTTTGTTTTTTGTTTTTGTTTTTTAAGATTTAATTTATTTATTTGACAGAGAGACAGTGAGAGAGGGAACACAAGCAGGGGGAGTTGGAGTGGGAGAGGGAAAAGTAAGCTTCCTGCCCTTCAGGGATCCTGATTCAGGGCTTGATCCCAGGACCCTGAGATCATGACCTGAGCCGAAGGCAGTTGCTTACAACTGAACCACCCAGGTACCCCTGGGCATAGTCTTAAGAAGAGAGGACAAAGGACTTGGCACTCTAGTGCAGAAATGTTTGTTTTCGCTTTCTACATATGTCACAGGAAATTAGACAGTTCACCTTTGTAAATCGTTTGCATATCACTCATACATGAGCCAGATGGCACCTCTTTAAGAAATTAAAAATAAAAAAGAAAGCATATGAGGAGGAACTTAGCTCCTTCTCTCTTCCTGCTTTTGTATACACACCTTGGATTCTGCACTGGGCAGATGAACACTCATGAGTGCATGTGTACACACACATACACACACACACACACACACACAGGGCCCTGGATTATCTGCATTTAACTGAATCAGGCACCAGGAACTCCCCACAAACTCCTAGGCTCAATGGATTTCAGTAACCTACAGTAGCAAATCTGTCCCAGATGTCAGCTTGCCGAGAGAATCCTTCAGTGCTCCTGTTAGACGATAAATCACTGCATTCCCCCAGAGCCTCAGCTGGTGTACCAAACAAAAAAATGTTTCATAAATCATCCGAACATGAACGTCGCTGTAAGATCATGAGGACCATATAAACACCGACCAGAAGCACAAGCAAGTGCTGACGATCCAGTCTCTCTATTTAAGTTCAAACTTAAATGGGAGGGAAAATCTCAGGAGGTGGTCAACTTAAAGACCCCATTCCTTGGGGGGTAGCCGCATGATCCCAGTTTATCTTCCAGTGATCAGGAGGTCCTTCTCCCTGACCCAAGAATGACATCTGGAAATCTTATTATCCCTGTGGTTCTCCTACCTTGGGTATGAAGGAAACCACAGTCTACTGAGCAAAGCAACATATTCCAGGCTCTTTACACAAAGTAACTTGTTTAACATCAAGATAACTCTGCCAAGAGACTGTGTTTGTCCTCATTTTTTAAATGGGAAAACTAAAGAGAGGTTAGGGGAAGTGCTTTGGGGGTCCCCAGGCCGCTAATGGTGGTGTGAGGTAAGATTAGGTCCTGATGCAGAATGGCTTTGTCACTCTGATGTCTTCCAATGTGGATAACAAGACTTTGGAGTTCATTACTGATGTGACCTCTGGCAAACCTCCTTCTGCCCTTTGTTTTGCAGAGAGGGAGGGAGGGGGAGCTGTGCATACATTAGGATATCATGAGCAACTGAACATGAGGATATGACACACGCTACCCTTGGAACATGGAAAGTACAATATCTACCCACCATCAGTGGGATAGGCAGTTTTCCACTGTTTTTACTACAATAGCTCTTTTTTATTTCATATTCCTTGGGACCAAAGACACACATTTTCAAGCCAGTTGGCCTCCTCTTACACCCAGCATAGAACTCATGAAAAAGGAATTGCAGATGCCTGAACAGTGGACAATTTCCACATTGCCCTCCCTTCCTCGAGTTCCAATCAGCCCTCTTGCCCACAGAAACAAGATGGATTCACCCCCTTGTTGCTGTCCCGGGAGTAAAGGGCATCTGTTCCCAGCTGTTAAAGCCAGGGCAAAGCAGTATCACTGGATAACTGGTAGATGTGATTTTTTGACTCTTTTGAGTCAGAATCAAGAAACATGAAGGACACTCCTTGAAGTAAGTTTGAGAGCTGAGTGTGCACACATTGTGGCCAGACACTGCTTCCCAAGACCGTGGTAAAGCCAGTGGAGAACAGATTGGCATAATCACATATCTGCCACACACAGAAAAATGATAATCCCTTCCTTGTTTTTATTAACACCAACATAAATCTGAGCTCAGTGGGAAAGGCCAGCAAACCCCATTATGGAGGGCACAAAGGCAATTAAAGGGTGCCAACTCCAGCTAGACTTAAAAAATCTACAGCCTGCGGGCCCCTAGTAACCACACCAATGCCTCTCTTGGAAATGAGTGACAAAATTAGTCTAGATGCTACAGAAAGACTCTGCATTGATGTTTCCTGGCAGGTCTGCCCTGGCCATCCATCTGTGGTGACTGCTGCATTGTGCTGTCTTTTCCGTATCTGGGATGTTGGACAGGGTGGGTGGCTTGAACAACTGCCTAGCTTGCTCGGACATACTACCTTCCCTGCTGTTCAGTCTACTTGGTGTCATATTCCCTCATGATAGTGTATCATCTGCCATCCTTTGGTTGTACCATGCACAAATAATTTTCTAGCCACAAACGGGCATTTCTCAAATATTTCATTTTTCTTCAGGCTATGGCTAAAATGAACTGTCTTGAGTGACCAGTTCTAATGTCTGGGCAACGTTGTTTAGGCAATGCTATCAGGAGCATCCAGACAGAAGAGATCTGCACATGCTAACCCCAAACTCCCAGCCTCTTAGTCCACCGTGCTTAAGCCAACAGGATGATGGTATCTGGGCTCTTTGACTCACAATATGATCATTCATTCCCTATGAAGAAGACAAAACCAATGACTTCCATGCTTCTTGACCTCCAGAACTCTGCTCCACCCTCTTCTTATACCACCTACCCAAACTCCTCACCCATTCAATGTCCCCGAGGTAAATATTACATATTTCTTGAGGCATGTGCCTTCCAATCAGTTTGCAAAGGTAATGCCATCTCTGTATTTTTAGCTGCTCCCATATTTTCCTCTTTTGCAGCAAACAACACTCATGCCCACTTGTCTTTTCCCTGGCAATAATAACACTGTCAAAATCACTCAATAATCCACTGGAACGGGTCTGCCAAAGACTAAGGGAACAAATAATCCTGGGAGCAAAGTAAAACACTTCTTAATGTAAAGTGGGCCACTGTATAGAAGTAAAATTGAATGTGATACCTCCTATCAATCAGAAAGCTTTTTCTAAGGCCAACCTCCAACTCTCTCCAAAGTTGGCAACAATAACATGCTTTCTTGTTTCACCTTTCCTAAATCATTCAGGTGATTCTGCTCAGCGGGACATTAATGATTTTTGTTACTTTACTGTGAGTTCTGGCTTCTCATCAAGCTCTACCTTTGAAGACAAGATAAGCCTACACGGTCACCAGATGATTTGAGAGAACAAAATGTGTTGTGGGCAGGGCTGGATCAGGGACTGAGTTGGAAGGTGTTAAAACATAGCACCAAGTTGAGCTTGACTATTTGTGCATTTGGGCATACGCATGTATGTATGAGTTTGTTTGCAGGAAGAATGAGTATTGATGTAAGAACAAAATGCATATGCCCTTGCAATGTAAGAATACTGGCAAGCTGAAAGTCCAAGAGGAAAGGAGGCATGAGCTATTGAGAGAATAATAAACAGGTATGTCAAGATGTAGGAGTGGCCAAAGGATAACCATCACGTGTATGTCTGGGCATGGGTGCATATGTGTGTTCTCTGGAGTGACAGGGTTAATGGACAATGACAAAGACATGTGAGCAAGGTGTTAGCTCTGCTGCTGAGTCCTGCAGCTGGAAAAGCCACCTTACCCTGTAGTAATCAGTGCTGTAGACATCTCTGGACATGCCGAAGTCCCCGATCTTCACCAGCAGATTGGCTCCAACCAGGCAGTTCCTGGTGGCCAGGTCCCGGTGTACGAAGTGCTGGGAGGCCAGGTACACCATGCCTGAGGCGATCTGACTGGCGATGTGGAGCATTTGGGAGAGCCCCAGCTCACCTTTCGCCTGGCGTGGCTGCCCATCCACAAGGATCATAGCATCTGGCCCATGGGCCCTGTGAAGGGTGGGAGAGAAGACAAGGGACAGGGGGAATTCAGGAGATCAAGGGGAACAGCATTCTTGATTCCCTGCTCCCTGGAATACATCACAGAAATGCATAAAATCTCTCTTAGCCAACTTATTGCCGATTTCTATCTATCCAACATTACATTATGTGAGGGTGCCTATGGGCACAACACCACAACCAGATTCCCAACTAAAATGATGCAGATATAGTCTAATGCAGCAGGAAACAAACCCACTCTTTTAAATATCTTAAGGCTCTGAAGCAGTTTCCCCAGCTCTAGATATCCACTATAGAATCGTTAATAAAACAATTAACTCTTCCGGAGTCCCTACTGTTCCAAGCCCTGCTCTAAAGATCTCCAATCTATTTTTTTTAAGATTTTATTTATTTATTTGACAGACAGAGATCACAAGTAGGTAGAGAGGCAGGCAGAGAGAGAGGAAGAGAAGCAGGCTCCCCGCTGAGCAGAGAGCCCCATGTAGGGCTCAAACCCAGGACCCTGGGATCATGACCTGAGTCCAAGGCAGAGGCTTTAACCCACTGAGCCACCCAAGTGCCCCCAAGATCTCCAATCTATTAATTCACTTAATTCTCCCACTCCAATTTTGAGTTAAAGAAACAGAGGCATAAAATGATCAGATCACCTGGCCAAAGTCACAGGAGTGCTGCAATGGCCCAATGGGTAATCCGGAGGCCAATTGAAACCAGGCCTGTGGCTCTAGAAAGCATTAAAAATCTAAGGAGCATCAGCAACTGGGCTGAACAGATTCCTTGGCCCCGCCCCCTGATTCTGATTGGCTGCGTGAGCTCGATCATTTGCATTTCTGACAAACTCCCGGTGCTGATGCTGGCACCGGTGGGGGCGCGGGGTTGGGGGCAGTCCGCACTGTAGGTAGCAGGAGCCTTGAGTTCACATTCCTACCCTGCCCACCACACTGCTTAGTACTGGATAACTTGTTAGTAGCAGGGCCCGATGGAGAGACCCTTCGGATCTGGGAAGCCAAGGCCTTGCGAAGCCCCAGTTTCACCTCCATCCCAAATCAAGGCCCCGGATTTGTTATCCTAACACTTTGCCTTGTCATATCGGTCACTTTTAGTATTCACTCTTTTCTCCAGAAAGCCCAATGAGCCGTAACCGCACCCAGAGCCCTTATTTATGAAGTCGTGGACCAAGGAGCCCTGGTGTACAGCGAGGCCTCGGCCTGTTTTACTGCTTCTCCAATTTCCACTGAAAGGAGTTGTTAAATATGAACACATTCATTTTATTGTCTCCTCTGGGTTCTGCCTACTTCATCCTCCAAAGGAGAACTACCGCGTCCGCCCGCAAGGAAGGAGCATCAGCAGGAAAGCCCCGGCTCGGGTCGACCAGGAGAGGACGCTACCACCTGCCCCTAAAAGCCACCAACGAGCTTCTCTACTCTCCTCCTCCATCTTCCCTTATATTGAGCATGACAGTGGCACCCAGAGCTCTCTGCAGGCCTGTCTGTGGCACTTGGGGCTAAAGGCATTGCTGATCTATGGTGTGGGGTTCCTGGGAAATGGAGCACATCCCTCGGACCGTCCCAGGGGGAAGCAAACACAGCACAAGGATCTTGAATACTGAGAAAGGGCATTGCCGGTATTAGTAACTGTCCTGGTTCACAGTCCTGATAAAATACTAATTGTAATAATTTAATAGTAGCTATCATCAACTGAATACCCAGCTACATGGAAAAGTCATTTAGGTATTAGACAAATATAATCACTTAGTACTCATAGTAGGAAACCTGTGGAGCGGTTATTATTAGTCTTGTTTTCTAGAGAAGAGAATTACGGTTTAATAACTTGCTCCAGGTTACATCACTGAGACGTGACAAATTCAGGACGTGAACCCAAGTCTGTCTGATGACAAGGACTGAATTCTCCAAGAAAGGAATAAATTTCATTGTGAAAACCCAAGTTCAGTGGGTTCAAAACATCCTACGGATATTTTCCATTCCTCAGGGGCCATTTTTGGAAACCCAGCTCATAAGAAGAGTTCATTATCTGCCATCAGCCCTTTCTAGGCCCCCTCAAAATCATGGCATGTGAGTCAATGTCTCACTTAAAGGAGATGCTCCCCAAGTTTTGGCCAATGGGCTAGCATGTACCATTGCCTCCACGGGAGCTCTGAAGATGTCATTATCAGTGATGGGATGCATGGATATCAAAGGAACCCTAAGTGTCAAGGTCCTGATTGATCCATCTGCTTTCCAGGACCTGAACTCCACACACCTCACACACAGCCACCCCCTCCACATCTGGGCACTGCTTGGAAGTGGCAGATGCAGGAGACAGAAAGTGTGAACTCTGCTCTAGTGGTGAGAAGCTATCTTCCCTGGGGAAGGCTGTCTGCCCCCCTGCCCTGCCACTCCATCCAGAACCTTCTGGCTGAGGTTTCAGTCTCTTACTAGCTCCATCAAAGCATCTTGAAACCTAGGCTGACCTTGAGCCAGGTTTGGGGAAACCCCCTTACAACATATCTAATCTTTCTAGAACAGTGCTATCCAATTGAACTTTTTATTGATGGAAATATTCTATGCCACACTGCCCAATACTGTAGCCAATAACCCCAGGGGACTGCTGAGTACTTGAAATGCGGCTAGTGTGACCAAGGAACTGAATTTTTAAATTTGATTTAAGTCATGTAAATTTAAATTCAAATATCCATAGGTAGCTACAGCAGTGGACAGCATGGTTATAAATTTATCCGAAGAAAATCTGCTCTTCTTTCTCAACCATCTCTGTCTTCTGACGAACTTGCAAACGTGTACTTCCTTAATCATCCTAAGAAAAGTCTCCAGCACAAAGGTTTCCAGCAGACCTTAGCTCCATTTTGCAACACTTAGAAACATAAGGCACCAAGAGAGACCACCATTCAGATCGCCAAGAGAAAAGGGGGCTCTAGAGTCTCGGAGTTGAGTTACAGGGTGCCAGGCCCTCTGGGCTCCTTCCTTAGACTCTTCCAGACCCTGCTCTTATGGTCTGTCCACCTTGTGGTCAGGAAGAAAATACTCCCTTGTCATAGCATCCTTAGTATTTATTTCCCCCTAGAAATCAGTGACAAAGGCCAGCAGAAGCTCGCTGCTCAGGAACTGATAGGAAAGATGGAAAGGTTGCTTCTCATTTCTAATCCCTAGACTTAGTGTTCAGAGGGCCCATGTGACTTCTGGCTCCAGGGAAACTGTAGGGGTTCAGGGGGGACTGGCTGTGGGGTTAGGGGTGGGGGCAGTAGTCCTTGCTTACCTAAGGAACTTGTTCAGGTCTCCATGCTTCATGTACTCAAAGACCATGATGAGCGGGTCCCCATCACCACACACCCCGTAGAACTTGACGATGTGTTCGTGCTGCAGGTTGGTGAGCAACTCAGCCTCCCTCTGGAAATCCTTCCGGGCAGCCAGGGTGGGATCCTTCAGGGCCTGGAAACAATGCAGGACACGGGTTTTAGCAACCCGAAGGCAAGGGTCTGTCTGCTCCTCTCCTGGGAAGAAACTTGCCCATGATAAAGACTGTTGGTTCCCAACCAGTCAGATTGCGATCAGGGTTTAAAGGCCATGAGGTGACGTCACAACAGCCAGGCCCGATTCCTTCCTTCTTCAGTCGTTCATCTTTGCAGAAACAGAAGCCGACTTCCTGACCACACCTCCCATCCACTGGTCAGTGATCTCCGTGCATGGTCATCTCAGAGCCCTTTGCTCCCGGAGAGTTTGCGTGCATGGTGGAGGGAGCAGGAGGCTGTGCATGTGGAAGGCCTGACCAAGGCCCCTTCCCCTAAGCTCTTCTTGAAGAAATGGTCCCGCAGCTAAAACTAACAGTAGAAAAACCGCCATCCCATTGGTTTAACTTTGTAAATTAGCTTATGCCCAGAGCCTACTAGAAACCAGGCATAATACAGCCTCCTTGTCTTTTCTATTCCCTGATTTTGGATTGTGAAGGAGGGTATGTTTGCAGAGAAACATCAACATGCTGGCTTCTAGAAGGCATCTGTGTCCTCCTAGTGGGAAACTGAAGGAGGCGCTGGGATTGGGGGGGGCGGGGGTGGTGACTGCCGCTGTGGGAATGGCAGTGAACCAGCAGCAGCTTCAGGATCTGCCCAGAACCAGGACAGGGTCAAGTCTTTCGAAGTCCCAGGGCAGGATGGGCAGGTGGGCATCTCGCGGTCACTAAAACGCCACAGCATAGCCCCTGTGGGGTGGGAGAGCCCAGGGGGCATGGAAGACCTCAGACTGGGCTCCAGGAAGACAAATAGAAGAGCACAAGTCAGGAGGGGTGTCAGGTGTGAGTGCGGGTGCTCGTGCACCAGAAGGGGACAGTGAGACCGAAGTAGAAGGTTCAGAGCCTCTCTGAGCCACAGTGATGCAGCTGGGCCGGCCACAAGGAGGATGAGCAGTAAAGGCGGTGGGGGGAGGCTCTCTTCCTGCAGGAGGAGTCTGGACAGGGGTGCACACACATTTCAGGCTTCCCTCCCTTCCCTGCGAGCTCAGAAGGCAAACGGGGCCGAACAGCCACTTGCTCCCACCAACAGAGTTTTGTCCCCTCACCAGACACAACACCAGGCCATGAGGGAGGGAGTGTGAAGTTTGCACGCTATTTTCAGATTCGTGAACATCTAGACAGGCATGGGATTGGTTTGCATCCTTTCTGCCAAACATCTGGTCTTTTTGGTGTTTGAGGCAGACCGACGTTCCCTGTAGATCATGTTACTTCTGAAAGGCCAAGGCCCGCCAGGGGTCTTTCGGTCACCTTGGCCACGCCCATTAACCAGAATCCACAGGGCTGCCTTGCCTGCGGGGTTGTGCATTGGCAAAAATCCTATCCGGTAAGGCCCATCAGATCTCCATCAGTCACCAGCACACATTACAGATGATGCCCTTTGAGCACGAAAAGGACCTTAAATATCACCAGCTTCTTTCCACCTGCTCACTTCCAGAGCTGGAGAAACTGAGGCCCAGCCCCCATCTGGGAGGCAGCACGCATTCGCACATCTCAAATGACAGAAGCGTACCATTAAACCAGACCTCAGCCATCTCTGGGACCCCCGGGGTCCATGCCAATGCCTCTAGAGCCATGGTCTCTTAGCCAGAAATCAAATCCACTCCGCCTTCGACTAGCACCACTTGTCACTCTTCTCAAACTCTGCAGCTTTCACCGAAAATGTGTTTGATGGAATGTTTCTACTGTTGAAAGAAATGTTGGGATTTATCTAATGCAGCTTTCCCACCTCACAGGTGAGGAAGCCGAGGTCCAGAATGGGGGACTGACTTGCCAAAGACCATGCAAGGAGCTTGGATCTGGAGCCTGGGGACACTTTCCCGGCCAGCATACCAGCTTGAATTAATTTACCAGATGAATCGGCCACTAGGCTTGTCCCCATAGGGAATGGGGGTCACAGATGTGAAAGGGCAGAAGACAGGGCCACCAGGCAGGACACACTGCTGCTGGCAGAGGGGCCGGGCCCAATGAGGATGCTGAGTAGGTAGGGCTGACTAAGACCAGAAAGGCGGTGGGCAGTCCAGCCCGTGGCTGACTTTGCGGCTCTGATCTCATGGGTTCCGCACGTCGGCTCTGGCTGCCTTCTCAGGGAAGCTGCTAAGAAAGGAGCACGCCACTGTGGGTCCACGTCCAGCCAGAGCAATGATATTTGCCAAAGCTTCTTGCTATGCGTGGAAGAAGGCAGAGTCATGGTGAGAGGGGTCCTCTCCGTGACCCAACTCCTGAGCCATGTGGCCTGGGCCGTGGGTAGAAAATGACTGCCTGTGATTTACTTTTCCATGAAGAATAAGGGGGGATGGGGAAGAGGAACCCAGCATGGGTGGGATGGAACACTACTAAGATTTATGGGAATGCTGGATTTATGGGAGGGAAAAGTAGATCAAATTTGGGGCCAGCCAAATGGCCTCTCTCCATCTCTGTAAATCATTCTCTCTCGCACCGTCTGGACGCCGATGGCAGTCATGGGATTTTTGTTCTCAGCTCTCGGGCAGTGCCAGGCAGTGTCCCCAAGCCTGGCACTCCACACTGCCAGGCAGATAGGGGTTTCTCATTTGGGAGACGGGGCACAAAGCAACAGCTGTCCCCCAGTCTCTCCACAGCCCTTGTCCACTGCCAGTTCTCTCTCTGCCTTCACCCTGGGTTTTCCAGCTCCCGGGTCCAACTTGAGGTTTCCATGTAATTGGCAAAGGTTCAGTGCGGCATCAGGGGGCCAGAGCTGCAGGTGGCCCCAATTCCCAGGGACTGATGCAACTGGGACAGAGATGACAGGAGGAGACTAATGAGGAGGAAAATCAGCTCAGTGGCTCTCTGGCCCTTCTCCGTGGCGTCCACACTCAACCCCTTCTTCGGGGCTGGGAAACTTCAAAGTGGATCGCCAGTCGGGGGCACCAGGAGCACACCACGGGCAGAACCGGGGCTCAACACGGCTGCCAACTGTCATTGTAGGGAGCCAGGTCTTGCCAGAGGGTCTCTGAAACCAAGGAGGCTCCCCTCGGTCCTCTGAGCAGTATCCATAGATCAGAGGTCTGGAATTTATCCTGTGCCTCATCTCCTTTCTTTTCCCCCAGAGTTTGAGGACAATTGTGCTTTGATCTTCCCCTCCATGTGGATTATATCTCATGCCCACCCCAGCCCTGGTTTTCCATGGGTCCATTTGGTTAGATAGAAGGGAAGCAGTCCAGATGACAAGAACATTTGAATTTCTTGGGGCACCTGGGTGGCTCAGCACTGACTCCTGATTTCAGCTCAGGTCATGATCTCAGGGTCGTGAGATCAAGCCCCTCAATGGACTTCACCCTGAGCATGAGCCTGCATAAGGTTCTCTCTCTCCCTCCCCCTCTGCCCCACCCCTGCTTCCTCTCTCTCTCTCTCTCTCTCTCTCAAAGAAAAAAACAAAACAAAACAAAAAAAAAACAGTTTCAAAGTGTTTGGTTTCAGATTTCATTAGTATACTGAAACTCATTTAATACGTGCAGAGAGACACACATTCCTAAATGTTCAAACTTTTATATATTCAAACACACACACACACACACACACACACACACACACACGTCAACCTACACTTTTTAAGTATAAAAATCATCTCTCTCCTTTTCTCTCAAAACCCACTGTCACTTCTCTTTGTTGACACTCCCAAATGATCTTATGAGAGAGGAAGCTGGATAAGTTATCACAAGCACAGGTGCCCTTCTCTCATCTGGCTTCCTGGCATGCAACTGGCCATTGGTTTCTCATTGTTTTTAGGATAAAGTCCAAACCCCTTAACACAGTCATGGGCTCTAAATGTCAGGTCTCCCCATCTCTCTCCACCTTCTTTCTTCCATGCCCTTCCTCTCCCTCACTCACTACACTTTGGTCTCATTGGTCTTTCTGTCCTTGGTACCCACCAAACTTTTACCTGCCTCAGGCCCTTTGCACATGGGTTCTTTTGGCCAGAAAAAACCTCTCCACTAAGTTATATCCACATGACTAGCCAAATTAATTGGTACTGTCTGTTACCTCTCAGGAACACCCTGACTGAAACTCATTATGCCTTGAATATTCACTGCTAGTTGGATAACCAGACAGATATCTTTGTCCCAGAGGGGAGCTTGCCAAGGGTCAGCTGTGATTGTTTCCCAAAATCATTTATGATCCATCTGTTAATGTCATTGCTTAATGTAATGAAACATCACAGAAACCAATGAAATATGAGTACAAAGAGTTGGCTGGTTTTCTTTCTTTCTTTCTTTCTTTTTTTTTTTTTAAAGATCTGAGTAATTTGGGGGACGGTCTTGGTAGCTCACTCAGTTAAGAGTCTGATTCTTGATTTCAGCTCAGGTCATGATCTTGGGGTCATAAAGTCAAGCCCTAACTTGGACTCTGTGCTCAGTGAGGAGTTTGCTTAAGATTCTCTCTGTCCCTCTCCCTCTGCCCCTCCCCCATCATCTGTACTCACTTGCATTTTCTCCCTCAAAAAAAAAAAAACATTTTTAAGATTTTTTTTTTTTAATGTGACAGAGGGAGCAAGAGAGCACAAGCAGAGGGAGCAGCAGAGGGAGAGGGAGAAGCAGACTCCCTACTGAGAAGGGAGCCCCACACGGGACTTGATTTCAGAAACCTGAGATCATGACCTAAGCCAAAGGCAGACGCTTAATGACTGAGCCACCCAGGTACCCCAAGTTGCCTATTTTTATGGAACTTAAGGTGAAGCCTTTATTTTTTATTTTTTTTTTTTAAGATTTTATTTATTTGACAGAGAGAGACACAGTGAGAGAGGGAACACAAGCAGGGGGAGTGGGAGAGGGTGAAGCAGGCTTCCCGCCGAGCAGGGAGCCCAATGCAGATAAAGACTCTGGAAAAACCTGCTAAAGGTCAGTGGTTAAAAAGTGTTAAGAGAAAAACCCATTTTTTAAGAAATTGGGAAAATACTAAAAATCTGAGATTCTGCACTCTGATTGTCCCACAAATATTTTCAGTGTGTGTTCCAAGGTAAACTAACTGAAACTAGAAATCATGAACACCCAAAACAAAAACAAAACAACTCTCCAAATGAAAAGGAACTCCAGAGTTGCAGTCCAGAAATACTGGAAGAAAGAGAAGGTTAGATCCAAATGTTTAAAATTATCAACAACCACAACATGAATAAAGTTAATTCTATAGGAACAGGCTGATAGAGATGTTAAAATAAGTAAAATTGTTCAAAGACAGTAAAGAAATAATTACTAAAAACAAAGCAAAACAAAAACCAAAAAACCAACAAGATGATATGCAGCCAAAACAGGGAGAAATAAAATTAAGATAACCAAAAAACCATGGACTAATTAGATAGCTTGGAAGTAGATTATACGGTTCATGGAAGTTAAAACAAAAGCCTCCACAGACAGGACAAACCCTACACTAGATAAAACCACAAGAAGAATTCATGACTCAAAGCGATGCTAACATTTACCCAGATCACAGCCTGGTGAGACAGAGGGAACCGGGAAAGGCAGTGACGAGGGGCTCCTCCCCTCCTCTGTGAAGGAGAGGGGCTGCCTGGGTCTTAGGTGCTCCCACCACTGATTCACTGCAGGACCTTGGGCAAATTCCCTGACCTTTCTTTCTGTGCCTCAGTGTCCGCTTCTGTAAAATGGGGATAGTGATGGTGCCTGACACTTAGGGTGGCTTGAGAGGGCAAAATATTAACCCACACACATTACTGACAGTGGGGCCATAATTGGTGCTTCCCATTAGATGCTGTTGTTATCATCCTGAACACCACCCTCCTCCTCCTCACCTATCCCTTCTGGGCTCTCATGTTCTAGGATCCTGAGATGGGAGTTACATGGTCCTATGTGTCCCCTTGCCTCCTCCACCCCCAGTGCCTCACTTGGTGCCAGGCACATCGTAAGTGCTCAATAAATATTTATGGGATGTGTAAATTAAGCATATTTTTAAGAACATGATCAATCGTTGAAAGAAAAATCTTTTACAGCACACTGAACTATTACAAACTAACATTAGTATATCCTCAGTGTAAGGAGACAATAAAACACTGTCAACCTCCCATGCCCCACTCTTCCAATATTCTCTCTCTCCTCCCAAAGGTAACCACTACATTGACTTATAGAGGTCACGGGCTTGCTTTTGGAAAACAGTTTTTACTACCTAAGTATAAATCCCTAACCACTAGAGTTCAGTTTTACCTGTTTTTTAAACCTGAAATAAGTGGGATCATATATATAACCTTATATAATTATAATTATATATTAATTAATATATTAATATTTATAATATAATTATAGTCAATATAATTATATTATATATTATAATATATTATATATAACATCATATATATGATGGTGATTAGAGATATATATGTATATATTTATTTCTAGATCTGTCCTTTTTCATTCACCATGCTGTTTTTGAGATTGTTTATTATTACATATAGCTACAGATCACTCATTTTCTTAGTTGAATAGTTTCTTATTGTATGAGCATACCACCTTTATTTATCCATGCGGCTACCGATGGACCTTTGGGGCTGTTTCCAGTTTTTGGCTGTTGTAAATAATGCTTTCTGAACATTATTAGACATATCTCTAGATAGCTAGCTAGCTAGGTAATAGAAAGGAAGGAAGGAAGGATGGGAGGGAGGGAAGGAGGGAGAAAAATAGAAGGAAATAAAGGTGGGTGGGTGGGTAGGTGGATGGTTGGATGGATGGATGGATGGATAGATGATAAAAAGAAAGACAAATACCTAGTAGATATAGGTCTAGAAGTAGAAGTGCTAGGCCACACAGTTTGATGTTCTAGAAAACCGAACTGGTTTTCAGAATGCCTATACCACTTCACCTTCCCACCGGCACAGGAGGGACATGCAGCCGCGCCCTATTTTTGTCAGCACTTGCTATGATCACCACCGTTCAGCCATTTTGCTCGGCATTCACTGGTATCTCATTATGGTTCAATATGCATTTTTCTGATGATGAGTTAACTGGACCCCTCTCTCATTCTTCCAACAGCTATCTGGCTATCAGAGGAGACTCTCTGAGATCTTGTGAACAAGAGTATTCTCTGTCAGATGATTATGTCAAAAGGGCATCAACGATTTAAAAATATGAATCATGTGTCTTTTTTTTTTAGTATTATTTATTTATCTGACAGAAAGAGAGATCACAAGTAGGCAGAGAGGCAGGCAGAGAGAGAGGGGGAAGCAGGCTCCCTGCTGAGCAGAGAGCCTGATGCAGGGCTCGATCCCAGGACCCTGAGATCATGACCTGAGCTGAAGGCAGAGGCTTAACCCACTGAGCCACCCAGGTGCCCCAGAATCATGTGATTTGAATGCCAGGTTTACAGGACCCATATGTCCAAATTATGCTCTTGTCCCGCTCTCCTCCCTCCCTAAGTATTCTCTTGTCCCCCAAGCCAACAGCAAACATCTTTAGAACAGAGGCTCTGAGGTCTGCTCTGTCTCCCCCATTGCAAAAAAATCTTGCCAATCAACTTAAAGCCACAATTTGGGGAAAACCTAACTTTGGGTTATACTTGCATGTGTACTCTGAAAGTCCACAACTACCTGCACCAATATGAGAGCGAACTCAAGAGGAAGGGAGTTGCACAAAGGAGTCAAATCTGAAGAGGACAAGAAAAGCAGAAAACACCATTTCTCAGCCCTTCTCCAGGGAAGATGAGTGTCTTCTCCAGAGGCTGGGTGGATCTCCTGGGCAGCAAATGGTGCAAAATCCCAGGGCACTCACCTCCTCCAGGTTCCCAGACTCAAGGAGAGAAGAAAACCCTCTTAAAAGGATGAAAACAGAAACACATTTTTCTGTGTCATCCAATCTGGGTACTGTCCCTTAATGCCCGACTACTCAGCGAGAAACATTTCCCAAGGTTTGGGGCCATTATTCTATTTCCTGCTCAATGCACAAATATGTCCATTTCATTTACCAGTCCTCCGAGGGATGCTGGAATGCCCAGTGGATTCGTGTCACCCTATAAATTAAAAGTCTGAGGGAAGTGCAGACTCTTTGGGGGACAAAATTAGAAATCTTTCCACTTCCCTGGTCCAAGCCGTTTAAAGACATCCTCACTCACCGGACCATCCCATGGCTATGGAGGCGCGCTGAGCCAGTTTATTCTCAGGCTGATCAGGGACGCAGCTCCAGCCTTCCAAAGCCAGAGGACACCTCATTGACCTCGGAGCAAGGGCCCGATTGCATCTGATAATGACTAGAACCCTTTCAAGCCCGGAACGGAGTGAGCCTCTGCTGCTGGCTCCCCGGCCCCCAGCCGCCTCCCTCCTTCCTGGCAGCCCGCAGACCTCCGGGATGTACCTTCACAGCCACGAGCATCTTGTCCTTGGTCGGGCTGAGGTTGTAGCACTCGGCAAGGAAGACCTTCCCAAAGGCTCCCTCGCCCAGTTCCCGCTTCAGCACGATGTCCCTTCTCTTAATGTGCTGCACGTCTGTAGGAGGGGACAGAAGACGAGAGAGCGGCCCGTCAGTTCCAGGCACCTGTCCTCACCGCAGGGGGGTTGCCGCTTCTGTGCCCACGGCATGGAGAGGCAGACCTGGCCATGGACCCAACTCACTCCTGACAACCGGCCTTGTGTGGGCGTGGCGGGCCGAGTCCGACCCAAAACCAAATCAGTCTCAGCCCTGCCCCAACCCACCCCTAACCGGTCTACATTACAGCGGCCTCGGCTGGAAAACAGAGTCCACAGGGTTCATGCACAGGATTCTGGAACAATCAGCTATGGTTTCTAGACAGCGTGCACCTATAGGGCAGTCTAAGCAGCCACTGGCGCAGGAAAGTCCTGGGCATCATGCGGGTTCTGGCTCGGGAGGTCTGAGAGTCTGCAGGTCTAACAAGCTCTGTGGGGACACCTGAGTGTCCTGGGCCCACGGACTGCCCCTCCAATAGTGTGCTTTGAATCCCGGGCCCTGCCACCTCTTTGTTGGTTTTTTTGAGCTTGGGAAAGTGATTGCATCCCAGAGCCTCAATGTCCTCATCTGTAAAATGGGGTTAACATCCAGCCATGCCTTTCTTGCTAAATTGTTATGACGATTAAATGAGAAAGCCTGCTTGAAGGCTTCGGCCCAGTGCCTGGGACCATCGAAAGACGCACACACACCTGCAGACACACACGGGCTCTCGTTACACAGCAGCAGCTGTATCAGTCCTAGCAAGGTGTCTGCTTTGTGGTGGAGACTGCGAAGTGGGAGCTAAAATTATCTGGGGGAAGCCTCTGCTTGACAAATCCCGCTCTTCTGAAAAACCAATGAGATCGTGAAAGCCAAGACCAGAGAGCACCCTGGAAACACGGTCTAGGCAGAGAAGGGTTGCCACTGCCTCAGCCGGCTTAGCAAGCCTGTTAAAGTCCGTCTGCCGGGAGAAAGCAAGGATGGGACCCCAGGAAAGGAGCCTATAGAGGGCTAGTATGAGCCATGGGCTGGTGATGAAAGGAGCACGCCTGGATGGAGACCGATCACTGACCTTCCCATGACTGCACAACAGGCAGGCGCCCACTGCCCACCTGTAGGGACGTTAGGAAGAGCCGTGACAGCGGGGTGGCGGGGGGGGGGGACCTGCCTCAAAGGACCTTGTCAAAAACTGAGAACTGAAGACGGGGGAGAGGCAAGCCTACCATCCCCGTGAGTGAGGAGACAGGAACAGATGGGTGCAGATTGGTGTTTGGGTTGGCTTGGGAATTTCTTCCAGAATAGACTCCAAATCTTTTTGTTTGTTTGTTTGTTTCTGTCAAAGTTCACTGTCTCCCCACCGTGTTCCAGATGACCTACTGGGGAGGATCTGTGGGAGGAAGCGTTTGCAGACCATTTTTCTCTCCCCCCCAGCAAGACGGACCTGTAGGCTCCCGGAGGCGCGAGCCATGTGAGTACACAGCGGGGCTCTGCCCCAGTCTGCACAACAAGTGAATTAAAAATCTGTTCTCTTCTTTACACCCTGTGTCACTATTTCTTAGCCTCTGAGGAATGGGATTTGTTGGCCTTAAAGGGGAAGGCCAGAGAGTCTCCCGCTGAGAGAAAATGGGAGGTCAGGGCCACTCAGGGGAGGCCATCTGCTCTTTGCTGCCTAATCGTTCCCAGGTGACCAGCGATGATGCACGGGGTCCTATAAGGTGAGCGTCCTGGTGTGGCCGCGGAGCGCAGACGGGCCAAGAAGGCAGCCGTGAGAGGCCAAGTCCACACCTCTGAACATGCCGGGACTGGGGAGGAGTGAGAAGTCGGGGGCACCCGGACCAGACCTGGACCCTCCACACCGTCCGGGCTCCTCACAAAACATCTTAGGACTCCGTTCCCTTGTCTGTAAAATGGCTGTGGGAGGACACGCAAGTTCTACTCACCTGCTACGTGCGCTGGTTACATGACGGTTTGTAATTCCTAGAGTCCTCTAACACGGCGGCGTGTTTTGGTCTTTGCATCGTTATGGATATTATTTTACAAGAAAGGGAAGCAAGCAAGGGCCAAGTCAGAAGTCCGCACCTGGTGGCTGAGTTGGGACTGGAATCCAGAGCATCGGGCCATGCCAGAGTAGCCAAATCACAAGGGGACAAGGCCCCTTTGGTCCCAGACCCACCCCAACACCAGCCTCCCTCAGACTGTAAGAGGGCACTGTCGTTCTCACACTTGAGCTGCGACAGAATCTTCTACGAGGCTCGTTCAAACACACTGCTGGGCCCTTTCTCCCAGAGTTTCCCATTCACTAGGTCCAGGCTGGAGCCTGAGAACTTGCCTTTCTAGCAGGTTCCCACGTGATACTGACCGTGCTGATCTGGGCACCCCACTTCGAGACCCACTGGAACAAGATGGCATTCGCAGGGGAGGGATAAGCCCGCTCTCAACGGACAGTCCCACACCCGCAGATGTTTTATTCATTTCTCGCCACCTGAAGGCCTACAATCCTCGACTGACAAGGGGCCCCTCCCCACACCTAGCCGCCCGGCCAAGGCTGAGTCAAGGTCCCTCTCAGGGACTCAACGGCTCAGCCATGTGACGAATGAAGGTCATGCCTCTCTCGCCTTCTTGTGTCCTAGACACATCCCCACAAAGGCAAAGCAACAGGATATAAATTCCTGGATCCCTTAGTCCACTTCTGGGCTGAGCGACCTCATCAGCCCCCCGAGCTCTTCTCACTCTCAGCTGCCACGAGTGCAGAATGAGGACAGAGGGACGGAGGAATTCCATGGAGAGTGGGTTCTGTTCAGCTGCCTGGGCTGGCCCATGTCTTAGAGCCCACCAGCTCCCCTCCCTCCCTCAGCAGCATGAATCACAAGCCCGGAAAGGTTCAGACAAGTCAAGTGGACGCAGCAAACAGGGAGCCATTTCTCAACCCTCCCTCCGTACCCCAGGACTCGAGAGCCTGGCAGTAGCAGAACCCCAGCCATAGGAGAGGGGTAATGGCTGTGGGCCTTGAATGCATTAGTGGGGGCACAGGTGACCATGTTCCTGGGAACACTGCTGCTCTCCGCAAGCACGAAGCAGAAGCCTCACCCAGATTTGCTAAGGGATCTTTTTCAGAGACTCGGGAACACCCAGGGGCTCAGAATAAAACAGGCCTGGCTCACTCTAGTTGTCTTCGGGGAGAAGTATTTTGAGAGCGATACCTGAGCCTAGTCTCCAAAAGGGGGAGCGAGATCTAGAAAGGGCAGCAGGAGGGATGGAAAATAAATATAGATTCCATTCGAGCATAAATCCTCCCCCGGGAGAGAACACCCCACCAGTCGTGGGGATGAGGAGCTATGCACGGCAAATGGGGAGAGAGGCTGGGTGTGCGCCAAACGTGTAGGCAAGTCACTTCTGTATGGACAGCCCCGTGTACCAACAAGACTGTAGACCCCAAAACATCATCTGAGCAGCAGCTTATCCCTGAACCTAAGCAGGGAGAAGCAGGGTAAAGGGAAGTTCATCGGTGGCCGGTCCTACCCCGTGGCCAACATTCACTTCTGATGATAACCACGAGAGCCAAGGGTGATTGTGCCCCTTTCACAGATGAGAAAAGGGAGGCAGGGCTAACTCTCCAACGTTCACAGAGCATGGCCAAGGAAGCTTCTCTCCTTCACATGGCTCCTGCACTCGAGTTCCTTCCAGTACTCAGGATGGCCTTTCTTCGGTCCTCCCCTAATTTGTGGCCACTAAGACCATTCGGTCCACAGAAAGTCAACCCTTCATCTTCCCCTTCTTCCAGCCTTGTCTGACTTCTCTTACCCCACTCCTCCTGGGACTCTATAGCCCAAGGGAGAAGGAAGGAGCTTCCTTTCCAGAGGCCCCAGAGGAGGAGTCGGGGGAGGGGACCAGGGCGGGAGGAAAGGGCGCTGCTCGGGCCCTGGGAGACGGCTGGAGTGAGCCATTCCCATTTCTGACATCCTCTTGTCTACTTGGGCCTCTTTTTGTGCTTATTTTTAGCTCACACGGCGTAGCTCAGAGCTGCCTCTGGTGAAGCCATCTGACCTGCACGCCAAGAAGTGATGGATTCTCCTAGGAGGAGAGGGCATCAATCTCCTTTTACTGCCTGGCTCGCTGGCCCAGCAGAGTCTGGGTCACAGGGCTCAGACGCCGGGACCCTGGCAGGGGAGGAGGAAGGAGAGGGATGCACAGCCCAGGCCGTGGGAACACCTCCTAATCTCTAGGGAGGAGGGGCAGCTGCAGAAAGCGGGGGGGGGGGGGGGGGGGGGGTGCACCAGGGACCAGGGGAAGCGGTCTCTGGGAGACAACACGGAGCTCCTGGGACTTTCTATCCTGACTCTTCCCCTAGCTCTTCCTTCAACACAGCCCCCTTCTGGGCTCTGCCAGAGGAAATCATCCGCAGAGTTTCTCTTTCCCGCAGGACAACCGGTTCCTCAGACGAAACACAATGAGGAGTTCTGTTTCAGTTACTGCTCCATGAATTTTTCTCTGTACCGAGGACCAAGATAATTATACCATATGTATGGGATGCACTTCTGTGAGGTCTTCCAGGCCTGGAGTGAGCTTGACCTAGGGAAGAATCACTAATTCAAGGAGGTCGCAGCCACCTCCATCCAGAAGACCTCAGAGGCCACGGAGCTCAGTGGGCAGGCTGTGGTCATCCCCTTGCCCTCCCCGTGTTCACCCGAGCTGCCTTGCCCAGCACCTTCTGTGACCTACACCGGTCTGCAGGACAGACAGACGTGGCTGGTGACGTCGGGGACCACTGTCAGCCTCACCTCCGTGTTCTGGGAGAACAGGGCTGTGCCCAGCAGATACCACTCAGTGCTGCTGATCAGGCACGAAGAGGAAGCATAAAACCCATGAAAAATGGGGGAGCTGAGCAGCAGACAACTGGGGAAGAGAGACAGGTCTGTATGGGAGCCCGGATCCTGCTGCTCACAGCCGTATCCGCTGCTGGGCCGTGCACGGCTCCTTATCCGTAGAATGGGTGTGTGAGTGTCTACGCAGCCAAGTTTTAGGAGGACAGAGGCACGCTTTCTGAATAATAGAGGTCATCAGAACTGTCTGAAACATGACGGGCATTTAATACAAGTGTGTTCCTTCCCCTCTACAGGATTTTCATTTGACGCGAGAGCTCAGTCTACTGAGAACCAAAGAGTGACTTGGAAAGAAACCCGAAGAGGGTTTGTCCTCCTGCAATAAAATGGCTGAGGCTGCCCCGGGGGGAGCCAGTGCCGGCTCAGGGGGCTCCCAGCAGCCAGTCCATACCTGCCACCACGATGTCCAACCTCCTCCCTCTACAGAGTCCAAAATAGTTTGTGGGAGGAGGTCGGTCAGACAGCGGAATAAAGACATCGAAGGCAGAGACAGCCACATACTAAAGATTACTATTGATCAGGAGGAAAGGAAACAACCAGACGCCCCAGGGTCGGCGGTTATGAAGAATGGTGGTCCCGACTCCACTCTGTGTCAGGTAGCAAAGTCATGGACCCAAAGCCGGCACACTGCCTCAGTCAGACCCAGGCTGTCCTCACAGAAGGCCATCGGCCCCCTCGGTGCCTTGGGTAACGGTTGTCCTAGGAGGCCACGCACTCAGGCAGCTCGGAGACCATCCCTCCCTGAAAGCTGCTCTCCTGAGGGACTCAGAAGCAGGCCCTCCCAGCACCCCTCAGGGCCAGACAGGTGCTCTCTCATTTGGGGCCTGATGGGCTCTCCTGGCTACCCTGCCTTCCCTGCTCGCCTGGCCCGCTGTCACACCCAGGGCCTAACCCGGTCCCAGCCTCATTGCAGAGACGTCTCTGGTCTTTCCTCCAGCACCTCTGTCTCTCTCCATGCTGGTCTCTCTGAGCTTCTCATCATCCCCTGATGCCTTTGCTAATAATACAGACAAGTCCCATCAGAGCCAGGAACCGTGCTAAGTGCTCACCACACCTCGTCTCATTTGTCCTCACAGTGGTCTTAAACACAACGTGCTGTCCAAGTTCAAGGTGATGAGGCAATTTGCTCAAGGTCGCCCAGCGGTGACAGGTGGCCCATCAGACTCTAGGGTCCAGCAAGCGCAGACCACCCTCCTTCCCCTCACTCATGACAGCCTCCCCCTCACCAGGCTCTGCCATGCCTACCCCGGTGAGGACGCTGCCTTCTGAACCGGCAGAGACCATGGCAGAAACCAATCACATCTATAAGGACATGGAGAGAGAGAATCCTTTCCCTTATCCCTGCCACCATGGGTCGTTACTCCCCGAGCCCGACAGGAGCAGCAAAGTCGGCTTCTGGAGATGAGGACAGTCCCAGAAGGCACAAATGCAAGACCCCGATGCCTAGCGGAAGAAGAGAGGGTCTCCTCAGCCTCGGGGTTCTCACATTACGAGGTGAGTCCAGAGGGCGCCTGTGTGCGAGATGGACTGGTGGGGGGGTGCAGTCCTGGCAGGAAGGGCAGGGGGCGTGGAGAGGGAACCACTTCTCTGAGGTCCGTGTTTTCTTTGCACTAGCCAGACCCGAGGGTCCTGGGCTGCCAAAAACGCTCAGAAGAAAACATCAATTCAATACCACACATTTAATTACACATGAAATGGAATGTCTTTAAATGGAAGAATAACATTCCCGGGGCTCCAGCGGTGGGTGTTTGCAGTGGCAGGAGGGAGACAGAGGGACCAGTTCTGCATCTTTGAGGGGGAAGGAGACTGCCGCGCGAGAGAGCAGGACTCCTGCTTTTGCTAGAGGTAGGAATTGCTGCCTGCCCTTCCAGATGCGTCCTCACCACTTCTCAAGGCCCCAGTGGCTACATCTCCTTTCCCACCAACGGGCGGCCAGGTGGGTAGAACTCATTTCCCCTCTGGTATCGCACAAGGGCAGAAGCAGGTAAGTGTGTGCCCTGACCAGCTGTGGACCACAGCCGTGGTCTGCAACTGACCTGCTCAGTCTCCCCATGGACAGAAGAGTGGAGCGTGGCCCACCCGCTCAGTCTCCTCACTCTTCCAAGGCAATCCCTGGACAGTTTGCGGGCAAGGAAAACTAAGAGGACCTCTAGGGTGAAGCCGACTCAGGGTTGGCAGAACCTGAGGCTGCCGCTGGCCAGGCTGGGTCCCATCCCAAGGCTCCCCTAGCTGGACTGGGACTCCCCTGCCCAGTTTGAGGCCTCGGCAAAAGGGGGCTGGCGGTGCTCAAGTCGGAGACCCGTGTGTGTTGTGAAGTTGTTAAGTTGTGCCCAGCACCGGGCACAACATGCAGCAGGTGCTCACTCAGTATCTGGCACGTAAGCAAATGGATGAAAACTCCACACCCCTCCCCCCATGAATCCCTGCTGGGGATGTGAGGAGAAGAACACGACAGAGAGGGGAGGAAGAAGGGAGGCTGAGGGAGCAGTAAAAAGAAAGGAAAGATGAGTGAGAATGGGAAAGGATCCAGAAAGTTCCAAAGAGCAGCCTTATTTATGTCCTGGCTCTAAGACTGGCCCCAGGAACCAGGACCACATTGAACCAGGACAGTTCTGAGACCCGCGTCCTGAGCCCCCCTCCCAGCACCCGGTCTCCCCAACAGAATGCCTCTGCGGTCTCCTGGGACAAAGCTCGACACGCACCCGGTGTCCACTCGGGGGCACGTGCGCACCCCGAGGCGAGGGGTTAACGGGCTAGGACTCCAAGACGCCGTGTTCCCACCGAGACGTATACATAAATAAGACACCCTGCTGTTTCTGGAAACGACGGGGAGAGAGGATCAGCAGAGGACTGTCTGTTCTGGGGTGATTTCCAGCTCACGATTCCTGACACGAGGAGTTCAGAGAGAGAGAGGGGGACGTTCAGACGTGCCCCCCCCACCCAGCCCCAGGTGCTACCCCGTGGAGCTCAACCTTGAGCTTGGGCACTGTGACGGCCACGCGGGGCCTCCCTCACCCACCCTGCCTTCTGTACCCACTCCCTTCATCTACAGGTCGTGCTGGCCCTTCCCATGGTGACAGGACCCCTTCTGACTCTCATTAAGCACTGACTGCTCCAGCCGAGAGTAAAGAGCTGGAAACTCCCCGAGGAGAGCATCTGGAATTGAGCAGCTAGGTGCTGAAAGATGAAGCTCAGGCTCCAACTGGAAATCTGTCCCTCCAGCAACTTGCCTGGCTCCCCATTCTCTCCCCCTCCCCCAGCCTGGATGTTTTCTTCCCAACTTGTCGGTGACAAACCCTCACTCCAAATGCCCATACAAGGGGCTGGTCCTGAGTCTCAGTGTCCCCAGAGGCCCTTCCCCGCCAGCAGCTTCCCCGGGGATGCTGCTCTGTCCTCTCAGCCCTGGCATCTAACTCTGTCCCCCAAGTCCCTCCTGGGACACTGTGGCTTTTCATCAGCAGACACAGGTCAGAATGTGTTCAAGGACGTACCTTCCGGCTCTGCAGCTCGAGGCCAAGACACAGACGGCTGGGCCCCATGGAGCCGTGAGGATGCACCTTCACGTAAACATCCTGAGTTCAGGAAGTAGAAATGCCTGGAAGAACTTCCGGGTGAACCAGAAGGGGACCAGAGGACCAGTCACCCACTCACGGGACATGCCGTCAGCCTTGAAGTCTACCAGCTCCCTTAGGTCCAGTAGGAAACGGAACCCTTCAGGCAGGAGTGGGAGGAATGGGCAACAATACAGGCAAGGGCAACAATATATCCTAATACCCACAAACATGTACAAAAAGAAGGGGACCTTGTTACAAATAAGCACCAGTATTAAGAGCCAGAGCACAGCTTTGGAATGAGGCACGTTCAACAGAAAAAAATTCACGTTCAACAGAAAAAAAATCTTAGGAGACAGAACTGGACAAGTTTCCAAGACAGGCTCAAGCTTCAATGTTTTCAAGCTTCAATGTTTTATGAAATTAAGAGAATACCCCACCCACACATTCTTGGGTTCAGTGAAATTCTGTTGGTTCAGTGAAATTCTGTTTGTACAGTATTGTGTCTGAAGGTTATAAATCTGTATAATAATGGCTACAAAGTTTCACAAAGGAATGTGCCAGCTTCTTCCTCCCACTTGCTCCCTTCTTCAACCTTCCATGAGCTTCTCTGATTACTTAATCTCTCTGATCCTTGATTTCCTCACCTGTAAAATGGAGATAGCAAAAAAAAAAAAAAAGGAAAAGAAAATTCCAACCACACGGCCTTGTTGGATCTTTAAATGACACTGGTGTTGAATGCTTAGAACAACGCATTAGCCCATAGCATCAATGTCTTCAGGGGGAGGTCTCTGGGATGCCATTTGAGAACTCTACTAACTTGGCCCAGATCCCTAGGCGTTTTCCCTCATAAATTCCCTGCATAAATACATAAAATAGGTCTGACAGATGGAGGGGCTCTCGCTCACTGTCCTCTGAGCTCCCCGTGTGGATTCATACCTGTGCATTTTTACCCACACCATTCCTCCATCTGGGTACGCGGCACAAACTTCCACCAGGAAAAACCAGCTCATGTCCCAAGAGCAACTCCAGTCCCATGCTGTCCATAAGATCTCCTCCAGATCTTCTTCCAGATCTCAACGTCCCCCCAGCCTCATGTATGCCTAGTGCAGAAACAGGTGTCCTGGGACCCCTCTTCCTACTTCGCTTCTCCTCATCTCACTCATCTCCCTCTAGGGAGCAGATCAGCACATGTTTGCTACCTGGCTGGAGGGAGCAAAGGACATTAGCAAAGGCCACTGGGAGAATTTTTTGCAACATACGCTGAGTATGTTGAGACACGGGCTCCTGGGTTATTTGTGGGCACAGGCCCAGCCCTTAGATCTCCCACATTCACCAGCTGTCAAAGGGGGCTGCTGCCTTGTGGCCTCCAAGAAACTCAGTGAAGATTTTAGTTTAAACAAGCCTAGGACATAAGCAGGTAGCCCAGCTGGGGACTCAGGACCCCACCTTAGGGTCCTGGAAGGCCTTTCTTTAGGAAGGGTCAACTTCAATTCTGCCTAAAGCAGGAGGCAGAGCTCAGGCACCAGGGAGAGGGGGAGCCGGGGTTCTCAAGGGAAGGAAAGGCAGGATACCCAGGCCTTGGGAATTTGGAAACATATATCCCCTTATGGGGCCCTCGGGGTCTTTCATAAAAGACTCAACGTTCCTCTATGCAGGGCTGAAACTCAGGACATAATTGGGATCTTCTAGAACATACCTATGCTCTCTTTGGGAGGCTTTCAACTCTGGGGGCGGCAGAAGACTGCTCTCGGGTGGCTCTGGTCACCCTGCTTCCCGTCTTCCCCGGCCACACCAGTAGGGAAGGGGTTGTGGTGACAAACCACACCTGCTAATCTCCCACATCCTCCCCCTGCCCAAGGGGCCGACAGCTCCCTCAGTCCTCCCAGCTCAGCTCAGCTCCTACAAGCTTCCTTCCCCACCCCTCAGTGCAGAATTCTCAGTGGCCGGCTCACCATAAGCCCACCCCAGGATTCCTGACCAGACCTCCCTTCACCTGTCCACACCTGTTCTACCAGACTGCTGGAGAGCCCTGAAGGCCACCTCCACAGACGGAGGAGGCCTGTGGGGGCCTGGGGAGTCAGCGGCTGGGCCCCCTCCAAGGGGGTGTTCCCATTTCCAGCTCCCACTCCCACAGCGGAGGCATCTGCCAGGCACCTCCCCCTCCCCACGCCTCCTGCCCTGGTCGTCACGCTCTTCAGCCTTGTGTCTGATGGGCTCAAGGTCAGAGGCCAGAGCCCCTGGGTCGCCGCCATGCAGGCCCTTGGAGTGGGCAGCCTGAGCTTGGCGCGGCCAGCAGATTCGTTCCACACGGCCTCCACCACCCCGGATCCGAGCCCCCCTGCCGCCGCCCGCGTGCTCTGCCAGGTGTTTCCCCACGTCCTCTGAGCTCATGTCCAAGAGATCCCCCACACCAGATGTTCGACGCACTGGCCGGTGGTTTCCTGGCCGCTGTCCCCTACCCTGCAATTCCACCAAAAACAAAACAAAACACAGAAAACGTTGGAATTGGCGGAAGGCTTGGTGCCCCACCTGAGCCCCGGAATCCCTCCATGGGCTTGGTGGCTCAAATCAGGTCTGTCTGAGTTCCTCACGTGCCAGGCTGCTTCTAGAGTCCCAGTAACGCCACCAGCCACACGTACATGGTGCCTTGGACCAGAAGATCATTTTTTCTAGGTCTTTTGGTGCCAGAAGAAATGGAGCCACATAGATGTTTGGGCTCTGAATGAGGCCTTTGTTAGATCCCAGAAACTGGGGGTCATGTGGCTGTTAGAATCAATGTCAGTGGGAAATCAGGAGGAAAGAACTCTTCGTTGGACACCGTTGGTCTGTGTTGCTGACATGGGGCCACCTTTCATTGTTGGGTCTGGACACTCTTGGGTAGTCCCCAAAACACCAAGACGGGGACTCTAGGACATGAGCCCCAGGAATCCACATAGAACATACTCAGGAGCCCGGTAAGAAACCATGTTCCCATCCCCTGCAGGGGGACCCCAGCTCCCTCTTCCCACTGGCCTTGGGGCCCGCTCCCCTCTCATCTTTCAAAAGAGATTATTGCTTGATGTAGTGACCTCAACACACCCTTTGTCCACTGCGGTCATCTCTAGCACAGACCACTGTAACCTTCCTCTCCTGATGCTTTCCCACCACTTTGTCCACTCGTTCTCTGAGAACAAGCCCTTCCAGTCCCCTTGCCCGCCTGCCCCCGCCTGTGTGGATCCTCATCCTTCATCACTGGCTTGCTCTTTCCAGCTTCCTGCTGCCATTTTGCTCCTGTCTTGACCTTTTCAATATGTGTACTTTCTTTTTCTCTGAAATAGATCTTCATTGCTGGCTCCTCAGGCAGGTGTGAAGGGCTCCTTAAGTGCCCCCCCCCAACCCACCCAGCACAAAGCACGAGCTGCCATCCTCCCCGACCCTGCCAGCATTTGGAGAGGCCCGTCCTTGTGCATGGCTCCCTAACACAGCCTTCCTGGCCCCACAGATGGAATCCAGAAGAGCTAAGTGAGATAAGCTGTTTCCCACACCAGCTCTTTTACTCTATAAACTGGCCCTTTTCTTCTATGTCTCTTGTCTAGGAACTTACCCATTTTCCCATTTTCAGCACAGAAAGTGCATAAGCTGAATGACCGGACAGTAAGCCCCTTCCTGGAAACTGGTCTTGTGTCAATTACCCACGGATGTCATCTGGTATAACTTTTCTGATTCTGTGAGATGTGGGGTCAAACATACGTGAATCTCCACTTACTCTGGCTCATGCATTCGGTGGAATGACTTAGGAAATCCAAGTTATAAAATCAGGAAGGAATTAAGTCTTTGGATCAAAGAACGGTCATGGAAAAAAAAACTGGGGAAAAAAATGTTATCTGCAAGAGAGCAAAGCCACTCGATAAATGTCTCATTGTAATGAGAAGACCCCCAAAAAGGTCTCTAGCAGACCAGAGTCTGGTGAATGGAATTTGCTGCCTAATGCTCGTGATTACTAATTTCACATGTGAAAAGCCATGGCACTCTCCACCTGGTGTGTGGTCTCTTCTGTTTTACTTTAGTGGGCATTAGAAATAAACAGATTAATAAAGAAAAGCATCTATAAGTGCATGCATGAGTTCCTGACAGCCATGGGGATATCAGGGGGTCTGAATTGTTACAGACCAATTTTTACCACTCACACACAATTCCCTGGCCGTTGATTTCCCAGGGACGTAGCAAGAACAAACCACAAGACGATAGCCTGTTCTGCCCCTGCGGGTGTGCAAGGAGCAGGGGATGGAGAGGCCCTTCTTATGCCAGGATGGTTCAAGGCCCCAGAGCTGGCATCAGACACTCACAGCTCTGCAATGGACTAGCTGTGTGACCCTGGGCATCTTACTTAACCTCTCTGAGGGGACATCTGTCCCGACTATGATTCCCCCTTGGATGTCTGTAAGCAAATGAAACGACATCAGTTTGCAAACCTCTGAGCACAGCAGCAGAACCCCAGCGAGCGCTAAGACCAAGATTTACTTCTACTCTCTTACCCGAGATTGCTCGTTTGGGCTGCTGGCCAACTCTCACGCACCCCGGCACTCGTGGATCCAGAGGCGAGCATCCGTTCAAAGGTCATCTGTCCTCTAATAGCACACCTACTGCACCTGTCCACCTGACATGAATTTGTCTGCAGAAGACTCTGCCTGCCACTTCCAGCTAGAGAAAACTCTGATCGCTCCAGGCTGTGGGCCTTCAAATAGGGCCATTTGCCCGGCTTATAGAAGCTGTTTGTTCTCTACTGCCAACGACAGAGGGTCAGGAGATCTGGGGACATGGCAAGGCACAGAGGAGCTGGAGGGCGACACATGACAAGCTCACGGCAGGTGGGAATCACTTGGAGTAGCTTTTACATTGGCACATGGAGCCTTCAGAGTGGCTGAACTCTGTGGTTCAGCTGGCAAGCGAGGGCTCTGTGTCTGGGTCTCAGTCGAGAAGGGCAGAGAGAGAGCTGGAAAATGATCTCCCTTGTCGGCCCCCATGAGAAACCCTTGCTCTAAACCTCCCTGTCAACTCCAGCCACTGTCCACCCCTGCCCCCAGCATGATGGGAAAACTGGACAGAGAAGAGGCAAGTTCTATAAAAATTGCCATTTTGACAGTAATGGAAACAGGGGCACTCACCTGGACCCCCCACTTACTTGCCGAGGGGCCATACACTCACTCACGGTGTAATGTGTTCAACAAATGTGCATTGAGTTACAGTGTGTGTCAAAGCCAAGCTGTGTGCTGGGGGCTCGGTGGGGAGTGACATTTTTCTGGAGCTCAGGGGTCTAGCGTGAAGGCAGGTGGGTCACAGGCAAATCCAATCCCCATGGGGGAGCCAGGTGAGGACCTCAGGGGCACCTGACAGGTGCGTCTAGCTGGGTCTTGAGGGGCTGGGGAGATGGCTGTCGGGGAAAGCGATCTATTCTCTTTGAGCCTCCATTTCTTCACATAAAAATGTGAAAATGTATGTAAAAATGACTTTCACACAATAGTCAGATGGAGAATGTTCTTGCTCTGTCACCCACCAACAATAGCAGTAAAAAAAGTGCCTGGCTCATAGGCGTCAAGTTTGCCCAGGTACTTAGAGACGCGTCTCTGGGTTCTGGTGTAGGAGGGGCATGTCGTCTAGAGGAAGCTGCCCAGGAAACCCTCGCTCTATCACACTGCAGTGTTCCAGTTGTGCCTTGAAATTTCCAGTCCCTGGGGCACAGTGGTGGGTTTTACGGTCTCCTTAACCAAACAGCTTGGCTCTGGCCAACACCACTCAGCACAACTTACGGAACCAGACTGCCTGGGGTCAAATTCAGTCCACCCGGATCATTTTGTTCTGTGACCTTGGGAAAGTTACTTAACTCTCTGATTCTTGGTTTCTTTATCATTTGAAAAAAAAAAAATGCCTGCCTCATAGAAGTATGTTGAGTATAAATGTTTCAGTCTATGTAGAACACATATTCAAGGACCTAAATCAGGCATCATCATTAAAGGTCAGGTATTGTCACCAACAACTTCATCATCATCATCAAGATCTTCACTCTCTTGGTGACCACAGTCCCACAGAGGGGGCCTTCCGACTGGTGGTACCTTCCCTGTGGGAGGCTGTGTGGTGTCACTAAGAGGTCAGGCTTGACTGGAACCCAGGCTCCACTGCCACCAGCTGTGTTACCTTTCTGAGCCTTGATCTCCTCATCTGTGAAATGGGCTAATAAGAGTACTCAGACCACAGTATTGCTGCAAGATTAAATGAGATCATATACAGAGAGCAGCCTGGAACGAAAGGGGCTCTCAGTAAATGGCAGTGGCCACGTCCCTCTATGTTAGCACAGAGGAAAGAAATGTTCACGTCTAATCATATGTAGTCACTCTGTCCTTTCAGGAGGGGTGACACACTTCATGTAAGGGACAAATCAATCTTACTGCTTCCTTTACCTCTGGGAGACCCTGAAAGAAGACAGAAACATGTTAAACTCCTACAAGTTCTCTATCCTGCTGGAGATGGACGGGAAGCAGATGGCCCACGGTTTCGCAGAGCACCTGAATTCGGCTCCTTGCTTAGCAAGGAAGGAACAATATCATTCTGGACAGTGAGGTCTTATGACTGGATCTCCCTGGGGGGAAAACATGGGAGAGAAGAAAGGGGAGCCTTGCAGCATGGGGGGGGTGGCCTGTTGGTGGGGGAGCTGGGGGACTTTTCTGAACAGAAATATCTAAGATTCAGCATTTGCTAATTTGTGTTGCCAGCACATAATGCCAAAACTAGAGCAAAAGCCACTTCTCTACACACAAACTTCACGTGGGTGTGATGTTCTGAGCATGAAACACTTCACCGAAGGCATGTGTCACTTACTGGGGACGAAGACCCGAAGAGCAGTGGTCCATACAGATGCTGGGCAGCCGGTAAAGTCATGCAACCCAGTGAGAGCAGAGACCCTGAAGTTTTCATAAGAACCAGTTGCAGCCTCCCTGTGGCTGGACAGCCTTGGAGACACGGGGCAGAACGCATATGCATGGTGGGTCTCCAGGAGTTTCATCTGAAGGCTGCTCAACCATCATCTGGCTTGTGAAATCATCCTCATCGTCCCAATCCCTCCCTACGGCCTCTGCTTGGGGGGTCGAGTGGTCTTTCGTACGTGGTGCAGCCAAAAGAGAAATCTCACTCCTTACCCCTGCACCTGCCGTCCTCAGGGTCTTCGAGTGTATAAATGGCACTACCATTCTCTCAGTGACACAAGTCCCTCGTCCTCCAGCTTTCCTTGATGGCCTTTTACCACTTGCCACCAACGCCCATCAGTAAATCCTGTTGGCTGTAGCCTCCAAACATGTCTTAAATCTGTCCTCATCCCCAGGAGATCCACCTTCTCCCCTCCCACCACCGCCATGACGGCCTCTCATCTGGGTAATGGGCTCCTAACTGAGTTTGCATTCTTCCCCCCACCCCTCATTCCCACTGGGACATGGCCAGCCAGCCTGGGTCATCTTCAATAAAAAGCAAAGTAGGAAGCTTCACGTCCCTCTCCTACTTCAAATCTGAGCTTAGAGTGAAAGCCAAACTTGCTTTATCATTGCTTATGGGATCTGATCCTGCCTAGCCCCTTGCCCTCATCACCAGCCCTCCTCCAGCACCCACTACCCTCTCTGCTATCCCCCCCACTTGCCTTTCCTTCTCTCCTCACATATTTCAAGGTAGGTGACACCTTAGAGCCTGGACAGCAGCCACTACCTGTCCCAGAATGCCCGCTCTGCTGCCCTTCAACGGAAAGGAGTCACTTCGATCACGGGACATTGTTTTAATTTTCATGCATAGCACAACATGACGGCCCTTGGAAAATTATCTCACCGACTTATTTACCCATCTGCTTCTCATCGGGCCTCCCTGGTGGAAAGGCAGTGCCACCAAAGCTAAGACTCGTGTGTCTTTCCATCAGAACTGTACCACAGCAGCTCAATGCCTATTGGTTAAACAGATGAGTGACTGCCTTGGTGGGGTTTTTTTCAATCACTGTTACCTAGGCTCCTGTGACTGAAAACACTGAGCGAGGACTAGAGATCCAGGACCAGATAAACGGCTGCAGCTTCAGCAGAACTGAATTCTGAAACCCAGGCAGCGGGGCTAGTTATGAAACCAGGGCAGCCCGCAGCAGGAGGGCAGTCACACCTCTGAGTTAACACTGAGCTGAAGACCCTGGTCATCTGAGCAGAGATGCCATCAGCAAACTCGAGAATGTCAAAGTTACTGAAAATCAGAACCTGGGCTGCTTCATCTCTCCTGAAATCCCACTTTCTTGACCTGAAGCTCTATACCCAGGTTCAGGCTCGATCACAGCATTAATTCATGAAGCCACGGACATCAACCAATAAGGCCATTTCTTCAACTGGAAAGTCCTCAACTACCGTGTCATTGGGTGGGCTCCATGAACCTTTTCACAGGGAACAGCTAGAACTGGCAAGGTGCAGGACTCGCTGGGTTTCTAGACACTTGTTTGTGGGGGGGCATCCTTGTACGGGGCCAGCCCACTGCCCCATTGAACTCTCAGCAAGGTGGGTGCCCAGCTTCATCCCTCTAGGCAAAGGGAGGAGCAGACCCAAAATTTGGCTCTGATGCAGGCAAAGTCAGGGAAATTGAGATCAGCCAAAACTCACTGTAGTGAAAACGAGTAACATTTGCCCCCCACCCTCCTTATGCAAGTTCATCAGTATCTGGGTCCCCTTCCCAAGAAGGCTGAGCCAGAACCTCCTTCCAGGGCAACAACAGAAAAACTCCCCCAGTGTGTAGACAAACTCTCTCTCAGATGACTGTGTTCTATACCTTGCTACGGAAACAGAAATCCCTTCAATTGTCTCCCTTTAGTCTTATCTCCCTCGTTTTTGGCTTTCCTTCTTGCCTTAGATGGAGTCCTTTTTTTCAAGCCTTTGTCCTCAGCTTTTCTCATCTATTTTTTGAATGTTGCCCAACTCGTATTTACCACTGTTTGGTACTGTAAGTCTCTCCTTCCCGCTGACTTCTAACCTACAGGGTAAGGTTTCCCCCATCGTCATAAAAAGCATTCTTTGACCCTACCTACCCCCCTAGAAACTTCTCGCATGCCCCCCTTCATCAGCAGACCCTTTGATGGGCCGTTTACTACTTGAGCTGACTTGACTACTCCTTTCTCAAGGCTTTGTCCTCTGACCTCCTCACGCCATGGCCCACCTATCACAGTGTCACAGTGATCTCTTGACGCCCAAATCAAAAGGCTTTTCCTTAGCCCTCACTCAACACCGGTGAGCCTCAAGTCCTTCACAGTCTGACCAAAGCTTACCTGAGCTCTCTCACCCTTGGCCATCCTGCTAAGACGACCGGGGGTGCTCACCTATCTTGTCAGACATGGGTATGATCAGGATTCTGGAATTCTGGGGAACCCAAACATAGAGCTATCTATCCCAACATCATGCACGATTCCATCGTGCCCAGCCATCTTCCTATGAAGCAGCGACCAGATTTGAAATCATCTTTGCAACTCTGATGCATAGCCCCGCCCCCTGCATTAAGTTCCAATCATTCAGTCGTCTCATTCATTAAATCACTGAACACAATTAAGGTCGTGTGTGTCATGGAGGTCAAAAAACCTCAGGTAGTTGCATGGATAGACTTCCAGGGAGACTGAAAGCCCCTTTGCTGGGAGATCTTTAGAAAGGAAAGGACTGAATGAATGCCTTCCTTAACAGCTTCTGAGAAATAAGCAACTATGTATCAATCGCCCACTGTGCTGAGCCCCGGCACCATTGACAGATTTGCAGAATGTCAGGCCAGTGGCAGCAGGAACCGAGGAGGGGGAAGGAGAAGTCAGACAGGCAGGAAGCAGACCAAGTTCAAAATGGCTGTAGGGGCAGAGCCACTTCCTGGCTGGACGCTGTGACCCCCTGACTGGACCGTGCTTCCTGAGCTGGGACAGGTCCTGCCAGGGGCCTGGCTAGATAGAGTGAGCGACGTGTGGCCCCTGGTGTGTTGTTGAGGGTACCGCTGCCCTCCGGCCGGGCCATCAGAAACTAATTCCGGCTCCAATCACTGGCAACTGCCTCTTTGCAATCCCATTGCAAGGAAGGGGGCAGGGCAGTCTCACAGAGTTCCTTCCCATCCTGTGCCTCCTTGATTCCCAGCTACCCTGGCTTGCAGGAGGATGCCAGCGAGCCTCCTGTGGTGGGCCACACATGCCTGAGCAGGCATCCACGGCTGGCATCCACTGTCCCTCCCTCAGCCTGGCAGATAGAAAGGACCAGCACCCAGGGAACCTGGAATACACACATGGCATCTTGGCAGCCAGCTCTGACGGACGACCAATGAACAGCTTGCCTGGACTGTAGGAAGTGACACAAACCCTAATTGCACTTATTGGTTCAACGTCAATGCTCCTCCCCTGCCCAGCTTGTTTTTCCTACCAGATCTCCATCCTTAATACCACCCCCTTCTGCTCATGCGCTGCCATATATTTGTGTGACTTCTGTCTCACCCACTGTGCTGTCCACGGACCTTCCCTGTCCCCGGGACCTCACCTCCAGCCCAGGAACTCAGAAGGAGGGAGGGCACATTTCTCCCCCTTGTCATTTTCTGTCCCATGCCCACCCCCTGAAGGACGACATTAAGGGCCCTTTTAGAAAAAGAGCAGGAGGCGTGCCGGAAGCCCAACATGGGCTTTGCTGTCACCACTGAGAGCTGCAAGAAAGGAAACATGCTACCCCTTGACTAAAAACCTGCAGGTTTCGAGAAGCTCATGATCGATCTCCACCCCTTCCTACTTCCTGGTGCTTTATCCTTGGGTTTGCTCCAGGAGGCTGACTTCTCTCCAGCTTGGGCCCCTCCTCTGCCTGGTGCCCAGTCCATGGTTTGGCTGGAAATGCCTCGCTCTGAACTTGTCTGTGGCCTTAGTACAGCCGCTTTCCATCTCTGCTGTCATGTCCCACTCAATGTGTTCCTGGGAGGCCACCTGCTTAAAGGCCAGAGCAGGAGGTCAGGATACACAGGTACTGGCTTCCAACCCTCACCCTGACCTTGAGAAAGTCAAGGTGCCACGCTTGGTTAGCCATGTGTATGACATCGGAGATTAGAAGCTTCACTCAGAATCCCATTAACATTTCTGAACTATGCTGCTCAGAATCTCCAGGCAGAAGACGGGGTAAGACCCTGACTGGGGGAGTACTTGGGGGAAGAACATTATGGGAACATTGGCAACGTTTTGAAGTCACCTGGGAAAAAGGAATGCCCCCTGCATTCAGTGACTGTCCGTCCTGGGATGTGAAGTCACCATGGTTTAGGAGGAAGGGGCTTTTCCTATGTCGGCTCTCTGTTACAAGAAGACAGCTGTCTGTAAAGATTATCTGCTGGGTACCCGTTTGGGGAACCCCTAAACACCTGGGGGTGTCTGCAATGGGCCACAAGGCAGTGATGCAGACACACGGTGCCCCTGATGGGGGCTGCCAGAGCCATTCCCATCCCCCTCACTCAGCCTAGCTACCAAAAGTTCTGAAATACCTGGTCTGGTTTTCATAAGAATTGAATCACAAAATAGTTCAAGTTTCCAAACATAGAGGACAAAAGAAGGAAATATGGTTTATCCTCAAGGGGCAATACGATCCATCCATTAAAAATTATGCCATGATCCTGTACTTATTGAGGTTGTAGGGACCCCCATTCTCATATATTACCGTGGACAGTACACGTTGGTATAACCCCGTATAGGTTATATACACAAAACAGACAGACCAGCTAGGCAAGGGAAGTATCTGGCCCTGTATTAATATGATACTTAGATTCACTCATATCTCTAGTTCATGTACTTAGGTTCAAACCACAGTAGAAACATGAAAAAATATTGTGAAGAAATTAAATAAATTTGAATATACCAATACAATGGAATAGTACTCATTTCCCAAAAAAGAAGGAGAAAGTTCTCTAAGAGCTTCCAGAAACTGGCAGGGGGATACTAAAAAGTGTGGCATAGGATGTATGATATATTGCAAATATGGAGGACAAACAAGAATGTTTCATAGTTGCTTATATACATCTGTTCATATGTAATCGGTAAGGACACACTCTAATGGTGGTTTCCACTGTGGTGATGGCAGTGGTAGAAAGAGCCTACAGATGACGGACAGGTGTAGGAAGGAGAATTCTCACTATCTAGATACATAAGTAGGTACTGATATACACGCATATGGACATACAGGTGTAAAATAAAACTTATACATATAAACATTATTGAGGTATTAATTACCTCGATACTGAGATACATGTATTATTTATCTCAATATTATTGACATATAGATTTATATTAATAAATCAATACATGTTATTAATGCCTCAATATGTGTGTAATAATACCCCCAATAAAGCTTATATATATATAATATAGTAAATACATATGTAAAATAAAATATATAGAAGTACATAATATACAAAATAAATACATATAGTATATTTAGGTAAAGTTTGTCTATAGAGAGAGATGTCCTCTACCTCAATATTATGCATCAATACATATATTATTGTATAGCAATATATTAATACATGTTATTGATACATGTATCAATAATATTGATATAGAGGTTATCTATATATAAACTTCATTTTACATAAATATGCTCTCTACATTTATTTTATATGTCATATATTTACAGATACTTTGTTTCACATATGTATCTACTATATTATTTATATAAACTGTACTGAGGTATTATTTGCCTCCTATAAAATTCACCCATTTTATTTTATTCTATTTTTAAAGATGTTTATCTTTTTTTAAGTTATCCCAATACCCAATGTAGGGTTCGAACTTACAAACTTGAGATCAAAAGTCACATGCTCCACTGAGCCAACCAGGAGCCCCAAATTCACCCCCTTTAATGTACAATTCAACAATTTTTAGTTCATCTACCAAATGGCACAACTACCACCATAATCCAGCTTTAGAAAATTTTCATCACCCCGATAAGATCTCTTGGGTCCATTTACAGTCACTCTCCATCCCCAACCCAGGCCGACACAATCACTAACCTACTCTTTGTCTCTATAGATTTGCCCCTTCTAGACATTTCATACAAATGGCATCATACAAAATGGGGCCTTTTGAGTCTGGCTTCTTTCCCTTAACACAGTGTTTGTGAAGTTTGTTAATGTTGTAGCCTGTATGATGAGTACTTCCTTCCTTTTTAGTGCTGAGTAATATTCCACTCTATGTATATACCATGTTTTATTTATCTATCTGCCAAGGGAGAGGGATTTGGGTTCTTTCTACCTTTTGGATATTTTGAAAAATGCTGTTATGAATATTCGTGTACTTGTGTGTGTACGTGTGTGTGTTTGGAACCATGTGAAATAACCTATACAAAATTTTAATATTGCAAAATATTGTTTAAATGGCACACGCAATCTCATAACAGAAAGGAAGTGGCATGTAGGCTGTGTGTGCGCATGCACACTGAATGATTTGATTCTGTTAAATAATTAAATAAGTACATAAAAAAGATTAGAAGGCAGAAAGCTAAAATGTTAACAGTGTTGTCTCTGGGTGATGAGATGGTGGATAATTTATGTGTTTGTGTGCTTTTCTGTATTTCAACAAATTTTCTACTGTGAATATAAATTACTTTTGTAATCAGAAAAAAACCACAATGTTATTAGGAGGAAAAAAATACACCCTTCCCATTCAATTTCTCCTGGGTCTTCACCTCTCAGTGACAGAATGATGCCCTCTCCATCATCCATAGTAGGGGAGGAGAGGGAGCCGCCCTTCTCCCTCTCTCCTGCACAGTGCTGGTCACAATATCCAGAAAACTGCAGATCCCCAATAAATAGTAATCAATGTTGAGGGCCTCGAGATTGGTCTCCATGGCAACCTGACAAGGGCATGACATTGCACGAGCGCTGCCCCAGCATGGAGATGGCCCAGCAGGAAGAAGGCCTGCCTGCCCATGGTTGTCAGAAGACCATGCAACCAATGAGATCGGGCTTCCTAAGGCTCCGACAGAGGGACATCTCTTTAAACAACACAACAGTGTAAAGTCTCAACTGATCACCCTAATTGTGGGGTTCCTTGAACTGCCATTTCTACTTACTTCCACAGCTGCAAACAGATGTCATGATTCAGTATTTTTAAGAACTACATTTGAAAACTAGGCATCCTTCCTCTCTGCGTACCCCATGCCTAATTCCTATGTACTGCTTCGTAATGACTCACTAGTCTGCACCAGGCCTGCCCCTCACATTTGCTGGACCAGGAACCACAGAATTACTGGAAGTCGGTATCTCACACGTCTGAAGATTTGAAAGTTATAAATCAAGTTAACACACTGTGAAATGGAGTACATCTTATCCTCCTGCCCTGTTAAATATATTTTTAGAATGAGCTGGAGGGCCAGGTGAGAATTCAGGTGTTTCAGGCTCTTTGGAGTTGTGAGCTGGGACACATAGTGCCCAAGAGTTGGCCCCAGTCCGCTCCCCTTCTCCTTCCCATGGCCAAGGGGGCCTTGTACACATATATGTGCACATCCAGCCTGCACCATGCAACACTCACACTCCCGTCTGCCCTAAACAGCAACCAGCCCCTTGGCCAACCCCCGGGCTTCACAGTGTACATGCCTGCAAGGCAGCCCACCCTTCAGAGGAGAGTAGACCAATGAAGAAGTCTGCATGTGGTGTGAAGGTGGGTGAAGGGTCATCTTGCTGAGAAATTCTGGGGTAGACTGGGTTTCTCTACTTTGGCACCATCGACATTTGGGGTCATATCTTTGTTTCAGGGGCTCCCAGTAGTATCTACCAATCAAAAATGTCTCCACGCATATCCCCTGGGGGACAAGTCACCACTGGTTGAGAACCAGTGGACTAGACTGGGAAGCTCTCGAAGGCAGGAAATAGGACTTTCAGGTCAACATTCGAATGGTGAATCAATGAACCACCACCTCTGTTCACGATCTCAGAAACACTCTTGAAAGACCCATTTCTCCTGGGGAAGACTGTGACGTCCTGGTGCCAAAGAGGTTCTCAGAACAAGGTGAGAGCAGTTCTTGATCCCTGGGGTGGACGTGATAAATCTGGGGCATGAAGGGAAAAGTGACAGGAGACAGGGGAAGAAGAGCACCACGCACCCAGGCCTCCACAACCCCAGGGAGCTGCCAGATGTGTGCACAGAATCCTGAGGTCCCTAAGGCATTATACTCTTCACAGTCCAATCTACCGCTACAAAAACTGCCCAGTTCAGGAGCGTGCAGGAGGGGCCAGGGTCTCTAAACTTAAATAGACACACCTATGCGACCTGGTAGAACATATTCCCAAGCCCCAGATGTTCCTTAGATCCAGATGTGATACACCAGGTTGGCTAGGACGCACATGATGGGACTTCTGGCCTGCAAGGTGCTGACTGTAAATTACCTCCATCCCCACACCACCCAGTCCACTCTCTTTCACCAGCAGGATTTTGCAAACTCTCTTCATGATGAGTCTCTTCAATCAGCCACGAGTGCTGACTGCTACAGCAAGCCCGTGCTCCTTCTCCAGAGCAAGCACATGTCCACTGTTGAGCTTTCTTCATAGCGGAGGAAGTCCTTGTGTATTTCCCACAGCCCTAGAACTATACCATTTCTGGGGTATCCGCATGAGGACCTGGGGTTCGAATGGCAGCCTTACCCTTGGAGCAAATTGCATGACTGGTATCATTCACTGACACCAGTGCGACTCTGATTTGAGCATCTGCTTGTGCCTCAGTTTCCCTACAGCAGCATGGCTCAAAATGTGGCCCAGACATGCCCAGCGGCCCCAAGACCCTACCAGGAGAGCCATGTGTTAGCTATTTCCCTGGGAAGGTCTAAGGTCTACTAAGGTCTACCAAGATCGTCTTGGCATATTTTCACCCTCATTCTCTCACAGGTATGCGTGGAGTGTTTCCAGTGGCTTCCTGCCATGTGATGACATCGTCTGATGGCTAACTAGAGTGTGTGTGTGTGTGTGTGTGTGTGTGTGTGTGTGTTCCTAAATCTTTCTCAGTTCTGATTTCACCTGCAATAACAAAAATGGATAGAACCTACATAAACAAAAGCTCTTTGGGGTCCTCATAATTTGTAAGGGGTCCTGAGACCAAAAAGTCTGAGAACCACTGCCCCAGTGCAGCAATGCGGGTCACACTCCTACATCACTGAAAAGTGGGCAGTGGAGTAAAAATATTTGGAAGACCTTTCTGAGAGGTAGAGTAAGTCACCGAGTATAAAAATAAGCACATTTTCAGAGTTTTATAACAGGAGTGTCACTGTGACATTTTAGGTGCAAAATGTTCTCTAGGTTCTTCTAGGTGGATAAAAAAACATCTAGAAAAATGGCAAAAGTATTAATATTTTCAATAAAAGCAACACATGGTAAACACCATATTGCTTGTTGGGAGGCGTACTGATGACCCCATTTGCACTTGGACTACGTTCATCTCCACTTCCCCAACCTGACAAAATTGGTTCCATTCATTTGCATCCCCGAGAGTGTCCAGGGTGTGCAAAAACAATTAGAGGTACAGGGACTGAAAACACATTTGTATTATTTGTGGAGAGAGAAGGGAGAGCATCCGAAGCTTGTCATTTTTAATTTAACTGCAATTCTGAGATTATCAGTAGATTTCAATTACCCAGGCTATAGAATCAGGATGTGATTAGCAACAAGCAGCACTTTTTAAAAAACATCTAAACAACATCCCTGTCCAAAATAAACAGATGAAAGACCTCATACCTTTCAGCTTTAACACCAATCCTTCCATCACTTCTGATTTTCCTTTTATAAATTTCTTTACTTCCTTTCTTCCCCAGCCCCCCCTCCCCACCGCCATGTAACATGGATGGTATTTTCTTTCCCCTCCACTCCCACCCAGGCACGAGGTATTCTGAAAACAGGGCATCATTCGCTGGCCCAGCATACCCAGAAGAGGCATAGGACAGTTGCCTCCATTTTTCAAGTGGAATAACGGGGAAACAATGCCCACCATGTTGAAATAATATCAACGTGGCCAACTGGTGGCCAGGCCAAAACCACCGTGCTTCACACCCATCCAAGAGCCGTACACAATCCGGTGGGAGTGGAGGGAATGGGGAAGGAGATGCTGGAGATCCTTCAAGAGGAAGAGATAACTCCTGCTTTCTGCACCAACCCTTTCTAGAAATTGCCTCCCCCAACTCCCATGTCCAAGGACTTGAGTTTTCTTAATAAATATAATAATTGTAGTAGTAATAATAACAATAAATAATTCAAGGAGAGGTCAACAGCATGTCACCAACGAGAAAAGTTTCACCAGTTCAAGGCTGGGGCATTTAAATAAAGGAACATGAACTACCATCTTACGCCTGGACACTTCTCTATAGCCTGCTTCCCTCTTCTGTGCTATAAATAATTCAGAGTTTTCTTTTTTCTTAAATATCACAAAACCAAGTCAGAATCTTTATGTGAAGGATTCTGCTGTGTCCCTCTCTCCCTCCTCCTCTCCCTCCCTAGCCAGCCCAGGCAACTCCCCAGAGAACGACCCCTCAAGCTTTAACATTTATTCTTTGACATTTCAGACTATTTGTTAGGCAGAGCTGCCTTCTTGAGATCAAAGTCGGAAAATCTTGCCGAGAACTCCCGCTTGGCCCTTTCCAACTGTGACAGAGAGGGTCTGTTAACCCCCAAGCATCTGCTTCCTTCCTCAGCCAGAGAAATCCACCAACCCTTATAGGAAGTGGCACCCATCACTTTCCTACTTCCCTCCGCTTGTCTTCAAGCCCCCCAGCATCTCAAGAGGGGGCAAAGGCATTCTGCCCATGTGATTACACCAAGACACTCGGCAGAGAGAGATGGACCCAAAAACCAAAAGGTGTCCCCCACCAGGAGACAATAGTGATTCATGGCGATGTTGTATCTGGGGCACCTGTCTAGGTGGAGACTTTGTATCTGAGGGTTAGCAAGCTCAGAAACAAATGTGGAACAAGGAAAAATAACTTACCCCAAGCCATTCTGCTACTAGAGGTGCCGAGGCTGGGCTCCTGGTCTTCATGGCTGTGTCCTAACACTAGCTGAGGTGTCCTTCACCAGCCTGCGAGGGTGGCCAGCTTTATTGCTGAAGTCTTACACTCTTACGTGAGATGACTTACCATTTTCTTCGGAGATACTACACTGAAGGTTTCCTGCCCTTCACAAGAGTACCTGCCCACTGCTCTCAGAATCATGTCTGTCTCTTTGCCAAGCAGAGGGCAGAAGTAGCGACTGAGCCTGCTGGGCAAAGGTGTTGGGGTGTGCTCGTTCATTGTGATAGAAGGTCAGCAATTGGTTAATATTCTGCTTTATTCTATTTAAAAAAAAAAAAAAGTTCTGACCACCCGATAACCTAGTGTTACCTAAAGAGTGTGTGTGTTAGTCTACAGATAGGTATTAAGTGAAGAGCATTCTGTGTTTAATTAGATTGGGAAAGTGGTGGGATAAAAAGGTTTGCTTAGCAGGATTTCTCAGAGCCTTTAGTACCCTAATGTGTACTCTGAATCTATAAGAGACTGGCTATTCCATGCAACATTCTCCAAAGTTATTGGATGGGCTCTTAGCATCTCCTGAGACTCGAGGGAAGCATTGTCACAACCAATGTCAATGTCAATCCTGACAACATCATTTATGTAATAACTGCAGTGGGAAGAAAAGTTTCTCTGCACGTTGAGGACTCAAATTAAGAAAGTCACATTGCAGAAACTGAAGCTTTGCCCAGAAAATGGATCAGTTCATGTGAGACAATATTTGGTCAAGTGGTTGATCCAGTGGAAACACTAAGGCGGCCAAAAACGCCATCCTGAACATGCACCGTGGGGTCACTCTGGTCTTCATATGGACCAGACTGGCCATTTGGTATCAGAGGTACTTGGGGCCATTGCCTGTTATGGTAGCAGAGTTGCCAAACCAGCAGGCATCGCCATGGAAGGATTCCATGAGTCATTCAAACAGGGACTCAGAATTTAAATTCTCCCAGGAAGGACGTTCTCAGAATGCATTCTATATTTGTGATGCCTCCTCTGCTCCCCACTGACTGTGGGAAAGAACGGAATCAAGCCCTCACTGGCCGGCGTGGTGTCTGGCTCCCTCTGAAGGGAAGGGCTTCGCTCCCAAGCCGCAGCCCCCAGATAGAGTCACGGACCCCGGCTGTGTCCTCCTGACCAGATGGAGCTCACAGAGACAGAGGCTCGTGACAAAAAGTGCTGTGAGATTTCCCCTCAGGCTCTCTGTCATGTGAACTTTCTCTCAGAACTAACAGCAGGAGAAGGCTGATGCTTTGGTGTCCACAGAATAGGGAGGCTGGCTTCAGCCTGCCTTCTGGAGTTTTCCTTCCCCCTGAGACTATTTGAAGGAGGGCCTGGGAACAGCACCTACGTTTGTCCCGTGGGACACAGACTTGAGGACTTGGGGACTGCTCGGCCAGCTAGTGCTGATAAAGACTACGAGTGACAGAACTCATGTAGGTCCAGAGGTCTCCTGTAGTTGGGGACCTCAACCCTCCTAACTTCAAACTCAAGGGCTCTCCATGTCCTGTGTTCCCGACACCCTCAAGAACCTGGCCATGTGAGGTAACTACCTACCCAGGCCCACGCACCTGCTTTGAGCCACATCAGGGATCGGGGACAGATGTCCTTCCTCTGAGAGCACCCGCGACCCCTTCCCCCAGCCCCCTGCCTGCTCTTTCCCTGAGACCCCGGTTTGGGAGTCACACAGCATGACCTTTGGCCAAGGGCTGCTGCAAGCCTTGCAGAGTAAGAATGCTGTGCTGCAAAGCAACATCGCAAGGACCGAAAGAGACCAAAAACCGGGGGGAGCTCCAGAGTAAAAGGAGGCGGCATTTCTCTGTAACAGAACTATCACCCAGACATGTCCCCGACAACCGTGAAATCGCTTTCCCGGGGACAGGTCCCTGCCCTTCTCACGGCAGGATGAACGTGGGGACAAAGGGAGGATGCCTGCGTCTTTTTAAGGGAAACAGGCCAATCGCTCCTGCGAGGTCCCCAAAGGCAGAAGCGGGCTTTCGTGTTGCTGCTGTGGTGACAGCTCGTGGGCAGCAGGAGCTGAGAGGAAAGAGGGCCACGAAGGCAAGCGGGGTGTCACTACCAGCCACCAAGGCCATCAGTGTTACTTACCAAATCAAGCTTGGCGGGGGGAGTTATCTGCGCTGACCTGATGCTCTGCCCTCCCCGTCCCAGACTCTGAGGAAGCCACAGACCAGGAAGCATGATCCTGGGACTCCTGCCTTAGGCAGCCTGGCTCCTCGGTCTCCGAGTGAGGGGGGGGGCTGCCCTCCCTCCAAGCCCTCACACATCACTTGACGCTGCTCGGACCGGGGTCCAGGGAGAACAGCTCAGCATCTTGGCCTCTCAGAAAAGCCAAAGCTCTGTTCCTATTATACCCTGAGCCCCCTCTCACCCCTTGCTAAGCCACAGTTCGATTCCTCTATATCTGAGAGGCCTCTCGAAGCTCCTGTTTGCAGAGGGGTGTGGGGAAAACCGCGACCCCGAGAAGCCCAGGGCTGTGCAGTGAGCTCGTGGGTCTCCTGTTCTTGAGACTTGAGGCATGTCACCAAAACCCTCAGCCTGGACCTCTCTACAGCTCTGGCTCCTCTCTCAGAACTGCGTAATCCTGCTTCTTCCCTCTACCCCACATAGTTCCAGACGCCTTCCCAAAGTGGGCCCACGTGGACTGGGTCATGCCCTGGGCTGGAGGCCTCTGACACAGAACCGGAGCCAGCAGCATCCTCTGTGCCCTTCTGAGGTCCTCCCACCTGCTGCTTCCTCCTCCAGGGCGGCCAGCGGGCCTTGTCCAAGGCCAACCCCAATACTGCCTCTTTCTCCCCCGTTCTGTCTCCTGCCCCAGAGCACACAGAACATTCAAGCCACACCCTCCCCCGCCCCTGCAGGCCCAGCATGGTGGGGAAAGATCCAGCCTTCTGAGGCGCATACCCAGATGCCTCGTGACAGGAGGGGACGTGTCCTGATGGACGGGGCCAGAAGTGCAAAGAGGCCGTAGACCTCCTCACCATGCAGCAACCTCCCCAAGCCAGCAGGGGAGAATTAACTCCAAGGGGACCCTGGGGTCAGTCACGTCATGGAAATATCACCCATCAAGATGAGGAACTGGGATCGAAGTCCTGCCCAAATGGATTTCGGAATCCTGATGGCATTTTTGGACTCCCCCCCACCACCACCACCAAAAAGTAGGCAAGGGACCTTATCTCTCACCAGCACATCTTCTTCAAGTACCTTCAGGTTCAAGCAGGGCTGCACAAGGAGTCCTACTGAGCTCTGAGAGTGATACATCAACTCCAGGCTGAGGATTTTTGGGGAGAGGAAAGTGCGGGGGTGCTCACAGGATTTCTAATGGCAAAGTGCAGAGCGAGAGCCACTCAAGGCCACTGGCGCCTGTGGCAGCTTTGCCCACACCAGCCCCACTGAAGATAGGGAAGGGGAGGGCATGGGAGAGCGGGGTGGGGTGCGTGGTGGGGGCCCAGGCCTCCCAGACAATCTGGCTGCAAACCAGGCTCCTGTCCCTCCCCTGTTTCCCACAGCCCCGTCACCTCCCCCACTGTCACACTCAGGAGATCCCCCCCACCCCCATTCCTATGCTTCCCAGGGGAGCCCCAGAGCGGCCAGCAGCACCTCCCGCCACTTTACCTCATTTCTCTCTCCCTTCTAGAACTGCTCTGGCAGCAACACATGAGTCGAGCCGGAGCTCAGAGTCTCTGAACACAGAAAAACAAAGGCCCTCTGCCTAATCCTGTCTGGTGTAGCTCAGAAAGCGACACAGCAACAAAGCCCTCCTGTCCCGATCTGCCCGCGCCTGCCCCTGCCTTCCGAGGCCTCGAACCTTCTCCTGCCCCTCCATGCCGTGTCCACTCGTGCCCAGGCCTGACCTGCAGGAGCCGGCCCAGCTGACCCAGGCATCCCGGGCCTGTCACTCCTGTGCGGAGGTCACACCTGCTGCTGGGAGGTGGAGGTTAGGACACGGCTTCTGGAAGCTCGGCTGCAGAAGGGAGTCCCGCACCGGAAGGAAGAGCCAGGGCTGCCCAGCAGCCAGCTTCTTGGTGTCCACAGGGAACATGCTTGGCCTCTGCTCTTTTCTTGGGTGAGAAGCGCGTGGTTGAGCTTCAACACCCCAGGAGGGCTTTCCGACGGGACTAGAAACTTCGAATGGGGCCGGGGGAGTCAGACAAGGAGCTTCCTTCCTCCTCCCACCTTCCTGCCTGAAGCTGCTCCCACTTGCCAGGAACTGGGTAGCCTTGCCCACCCCTCGAGGACCAAGCGTGTCACCTGGCAAGGCCTCCCCAAGATCAAAGACACCACCATCGTCTGCTTGGCCATCTCGCCACCTGCAAGCTACGTGATTAATCTTAGGCCAAAGACCCACCACCCTCTCCGGTGTGCGGGGTCACGAAACACTAGCTTGGGCGAGAAATGCAAACACTGCAGACATTCTCTTCCAGGGAGTCTTTAAAATCACCCTGTTTGGGTGCTTCCAGAGGGAGGTTCAGGAAGGCATTTCCCCATCCAAGGCTAGATGGGACAGGGTGAGAGCCCCAAAAGACAAGTGCACCTCAGGAGAACTGGGGGAAGACCACAGCTGTGCTGGTCCCAGGACTGCAGCCTTCTAGAAGGGGAAGACCTCAGGGCAGTTGGGGAGACCTCATGTGTCCCCAGCTGGGACAACCGGGGTTCTTTCCTGACCTCTCTGGGTCTCAGCCTCCTCCTGGGTCAGACGTGCCTGGGGTCCAAGCCGCTCTGCCTCAGTGACCTAATAATGCGTTCCGCAGGTGGGTCCCCACTCTTCGGCACTCAGCAACCAGTTCCAGGATCTGGCCATGAAACCCTCATGAAAGACTCCTGTCCCCTCTAGAGCACGCCCCCGGGAGGCCCTACCCCTGTTTTCACCGCTGTCTCTAAGTACACAACAGGCCTCCCCCTGTCCAGGCTCTCGAGAATAGGGTTCAGAATCAGTATTCCTCAGTTGCCCCCTCGAGAATTTAGACCCAGAGAAGCACCTGGTGAGCCCCTTGCATTCATGGCCTGCGTCAGCCGTGGACCTGGACGGCAGGACCACAGTGCCCGCTGGAGCCCAAGAAAAGGTCTGTGAAATCCCGTGGGTGAGATGCCAAACCCAGAAGGTCTTGCCGTTCCCTGAGCCTCTCTGCATGAAGCCAGGCCAAGCCAGCGACCTCTGGGACAAGTTCTACACTCCAGGTCGGCCCCGTGCCAGCTCTAATGACCCCAGAGGCTCTAATGTTGGGGTAAGTGCCTGGGATTTCAGAGCCCAGCAGGGAAAACGGGGTCCTGGACACTGAATCCTGCTCTCCCTTCTCGGCTGGTCCTCACTCTGCCTGACAACGCTCTGTGCAGCACCAGCCACCAGGCTCCGTCTCGGCCACCAGGCTCCGTCTCGGCCACCAGGCCCCGTCTCCTCCACTGGGCACCGCAGGCTTTCTCAGCTCTCCTCAGACGTCACTCACAGCATGAGGCCTGGCCTGGCACTTCACAGGCAAAACAGAAGCCTCCAGAGAACCCTTCTCCCCTTTCTTGCCCCCAAACCTCTAAACCCCCATCTTGCCTCTTGCCTCCTCCTGCGTGGAAACAGCGCTCCCTTCCCAGGGCTGGTGCGTGCCCCTCCCCCGAGCTGGGTGCTGTCCCTCCCCTCTCTTCAGGGGCCATTTCCGTCTATCCCCTCTTCTTCCCTGCATCGGAGGCTCCATGCATTTGAACAAAGCAAAACTCAAATCTTTTACTAAAAATGAAAGCTCTTCCCATGGTCCCAAAGATCCTCCCATCCCTTGGGACACTCCAAGTCCAGCCCTGGAACCACACAGAGCAGGAGAGTGCAGAACTGGGGCAAGGCCCTACCCAGGCCATTCTAGAGAAAAGGAACTTCCATTTGGAGTGAGGTTGGGGGTGGTGCAGGGGGGGTCAGGAGAAAAAGCGGCCCCGGAGGCAGCCGCTCCCATTGGACTTCCCAACCCTGCTGTCACCTGCTGAGCCAACAAGCTCCCACAAAGCCTGCTGAGGCCCGGCGAAAGTTCTAATCCCGCCCAGGACATCGTCCTTAGCCCCTGTCCTCCACTCCCGCTCTGGACACCCCACGCACAGAGTCCCCTCCTCTCCAAAGGAAGATCTTGTAAGTCACAGGCATGGCCGCTGCTCCCGCTGGGTCAGGGCCAGGGGCCCAGGGCAGACAGCCGAGCCCGGCTCACTTACATGTGCTGCTCTCAGGAGGACCCCACCTCTGCCTCCTGCTCCGGGTAGCCCACGTGAGACCTGGTGGACAGTCTGGCCCGTCTGAGCTTGTGAGCGTGCAGCTGTGTGCATGGGGCGTCCCTGAGTCATCAGCAGACTGGCCTATGAGCCCAGCCCCCCATCCTCCTCTGGGCAAGGTCACGTCCTCAAGATCCAGGGAAGTTATAAAACTGCTCCATCCGGGGGAGAATCCAAGTGACCTGCTGGTGCAAGGATCTCTCAGGTCTACTCGCAAACCTCTTACAGATCGGCTCGGAAGAAAGCACCGTGGTAAGCCTCAGCCGCTCAGACAACAGAACCGTCCCCCAGCCACCAAGGAGTCAAGGGTCTCAGTGGCCTGAGCAGAGTCTGGAGGAGTCAGGCTTGAATCTCACTTCTACCTCTTGTGCTGTGTGACCCTGGGTGAACCCTTCAACCTCTCTGTGCCTCTAATTCTTCCTCGATAAAATAAGGAAACGCTTCACTAGAGGGACTTGACCTTCTGGGAGGAGTCTCAGCGGGAGCAACCCATGCAACAGACTGCAAACACTTCGGGAAACAAGGACGGAGCTAAGAAACTTCTTTGAGAAGAGTATCGGTAAAATGAGAGGTGGGGGTGGGGGGACAGAAATGTGGGAATTTCTGTATCTTTAATATTCTTTACAAAGTTGCCAAATAAGAGGTCTGATGCAGTCATTTCATTAGAAAATAAAGTGTTTATTAAGAAACTATACACTGAACACTCCTATAAGTCTCTGTGGAAATACAACGCCCCATTGTCATAGCACAAGGTGAGAAAATGGCAGATTCAAAGATGTTGGGATGGATGGAGCCTGGCAGGCTGGAAATGAGGTAATGATTTACAATAATTAAAAAAAAACATCATCCTCAAGCTTACTCCTTAAAGCCACACTCCGGAGGAGGCCCTGGCCCAAAGGGTCAGCAGGACATGATGGGGACCAGCCTGACACGAAGCAGTGGGGGGCGGGCAGGACGGCGGAAAGCTGGCAGGGGCTAGATACACACACACCTCGAGGCCCTGGAGAAACCTGAATCCCCACACGCTGCTCTGGACGCTTCGGTGTCTGGGAGGCCACCCCTGATACGGGCCAAGAACCTGGGCACAAAGAACCACCATCCCCAGGAACCAGGAAGGAGGAGCTTCAGTGGGGAGCCTGGTTCCCATGGAAATGTGCCAAAGCCAGAGAGAATCTACTGTCTTTCGCCGTGTGTCACCACCCCAAAACTTAAGTGGGTTAAAAACCACCACCGTCGTGTCCTAAGAGCTCCCCATGGGAGACCCCCGCTGCTTCATGCTCTCCACCACCAAGGGACGGCCTGTGCTGACTTCTCACCACGGAGGCACCCCAGGTGGGAGCAGCTGGGCCAAGCCCAGCATCCCCTTGGCCAACATGGCAGCAAACTGGGGCGTGGCTCAGGCCCTACAGCTGTGCCCTTCCTACCAGAGCAGGGAAGAGGTGTCCCCGTCCCTCTCCTCAGTGATCGAGCTGGAAATGGGAGAAGCAAACCCCCTCTTTGGGAGAGGGTGGCCATGGAGTAAGGCATGAGTCAAAGCAAGCAAAATAAACACATATATTGACCAGAGAACAGGATAACACTTCCACTGGTGCCATGAGAGGGGCTGGAGGAGGCCCATTTTTCCTTCTCTTCCCCTTCAGTTCATCTTGGCCTTGAAATGGCGATTCCACTGGGTTCCGAAAGTTCTCAGAATCAAGAGTAAGTGAAAGTGGGGGGTAGAGAGCCAGCCAATCCTGGGATCAGGGACTAGCAGGAAGGGCCTTGGCCCCTGACTCCCTTGGTCCCTTGTGGTCCTAGGAGGATGGCCCGTTCACGGCCAAGGCCAAGCTTGTTAGGACTGCAGATCTAGGGGCCAAGGAGTTTTCTAATATCACACTCACTGTGAGCCATTCCAGAGAGAAGAGGAAGGGAGGGGGAAAATGTATCCCCAAAACGTATGGTTTTTACCACCAAAAAAATTTTTTTTGTATATATATATGTGTGTGTATATATATATATAGAAAATGATTGGTTTCCATTCTTTCCTCTGAGACCTAATCTGGTGCCAGCGCTCGGGCCTGGCTCCCCCCTCTCACCGCGTGGTCTCTGCCTCCGCTTAGCCGCTCTTCCCCACTGGAGGCTGCCGGGCGACGAGGTCGCTAAGAGGACGGCCTGGGATCCCAGGGAGAGCCGGGGAGACCCCACGCTTCCAAGCAGGGTAAGTGAAGCCGGAGCATGGCTGGACTTCGTCAGACTTTCTCGTGGTGGTTGGGTGGTTTTGGTAAAGCAAGAGAATGGCTAGTGTGTGTTTTTTTTTTTAAAAGATGGTTCTTGGTGCACAGGTTTTTAACTCTCTTTATTGGCTCTAAAGATGGCGGCAGGAGCTGCCTCGGAGGCCAGGGGAGAAAGGAGCACAGTGATGACTGAGGGACAGGGCAGCCCTGCCAGTGGCAGACGGGGGACAACACCCGTCTCGGTGGCGTGAAAGGGACGCAGGGGCACCGGTGGCTCATGCAGTTTCTACTTAGTTCCCCAGATCCAAAGAGAACAGCGCCTAGAGCTTCCCACCTCTCAGAGGGCCCAGCCTACCCAGGTGACATCAAAACAGGGAGGCTTAAAAGGAGTTTTTAAAAGCCATGACGTCCTTTGCTGAAATAAACACTGACATCCTCAACATAGAGGCCATGGTTAAGAGGCTTGGAATGTCCGGGAAGGCTTATTGGATTCAACATAATTTCTCTGAAACCTATAAAAAACAAAAACAAAAAAACAGAAAAACAGAAAAAAGCAAAATAAAGCAAAAACCAAAATCCCTCCCCCAAAGAAGATCAAAACTAGGAGGGGGAGACAGAGAGGGAGTTTGAAGGGAGGGGGGAGGGCAGGAGGGCGGGAGATACGGGTACAGATCTATATTGGAAATGGCCAAATGAATTGTCAGCAGAAGGGAAGGCCAGGAGGAGGGGATTCACTTAAAATCAAGCATGGGCAGAGACACTGGAAACACTCCATTTTGCTGTGGCCTCTACTGAACCGGGGAAGGGAAGTGAGCAAACCATTCGGGGGCTTGGCCGTGGCTTGTCGCGGAAAAGCGGAAATGGCCTCATCTAGTCGGGGGTAGCCCTGATGAGAGGATAGGCAGATGGGGAAGGGGCATAACCCCTGCGGTCACTGGCGGGGCAGAGGGTGGGAGGGGTGCATTCTCAGAACTTGTGTTGTTAAGGGAGAGTGGAGGGCTGCTTCTAATCCTGGGAGCCAGAATCCTACAGGCTACCCTGACCACACCCGGGGGGCCGGAGCGCTATTCTCCCAAGCCTGCCAGCTCTTTCTTGTTGGCTTTTGGTTTCGTTCACCAGCTCAGTGGACAGTTTAGGAAATCACAGCTGCCCTTCTGGCTGTATCCTAATGCCAAGTCTAACAAGGGACGGAAATGGTCTGGAGCGATAAATTGGTAGCCACGTGCGTGGCAGCCCAGCTTCCCTCCAGCCACACTGCCATGGACTGAACTGGGATGGCCAGCGTGTCCAGAGATGCAGGTGTTCCTGATTGAACCTCCAGACGGAGGTGTCTCACCCCCGGATTTTAATAATGTCTGTAAAATAATGTCTGTACAGCGTGTATGTGTGTGTGTGTTTGCATGTGCACGCGTGCAGACAAGACAGGGGCAAGCCTATCCCTTCAGGAGAGCTATGTGCAGGCATCTGAAGGGCACATGGGCAGCTGGATGTTGGGGACATGATGGGAAGGGACCTAGTTGGTTGCACTGAGACTCTCCCCTCCTCCTTTCCAGATCAAAACACAGCCGAGTCACGTGGGCGTTGGGAGGCCTCCATCTGCAGGGAGTGGGGTCGGGTCTGTGAGGACAGGGAAGCTTCCTTGTCTCTGACATCACATTTAGAGAGAGGTTTCGGCTTCAGGATGAGAAGCAGTGCTAACCTGGGATGAGGGCTGCCTTGGGTCTGAGGTGAAGGGAGGGAAGGCTGCTGGTCTGGGCAGCCTGCCCAGGAGGTGTGTGACGCCACTGTTCCCATCTGGGCCACGGTCCCTCTCTTGCTACTCCCACATCCCTCACCTTGGCCCTATGACATAGCTTCCCTGACCTAAGGGGCTTTAGAAGCAATCACAGGGGGGGCACCTAGTCATCCCCCAGTGCTCGGGGACATACGGAGACTCCATGAGGTCTTAAAAACCTTAAGAATCAAAATTGGTTGGGGGACGGGCTGTCCTGCATACAAAGACGTCAAAGGAGGTAACTCACCATGTGACCTTGGGTAAGACACTTCCCCACTCTGGACCTCAGGTTCCTCATATATATAGTGAGTTGATGAGACTAGATGATCTCTATTGTCCTTCAAGTTTAATATCCCATGATTGTCTATGTTTGAAAAGACCCCTGGCAGAAGAGGCAGACATGGGGGGGAATTAATGGTCAGTATTGAGCCCCAGATGCAAAAACATGGGGAAGTAGTTTTCGTGGGCGCAGTGCCCGAAACAGAAGCCCAGGTGTCCCTGCTCCTGTAGCCCACACTACTCTACCTGTAGGGGCACTTGCTTTATTTTATGCATGAAATCTAGATAACACTGTCCTCTGAGCATCACACAGTAGCCTTCAAGAACTGTAACCGGGGAGTCAGGGAAGATCTGCCATCACCGTGAACTCTGTCCAACCCTTTCCCTGACATGCTTGCCCCCCAACCTCCTTCTTGGGCCAGAGCACCCTGAACGTGTGCCCAACCCTGCTATTCTGGACGCCATTCTCAGGACCAGAAGGATGATTCTTATCACTTGGGTGATGACCCTGCCAGTCCCAAGACCCTCTTTCTGGCCTCTTCTCTCTCCCATAAAAAATTCAGCTCATCTCCAAGAGGAAAACAGTTTGATAAGGGCCAATGAGGAGGAGACGGGGCGGGGGTTGACGAGTTTGGTGCCTTAAAATCTTTCTTGCCTTAATTAGGGCATAAACAGTTGGAACAACAGACGCTGTTGGATCACTAGACCCAGGGACTACAGCTCCTCTGAAAGGCAGCGTGTTCTAGCCTGATGGTGAAATCTCCTTTGGAGGCCTCACAGTATCATGGGCCATGGAAGGGTCCATGTCGGATCCATTAAAGGCAGGGGCCAAACCCGCCTAAGCCTCTGCCAAGGTCCCTGAAGCTGCCTCCGTGAACATGAGCCTTTTCCCATATTAGCGGGGATCTGAAGTTTGTTTTCTCTGGAACTCTTTCCCAGGTGGAGACTTTCCAAGATTCTAAGTGCTGAATCCTGATAGCATAGGAGGCACCGCTCCAAGGTCCTCCATCCCTCCCCCTCGTGCTCAGAACAACCCTGGAGGAGGAAGGAACAGGCGTCCACTTGGGGGAGGGCAGCAGAGACCAGGACCACCATGGACACTGACCAGGAAAGGCCCGGATGGGTGGAGGGAAGGCTGAGGAGGGACCAACCCACTTCCAGAGAAGGCCTGGCCCACCCCACTGTGCCCCCGGACCTCCATGTTGAACCTTTTCCTCCATCTGGTGACAGCGCTCCCCAAAGCCAGGCAGCACAGAGCTTGCTGTAGGTCCTCCATGACTCAGAATAGACCGTGGTCTTCGGGGACCGTCTAGGTATCATTTCCTGCACAGTGAGGCAGAGACTCGGAGATCGCTTTGGGAGGAAAGGGGAGCTGGGAAGGCAGGCTGGGGGGAAGGGGCACTGAGCACCCACAGTACCAGAGGAAAGTACTGGAACTGATCCCGCTGGGCCAAAAGCAGGTTAACTCTTCAAAAGCAAGGCCTTCAAGAGTCACTGTGGCAGAGGAGGGCCAGCTCTGAAGGCCATGCAACACAAAATGGGGCAAGATCTTCAAACCTGTCCATTTTCCTGACAGCTTGTAGACCCCAACCATCCACCTGTCTCTGGAGTCTCACCCGTCCCTACTGCCACGCGCTGGCCTCAGGAACCCAGCGCCCCCAGCTTTCCAGCATCCACCAGCGAGAGCTCCCCAGCCCCTTCTGCCTCTGCACTCCTCACGTGGCTTGGGGTTCTCAAGGCCTCCCTTTCTGTCTCTGCTTCTTTTGTTATCTGACATGATCATTTTATTACCTAACTCCATAGAGTGGTTTGGGTTATGGCCCTGATAAAAGGTCTGATACCAAACAGCGCTCTACTGGGTTATTTTCCAAAATTGCCTCTTCAAATGTATTCGTTTGTCGTCTTCGAGTTGCTACATCACACTGGTGCTTAGCACTTATATGGTGTCAGCTGCAAGAAGAGCACTTTAGACTCAAGAGTGGGTTGAAATGCCTTTGCAGGGACCCGGAGACACGGGGCAATTCAGATCTTTGTCCAGGAAGTGAGTGCAGGAGGGGGCAATGGGACAGACGTGAGGGTGAGGAGCCCAGTCTGCACCCCAGCCCAGCCAGGAGGCATTCTATCCACAGCCTCCCCAATTTTCCCCAAGGGGTGAAAAGAGGAGGGATGTTCTGAACTACACTGCAGGAAGGCATGGACTAAAGAAGGCAGCCCCCGACCAATGTCCCGCTGTAACAATCCTACCATCAGATGCATCGCTGAGTCCCCGGAGCCCAAAGACCTATGTTAGGTAATGGCGGTGCCAGGCATGGCCAACAGCTAACCCAGTGTCCCCTGATATCTTTAAAGGGCTGCTATTATTAACTGCATTTTAAATGCAGCAAAATGAAGACGTAATAATGTATTTTAAAAAACCAACCAACCAACCAACCAAGCTCACTTTGTGGCAGACTGGTATTGAACCAAACTCTTCATGACCCCAAAGTCCTTATCATGAACTACTTTGCAATATGGCTTCCATTTGTTGAAAATCCATATCCAGGGGAAAATAGGCTGACATAGAAGTCAAGGCAGAAGTGGTGGGGACCGGGCTTTATATGTGGCTCCCTCTGGCAGGCCTGGATGGAGGGCTGGCGTGTTCTGTCCTCACTAACAGCCTCCCGAGCCAGAGAGAGGCACATCCCCATGCCCCTGCCCACCGCCAGCAGGTGCCTGGTCTCACCTTTCCTGCTTCATTCTCGGCCCTGCCACACACCCCCACTCTTATAGTCACCCGTTGCATGCATTGGGACCTTCCAAGTAAGGCAACCCAAACTCTACCTTCACACTGACTCCTTCATTTTGGTGGTACTTTTGGGAGTTCAGCTTAGGAAGGATGAAAAGTAAACCCAGTGAAAGAGAGATGTGAATGAGTTTGGAGAGAAGAACAATTATCCAGAACACAGTCGCTCCCATAGGAAGAGTGTGGACTATCTGAGAACATCCCTTGGGACACTCAGCATGGTGCCAAGAAGAACTCTCTCCCCAGCACCCTCCCCTCTAGTCACTCTGTAAAATATACTATACTCAGGAAATAGTATATTATGGGAAAGAAAAGCTTCCTCACAGACAGGTATCTCTAGCTTCATTTTCTTCTTGTGTGGTGGCCTCTCCAAGGTCATGGAAGGAAGGTCACCAAGGAGGCCTAGCAGTCCCTGGGATAGGACTATGATGACTTTGTTCTGTACCTTTATCTCCTGCATTGTTACCTATCTAAGTCCCTTCTTCTCCTGCCATTAGATTCAGTAGAAGGCTAGTGGCAATGACCCAGGTGGGTGACATTAAAACGCCTAGCCTTACTGGCCATGACCTAGCTTGCTTAAAATTCTCTTACAAGTTCCTTAAAATTCTCACAGCTCTTCTTTTATTCCGAGGTTGCAAACCTAACCTAGAGGCCATATGTGGCTCTAGGAGGTGTCTTTTTTCAGCACAATTTCTTTTTAAAATTTTTTACTTAGTTGCCAACATTTAAAAGCTTGGGAGATTTCACATTTAAAATTTCTGTATTTGTAGCTTCCCTTGAAAATCCAAAAGTTCTGGCAATGCTGGGCCAGCTATTTCTGCACAGTACAGATCAGCTGGAGCAACGTGGAGGCCACTCAGCTTAGCCAGGGCATGTGTTCTCCACTTTGCCGTACACTCCACCACTCCCTACTAGCCTCCATCTGACCCCTCCACTTACTTCCAGCACCTGCATGGTTTGCCTTAGCATTGGACCTTCAAACTTGGCAATAAACATGAAGCCAGCTTGAGGTTATGGGCTGTGCGTGAGAGACCAGGGAATGCCTTCTCAGCAAGCCTTGCTGACTGACCCTGTCATGACCAAACCCATGCTCCCTCTGGTCATGGTTAACAGTGATAAAGAAGGGGCCTAAAACGTACATCCAAGGGACAAACTTATCTCGGAGAGCAGAAATCATTCAGGAACTGAACTACATGGGTAAGAGGGCATCGCGTTTTGAAACAAAAGTCCCAATGAGGGGACGTGCTGAAGACCATTTACGACACTGCTGTTGGGGGACAAAGCGACACTGTATCATCAGCCGGCTGTGTGTTCCATGGTGCTTACGTGTATAAGGCACCTGACCAAAGGCTGTCCAGTGCTACCTAGCAGGTCTCTTCATACAGTTGTTGTATTCCATGGGCCATGACTTGACCCAATTATCCCCACAAAGGATACAAAAATGTTCTTGGGACTGAAATGTCCCTCCTGTAGGCTTCCTGGCTAGGAGTGGGGACCTGGTTCCGCAACCTCAGCATGCAGTACCTCTTCTTATAATGTTGACTTCATGCAACTTATAAAATAAATAATGGGACTGCCCTGGTCCATGTGCCAAGCCTGGTTTCAGCTGAGGGAGGGGGCTGAGGCTGAATACACCCCAAATGTGATTTGGCTCATGGAGTCATACCCCCAGGAAGTCACAGTGGGAGGGCCTCCACACCTGGGTGACATAAAGGGGCACAGAACACTGAGATCCTCAGACAACGGCCAGAGGTTGGTCCCTGAAGGAATTGGAAGGCTCTTACAACTCTTCGCTGATGGACACGTCAAGGCTTACATTCAGATGTAAGAGGATATGCCCAGGGCTCCCCCCTTGGCATCACAAAGATTGTCCCAACAACAAGGGAATCTTGGCTGAAAGGAGTGAAATGTTGGTCCCAGAGAAAGGGAAATTTCTTCCACTCTAGGATGCGGATAAAGTGACCTCTTAAAATCAAAATATTCCATAAGCCATGGAGTAAAATTAGTCACATGTTCACCATTCTCAAAATTAATTACACAAAGGATGGGCTGTGACACCGGAACATCTCCTCTTGTTTCACTGAGAGGAGAGGAAGCCTCAGGTACTAAAAATCTTCATCCCCTCACTCACGACTTGAACTTCAAAATCCCTGTCTTTATACTCGGCATATTTTTCCCATTCTTGATTCTTTTTATTCTTTTCAAAAGTTTGAAATATCTGAAAATACCTGAAAAGTCTAGGGAATAGCAAAACCATATGCCCACCACCCAGTATTAACAAATTACAATATTCTCATATCTTCTTCCCAAATTTTGGGAGAAATAATACATCATAGCTACAGCTGAGAATCCAAATGAGTCTGCGTATGATACTGTTCCTGTTTTTATCCCAAACCAGAGTTGAACACTTCCCTGAAATAGAGGATTATTATTTCTAAGCATCTCTGAATAATTTTGCTACATGGAATATAATGAGAAACAAATTATAATATTGTTTTGCCTAAACAAAGGATGTTTTCTAGATGTATCCTTGTTGACCCCCACAGCTCTCATTCATTAATTTTAACTGATGTAATCCACCATGTGAGTATACTGCAAATTATTTATCTGGTCCATTTGTTTCCATCTTGTCAATATTAAAAAAAGTTGCCATAAATATTACATAAGTCTCTTTATGGGCATGTGGGAGACTTTCTCTAGGGCAGCAGTTGGCAAACTTCCTACGAAGGGACAGACAATGAATATTTTAGGCTTTATACAAATCACCAAATCTCTGTTGCTACTACTAACTTCCGCCATTGTAGTCTGAAAGCAGCCGTAGACAACACATAAACAAATGACCGTGTTCCAATAAAACTTTATTGACAAAAACAGATGGGAGTCACATTTGGCTCTTGGCCCACAGGCCATCACTGGCTGACTTTTACTCTAGAGGCTGGTTACTCAAAGCGTGGGCATGCAGACCAGCAGCAGCAGCAACTGGGAGTTTGGTAAGAAAATGGAAAATTTCAGAACCTACTGGATCAACATCTGCATTTTAACAATCTCTTCAGGCAATCTGTGTGCAAAAAATGTTTGAGAAGAATGGCTTTAGAGGATATCCTTATAATTTAGTGCATGTAAATCTTTCAGTGTGTTCTTAAATGTTTCCCAAAGGTGATGGTACTACCTTGTATTTCTAGAATCACTAAATGGGTGAGCTTCTTGCCCTGTATCCCCATATCTGATATTATTTGATGTGTGGTAGATGTTATCTCCTTGCATTTTTAAGGTACATTTCCCTGATCTACTGAGGTTGTGCCCCATCTCCACTGGAGCTTCCTGCTCTGTGAATTGTCTGTTCATATCCTTTCCTCACTGTATCATATGTATGTATACATATATAGGCATGTACATATACACATATGTATGTATGTACATATATGTGCATAGAAATATATGTAATGTATATATCTATATGCAATAGTTGTTGTTCTTTTGGATTTGTATGAGTTCATTTATTCTCCATGAGAATTCTTTGCTGGATACATGGGTTGAAATTACGCTCTTCTGGTGCATGGTTTGTCTTTTAACTTAGTATATGGCATCTCATATAGGTTTGTTTTTAAATTAATGTGGTCACATGCATTAACCTTTCTGTTTAGGATATTCATAATCTATATCTCAAGAAGATTTTCCCTCCTCAAAGTCAAACAATATTCTCCTTTTAAAGCACTACATTTAACAATAGACCCTAGGGAAGAATTGCAAATAATTGACGCAGAGACCCCTCACTGAAGGAGGTAGAGCTTCGCTCCCCGCCATTAGTATGTGCTTTGCTTATTAGGTAACTTACAAAGAGAACAGCAGAGGGGAAATAGGACTTTACAGTGGAGAATCCTAGCAAACCCGACCTTAGCCAGGTGGTCAAGGTGAGTATCATCAGTGATGCCATGTGATAAGCACATACTTTGGGATGTGATGTGATGAGAATGGGACCCGTCTCTCCATGACCCAAACGGACAAGCCTAAACTGGAAGGCATTCTGCATAGCCTCTGACCAGTGCTGCTCAAAGCTGTGATGGTACTCAAGGACAAGGGAAGTCTAAGAAACTGTCATAGGTCAAAGGAGGCAAAGAAAACATGATAACTCAATGTAATGTGGTGTCCTGGAAGAGAAAAAGGACATGTGGGGGGAAAACCAATGAGTCCAAATAAAGTAGTGAGCTTAGTTGATAGGAATGTACAGATGTTGGTTTCTTAGTTGTAACAAATGTATCATGGCAATATAGGATGGTTACAATGGGGAAGCTGGGTGAGGGGTATAAGGGAATTCTCCGTATTATCATTACAATTCTTTGTATATGTAAACCTATCCTATTTTTTAAAACACTTTATTTATTTGATAGAGAGAGAGAGAAAGAGTGAGAGAGGGAATACAAGCAGAAGGAGTGGGAGAAGGAGAAGGCGGCTTCTTGCTGAGCAGGGAACCCAATGCAGGGCTTGATGCCAGGACCCTGAGATCATGACCTGAGCCAAAGGCAGACAGCCCACGACTGAGCCACCCAGGCACCCTCTAAAACTATTTTAAAACAGTTCTACTTTTAAAGTTCACCCAGATTTCTAATTTATTTTGTGACTGGTATGAGGTGATACTATAGCCTTACTTTTTCTCATGTGGCTGTACAGAATCATTCTTCCCTTTCATACTGATTTGCAATGACATATCAAAAATACACACATACCCATATGTCTATCTAGATTTATATATCAACATACATACACATGTATGTTTTCTGAGTTTTTAAAAATATTCTTATACTTCAGCCTCTTTGCCATTCCTGTCTTAATTATTACATCTTTATAAAGTCCTTTTGTCTACTACAACAAATCTCCTCAATCCTGATCTTCTTTTTTTAAGAAAAATACTTTAGCAACTCTTTGTCTCTCATTCTTCCACATTAATTATAGAATAAGCTTATCAAGCAAGTGCCTTCAAACACCTTCCTGAGATTTTTAAGATTGTATTTAATTTATAGAGTTGGGGGATAATCAACAACTTTATTATATTAGTTCTTCTTATTCATGAAGAAGATACATGCTCCATTTACTATTTTTCTTTTATATTATTAATAATGTTTTGTATTTTTACATGAAATCTTGCATATCTTTATGAGGTATATACTTTATGAGGTATATTCATTTTTAAAGTTCTATTCCATTTTTGGTATTGTAAATGTGATTTGTTTTCAGTTAAATTTTCTAATGGTGTTTAGGGACTATATTGACTTTTGTTTATTGATCTTGTGTTCAGAATTTTGCTGAACTCTCTAGTTAGTTGTATAATTCTTTAAGGCTCTCTGTAGGGTGATCACATCATTCATGATTAGGGCAGTCATCTATCTGTCTTTCCAATTCTTTTTTTTAAATTTATTCATTTGACAGACAGAGATCACAAGTAGGCAGAGAGGCAGGTGGAGAGAGAGAGGGGGAAGCAGGCTCCCTGCCAAGCGGAGAGCCCAACTCAGGGCCCAATCCCAGGACCCTGGGATCATGACCTGAGCCAAAGGCAGACAGCCCACGACTGAGCCACCCAGGCACCCTCTAAAACTATTTTAAAACAAACAGTTCTACTTTTAAAGTTCACCCAGATTTCTAATTTATTTTGTGACTGGTATGAGGTAATACTATAGCCACCCAGGTGCCCCTGTCTTTCCAATTCTTACATTTTTTTTAATCTTATTGCATTGGTTAAGGTCACCAGAATAGTGTTGAATAAAAGTCACGATAACAAATATCCTTATCATTGGATTTTTTTCCTCAAGTATCTAATGCTTTTCAATTGTAGTTCATTCTGAGTAGGAAAATTTTTTTCCTTTTTTTTTTTTTCCTTTTCCTTTTCCACCCATTGTTTAATGTCATTGTTGTTATTACCGTTGCCTCCACTTGGGCACTTACTGACATCAATTTTGAATTAATCTTATGGGGATGGCTTGGGACCCCTACATGGTAGTATTAGGGATACAGCAGAAAATCTTCAGCTATTTGGGTGACCTAATTTAGTTCATCATCTAAAAGACTGTATCCTTTTCCTGCCTCCCTGACTTCTTTAGGCTCAGAGAGTCCTATTTCCTGTACTCCCAGACAGGGAAAGCCAATATTAATTTTTGCAGACTCTTTTCATCAGTGTGAAAGTTTGTCCCCAGCCCACAACTTCAAGGAGTCTAGTCTCCAAACAACTGGGAGGACATGTAGTTCTGCAGACGCCTCCAGAGCTAAAATCCCATCCCTACTACTTTTTGCATCCAGACTTGAAGCCCAGCATGAGAATGTCTGTAGCTTTGCTTGTCATCTTTTATTTCTGTACTATCTCTGGTCCACCAAGTTCTTTATCTTGTTGGTGGGTGGAGTTGGCGGAGGCGCTAGCTAGGTCTGTTTATGTTTTTCTGTCGTTATTTTACGTTTGGAGCAATGGAGGTGCGGTAAAGCATGAACTCATTATGAAAGCATAATGCCTTGACCAGAGCCCATTTATTTTTATTTCTTTCTACAAAAGAGAAAATACATATTTTCCTTGTTTCCAAAGCTAACCATTTAACTGATGCCCTCAATCCTATCTCCAACTTCCCTCTTTAATTATATCCCATCCTAGCATCTTTCCTCTCTCCTGTTCTAGTCCTCTTTCTGCAGAAATCTATATATGGTCTCACCTCTGTCATTTGGTATGGTGCACATGTATCAAACCCAGACACAGACTCCCAGACTTACAACCTAAATGGTGGAGCAATGCTCTCCACTCTACCACACCATTTGCTATCATTCCATAGCCTTAGTTCCTTTGGGCACCAACATTTTGCAAAATTTGATTCCAACTGTAAATACCCACTATCTCACAGATCATTCATGCTTAACTTTTGATAATCTATATTCTATTCCCTCTGGAGAAACAACTCTCTTGAGGGGCACTGTCAATTGCTCTACAACCAGATTTTCTCCCTTCCTCTTTACCTCGATCATTTCACACATGTGGCACCTTGACCCCCTCATATCCCCTATGACATAGATAATACTGGGCCACTCTGTTCATCTTCCTACTTTTCTAGTCCCCTTCTTTCCGGTGGCCTCTCTTCCTCCACCTGTAGCTAGACTGGCTTCTCCATCTTCTAACCCCAGACTCCTCAAAGCCCAGCAACAGCAGCATCACCTGAGAGCTTGGTAGAAATGAAACATCTCAGGCTCTATTCTAAACCTACTGAGTCAGAGTCTGTGTTTAACCCCTCTTTGTTGCCGAAAGCCATGCAGGACACATGTGCATCCACTCTCCCTGTTTTCCCACCTGACAAACCAGGATTTTAGAGAATAGAAAACTTGTTTTTTAGGAGCGTGTGACATGTGACATGACTCGTGCATGTGCGTGAATCTGTATAACAATATGCCATGTTATTTTGAGGTTCCACAATAGTATCTTGGCATTTGCAAATGCATTTCCTCTTCCAAAAACTTTAAATAATGATTATGTTAGCCTCAAAATATCTCTGTGAGGTAAGGAAAGAAACCAAAATTGTTATCTTAGCATCAGTGCCTCCTACCCATGACCTGTCTGTGTGGCCCTCGCAGAACCCAAATTCTCAAGTCTGTCTGGTACCCCAAGGGGACTGACACAACTCAGGGTCATGACCATAATGTTTAGGATTCAAGGAGCAAAAGGCAAGTGCCAGAGTCTAGCGGGAAATGTAATCAACAGAGTCCAAATCCCTGGGTAGTATCAATTTTAAGAAGATTATTTTAGAGCAGGGTTTGGCTAATAGGATCAGAGAGCTGGTGCATTCTAAATTCATAGCACTAACAATTAAATAATATAAACTTACAAGTTGCATTTCTGGCTCTGAATGCCTATGATTAGTGATGATGAGAAGATATTGAAGACGATGGGAGGAGAAGATGAAAAGAAGACAGAGGAAAAGGGTCCCACCATACATCTGTAAAGAGCAATGGTTCCTAACTTTTTGGGGGAGCCCTCTATAATTTCTTTAATCAAAGCATGCATATACACACAGACATACAAAAAAGACTCATTTGGGGCAGTAGAGGTGTAGCGATCTCCCTAAAGACCCAAACTAACAGTGGCAGATTTATGTTGTACAGGTGACAAAGCATCAGCATTTTGCAATGACAGGCACTATGACAGATACCAGCAAATGCACACTCAGATCCCTGCTCCCACTGTGTTCCAAATCTCCAAATGGCTGACCCACGCTAGAGGTTGCCTATGCTTGCAGGCAGCTATGTTTAGAACTGGAAAAAGGAAGAGGGAATACCAGGATGGGTAAGACATCATTACTGCCCTAGATGAGAAGCTTAAAACCCAGTGTCAAGAATGTGAGGGATACACATGCCTAAGCTTACCTGGCAATAAATTTTTTTTCCTGAGTATCCTGAGTATTTCCTGAGTATTGATACCTGAGTATCAATCTTCCAGGAGCTAAAAAAAAGGCGGGGGGAGGGAAGGGAAAAAAAAAGGAGGGGGAGTAGTTTACAGTCAGCTAGACTCCTAAAACAAATGTTTGGGTATAGGATATATTCTGGTGAGTGTCAAGAGAGAGGTACCCACCCGGAGCTGGGGGTGGCGGGGAGGGTTCAGTGGAAGAGTGGGAGGGGAAAGCAGAGGTGGTACACATGGTCTCCAGGCATGGGGGGCGGGGGGGCGGGCATTCCAAATAGTGGGAGCAGCTTGGGGGGGATTGTTAGTGGTTTATATGTGCCCCCTTCCAAAAACAACCGTAGCACTTCGGTGTATGAATTTATCTGGAAACAGGGTCTTTGCAGATGATCAAGTTAAGGGGAGACCATGAGGGCAGGCCCTCATCCATTATGACTGTGTCCTGACAAAAATGGAAAATTTGGATAGAGACACACGTACATACACACACACACCCCACCCTGTGAACATGAAGGCAGAGACGGGGGTGATGTGTCTACAAGAAATGCCCAAGAACATCAGCAAAGTACTTGTGGCCAGGAAAGAGGCAGGAACAGATCCCTCCCTGGTGCCTTCAGAGGGAGCGTGGCCCCGCTACCCCACTGGCCTTGGCTTTCTGGCCTGTGAGACAGGAAATGTTGCTCTAAGCTATCCAGTTACTGACCCTGTATTATATAAGCCCCAGCAAACGAAGATAGGGATGTCTTCCCAGAAAAATGAAGCGTATGATTCAGCTGGAACCTAAAGCAGGAGGGAGGGAGAAATGAAAACAAACTCAGCAGGGCAGTGGGAAAACAGTTATGGGGACAACCTGTGAGGAACCTCCCCAAAATGGGCCTTCACCAATCAGGTGATGGCAGTGAAGGGAACAGAGAACACTGGACTGCTATGAACTGATGACGGATGGCGGAAGACTGATGGATGGATAAATGAAGAGAGAGTGATGATGGGTCCACAGATATGGCATGAGTGGGTTCATGGATAAAAGATTTAGCTTAAACGATATATTCGCTAATGGCAATGGCCCCAGCACTTAATGCTAATCGTGAATTTCCAAATGTAAAATTCTGTTTCCCGCTTTCAAAACGATGTCACATAGTTTTGGGAGAACCTCCTATAAATTCACAGGAATGACGCCCTGGGGAAAGCAGGATCCTCAGGAGCAGGGAGTCCCTGATCCACTCGCCAACTCCATGTGACAGGGGCACGGGGCGCTCACACCCTTGGGACCTCGAACCTAGTTAGGGCCCCCTGGCCTTGGCTGAAACAGAAAGGACCTCCCATCAGGAAAGCCGTGCCAGGGGAGCGTTTCCGGAGGTGAACTCCAGTGGGAGATCTAACCTCCATGGGGCAGGCTGCTTTCTCGGTGAGGCTTGAAGGAGAGAGATTTCCGTGTAAGGAGATGGAAAGGAAAGTTATTCCCAGTGGAAAGAACCGTGGGAGTGATGGTCTTAGTGGGGTAGTACAATGTACACCTGAGGAAGTGTAAGAGAATCTCCCTGGAAAATAAATGGAGACAATGAACTTGGGGCAGATCTTGAAAGAACTTCAAAAGCTGGGGTGATGGGTGAGTCCTGGAGGATCTGAAAGTGGGGACGGTCCGAGAGCAGATAAGGGTGAACGTAAGAGAGAAGGGGGTGGTAGTCAGCAGGGTCGGGCAAAGGCCAGCAAGCTTTTTCTGTCAAGGGCCAGATAGTAAATATTTCCAGCCTGACAGGCCACCCGAACTCTGTTGTAACTACTGAACGCCGCCGTCGAACGAAAAGAGCCACAGACGATTGGTAATGAATGAGTGTGGCTGTGTTCCCATAAACTTTATTTATGGACACTGAAATTTGAATTTCATATCATTTTCATGGTTACGAAAGAGGATTCTTCTTTTGATAGTTTTCCAGCCATTTAAAAATATAAAAAACTTTCTTAGCTCTCGCGCTGTGCAAAGACAGGTGGCGGCCTAGATTGGGGCTGTGGGCTGCGGAGTGCGGAGCCCTCTGGGTTAAAGGGTGACCCATAACAGGCCGGACAGTGGTAAATTAGGGCCCGGATCGTGGTGGAAGAGCCCGCGGAGTGGGTGCCAGAGAGATTCACAGCTAACTTGGGAGAACAGAAAATGTACCATCTGATTCAATGTGGGAGAGGAGGTAGGGTCTGGACGGTGCCTAGTCTGTCCAGCGCAAACCTGGGACCACCTGGCAAGGAGCAGGTGTGGGAGGGCTGGTGATCATTCAGCATACCCAGGAAAGCAGGCCTGCAACCCTCTAAAGGAAGTGTGGTGGCACTTAGAATAGGAATTAAAAACCATACGCGCCCTTGACTTTCCTTCACCAGACCCGAGGCGAGACGCCTGCCATTAAATGATGCTCTTCAAGCTTACACTGTAGCTCGTGGAGTAATTCTCAGCTCCGAGCACTGCAGTGCTCTCCGTTCAGAGCAGAGCTGTGTTCGGCTTGATAAGATCAGTAACAAACCAGAGACTAATGTTGGGTCAATTTCTTTCAGAAACGTGTGTGTGTGTGTGTGTGTGTGTGTGTGTGTGTGAGAGAGAGAGAGAGAGAATTCTCTGGGGATTTCCCTGTGTCTATAATCCCTCCAAGTGCACTGGCTACCTTTGGAGGCAGATGTGATTTCTGTGCTCTTAACTATGACCATAGTGAACTCACTCAATGCCATAGTGGCCCCGTTGCCTCTTCTTCAAATGAGGATGAGAGTCTTTTTCTTGATTGAGGAGCAAAAAACACAACTGTCGTGAATGGTTAAGATGGCAACACGGTGAAGGAGAATGAGCCCATCCCAAGCTTCGCTTCTACTTCTGTGGTCCACAAGATGTCGGTCATGCACAAGGAACGTCCGCCCCCTCCTGAGCTCCCTCGTTTCACTGATTGGTGGGGGTCATTAAAATGTTGATAACCGTGGAGTTGCAGGTATGCATATGAAGTGCCTGGCCACAATTCGGCATGGATTAGAGGCTAACTGCAAATGTGACCCATAGGCAATGTGCAATGACAGTCATGCATGCCCTAAGAAGGGAGACAAGGCACTGAAATGGTCAGGAGACATTTGCTTTGAACACTCTCTCACAGTCTCTTAATGCTACAAATCCTTCAAAATCCCCAGGCGGTGATAGTGTGATTATAGTTATATTCTTATCATCCCGTGTGACCCTTCTCAGGTCTATCATCCCACCAAATTGATCGGCTCTGGAAGATATTCCACTTGCAAACACACACCCAGACAGACGCACACATAGTTAAGGGATGCATTTTTTATATGAACACTTCTTGGCAGATCATGGGTTCTTAATTCCAAAAACGCACCCCTCCTTATTGTCACAGCAGACTGTCACACATTATGTAACTGCCAGGGCCCCCAGAGCACGTGAATGTGTCAACTGATATCAGACTGTGCAAATAATCATGTTTTTACCCACTGAAATAACCTTACTCCTCCCCAAGTATCCAGTGTGACCAAGTCTTAAGTTTTTACAGTACTTTTTGATGGTTATGTGTTCCTTGGGGAAAGGTAAGAAATTGGGGTACCTTTCCTATACACAAGACACCTGGGGTCACAATTTCTCTAGAGATGTGCCATACGCCTCTAGGTAAGACCTGTACTGCTTCTGGACATGTGTAGAGACCCCAAAGCTCATGTCATCCCACACCATCTGTGTGAGCGGCAACACAATGACAGCTAGACGGCCCAGCCTGAGGGAAAGGGAAGGATTATTCTCTCTCCAAGCTTCCATGTTTTGATCTGTAAAATGGAGATAAAACTTTTACACCTCTTCCCTCACCAAGCCATTCTGAGCTTTAAGCAAGGTAATTGTGGAAATCTGCTTTGAAAGTTACAGTGTAGGATTTCGTAACCTTGATGCTATTAAATCGGGGGGCCAGATAGTTCTTGATTGTGGGGGGCAGCCCTCTCCCACTAGATATCAGCAGTGTCCTCTACCCCATCGAGACAACCAACTCTGTCTCCGGACCTTCTCCAATGTCCGCCAGGGGGACGAGTCACCCTGGTTGAGAACCGCAGCTATGGGTGTTCTACAGGACCAGGAGATTTCAACGCAACTAGGGGAATCCAAAACCAGGGCACTCAGGACGCTTCATGATAACTAGAGTTCTGTCCTCAATCGTAACATATTCTGATGCTCCCCTAAAACCCCCAGACTGTTAACAAGGGCTGACAACGTCCTAGCTGTGGACAATGTGGTCGAGGATGCCGTGGCTGTGTGAGCTGTGGGGCAGTGGCCACGCCAGCGGAGGATTACTATGCAGTGGCCGTGGGTACCTCTGTGCTGGGGGAGCTGGGGTGGCAAACATCACGGACCTGAGAGGTCTTAGGAGGAAGTTTCTGAGGGTTACGTGAGTCTGCGTTCTGATGTGTTTTTAAATCCATGCCAATGAGATGCCAACCACCCCTTATTAGACCCTATTAAGGGGTTTTAATCGCTTTTAATCAGAGCCTTTCCTAGACGGCCAGGAACAGAAACTCAGAAACTTCAATGACCATTACGCCAACCAAGAGTAGCGAGGATTCCATCTGAGCAATCTCCCACACGGCAATCACGCTAATTAAAGGCCCCCAGAAGAGTCAAGATAGAAATGCCAAATGAGATTTGTTCTGGACCTCAGTGATTTACTGCCTCACGTGGTCAAGTTCCAAGAAGCCTGGGAAGAAAAGACCGGGCCGGGGTGGAGGTGGTATGGGAAGGGCTCTGCTGGCAGCAAAAGCTGACCATCGAGCCCCCAGACTGCCAAAGTGGGACGGGGGTGGGGGTGGCAAGCCCATCAGGCCTCAACAATGGATTTCCCCACAGGCGCCCATGTGCAGGGATTGCTGGGTATCGCCGGAGTAAGACAAGGTTCCCGCAGGTGCTTCTGAAAGCCTTCTCTCCTCCACCAACCCATCCACCCACTTTGTGGAGTGGGTGTGGGCATGAAGCCACTGAGTTGCATCAAAGGCTATTTTAGCCGACACTCCTAAGAGGTGCACCATTGGATCTATTTCCAGGATGCTGGTGAGTATAATGTTGCATCCCACACTCTGTTCTTTATGAGGAGCTGTGGGAGAAGCTTCTGTTAGGCCACGACATTTGGAGAAGTTATTCTTCCTCTGAACAGCTGCCTATAGCCTGTGATGTTTGCCTCTGTGCTCTGGCTCCTAGGATGCCTGGAGCCAGATAGGCAAGCTCCCTTTAGCAGCACACACTTAACAGTCTACACTTGCCACTAGTTTTACTTCATGTCCTTACACTTATTCCCCCTGTTTCCAGATACTGTCACCCCCCTTCATTCATCCTGTTTCACTGCTTGCCTACATTTGTGAAAACCGCCTCAAACACTTTTTTCTACGAGCTGGGATATCACTGAATAAATAACACGTGGATGTCTTATCTTCTCCCATGTCAATATCATTTCCTATGCACTGAGCTGTGTATTTATTTCCCTGGGAGGAAGAGAGTGGACTCCGTCACACAAAGCTCCTGTGCGTGTGGGTTCGATGAATGGCCAAGGATATTACTAAACTGGGACAGTTTACTCCAAGATGACGTATCCCAGAGACCTGGGATAGGCTCGTGTAATTCTGAACTCAGATGAGGAAAATGGCACTGGGACAGACAACAGAGGCTTCCTGCGAAAAACAATGACCCTTCTCAGAGATGGAGTAGGGGGAGGGAATGAGAGAGAAAGAGAGAGGAGTTTCTATATTGCATTATAATATAATTCAGTAGAACTAGGCACTTTCCTACCATTCTCTGGGAGACCCTACTCAAAAATATTGATCGGAGTGCTATCTTACCAACTCCTGACACACCCATTTGGGGATTTTGAGTCTTCAGAGCTCAAACTTCTTGGTGTTAGGATGATCACACTCAAGTCATGTGTGTGGCATGTAGGCTCTCTGTTGCTCCCAGCTGGGTATGGAAGTCTTTGGATTCGGGCACAGGTAAGAGCTAACAGTCCATGGTAGGTGCATATCAGTATGTTTGTCGCAACGTTACAATGCTGAAGTAGGTCCACCCCAGTCGGCAACTAGTCACGGCCCAGAGTACTCAGACCCTAAACACTGCTAAACCAGCTCCGTGGCCCTCTTCTGAGAGTCTCTGTAATGGAGCAACAGGGGCCCATGCAAGGTGCAGGCATCTCTTTGAGTGGGTCAGTGTCCACGTAAGTTTGCTATCTTTTTTTTTCTTTTGGGTAACTTAAAAAAATGGGTAACTTAAAAAAAATTCAAAACCCATAAAATGCACCTTTTTCAAGTTCACAATTCAGTGGTTTTTAGTACATTCAAAAATGGTACAACTATTACCCTATGTAATTCCTGATCATTTTCATCATCCTCCCACAGACTAACAAACAAAACCACGCCGACCCATCAGCAGTCACCCCTCATCCCTCTCGCCTTCCCGCCCCCAGCTACCACTATCCTACTCTCTCTGTCACATGCATTTACTATTCTGGACAGATCACATCAATGGACTCATAAGGTATACGGTTTTTTGTGTCTGGCCTCTTTCACTCAGCCTGTTGTTTTCAAGGCTCATCCGTGTATCAGGACTGTGGTTTTGCATGACGCATGTTCTCAGTTCTCTTGGTATATACCTAGAAGTGGAATTAGTGGGTCATATGGTAACTCTGCGTTTAACACTGTGAGGAAATGACAAAGTGATCCCCAAAGTGATCGTATTGTGTTTCTTCCCACCAGCAATGCACGAAGGTTCCAATTTCTCCCCATCCTCACTCACACTTGTCCCTGTCCAACTTTTTGATTAAAGCCATCTTAATGGGTATGAAGTGATATCACACTATGGTTTTGCATATCCTTAATGGCTAATGATGTTGAGACTCTTTTCATGTTCTTATTAGCCATCTGTATATCTTTGGCAAAATAGCTATTTCATTCATTTGTCTAGTTTCCAATTGGGTTACGTGTCATTTTGTTACATTGTAAATGTTCTTTATATATTCAGGATACAATTCCCTTATTAGATAACCTGATTTGCAAATAGTTTCTCCTATTCTGTCACTGTCTTTTCATTTTCTTGATGGTATCCTTTGCAAAAAGCACGAAAATTTTTCATTTTGATTAAGTTTAATGTGTATATATATTTTTCTTTTGTTTCTCATGTTTTTGGGGTCATATCTAAAAAGCCATTACCTGGGGCACCTGGGTGGCTCAGTGAGTTAAAACCTCTGCCTTCGGCTCAGGTTGTGGTCCCAGGGTCCTGGGATTGAACCCTGCACTGGGCTTTCTGCTCAGCAGGGAGCCTGCTTCCTCTCTCTCTCTCTCTCTCCCCACCTGCCTCTCTGCCTACTTGTGATCTCTGTCAAATAAATAAAATCTTTAAAAAATATTAAAAAAAAAAAGCCATTACCTAATCCAAGATACAGAGATTTTTACCTATGTTTTCTTCTAAGAGTTTTGTAGTTTCAATTCTTACACTTAGGTCTTGGTTCCATTTTAAGTTAATTTTTTTATATGTTGCGTTGGGGGTCCAACTTCATTCTTTTGCATATGAATATCTAATTGTCCCAGCACCATTTGTTGAAAAGACTATCTATCCCTATTGAATTGCCTAGACGAGCTTGTTGAAAATCAATTGAACATATATGTAAGGGTTTCCTTTGGGGTCTCTCTATTCCTCTGATGTATATGTCTATGCTTATGCCAACTACCACACTATCTCAATTACTGTAACTTTGTATCAAGTTTTGAAACTGAAGAGTTTAGGTTCTCCAACATTGTTCTCCTTTTTTAAGATTGTTCAACTATGTCAGGTCCCTTACATTTTAAGGGATTTTTAAGATCACATGTCAATTTTTACAAAAGGCAGTTTGGATTTCTGACAGAGAGCACATTGAACCCGTACGTCGATTTGGCAAGTTTTGCCATGTAACAATAAGAAGTCTTCCAATCCACAAAGGTGCACCAACTGTCCAATGAAAACAGTATTTGATAAAAAAATAAACTTTAAAAAGTATAAATATTTATGCATTGATACAGTAGTGGCCCATGGGAGGTTCTGAACTTCCCGTCCTTAGAAGGAGTCATGAGCAGTCTTCGTGGGAGGTCTTCATAGAGAAGGCCATTGGTAGTGTAAAAAGGATGGTTGCTCTATGAAGGATACTTTTTCTTTGAAAGTGAAAAATCTAAGAACTGAGCTGTTTTGAGACTTCTCTACTCCTCAAGCTATAAAGCACTTGGGATCATACAGGAGACCTGTACCACCATAAACTCTTGAAGGACCGACATAAGTTCAGTCAAGGATGGGTAATGGAAGACGTTGCTCAAGACATTCCCACCAGCAAACGGACTCTTCCTTCAAGGAAATGGTGAAGTTGTTGATAGTGTTTAGCTATGTGCCCCAACCTTCATCCCTGCTGATTGAGGTTTCTAGGAATTACAAGGAGGACAGGGGACACCTATCCCAATCAATAGCCTCATCTACAAAAGTAGGAACATTTTTGGAATCTCCACTTTAATCCTTAGATATTTGATCCTGGAGTAACAAAGCAAAAGACAAAGAGGTACATAATTTCACTGTTAACATTCTTCATTTCTGCTGAAATGGAGAGAAATGGTTTTAAAAAACTAAGGCTCAATAGAAAACCAGAGACACTATGTAAAAAACAATTTACTAGAACCCTACAGAAAATAAAACTCGTATGAATCAAAATACCCAGGTCCTTAAAACCCGACAAAAAAAATAAAATAAAAAACAAGCACAGTTAATCAGGTAAATCTCAGCCTATCATAACTAGGATATGGATGTATTAAAAAACAAAAACAAAAAGCAAGCTCCACAAGTGAAGAGAAGAGAAAGGATGCCTGGGGAGATTAGCAACCAAGTCCGAATGAAGGTCTACTCAGTGAGTCCCACACACTTAAGTGCCATTTTGCAAAACCCTCCAAGGCCAGACAGAAGACTTTCAATCTGTCAAGGGCAACATGCTAAAGCTGTTGCCTTATTTGATAAATTCTTTACTGAGGCAATCAGAGGCTAGACACTCCCTTGCCTTTTGAAGCTGATAGATGTGGAGCACCCACAGAATGTTCTAGATCTAGTTGACAGCTATGTGGAGATAAACAGGGAAGCCTAGAAGAAGCACCTCTGAGCCTTTAAGTAACCCCATGAACTTGCGGACTAAACTGTTCATGTGCCTTCACGGGGAGCCAAGGCCACAAAGGTAAACTGTACACCAGTGTGATTCATAGCTCCCTAAAGAAAAATCGTAGCTAGCACATTCTGAGGGCCCACGAGGTACCAGGAATTGTTCTGAGCACCTGTCAGGTTTTGATTCCTTTAGACCATATAAACTCCAAGATGCAGGTACCATACTGTCCTCATGTTGGTGAGAGAACGGAGGCACAGAGAGAGGGGAAGTAACTTTGTCCATGTCACACAGTTACTAGGAGGCACAGCTGAGATTTGAACCAGGCAAGATGCCTCCAGCAGCCACACACCTAACTACTACAACACTCTGTTCCTCCAAGAAGCAAGAGGACCATGTAACACATTTTCAACCAGGGAATCACTCACTGCTGAAGCCAATAGAACATATGGAGGAATAAACACGTTCTTCATAAGGAAAAGTCAAACCTGATGAAAATCCTCAAGGGAGTAAATAGGCACAGGGGTGTGGGGAACCAACTGCTATGATATATTTGGATATATATATTTTTTTGCACTAAGATTCCACCCAAAGGCTATTTTTAAAATGGAAGTCTCCATGGTAATTGAGGAGATAAATCATCGTGGAGGGGAGACCGGTCAGAATCTCTTGGAAATCCTTCCCCCATCGAGAGCAGAATCACCTATTTCAGGGCCACACACTCAGAACAAAAGAGAGCCAGGATAAGTATCCTTCTTAGCCTATCTGGCTTTCTCGGGGGTGCTTTTGTTCGCTGTGCCACTAACCAGACTGTGGGCTCTGCTTTATCTGTCTCGGCTCTCAGGATCTGTGCCACCCGCCACCTGGTCCTGTGCCCTACACTTCCCCATCATCAGCTCCTTCACTCTTTACCTGCTCTCCCCACACTCGCTGGACCTCCTGGCATCCCCGACCTCCAAGACAACGACACTAGAGTACCTCTGATTTTTAGATGATCTTAAGTTTTCTCAAGCAATATAATGCTTTAAAAAAAAGAAAAAAGGCCTAAAGTACAGGAAGATCCCAAGAGACTTTTTTTTTGCATGTGCCTTGGGCAACGGCGGAGGGAAAAGAGTAGCCCAGAAAATGGGCAGATAAACTTTCATGTGGGCAAGGAAAGGGAAGTGCTTTTCATCAATGGAAAATCCAAACTATGCAGCCTAGAAAAGAGACTTAGGACAGATTGAAAAGCATTCCTTGAGGATATGGTCTCAATATGCACTACTCTGGCCAAAAATACCAACCCACTGCCAAGCATTATCAAAACAGCTATTGGGAAAAGAACACATTGTCCTACCCTTGTGCCAATTCAAGGCACATTTGCATCAAAAAAAAAAAAAAAAAAAAGGCACGTACACCAAGGCCTTCCACAGGGCAAGAAAGACATGAAAACACTAGGGAAGGCTGAGGAGAGAGAAAGCATCTCGAAGTGAGCAGGTGTGTAGAGAGCATGAGAGGTCAAACCTAAAGGTTCTATGCAACTCAGCCTTGAAATGCTGGCAAGAACGTGAACATTATCAGAGTTGTAGAAGTGTGGTGCGGGGGGTGGTACGGACTCCAGTAAATGACGGACTCATCGGTATTCAACTTCTTTTGATTGGTGCCAGCGAAAGGAGTGGACAGACTTCATCACGGCCCTGGAGTACTCCGTATGGGAAACGGCATGCCATTTCATCTTCCCAGGCCCGACAAAATGTCACTTATTATTCCCATGTTACAGATGAGAGAAATGAAGCCCAGTGAGGTTAAGCAATACGTGTACAGATATGGCAGTCGAGTTGGGATTTAAACCCACACGTGTACACCACCAAAGGTTTTCAACTGCACTCTTGTCCCTCTACTGCCTCTGGGCTCCGGGCTCACTGGGACCCATCCTGAGAAGTACACACACGGCTCTTCCTGACCTGTGCTCTCTGGACACCCTGGCACTGCCAGGGAGGCCTTAGTAGACGCCACCATGTTGCCCTGAGAAGGAACCAGGCACCTTATGAGCTCGACCTCCAGGTCAGTCAAGATGTCAGATGGTCCCACAGGAGCCCTGAAGTAATAATGTCACCACCCGGGAAACTTGTGCTAAGATAAAAGGCTTTTGGGGATGGGTTTCCCTTGTCAGTCTCCCCACACAGCAGTCAGTGACTCTGTCGGTGGGTCTGGAAATGGGCCAATCTCCAATGTCTAGAGTTTATCTGCCCTGGAGTCACTCTGGCCTTCATGGACGGCTTCGCAAAGCTGCCTGATTTTACCCTCTGTGTGGGCTTTCCCACCACAGTCTGTGGGAACCCCTTTTCCTTCTCTGGAAAGCCTTTTAGAGCCCATGAAGAGAAGAGATAACCTCGATCGGAGGTAGCATTTTAACTCTGAAGGGGCCTCTTTGGTATTCTCCAAATCCTAGAAAAACTGACACCCACGACCTTACAGATAAGACATCAGAAAAAGACACTGGTAAGGAACCTCCCCCCTCCCCTTACTTACATGAGCTGGGGACCCCTGCATCTCCCCACAACTACACGGGCTGTACCTCCATCTCCAACACTCCACTTCGCCTCAGCTAAGATTTTCACTCTTCAACAGCGTACTTTTGATGGGATATTTTTCAGAGAAATTCAGTAAATTCAAGACTAACCAGAGCATAACAAGTCTGTCCAAGAAGGACCTCTCGTCCTTGAACACACTGATGTGTGCTGGGGCGCGCTAGGGGGCCGACAGGCTATACAGCATTTCCCAAACTCTTTCACAGAGGAACCCAGAGCTCCTCACAGGACCGGTGAATCTCAGAACACACGCGATTTGCAGCATTTGTAATTGTCAAAATAGCCCCTGGCTTTAAAAAAAGAAAATTAAAAATTCTCCTCACCAAATCCAGCAGGCGGTAGGGTGGGTGATTAAATAAGAATATTTCAGTCATCCTCCCCCCAAATTTTTTCCCACAACCTCTTAGAATTATTCTAGGCTTTTCTTTCCCTCTCTCCCACTTCCTCCATAAGAGTGTAACTCGGGAGAGGGATTTAAATTACACAGGGATGAGAGTTTTGAAGCTATTAATATTCTACACGTCTCAGGTGTCTTCACGGCAAAGGGCTTCTCAGAGGAGCGGCTCGGGCAGCCCTCCTCATGGAGCACCCGGTAGTGGCCAGGCCCTACAGGAGCCAGTGGAAAGCAGAGGGATGGTCATGGTTGTGCCCACCCACGGATGGCAGGAAAGGGGTTGCTGGCAGCAGGCCTCCACGGACACACACAGCCCCTGTGGCTTCAGGTGAGAATAAGGGATGAGCTAAGAAGCCCTGACCCCGGGGATGGTCTGATTCTGGGACTGAAAGCAGCAGCGAGCCTCCCCTGACATGAGAAACAGGCCAGGACGTCTATGGCTTTGACTCTGAGATGTGTGGGAAAACAGATGTGAGCAGAGAGACACGAAGAGACACATGGCCGGACTTTGGGGCACGTGCGCACTTGCACACACACGTACACACACATACACATGCACACACACAGGCCCACGCAGGCACAGCCCATGACAGTCCCCAGTGATGTGGATTCTGAACATAGCACGGCCTCACAGACCTGACAGTAACACCATGGGCAATTTTCACACTCCCTTCTTCATGCACTGAAGAAGAGGCCCACCACGTAAGAGTGCTCAATGGAGAGGCACGCTGGGAGACTGCCAAGAGAATATGGGCCACTTCAACTGGTGCACCTGGGGCGAAGGGCCTTCTTGTGCTGGGCTGGGCTGTAGCTCCAACCTGCCTGACAGTTTCTGTGCGGCTCGTAATGGCTCTCTGTCACTGTCATCTTGGTATCCCCATTTTATAGAGAAGGTTCAAAAACCAGAAGTGGATTACCCAACTGGTAGTTGGTATTGGATCTGCCTGGTGTCAAGGCCACTGTCCTGCCTGCCACATAGCCCTGTCTATTGAGTGGTTCCAGGCCAAACAGCGAGATCAGGGAATGCGATCCCAGAAGGCTGGTTCCAGAATCAAGATGGGGTCTCGCTCTCACCATCAGAATTGCTTGAGTGGACAGGACCACCTCGAGAGGGGAGCTTCTGATCCCTAGGAGAAAGAACTGAGATCAGATGACTACCTCCAAGGGATGTGAAGGAGACATGCCCACAGAAGGATCTTTCATGCCATCTTCAAACCTGAGGTTTTCTAACGCGGACTTTGTTGAAACAAAAGGTAAGACCTGCATTCAGGAGACCTGTTTTATCTCCAGCCTTCAGCCTGTTTCCAGGTGAGGGAAATTCTTCTATTAGAAATGTAATCGTTTCAGTCAATGCGAGGACTGGGCAGTGGACTCTGAAGACCTGCGTTCTAGTTCTTTCTCTCTTCCACGCACAAACCAGCTGTGTTTCTTGGGCAAGCCGCTCGACCTCGCTGTGCCTCAGTGACTTCATCTGTAAACTGGGTGGATGCATCAGACACCGAAGGCTCCTTCAGCCCCGTGATGCTGCCATTTCCAGGAGCCCCTGGTTACCAGCCAAAAGCCCCTTCACAGCTGTGGCTCCCCAGCATCGTGGGCAGGAGCACTTGCCCTGGAATGGTCTACCATGATGACTTGGCCACATCGTTGTAGAGATGCGGACATCCAACAGACCAAAATATTTTCATACAACTAGGAAAAAGGAGGTTCCTTTTCAGAAGGAAAGCATCCCCAAAAAGGAACAAGCTAAAATTAATCTGAACTGGGTTTATCTGGGAGGGAAAAAAAAAAAAAAAAAGAGCAGACTCCTGAGTCTAACCAACAGGGAATTACACGCGCAGAGCCTGAGAGAGGCATAAAGGTATATCTGGACGAACCATCCATGTGTAGGATGCTGGGAGGGAAATGTAAGGGATAAACAAGGAGGAGCAGCTGGTTCTAATTCTACCAATGCCACCCAAACACAGTGTCTCTCGGGACAAGTGTCTTAGCCACACGGGGCTTCCCCATCTGCAACAAGACCGGATGAGATCAGCAGGTGCCAGATTTGCATGTGCAGGTGACCCCTGTGCGAAGCTGGCGGGCCCACACCTGGACGTCAAACCCGGATTCTGGGGTGGGGATCTAGGACACAGTGGTGTCTGAAAGCTCCCAGATTATTCCAATGCAGACAGCTGAGGATGCGTATTTGGTGTCCACAGGACTGGGTGACCTTTATGCACGTCATGTTTTCAATTCTGTGACCCTAGCAAGTGCGTCTATTTTCCCGTCCTCGACCACAGTCTCCCGGCAATAGGGATTCTTGGTAGCCGTGGAGTTGCAATGAACGGTAACCAGGGCTCTGCCCCCTGCCATTTTTCATATTAAACAGATGCTACAATATCTGTGATCCATGCTCCATTATTCATAAAGTCATATCAGTTACTGAAATATTATCTGGACCCCTACCGGGAAATGGAAAAAATAAGATCCACCTCCATGGCCATCACCTCCCTTTGCGATCGCTGCTGGAAGATCCCCTTTCCGCTAACAGCAGCTCAGATATCCCAGACTTCACAGACCGGCTCGTTCTGGGGCCCAGAGAAGAAACAAGTTGAGACTGAAAGCCAGTGATGTCGGTGCTGGACTGCAGAACGGACTCCCGGTTTTTCCTCTCTGCCTGCCTCGCAGGGCCCTCCCGCTGAGGGAGAGCGGTTAGTCTAGCGAGAACACAGTTGTCACGGCCCATATATCTGTGAGGCTTTATAGCTGAAGAGGTCTGGGAGAAACCTCTGCCTCGGTGACATGTTCAAGGAGTTTAATTCCACACGTGGTTAAAATATGAGAGTAATTCTGATGATGATGATGATGATGATAGTAACTACCATTCAATTTATGGTGCTAATACTATGTGCTGAGCACTTGGCACACATTTCCTTCGGTCTTCAGTTTTTTAAAAATACTGTTACTGCACATACACAAAACCACAGGCCCAGTCATTTCAATCATAAGTACTTCTCCGAAAGAAGCGCACACATAGATAGATAGATAGATAGATAGATTCACCAGAAGACACACTTTACCATTTTAATGCCCATATCAACATTTTTTTAGATAGATGGATAGGAAGGGAAGGAGAGAGGGAGGCAATCACCACAGACATCAAGGGACAGTAGGATGCATAAAGGAACTGTGATATATCTGTACAATGGAATACATCACAGCCATGAGAATGGCAAGGCGATGTGGCCATCTTGTCCATTTCTCACCATCGTCTCACTGCTCTCTGGCTTATTTCCCTGCTACCAGTCCCTTCTTGATCCTTCCAATGCGTGGTCTCAGTCGCATCCCTCTGCTCCAGACTTCCGGGACCCAGCTCCTCCCCCATCTCACGGCCTGACCTCTGTCTACTCCTTCCACCTCCAGCACACCCTCCTTCTGCAAAGCCTGCCCAGGCTCCAGCTTCCTTCCCTTCCCATCCCCTTCCCAAAGAACGGCCCAGCCCAAGGCACTCATTTGGAGCGTGTGCTCCTCTCTATGCCTTCTTGTCTCATATCACTTTATTCCCAAGGCTCCAACCGCCACCTCAATGATGACTTCAGATACGAACATCCTGGGGAAAGGAGAAAAATGTGTGTAAAGTACCTTGGTAGTTCTTTCTCCAAGCTTTCTAATATTTTTTCTTTCCCTGAAGTAGAAGAAAAGTTTGAGAAGAATTAAATGAGACCTTTTATTGTAAATGATGAACAACATGAAGATACCCACATATTGCTAACAGGTTTTATTCCTGAAAGCAATTTAAAAAACATCAAATAAAAAGAGTTTTATTTTAAAAGATCCACAATGTATTTTTGTCCACTTAAAGTCCAACAAACAGAAATCACAAATGTAAGAGCTTAAAGAGCAAAATGTATTTTTACCTCCAGTGCTGGAACTTACAAACACACACACACACACACACACACACACCCTGTGGGTTCATAGCCATTACCTGAATCTGGCTTTTTCTAAACTTTCAGCTCAGAATTCTTTTTTTTTTTTCCCTAAGATTCTATTTATTTATCTGACAGAGAGAGAGAGAGAGAGAGCACAGAAAGTGGAGCAGCAGGCAGAGGGAGAGGGAGAAGAAGGCTCCCCAAGGAGCAGGGAGCCCACGTTGGGGCTGGATCCACAGACCCAGGATCACCACCCGAGCCAAAGGCAGACACTTAACTGACGGAGCCGCCCAGGTGCCCCCAGAATTCTTGCCATCATACACCACCACCAACCTTATGCTACGCAAGAAGGGGGGAAAAAATCCATCTTTTTTGACAAACATTCCTCTTGTTTCTTTTTGGTCCACAGCGTGTTGGGGGACACTCCTGTCCTCCAACATTAGCTTGAAACGACGTGGGATGAGGAAGCATGGCACACAGCCCGTTCAAACCTAGCTCTGCCACATGCCTCACACCCACTCATGCAGAACTGGAGCCTCTGCCCAAAACACAGCTCTGCGCCTTTGCATAGGCTGTTCCCTCTGTCTTGTTGGCCTCTCCGCTCCTGCTGCCTGTGATCCCTCCTCGCTGGTAAACATTCCCCATCAGAAAAGCCAGCCTCCAGACAGCTTTTAAAAAAATCAAAATAGGGCATCTGGGGGGCTCAGTCGTTCGAGCGTCTGACTCTTGATTTCAACTCAGGTCATGATCTCAGGGTCGTCGGATCCGTCCCCGGTGGGCTGCCACGTTCAGCAGGGAGCTTGCTTGAGATTTTCTATCTCTCCCTCTTCCACCCAGGGCCCCCATTTGCACGCACACTAAATAAATAAATAAATAAATAAATAAATAAATAAATAAATCTGGTTTTTTAAGATTTTTTCTAAAGAATTTATTTATTTATCTGACAGAGACACAGCGAGAGAGGGAACACAAGCAGGGGGAGTGGGAGAGGGAGAAGCAGGCTCTGAACATGGAGCCCGATCCAGGGCTCGATCCCAGGTTCCCTGAGATCATGACCTGAGCCAAAGGCAGACGCTCAATGACTGAGCCACACAGGCCCCAATAAATCTGTTTTAAAAGTCAAAATAGAGAGGAATTTAAGAAAGTTTAGCTGGGAACTAATTAGAATGTGGCTCCACTCAAAATTCTCAGTACTTACAAATTGCGTATATTTCCATATAGAACAGGAAAAGGTTACATATATCTAAATTCAATATATTAAGCGGCATTTGCTGTATTCGTCTATTTTCAGAATCTCTGAAAATCATAATTCAGTTCTTAGTAATCTGGTATTTTCTGGCAACATCAGCTCCTCAACCTTGGCAATGAGGTGAGGCTTGGGGATTGGGTCATGGTTGGTTTCAACTCTGGGAAGAAGCCAGCCCTGGAGATACATGGGTCCTGGGTGCATACACAGCAGCTGGTCCCTGCATGACATCAGCATGATGCTGGCTGCACATGGGGAGACGTTTCCTACCAACAAGTCACTCGCAAATGACATCAAACCACATCTGCGGGGCCAGGTATATACTCCCGAGATCACCTCATAGGTCAGAAGTGCTTTCCTGACACAGCAGATTCCTTCTTCGGGGATACCTGGTTGGCTCAGTCAGTTGAGTGTCTACCTTCTGTGCAGGTCATGATCCCAGCATCCCAGGATCGAGCCCTGGGTCCGGCTCCCTGCTCAGTGGGGAGTCTGCTTCTCCCTCTTCCCCTCCCCCTGCTCATGTGCTTTCTCTCTCTCTCTCCACTCTCTCTCTCAAATAAATAAGATCTTTTAACAAAATAAAATAAATAAAATTCCTTCTTCAGTCCCACTGAGGCAGACTAGAAGAACAGTACTAACAGCGCAGCAGGAGTGAGCGATTTCTTCCCAAATGCAGGCAGATGTTCCGAGTCCCTTGCACACCTTCCCTCACTGAATACACAGAAAGCCTAGGGGTGGGGGGAGGCAGGCCCTCCCATCAGTCCCACCTTGTGACGGACACATGGAGGCTTAGTGAAACGGTGCAGCCGCAAATCCAGGTTCCGGGGCTCAAGCCTCCTGAGTTGAGCGTCTCGTGCCCTCTGGCCTCACGGGCCACCAAGGAGAATGCACACATCGTTCCCTGCAGAACTCCTCGTTCAGCTAGCTGACTCCCATCGCCCCCTCCACGTCATCTATGGCCCCACAAGACAACAGACCTCTGGATGGACATTCTGGCGGGGCTGCTAGGACAGGGACATGCGGGGAGCGTACCCACAAGCTTCAACTAAGAATCTTTACACTCGCGTCCTTATTCCCAAATCACGTGCCGAGCGACATCCCAACCCCATGCCCAGACTCTCCCCACACCTTGCTCGTACCCCATTTCTCACCCTCAAAACACTCTGAGCCCAGGCTTGAACAAAATGCCCTATGGAGAGGAGCCAGGGACAGCAGAGAAGTCCCAGAGAGGCGAGGATGAGGGCTGCCCAGGAGGGTCTCTGATTGATGTTATCGTTGCCCCAAAAGTGTTTTTTAGATTCGTATCAGAGCAATCACATCAAAATGACCGATTTATGTGCTCAGTTGTCCTCACAGCACCCAACAGAGTATCTAGAGCTTAGTAGATGCTCAATAAACATTTGTTTCCGATTCGGCGTGGGTGGGGGCGCGGAGAACAATTACCGATAGGTCGCAGAGTGCGTCCTGTCCTTTGGTGTGTATCAGAAGCACCTGGAGGGCTTATTAAAACAAAACACTGAGCCTCACCCTCAGACTTTCTGACTCAGTGGGTCTGGAGGGGCCGTCTCAAGAATTTGCGTTTCTAACAAGTTTCCAGATGCTGCTGATGTTGCTGGTCTGGGGACTACACTTCGAGAACCACTGTCTCCTAACAACATGATCTTCTAACGTTCCACCATGGCTAGCTCAAACTGTACAGTGGCAGGACATTTAGAAATCACCTACACATCTTCCTTTTGGCCAGAGTTGAAACAGGTCTCGGGAGATGTGGAATGCCAACCTCCCCTCACCCAGGCTCTCCGCCCAGGGGGCCATCAGCTAGGGTTTGCCCCTGAGTTGCCTCAGGGAAAGCGCCGCCCATGGGTGACGCTGTAACAGCCAGCCCTCCACAGACACAACGAAAGGAAGAAAAACCCCAGGGTGCTGTTTGTCAACTGTAAATCATGGGAAGTCACTGAGAAGTTGAGGGGTAGAAATGGACTCCCTTTGTGAGCAGGTGCGCTCTGGACATGGAAACCAGAGACTTCTGGTCACAAGTCTGCCTCTTTTTCAATGCCATTAGGAAAGCTGACACTCTTCAGAAAGCCTTTCAGCTAAGTCCTGGTGCCGGAATAACTTGGGGTCCAAGATTTGAAGGCAAAAATAAATGTGGGGACCATGCTACCCTCGCAAGTGACTGGTTCTAAAACCAGGGCCAGCCAGGACCTCACCTGGGGTGGCCGTTCTTCACCCTGGCAGACAGACAGCCACTGTCCAAAGCCTCCGGAATGAAAGCTTCTGGGGTTCTGCCCTGCACACCTCTCCAGGAACACGGCCTCTTATTCCTCTTCAGAGGACTTCAGAGACTTGCCTTTTTTTTTCAGGAGGGAAAGGCATTGGTCTATGTTTAGAAATGCACACAACAAATCAAGAAATAAATTCATCTGTGGAAGGACAGAAATGCTAGTCTCAAGATCCAGGCAAACTTCCATTTTTCTAAGCCTACGAAGACAACAGAAATAAGTCAGAAGTTGTTGAACCTGCTGGCAGTGACCGCTGAATCTGGCTCATTTTCTTGTGCACTTTCTGGAACAGGGGTCTCTCCCTGTCTGCTTGAAACTGCCCCTCCATTCAAAGGGAATCACCCACTTTGTTTTACCTTTTTTATTATAATGTCAATAGCGCCTTTACTTCTCCAGTCATTACCTGTTTCTGAGAAACTGATAACAATGCCTAGCGTGGTAAATAAAGACTGGAACTATTTAAATGCAAATTCCGTGAATAAATTCATCACTGTCGCTTCAGTCACCTAGACTATGTAATACACACACAGGATCTGCTCCCTCCACCCCAGGGGCTGTCCTTCAGTCCCCCAGAACGCCCCATCTCTGCCCCTCCAAAGCCTGTCTCTGCTTCCAGCTCCTGTCACTACGGCCTGGAAGGTCCTTGCTTCCATCTCCGCCTGCCTCAGTAGCCCCTAGTTTTACAGAGAGGTTAAACCCTCCATCCTCTATCCGCCTTCGTCCAAGCCTCTGCCCCCCTACTTAAAACGAGCCAGTGCCTGCTATGCACACCCGGCCACCTGAGCCTGAGCCACAGCGTCCCTGGGACCCGCTCTCTGCCTGGCTCACCAGGAACCGGGAGGGGCCTCTCTCCCCAGCTGGAGCGTGGACTCCCTCCCACAGGGACGATGCCACTCTGTTCCTCTCTCAGCCTCCTTGCATCCATTTCGCAGCGAGTACTTGTTCCATAATTATGAGCTCTGTGCAAAACCCATCTTTTGTCCTCATTTTTCTCCCGCGTTGTATTTACTCTGGAGTTGGCACTGTGATAGAGAACAAAGGAGGGCTTCTTGATGGACTGATGGCCGGCGCTACACCCACCCCTGTGAAAACAGCCCAGGCCACACACCCCTAAGCCACTCAGGACAGCCGCACAATTTTCAATGAGATGGAATAGAGGTCTGTGACATATTGCTAAATGACAAACTCAGACGACAAAACCATATGCCAACTGTGATCTCGTGCTGCAGAATACAAGCGTATGTGTTGGTGCAGACATGTCTACGTGTGTTATTTGTTTGTGTGCATATCTCTGCAAGGAAAAAAAAAGACAGGAAAGCAGGGCACCGACGCCCTCACAGCATCCGTGGCTGGGTGCAGTGCGTGGGGCAAGTCTTACTTTCTTCTTTGCGTTTGTCTAGATTTTTCTCCAAAATATTTACCGGGAGTATACAGTACCTTGGAACCTGAGACAAACAGCAAGCTTTATTTTATTATTATTTTTTTTTTCTACTTAAGAGGCCCAGAGAAGCAAACCAGAGTTGTAAGTCATACATCAGCGTCAACAGAGGATCCACTACGAACATGTTATACTGGGGTTCCTGGTCAAGACATGCGGGGAGAAGCCACGGGCTGGGCTGCCAAAGGACTAGGAATTTCAGTTTCCATCAGAACTGTGCTGAAGCATAGCATTACGCACTCTCCCCTGGACCACAAATGCTGGAGCTATTTGGGTCACTTTGCGGAGACCAAGCAGGAGAAATGAGCTTCCGTCCAGTCTGAGAGCGAGGCCAACGTCTACGGCCAGCTCCCTCGTCAACTGGGCACGGCAGAGCTCACCAGCTCCCAGGAGCCTCTCACTCAACGCCTCCGCCATTTACATTCCAACAATGTAAAATGACGGATACTTTTAATACAAGAGACCTGTCATTTATTTATTAGCTGGGGACAGGCACTGCAGCTGAGAAGGATGCATTATAAATCAACTCCTTTCTCAGCCATTAAAAATTAATACAGTTCATAATGTAGAACGCCAGTAATTTCTTTATTAGAGCAGAGGATAATTTTTTTCTTTTCTTCCAGGTTTTGTTTTTACTTCCTCCCTTCCCTGAGGATACTGTTTTTTTTTTTTTCTAATGACAGGCTGGGTATAAATGACCCCAGGGAAGGGTATAAAGGAAACACAGTCTTTCAGAAAGAGGTCAAGATGGAAGAGTAGCATTAGAAGCTCTGGAAAAAAGACCGCTGACCTATTTCCCCTCAGAAAGACAGTCTTACTGTACCCCATGGAGGCTCAGCCATGACCTCAGTCATGGGTTTCTGGCAGACCCCTCCCCAGCAATGGAAGGTGTTTTAGGTCCTTGATAGGCTAGAGGGAAAGTAGTAGGCAAGGATGGTAATTGCAGGTGTGTTGGGAGGTCTCTCTCTTATCTGCTGCATTTTTCTACTATCTGCAGATTAACTTGGCAGTAACAAAAAGAAGCAGATAATACAGAGAAGCCCATCACCAAACCCTTCATGTCATACCCTCCTTAGACCTGGAAGTCAAGGGTGTCGGGTAGACTAGATGATGCCAGACTATGCCAGACTATGAGACACTGAGTCTTTGTGAAGGCTTCCCTTTGTGAAAACTTGGAATTAGAAAGAGGGCAACATTCTGCAGAGGAAGTATAAGAGAGAATCCAGGTCTCCATCCGCTCTAAGAATATGGAGGCATCTGCAATGGTTGGGTCAACCAAGATGACCTTCTCAAGCCCCCTCCTCAGGGGTGTCTATGAAGGGGAAGGGGGGCCTTTCAACACCCGCCAGCACTCCCCTCTGGCAAGCTTCCTGGCTCCGGGGCGAGGGGGAGGATAAGGGGGTCTCGCCGCAGTGAACAGCATGGCGCCAGCACGGGCTGCCCGCGTTGACGTCTTGGTCAAACCAGCCACGTCTGAGTTAAGGCTCTGAAGTAACAAATCCCCACAAATCCCCAAGCACATATTTAAAATCTATTTTCAGAATTACACTGAGCATAATTCAACCAATCAATGAGCCATTAGGAGCTTAGTCCCAACACTTCTTCATTACCGGTGGCATGAGGGCCTCCCAACTCAGCAAAATCCGAAGCAAAGAGTTGCTGCATCACCAAGAATTCTAGGTCTGGGGATGGGAGCTGACACAGTGCGTGGTAAGAGGCCCGGCTGGCCACAATCTGGGGGACAAATTAAGCTACACAGCCTTCAGGGACAGGAGGAGAGGAGGCCTGGACCAGAAAGAGGCCGACGTGGCTCCGAGTCCTTTGGTCCTCCTTCTGTGGAGCCCTTGTGTCACCTCTGGTGTCCACGGCTAGCTGGAGCCCACTCTGAGAGGCCCTCCTTCCAGACCTCTGGGGCTCCGGATGGCCTCTTGGGGTAGGAATGAGGAGGGGACTGAATACAGAGGATTTATCTTTATCTCCTCCCCAGGAGGGCCAGAAAGGGACTGCATTCTGCTGACTCCATGGAGGGCCCCATGGGCCACCCAAGGGGGCATCTGTCTAAAAATTCGCAAGACCGTCCTGAGTCTTCCAGAAGACAGGGTGCAGGTGGGCGGAGGTCAGCTAGATGATGAGTGGCAGAAGCCCGGGGCCAGGGCACAAGGCTGTGTGCCTGAACCCCCTCGGTATGCATCCTGGCTCTGACTCAAACGGGCAGTGTGAGCTTCCCCGAGCCTCAGTTTCCTAATCTGTCAAGCGGGATTCACAACCCTTACAAGCCAGGCAGGTTTCGTGTAGAAAGACCTTATGAGGGGAAGTGGGGGTGGCGGGCTGGGTCCCATCTTGGCTTTGTCATTTCCCAGCTAAGAGCCTGCAACGGATATCTGATCCTGTCCTGTGCCCCAGCTTCCTTATCTGCGAAATGGGGGAAAGCAACAGTGCCGTCCTCATACAGTTTGCTTTAAAAAAAAGGAAACAATCTGTTGTATCTAAACTGTCTTCAGGGCCCAAGAGTAAGTAAGCACTGAGCTATGAAAGGTTTTATTATGGTTTTAGTGTACTTAAAGTTCCAAGCCTGGCTGGGAACAGGCATGGACAAGTATCAAGGGGATGTTACTGCTCTTCTCCTCACTACCCCTCCCCTTGCTCTCTCTTCACCACCCCCCTGCTCCCACCTACTCTCCAGAAACTCTGCTCCCAAAGGATCCAACAGCAGCTCCCAGGAACTCACACGGCTTGCTCGGCTGAGATCACAGTATCCAGCTCCAGCCGCCTGAAGGAATGTTTCTTTGCTCGGGCATGTAAGCATAGCCTTGAAAATTAGCAGGCCCGTGGTCCAGACCAGAATAGCACTGGCGACCACCACAAATGACCCAGCTTGCTCTCCCTAAAAGGAGAAACACGAGGGGGAGAACTGACCCGGGATGGGTGTTCCCAGACTCCTCCTACCGCCTCCACCCCAAGAGGCCTCTGCTCACCCTTCGAAGAGCGAGCCATGAGCCACTTGCAAGGCCAAGTGGTGGGGGGAGCCTGTTTTCACCTCGGAGGGGAATTCCAGGGGCAGCCACTGTCATTTCTAACAGCCACTTCCTGTTTCTTCCCCGCTGACAGAGCCCTGATTCCATGGAGGGATCTCTCCGCTCCCTTCCCGGCAGCCCCGCAGCTCAGTGTGAGAAAGGGAGCTCCATCCCCAAGCCCAGAGGACAATCTGGATGAGCCGAAGTTACAGTGGGGATCCCACTCTCTTTGTGGGTGACTGCTTTAGGAAGATGGCATCATTCTGGCCAACAAGACAGGAGGGAAAGACTGCTGGGGGCTTCCGGAAAAGGTTTTCTCCTTTTCAGTCGACACACAAGAAGAGACAAGTCTGTGCTGTCCTTGGTCCATGTGCCTCAGAGGTGATGGCTGACACTCTGGCCAACATTCTGTAATCATGAGGGGGGCCAGTCTGGTGGTAAAGCAGAACACAGAGAGACAGAAGCAAGAGAATCCGGGAAGAGCCGAGCTGAAGTCCTCACGCACCAGGCGCCTCCCCAGCTCTTTACCGGGGTTACGTGATGCTCCGCTTCCTTCTTGTGGAAGCCACTGGCTCACGATGGCTTAGAACGCAGAGCCAGAAGGATCTTAACTGATGCAGTCAGTGTCCACAACACGAGCTACGTGTGCAAATATGACAAGACCCACAGACGTGGACGTCTGTGTCTGGAGGACTCGTGTATGTTTGCTGAGAAAGAGTGAAGGGGTTGTATGCTCATGTATAAGAATAAGCAAAGGGGCACCTGGGTGGCTCAGTGGATTAAGCGTCTACCTTCAGCTCAGGTCATGATCTCGGGGTCCTGGGATTGAGTCCCGCATGGGGCTCCCTGCTCAGCGGGGAATGTGCTTCTTCCTCTCCTTCTGCCCCTCCCTCCCCACTCATCCCCTCTCTCTCTCCCTCTCTCTTGCTTTCTCAAATAAATAAATGCTTAAACAAAACAAAAACAAAACAAACAAACAAAAAAAGAACAAGCAAAAAAAGTCACTTGAGCAGATGGGCACTGAAGCCCTAACCGCAAAGGGTACCGTAAGGGCACAGATGCAGAAGTCACCCAGTGTGAGGCACTTGGACAGGAATACAGGAAAGCAGGGAGGCTTATGGGCCCTGCAGCTTCAACAAAATCATGCCTGCTGGCAAAAAGAAGGGTAAAAACAAGGAATCAAAACCAACAGAACCCAAGAACCCCACCACAAATGATTCTGCTATCCCTGCATGGGCTCATGGCTTTTGGGTCCATTAACCCAAAAGGAAATTGGCCTGAGCCCATTGCCCAACTATACCCATGACTTCCTGACAACCAACATATCACAGCCCCAACTCCGGAGAGCATCTCTGGGGCTGCGGAGCCGGGTGATAAAATCCTCCCCCTTAGAGGTGGGGAGAAGAAGTCATACGAGGAAAGGATTCTTGTCTCCTGAGAAATACCACCAGGCTTCGAAAACCTCTATTTCTGACACCACCAAGCTGGTTTCCCCCAACACCAGATTTGAATCGGGGAGTAGAACAACAGTTGTAAAAATACTGTTGTCAAGGGAAGCATGATCATGTACGTGTCACTGAGGCAGGCTGACAGGGTGCTTCCAAATTCTCGTGCCGCTGTGTCTCACGGACTGTCAGCTAAGGGGCTCGTGTTTCCTCATCTCAAGTGTAGAGAGGACAGACGCCCTGCCCACGGTTACACCGGGACGGAGCTGGTAGGCTGGGACGGAGGTCTACGACCAGCCTTCCCCCAACACACACACACACACACACACACACTCCTTTTACTTCCTTCCTTTTCTAATGAAAAAGAACGCCCTACAACCAAGGGTTCCATTCCCTCCCTTGGCCGGTGGAGACCTCGCCCTGGCCCGCACCACGCCAAGAGAACTGAATACCCTTGCTGGAATAAAGAGGTGCTCTGACGCACCACACAATGGTTTGGAAACAGTGGCTTGGGAGGCAGCGTCCTGTATCTTTGTGCCTTTCCCCTTAGGAACGGCTCCCTGAGATTTCGAGCCTAAGTGGCAAATCTGCTTGGAAACAGTGAAATGCAGGAAGCAGGAATGCAGTGAAAATTTGGCCATGACCAGCATCTCCGGATCTGGGGGTTTAGGAAGTGTTAGAAGCACCTGCAAGAGCTTCTAGGCAGAGAACAACAGACAAAGACCCCCTGATCCATCTGAATGAAGGGCACTTAGCTCCCTGCCAGAAATCCCGAAGAATGCCACCACCCCAACTCTGGGCATTCCCATGGAACGCAGCCACTTCCTGTCCCTCCCAGAGGCTTGGGAAGAAATGTAACAGTGCACATGCCAGACGGGTTCAGGCCCATCTGGGCACTCTGTCAGATGACTTACCACATCTGCTGGGGAGGCAAACACAGAACCCCAAACCCTCAGCCCAGAATGTGACCCACTGAACAGCTGTGTCCGCAAAGATGCTAAAACAGGTACACCTCAAGAATCAGGTTCAGAGGCTCAATAAATCCGGGAAATTGGCAGCGCCGAGGCCCCTCTTGCAAAGTTGCAATGACCTTTATCCTTGAAGGCTCTCAGACTCCCACGGCAAGCCACTGACTTAATCCATGTTTTCCTGAACTTCCTTGACCACGGAACATTGTGTCTGAGAAATGCCTATTCACGTCCCTCAGAGCACACAGCACTCAAGGCAGCTGGGGAGAAGCTGGAAGGGCATTTGGACTCTGGGATTCTGGCTAAGAGATGGGTAGCCCTCAGGTTTTTAGTTCTGGACCATTAAGAATACAGCACAATGGGAACGAGAACCTCCGGCCTCTTTGGCAACCTCCCATCAGGATTATGACTCATATGTTCATTCAGAGGAAATGGAGATGATGACCATTTTCTCCTGGAAAAGGGCTTCTGGAAAGAGAATACCAATAGGGACCACCACGAATGACAGAGCCCCCTGCTCACCCTAAGGATGGGAGGGAGATTCTTTTTTCTCTCTTCCTGCCTTTTAGCCTCTGCCCATAAAAGAGGGGTTTTTATCTCCTTGGAGACACAGGAGGTAAGCCCAGCCCTTCCCTCAACCTGTGTCCCTGGCTCCTCCCTCTGAGAGGGATCTGATGGGTGAGATGAGCAGGGCCCATCGCCTGCCATCCTACTTCTCCTCAGAGCAGGGCTGACACGGAAAAGGGAGATTCTCCCCGCCTGCGCAGTTTTCCAGAGGCCGGCTGAGCTCCCTGACTTGCAAAAGGTGAGGCCGACCCTGGCCCTCCTCCCCGCAGCTGGATGAACATCTGTTCTGCAGGTTCTCCGCCCATGTGTGCCCCCGAGTCCAAGCACTGGCGGAGGCACCGAGAAGCCCATTTTGGCTTTAAGTGCCAGCCGTCTCCTCCGGTCCGGCCATAAAGCCCGACTTTGGGGTCCTCTCCGACCCCGGTGTGTATTTCTCGGCTGGCTCTGAATTATCACCTGGAAAAATCTCATAGTGGACGGGATGCCAGAATCCAGCTGGAGGAGAAGAGAGAAAGGTATGTCTTCGAAGGCTTGAGCTGGGGAGGATCTCCAGAAAGGAGTGAGTCCTCCCACTCCCTGAGGACAAGTCTGAGGACATACCAAGGGGACGAGCAGTCCTTCTGCTCGTAGGGCCCAGAGCAGGAAGCAAAGGTGCTACCCCCCAACCCCCTCGCTCTCCACCGTGGGGTGCAACCTCCCCGCGGGCCCACGTTGCCGTGATGCGACCCCAGGCTGGGGGGCTTCTCGTTCTTCACCTCCTCCACCTTGAAGCACATGCTTATCCCCCAAGTACTTTTTTTGAGCCAATTACTGTGTATTTACAGTGAGCACAATTATACCTAATTACTTAATTAGCATGACTGCATGCAGCTACTAACTTTGAGTATGTGATTATGCCGCGGGAGCACAGAACAGATGAGGTCATGATATTCAACAGGAGGGCAGGTCGTCTTGGCTCGGGGAGAGAGAGATGAGTCTGGTTACAGCTCCAAAGTGGGTGCTCGGGAAGGTTGAGCATATTTAGATAATTTAGGGTAAATGGTGTCATTTGATTTTTCTTTTTTTCTCTTCCTGGGACAGAGGAGAACCAAGACAAGATGCTACGCTTACATGATGCCCACATCTGGGGGTCTTGGGAGTCGGTGAACAACAGAGGTTACACTCTAGGGGCTGAAACCCTGAGCACAAGTCTGTGGGCCCAGGACTTCATGGCCTTGACTCCCAAGATAGCCTACTCCAGCACATTCCAGCTCTTTCTAGAAAGAAAGTTAAGTGGGAATGTGCCTGAGCCATCCTCTCCTGCACAGTAGGATACCAATAGGGACCAATAGTAGTATTGGGCTCCCCACAGTAGCACTGCAGGATCCTCACAGGTCCACTGCTTATTCTAATTGTGTCTGAAAATAGGACTGAAGAGGAACCAGAGGGAAACAATCCTAACTTACACTCACTTAAAATGTTCTGTGAGGGGTGACCGGGTGGCACAGTTAAGTGTCCGACTCTTGGTTTCAGCTCGATGGCAGGGTCTCGGGATCAAGCACCACATTGGGCTCCCTGCTCGGCACAGAGTCTGCTTGAGATTCTCTCTCTCCTCCCTGTGCCCCTCCTCCTAATGTCTGCGCGCTCTCTCTCTAAAATAAATAAATGCATCTTTAAATAAAGAAAAAGTTCTACAAAAGACTGCCTGGCAAGCAAGGCGTGGGGACAATGCATCGATGAAAAAGGTGAAGGCAAACGTCAATATTATCTTCAACAGGATCTGATCTACAGGTGGACCTACAGTCAGCTCACGGCGACCATTCAGCAGAATAAAGGAGGAGAGGCCACGGAAGCCCTGCCCCCGCCGTGTCACAGGTAGCCCAGCCTGCCCCCTCAGTCAGCCACCAGGAGCAAAGGGCAGTCCCTTGTATGCCAGCTTCAGCTTCTCCACTGCACTCCCAGGGGCGGAGCTCCCAGCCCAGCCCTGGAACCAGATCCCCCTCCTTCCATCAGGCAAGTCCATCAGAACTTCCGCTACAGAAAAATCTAGAGAGCCTCTGTCTAGAGGAGCAGCTGCTGCCGCTGCCGTTTCTGCTCCTCGTGGCAGGAGGGGTCCCAGCCTCCCCTCCCAGACAAAGGAGCCCATTTTCCATATTTCATCCGCAAGTCCATTACACGGAGCTAAGTGGCTGGGAATAAACACCCATCATTACCCAGCACTAAACGATGTTTGTTAGTACAGAAGGTGACAGAAATCTCTATCATGCTGACAAGCTATTAATACTGCATTACACACACGGGCTTCGGGTTCCCCACCATAGCTGGGAAACCAGCTTCAGCAGCAACTCTTCCAGAAAAGGCAAGCTCCATGGCCCACCAGCCCAGAAGAGGAGGAGGCGGCAAGCCGCTCGTTCCCTTCTGCTGAAGGAACCACAGGTTCCAGTGGCCGGGGCATAGGCCACAGCCCCAGTGGCTCCGGCTTTGGCGATCCGTGTCTTGTAGCCTGGTATGGAACGGGAATGCATCAGGCAGTTGCCCCGGGGAAAGACAATGAGGCTGGGACCCCCAAACAGCAGCCATGTGGCCAGAGAGGAGTCAGGAAGGGGGCAGGGTCCTCCACTCCACGCCAGGGCCCATTGCTGAGTGTCTGCCATGTTGTGAGAAATCAGTGAATGAGTGCTGACTGGCCAGGAACAAAGGGAAAAAGAGAGTCAGAGGGAACCAAGAGAGATGAGTGAGACCACCTCCTGAGACCAAGGTGCTACGAAGAAGATCCCAAGACAGAGCTGCCAGATCAGCACAGGAAGATGTGGGACAAATCCGGGGAAGCAGCATGAAGACGTGACCAGCCAAGAGGGGCTGAAAGTTAAATACACACCTACGGTTCAAATCTACAGAGAGTTGCGTGGAAAACGCAACCACTTCTTGCAAGACATGTGTCCAAATGCAAGGGAAACAAAGGCAAAAATGAACTCTTGGGACTTTATCAAGGTAAAAAGTTTCTGCACAGCAAAGGAAGCAGTCAACAGAACCAAAGACAACCAACAGAATGGGAGAAGATATTTGTAAATGACATACCAGATAAAGGGCTAGTATCCAAAATCTGTAAAGAACTTATCAAACTCAGCACCCAAGGAACAAATAATCCAATCAAGAAATTTGCAGGGGCGCCTGCATGGCTCAGTCAGTTAAAGCCTCTGCCTTCAGCTAAGGTCATGTTCCCAGGGTCCTGGGATCGGGCCCCAAATCAGGCTCTCCACTCAGCAGGGAGCCTGTTTCCTCCTCTCTCTCTGCCTGCCTCTCTGCCTACTTGTGATCTCTATTTGTCAAATAAATAAATAAAATCTAAAAAAAAAAAAAGAAAAAGAAATGTGCAGAAGACATGAACAGACATTTCTGCAAGAAGACATCCAGATGGCCAACAGACTAGAAAAAATGCTCCACATCACTCGGCACCAGGGAAATAAAAATCAAAACCACGATGAGATACCACCCTACACCAGTCAAAACAGCTAAAATTAACAAATCAGGAAATGACAGATGTTGGTGAGGATGCAGAGAAAGGGGAGCCCTCCTACACTGTTGGTGGGAATGCAAGCTGGTGCAGCCACTATGGAACAGTATGGAGGTTCCTCAAAAAGTTGAAAATAGAACTACCCTGCGACCCAGCAATCACACTACTGGGTATTTACATCAAAGATATAAATGCAGTGATCCAAAGGGGCATGTGCACCCCAAAATTTATAGAAGCAATGTCCACAGTATCCAAATTGTGGAAAGAGCCCAGATGTCCATCAACAGATAAATGGATAAAGAAGATGTGGTACATATATATAATGGATTATTATGCAGCCATCAAAAAAGAAACCATTTGCAACGATATGGCTAGAACTAGAGGGTATTATACCAAGCAAAATCAATCAATCAGAGAAAGACAATTATCTCATGATCTCATTCATACATCAAATTTAAGAAACAAAACAGAGGATCACAGGGGAAGACAGGGAAAAATAAAACAAGATCTAATCAGAGAGGGAGACAAACCATAAGAGACTCTTAATCCTAAGAAACAAACTGAGGGTTGCTGAAGTGAGGGGGGTGGGGGATGGGGTAACTGGGGGATGGACACTGAAGAGGGCACGTGAGGTCATGAGCACGGGGTGTTACAGAAGGACTGATGAATCACTGACGTCTACCTCTGAAACTAACATACTATATGTTAATTAATTGCATTTATTTAAGATTTTATTCATTTATTTGACAGAGATCACAAGTAGGCAGAGAGGCAGACAGAGAGGGGGCGGGAAGCAGGCTCCCCGCTGAGCAGAGAGCACGATGCGGGGCTCGATCCCAGGACCCTGGGATCATGACCTGAGCCAAAGGCAGAACCTTTAACCTACTGAGCCACCCAGACGCCCCAATTAATTGCATTTAAATTAAAATGAAAAAGAAAAATCTGATAAACAGACCAAAAACCAACCAACCAACCAAAAGTGGAACCAGTGCAGGAGGCCTGGAAGTGTAGAGCTGGCTTGACAGTGACCCATAGGGAAAGAGAAGGCATTCACAAGGCTTCAGAGAAACCAAAACAGAAAGGGAATAGAGGCTGGAAAGGTGACGGCGACCGGTGCTGGGGTTGATGTCATGGTAAACACTCCTGTCAGTCAACCGAGGGGCTGGTTTTGCAGTGAACATGGTTGACGGGCTTCTGACCAGTGACAAGTGAGAGGGGAAGTAGGCTCACTATCGGGAGTGAGTTTATCAGAGATTTACTCATCATTGTCCAAAAGAGGAAGCAACAGAGATGGGTTGAGTGTGTGCCTCCAAAGAGAGACCTGTTGAAGTTCTAATCCCCAGTACCTTAGAATGTGACCTTATTTGGAAATAGAGTCAATATACATGTAATAATAAGTCAAGTCAAGTTGAGGTCATATTGGAACGGGGGTGGGGGGTTGTTAAACCAAAAGGCCAGGTGTGCACGTGCGGACGGAGGAAAGAGGACTGGAGTGGTGTGGTGACAAGGGACACTGGAAATGCCACCAGAGGCTAAATAAGGGTGAGGAAGGGCTCCCCTCCAGGTTTCGAAGGCACTGTGACCCCTGCCAACTCCTTACTCTAGACTTCTAGGCTCTTGAACTGTAAGACAATACATTTCTATTGTTTGAAGCCCCCCACTTTGGGGTACTTTGTCCCAGCGGCCCCAGGAAGCTCACGCCATCCTCCAATGGGAGAACAGCTAAGTGGCTGCAGGACACCCATACGACAGAGCGACACACTGTGGGAAGAAGCAATAAAGCTGTCAAGCCATGAAAACACATGGAAGAACCCCAAATGCCCGTTACCAAGTGAAAGAAGCCGATCGGAAAAGGATTCCAACCATAAGACACCCGGGAAAGGCCCGGCTGTAAGAGACAATAAGAGACCAGTGGCCTTGAGGGGATGCGAAGGGGAGAGGACCAGGTGGGCCGCAGAGGGTCTGGAAGGCCACTGAGACAGTTCTGCGCGATACTGTGATGGCGGAGACACCGACTACACGACCCCAAGAGCAAGCCCTACTGTGAACCACGGACTTCAGTTGGCTAGAATATGTCATCAGTGGTAACGAATGCACCACACCAATGGGAGATGGTGACAACAGGTGACAGAGGTGGGAGGGGGGTGAGTGGCAACTTTCCATGTGTAAGCTTCACTGAGCCTCAGCCTTCTATCTGTAGAATGGGAACAGCAGCCCCTTCCTCAGGGTGGGGGTGCGAGGTCCCCTGAACAAAAGATGCATGATGCCAGCCTCATGCTGGGTCCGGAAGAGGCTGCTGAGGCAGACCAGCAACCGTGCCCTCTGTCCGTGCCTTCTCTAGAAAGCCCGCGCCACAAAGATACACTCGCCACGTGTCATCCGACACACGGCGCTAGCTGCATGTCCTTGGCCCCTAGTCCCAGGCTGTATCGTCCACAGGGAACAGAAGAACTGTGACATGTGAGAGCTACTTCTTGGAATATATTCAAAGTCAAGTTTGCAAAGCAGAATACACGTTCTTGAGAAGTGACAGGATGACCTAAGGTTTGATTCAAAGTCATTTGCGACATTTACTCTATGCCAGGGGTTCCCGGGGGAAAAGGGTCACTTTGCCACAGCCTGGGCCTAGGAAGAGGTTGGGAATGAGCCAGGCGCTAAACAATGACTAGGGGCAGAGAGGAAGAAAGGGGTGTGGGGGCCTAGCCAAGAGGGGAGACAGGGCCTTTCAAGCAGGAATGACTCAAGAGCAGCAGTTGGTGTGGGATCAACATTCTAGAAAGAAGCCGCCAGGGGTAGAGGCTGGGGAAATCACGGGCAGAAAGGTGGAGGGGGACAAACCTAGGCTCCGTGAGCGGTCTCCAGGGAAGGGGGGGTGCCGTTTGCATCTTGGAGATCAGCTACCGTTGGCAGCAAGTCCTTGAGGGTAGGGACCGTGAGTGCCCTTGTTCTCCATTGTTTCCAAAGCCTGAAGGAAGGCTTCCCACAAACCCTCAATAAATATGTACTGAACAGATGAAAAGGAGGAAAATCAGCTCAGCGAGAGAGGCTTGGATGCTGACGATGGGGACTGAGGGGAGTGTGAACGGATTTGCAAAGAGATCAAGGCTGGTGAAGTCATGGTTCCTGGGGAAGCAGAGAGAGACATGGAGCTGCAGGACAAGGACCCTAAAGAGGTTTGGGGGTGAAGGCAAGGAGAGCAAGCAGGCGCTCTCTGCAGGGTGAGAGAGACGAAGGCAGGGCTGGCCAGGGCGGGGAGAGGTCCCTGGGCACCGGCCCAAAGGGAGAGGAAGAGATCAGAGGGATGGGGGAGAGGGGGAGGGCTAGCTCTGGGAAGGTGACAATGTGTGAATTAGGCAGGTGCCCTGACCAGGGGACAGAGGAAGAGAGGGAGGGAGGACACAGGTTGACTCCCCAAATGGCCTCTGCTCTCTCAACCAAGAGGCAAAAGGTCTTTTGAGAATGGGTTTGGGAAAGGGAATGAACAGGGAACTCTGGGCAGGAAGCAGAGCCAAAGCACCTTCCAGCTGGCCTGCGGGAAAGAGCCAGAGCCAGAGCCTGACTCCTCAGACGGCAGCCAGAGACCGGCCGAGGGCTGTCACAAGGGTGACCAAGGTAACCAAAGCCCCATGTTGCTACAAAAACACCTCCGACTTCTCCCCACGGACCCCTCCAGGCCAGGCCTGTGGTGTCTCATTCTGTAGGACCTCCCCCAAATCGGCTGGGTGACCAGGAGGCCTGGATCCATTTCCTGACGTTTTTGAGAACCAGTGGGCTTTCAGTAAACAACGAGGGGGCCTCGTTCGGCACGAGATTCCATACCTATTCCCGACTGGGAGCTTTTTCAAGCCTTCTGATAAGGGACGAAACGAGGGGCTCTCCAGACATCCCTGCAGGCCTGACATGCTCTGAGAAACGCTACGGACCAGATGGAAAGCAGACAGGGGGAAAGGAGAGGCAGCCTGATCACTGCGGTCAGAAAGGTCCCACCATTTATGAGGAACACATGCTTAAGAAAGCAAAGTGCTTTCGTGCTCCGTCCATCGCGGGGAGACTCGCGGAAATGCTGTCTCAAGTCAGGTGGCACGACGTCCCTGCCATTGCTTCCCACACTGCACATTTTCACAAGGGATGCAGAAGGGAATCAGACGCGTGAGTCCCCAGGAGGCCTATAGTATGAGCGCTTCTCCCCGAATCCCCTGTTTCTCGCCCTCTCCCCAAAGGCGCGAGCCCAGACTTGCCTGCAGTCACAAGTGCTCTCCGCTTACTTATCTGCCCCAGTGCCTGTGGCTTTAATTATTTATGATAGTGTCTCATCACACTCACTGTGTCTCAGAGTCACTTGGTTCTCTCAGCCGAGGAAGCCTGTGTAATCAGACAGGCAGCCGATTAGCTGGCACGTCTCAGCTGAGGCATGGGGCCAGCACATCAGCCAGGGACTCAGAGGCAGGGCTGGCCAGACCCAGGGACAAGGCTGCTGTGCACCGCTGTTGCCATAGATGTTTTCAGGAAATAATCAGGAGCCATCAGCTATCTACTGACCAGACAAAATGTCCTGCTTCCCTGAAAAGGACACTTTCCCTAATATCGGAGGGTTTTAACAAGCTGGAGTCGCTTGTGATTCCCCTCGGGTGAGGTACTGTTTGCTCCCTCGTGCCGGCGGGTCCTCACCAACAAACCCACTTCCCCCCTGTCTCCACTGACCCCTTCTTGTTCACGCGCAAGCACTGCCTGGCTCCTTCAAACGTCCACTTCGAATCACAAACCCAGGGATTAGGAAGGAAGGCTTTTTCTCTGCACGGTTTTGTAGGGCGGGAACTCCTTGCCTAGGGAGGGGATCCTGACATTAAGAGACACTCAGATCCCACGTCTCTCTCCAGGGCTCACACTTACTCTGATGGCCCAGAGGAACCTTTCTTCCCATGTGCAAGACTCACTCCCATTCATAGCCACGGAGAAGCTGGTATCAGGAACTCACGCGAGCACAGACACCCAGAGACAATACACCAGGAGCTCAGAACTTCCCCTAAAGGGTATATCGCCCATCCTAATTATTCACCGATTCTGGATTTACAGATTCGCCTCCTCGCTAAAACTTACGCATAACCCCCAAACCAGGATTCCCGGCAATTATGGCCCCTGATAAACGTGAAAGGAGTGGGGAGAAATGGGAGTCACCTGACAGACACGTTCCCATGGGATGCTCTGCCTTCTTATTTCTGCTCTCATAACCAGTGCTCATTTTGTCGTCTGTTTGGGGCCATTTCTTGAGTAGTTGTGCCATTTGTGGGTAATTTCACTGTTTAAGATGGCCCCAACATAGTGCTGAAGGGCCACCTAGCATTCCTGCGAGCAAGAAGGCTGGGGTGGGTGGACCTTACGGAGCAAACAGGTGTGTTCAAGAAGATCTGTGAGTTAGATAAGCTTTGTTCAGGCCTGAGTCATCATGCCGCTGACCCTGAGTTCGATGTTAATGAACCAACAATATCTATTAAATAAGGCATCTTCCAACAGACGCACACATGAAACAGGTTATGTATTGACTCACTGATAACAATGTGACCAGACATTCACAGGAGCCTAACCCTGTATGTCCCCTAGGAGCAATGGCTCAGCATCCCCTAATTCAGCATTTGTGGTGACTTTATTGGAATGTAACTACTGTGAATAACGAGAATCGATTACACGTTCAATGGAGCAATGTCTCGCTCTCTGTTCCAATGCCAGTGTCGTTACAGAAACTCGACATCACCAGCTCTAGACCAAGCCCAGACCCCATGCTACCGTCACAGAAAAGCTTTCCTGCCAGCCACACCCTCGTCCATCCAAGGTGAACCTGACCTGAGGCAAGGCCTTTAGCCAGAGCTGAACTGTTCTGAGCACTAAGCTCCCCACTATTTCGACAGAGGGGTGTCCAATAAACACTGAGACCAATTCTGAAGGACACCCAAGGCGGGGAGGCACATGATTGTGACTCAAGCCCCGTCCCTCCCACTGTGGCAATCCTTTCACTAAAAATCAGAACCAGAAAAACAGAAGCAAAGGTCGGTGTGAGAGCCGAATGCCCCCTCGGCTGTGAGATGGACCAGCGGGAGCGGCGAGAGTTCTGAGAGCTATGGTGTGGCCCGAGTACAGAGCGCTCAGCCAGTGCAAGAGAAAGACCCAGGGTGCTTCTTCCTCAGCCGAGACCCTGGAGCGCCAGAGAGAAGAGAACCAATGGCAGAAGCCAGGGGACAGGGAAGAGGGAAGAGGAACTCACAGCCTCCCAGTATCTCAGTTTTACTGTCTGTAAAAGGAGGCCTTCGCCTTGCCCTTCCCTTCTCAGTCTCCAGGGGCCTCCGTACTCTCTCCTGAACTAGCTGACCACCTCTTGAGGGCAGGAGCAGGGGAGGGCGGGCACTGGGGCTTCTAGGCTTACACGGAAGCTGGGACCACCTGCTGAATGGAAGGTCCAAGCCACGGAGGCTCCGGAAATGAGGAGAGGCCCTGGGAGCCAGGAGAGGCCCGAGTGGAGCTCCGCAGAAACCCAAGGACAGGGACTGGAACTAACAGCAGGCGAGAAGCGAGGAGGAAACTAGGGCCCTAAATCCTGTGATCTGAGGGAGACGTCTGCAGAGGGAGGTGAGGCGTCCTGGCAGTGGGGCCATGAGGGGGTTCTCAGAAAGTGCACGCTTTGGGGCACTGGAGGGGCAGCTAGAGAGATGTTTCCATTCCAATGGGACTCCCCACCCTTCATCCCTTCCCTTCTCCTGGAGGTTTGCGTGGAGGGTCTGGTGACCTCAGGGCCTATTATCTGGACAGAGTCGGGTTACATTGCCTAAATGCAGATGCCAAGTCCATAGAGAAGACCAGCCTTGTCTGTGTCCCCTGCCATACTGGGAGTACATCTCCACATGGGGCTGGGCCTCCTGCATCCAGGCTGCTCCCTGCCCTGAACCCTCTCTGCCCAGGGGACTCTGCGCCAGTGGAGACCCTTTGCTCAGGCTATTTTTCAAGTTCTGAGACAAACAGGGAGGGTCTCTTAAGAGAGTGGGAGGTTAGCAGGTGGTAGGTCACTTCAGAAGGTTCCAGAACCCCAGTTATGTGGTCTACTGCCATGCCACCCTCCCCTGCCCTCCCCCGGAAGGGACAACGCTCTACTCCAGTACTCACACGTGTCTGGCTTGTGGCAGTTGTGTCCCTGACGGAAGTACTGGGGATTCTCAATGACCGGGATACGGGTCATGCCGATGACCACCGTGTCCGGCCCGGCGTCCAACGAGGAGGGCGTGGTGATGCCATGGTTGATGTGGTGCAGCGGGCTGGCTGAGTCCTCCTCACCACTGATGACAGCCACAGGCCCTGCGCACACCAAGAGAGACACGAGACATCAGGGAAGTCACATCTGGCCAGTGCCCAGCCCTGCCCACTATTTCTGCCACCACAGCTCCAGAAGAGTGAAATCCCCGAGGAGTTTGCCCTGAATGTTCTGGAATCCCCATTCAAAGAGCCACCCCTTCGTTCTCTTTCTTGAGAGAGAGAAATGTCTGCCCCACCACAACAGCTGCAAAAGCGTGTGTCAAAATGACTGTGCCGTGAATTATTTTCACTTCCCCTAAATCCAAATTAGCTCAAAATAATGCAAATTTTAAATGAGTTTTTTGCTTATGTAGCAACAACGGGATAAAAAAAAAAATGTACATAGCAGTAATTTGCGCCCTGTCCCTCCTCCCTTCAGGAGCTTTAGCAACTGTGATGGTGGGTCTCACCCCCCCATTTCTCATTCGGTTGGTCTGCGGACTGGGGAGGCACGTGGGCATCAGTATTTACAGAACGCCCATGTGAGTCCCACGCACAGCCAGGATCTAGAACCTCTAATTAGGGGTCTGGAGTGCCTCAATTAGCCTTTCCAGAGTGTCCCTCAGATTCCTATAGGAATATAGGAATATATCCAGCTTTATATATATCCAGGGATATAGGAACGTATCCAGCTTTCACAGGACTCTGCTGTGGCTCTCCTGGTCCACAGGGAGCTAAGTCCAGTACTGGCTCTGGATCGAACCTGAGCCAGCTTTCAAAGCGACACAAATTCAGCCACATCACCGTCAGCCTTCCTGCAATGGGGTCAGCTGCCCACTCTCGAAAGATCCACGCTGCCCCGGGGGTTCCAAGGAACGTCATTCATGTCTTCTTCAAACTCAACCCCACCATGTTCCAACCCAAAGAGGAAACCCAGGGACTTGGGTTATTTACAAACACAAGTTGACCAAGATAATTGCCACAGTCTTGGCAGAGCAAGGATTCTGTCTCATGGGGCGATTCTCCCACACGTACAAATAAAACTGACGTCAAGGCCATCAGCTGTGACGGTGGCTTCCTGCAGCTGGTGTTTGAAATTGCTGCTTTGCAAGACACATGGTCCCAAGAAAAAGTGTCCGCTGTGAGTTGGCTCTGTGGCTTGTACAACACTTCCGCTGGAGAAGTCCATGACACTTACTAAAGTTCATGGGGAGGATACTTCCCATCGAATAGCGAGGTAAAGCACCAATGAGGCAGAACTAAAAGGAAGACTAGTAAATGCGAATGGAGGACCCTGAATTCCACTCCATCAACACAAAGAGGCTTATTCCCATGCACGACAAATGCCTGATGGGGTTTGGAGACCACGTGGGAAAGGATCAACACATGGCAATAATCACTCGCCCTGCAAACACCTTGTAAAAACTCTGAGAAACTTCGTTGTGATTCCAATGAAACACTGAAAGTGGGGCACGGGTTTCTCTCCTTCCTCTCCCCCCAGATGCCTCTAAAATACAAAGAAATTAAAGAAATACTGGTGCACCAAGAGCAAGAAGAGGGGAGACAAGAAGAAATAAGGTATTTCAATGTTTTGGAAGATGAAAACTAAAAAGATGTAAGCTTGCTTACAGAAGGGCTACGGTGGGAATATTTAGAGAAAATCAGTTCTGCTGGGTCTTGCCGGTGTTGAATGGAAAGGGTAACCCAGAAGGCTGGATTGGGGCTCAGGGCTGGAACAAAGTACCGGAGCCATGACCTTGGCCCCAGCCCACCAGTCTAGTGGTTTCTTCCTGGAAAAAATTAACTGGAAAGTCCGAGCGAGGGGAAGGGCTGGTTCCCTTCTTCCTGCTCCTAGAAGACAGCAACACCAAGAATGCCCATGCTTCTCACTGACCCTACTCCCAGTCTCCACCCCCGAAAGAGATTCAGAGGTTGCGTCTCTGCAGGAACTGAGTGGCTCAAAAAAACACCTAGATGTTGGGGCACCTGGCTGGCTCCATTGGTTAAGCCTGACTGTTGATTTTGGCTCAGGTCATGATCTCAGGGTCATTAGATTGAGCCCCGTATCAGGCTCCATGCTCAGCGGGGAGTCTGCTTAACATTCTCTCCTTCTCCCTCTGCCCTCCCCCTGCAGGCTCTCTCACTTGCTCTAAGATAAATCAATCTTGGGGGAAAAAAAAAAGTACCCAGATGTTGACATCTGGCGATCTCCCACTGAAATCATTCTTAGTCTGTGATCATGCCATAGTGAAGGCTAATAGTTGATGAGGCCCACCTATGTGCCTGAAGTACTTTCTGGAACTCAATTCCTAAATATGAGAGAATAGTCCAGGACACCTCAGACATTTCAACGAAGCTTCCACATGAAAGAGAAAGTGCCAGACAGACAGACAACGGGGCAACGCAAAGAGCAAAAGACCTTTTTTTTCCAAATCACAAATATCCTCTGAGAGACAAATAAAGATGTCACATCCATAAAACAAGTTATTTAAAACATAAACAATTCAAAGGGCAGAAAGAGTCCTTGAGAATTGCGACCAATGGAACTGGAAAGTCAAAGAGGAGTGGAAGATAAAGCTGAGGAAATTCTTCAGAAAGTCAAACAAGACAGGAAGAGGAGGTCAATCGGAAAGAAAAAAGAAGAAAATGAAAGACACTATCCAGAGATTTGATACCTGACTGAAAGAAAGGTGGCGGGGTAGGGAGAGGGAGAGAGGGAAGGAGAGGGAATAGAAAAGATGGAAGGGAGGATAAAAAATTAGGAAAGATTTCTCTAAATGACCTGTCCACTCAGTTTCAAGCATAATTAATAAGTGCACGTACACGTCGGTCCCCACATGGACACACACACACACACACACAGGCACATGCACACACATATATCAAGGCACAAAATTATAAAATGTCACCCTGAGAATAAAGAGAAGATGCTAAAAGCTTGTAGGAGGGAGTGATAGGTCCTATTTCAAATGGAACAGAAACCAAAAAGACAATGCAATTCTCCGTAACAACCCACTGTCACTGCACTGAGCAATGCCTAAAAAGATTTACTTACTTATTTTCGAGAGAAAGAGAGAGAGCAGGGGGAGGACAGAGGAGAGAATCCCCAGCAGACTCCCCACTGAGCTCAGAGCCCAACACTCCATCTTAGGGCTCTGGGATCCTGACCTGAGCTGAAATCAAGATTTGGATGCTCAACTGACTGGGCCACCTAGGTGCCCCAATTCCTTCAAATTTTTGATGGACAAATTTTCAGCCTAGAATTCTACCCCTAAAAGTTTCTTCATTGGATACCTGGGAGGCTCCGTGGGTGAAGCATCTGCCTTCAGCTCAGGTCATGATCCCGGGGTCCTGGGGTCGAGCCCTGCATGGGGCTCCCTGCTGGGTGGGGAGTCTGCTTCTCCCTCTGTCCCTCCCTGAGACAGACCCCCCCCCCCCCCCCGTGCTTGTGCCCATGCTGACGGATAAATAAATAAAATCTTTAAAAAAAATAAACAAAAGCATATTCATTCACCCATTGTAAGGGCAGAAGACAGACACTTGGAGGTCTATAGACACTCACCTCCCAGTTCCTGGGAAGCAGCAGGAGGGGAGGTTTTAGCAAAACAAAGGGGCAAACAGGGAAGAAAGGGAGTGTGAGATTCAGTTCCAAAGGACAGAAGCCCCCACCCCACACCCAGGTCTGTTCTCAGCATTATGGGATGTGCGTTGTTATAGCAACATGGCAGAGGACACAGAGTCAGGAGTTTGGAGGAGACAGAAAACATGGGACTTGAGCCTTTTACGGAAAGCTGTTTCTTTGAATCTGTGTCTCAGGGAGTCATTGGACAGCGAGTGGTCCACACAAAGTTCCAAAGCCTGTGATCTAAAACAGTCTCTGCTTTCTCAACATTATTCTAGGATCTGAAAGGACCAGGTAAGAGCCATAGGGAGGAGAAGGGGCCCTGCTGCCAGCTCCCAAGCCACAGGAAGGGACAGGGTCACCCAGGAAAACTTCACATAAATAAATGAATAAAGCAGACTTCGAAGCCCTGGGAAACCTAATACTTAGAATGCAAGCAGAGGAAGGGAGGCCCAGAAAGGAGCGTGAGAAGGGAAGGCCAGAAAAGCAGGAGAGAATCAGAAAACGACACTGACTTAGAAGTCAAAGGAGGAGGACACCCAGAAGTTCAAGTATATCCTCTTCTAAGGCCAAGGAGGAGGCAGAAAGAAAATAGGCCACTGTCTCGGTCAACAAGAAGCTGGCCTTCCCAAGAGCAGGTCCCAGAGGGGCATGGCGGGAGGAAAGTATTCAACTACAGCGTGTAGAGGAGGGGGCCGGAGATCTCACCACTGTCTCCATTTTTACTGATTGCTTTCCGTGCATCAGGCTCTGTAAATGCAACATCTTTAACTTTAGAATGCCTCTGTGAGGCTGTTACCTTTACTCTCCCCATTTGGCAGATGGGAGCACTGAGGCACAGAGCAGCGACCTGTCCAAGGACACACATCGCAAAGTGAGACTCAAGGAGGTGGGTGCTTGCTGGGCTGCAAACCTGGCCTGTGCCCGAGCCTGAGCCCGTCCCAGGGACACGGCACGTCCTTGCAAGGGCAGACCATGGTGGGGCGAGCATGTGTTCAAAGGGACACTTGGCCAATTCTGGTACCTTATCCTCCGCGTGAGCAGCTGCCTTCGACTGCGGGTCCCCAAGACCCTATTTAAAGAGGTTGCTCTTGATCCGCGTGAACGGCAACAAGACTGAACACCTCATCAGATGTACACAGATAGATTGCAGATAATTCATCATGAGCTCTGTGTCCCAGAGCGGCCAAGCCCCGGCGTTCAGCTGCACCCACATCAAAGAGAGTACGGTGCCGTCAGACCGCTGTCCGCTCCCAGGGGCCCACTTACTCACCTCCCCTCCTCCACGAACCACATTCCTTAAAACCAAAGCCACTAAAGAGTGCAGAGACCCCTCCCTTCCCAGAACCTGAGACCCTTACAGCTTGCTCCTGCCCACCTGTGCCCACATCCAGCAGGGGTCCCAGCATGTTTGTAGCTGGCGCTGGGGTGGGACAAGTCCTCTGGTGACGGGGCTGCTCTGGGGATGGCGGGATATGTGGCCTCACCGGCCCTGGGTGTTCAAAGGCAGCCTCAGGCTCCTCAATGCACCACGGATGAGGTACGTCGGGGGCTGGGGGGCGGGGAAACAGAAGGGAGCTCTCTGTACCTTCCATCCAATTTTGCTGTGAACCAAAAACTGCTCAGTAAAATAAGGTCTGATAAAAAAAAATTGTTTAAATAATTGTTAAAAAAAAGCCAGTCTCCCCCCCCAGGACCCAACACATTTGCTAATACCCCCTGGGGTGACAGTAGTGCCCCGGGCTGAGGTCCATTGAATGGGGCACCACGTTACACCCTAGGAACGAATTTCTCTTTCCAGCTCTGGCCAGGTCTCAGGACCTCAGGGGAAAACCCACAGCCCTGGGGGCCCTGGGAGGAAGATGCACTCCTTCTCACCTTAATAACCCTAGAGAAGAATTTATTAAGCTACAAAGAAAAACGAATAACGTGGGAGATATCTCATCTGTCCAGGGAGCTTCTCGTCCTGAAGCCACCAAGGCTGAAGGCAGGTCAGAAGGAGGAGTCAAGCTTGCTGTCTTCTGAGCTCCCAACACACACACACACATACATACATGCGCACATGCGCACGCACATACACACATTATTTTATTACGCAGCACTAATAAACAAAAAGGAAAAAAAGACAGATGTGCAAGGCTTGCTGTTCAGTTCAAGATTTTGAGAGAAAACCAGGAGGAAGTATAGGTCTGCTCAGACATCTCCATCACAGGATTCTCTTCCCAGATCAGTGCTGTTTTTTTTTTGTTTTTTTTTTTTTCTCTCAGACCTAGCATGGGTTTTGTTCTTTCAACCATACTATAATTGAACCACTGGATAATTAGAAAAAGCTCGAGGGCCCCAGCAGGTGTCTTGCCCAGCAGAATGGTCCAAACTATCTTTAAAGAGTCTCTTCTCTTTCCCTCTCTGCTCCTTCAGTGGGGAAAAGGGGGGGGGACTGAAATGGAATGGCTTAGCTTTTCCCAAGTGGTTGATTCCAATGTGGGATCAAGTGCCCCCAGAGACCAAGGGTCTCCGATGAAAACACGAGATGTGACTTTACTGCATTGGAGTGGGCTCTGACCCGGGTGGGTGGAGGTCCCATGGCAAGGGTCTGGGGGATGTGGTCTGCAAGAACAAGGTGTCCTGCAGAAGCCTCTGGTGAGTCAGGGTTCTTGGTGGGCAAAGAGGAGTGCATGTGTACATTGCCCAAAATGAGTGAGGGAAAAGCAGCCACCTCCCTGGTAAGGCGTTATCACATCAATACTGCCCCTTTCTTCAGGGGCAATGTTTCTTTCGAATTACTTCTCCAACATCCACCAACACCCCAAATTTCAAAGCATTAACAATTCTCAGAAATGTATCCCTCCAAGAAAATCCAGCCACTACGTCGACATGATGGCTTTGCTCAGCCAGGTTATAGACATAGTTCTCCTCTGATTTCCAAAGAAATGACTCAGAGTCCCAAGGACGTAATCCTAATAATTGTTCTTTTCTCATCTGACCTGCAAAATATACTTTTATTCCCATCTGACCAACTAAGAAACTGATCCTCAAATAAGTTTAATTCATTTTCCAAAAATCACCAAGGTAGGAGGTGATGGAGGCTTTATATGGATCTATGTCTGTCCATCTCCAAAGTTCTCACTCTTCCCACTCAGGTACCCATTTCTCAATACTATTGCTGACATGAGGGTTTTTTTTTTTAAGATTTTATTTATTTGAGAGACAGAGCATGAGTGGGGCAGAGGGGCAGAGGGAGAGGGAGAAGCAGACTTCCCACTGAGCAGGGAGCTGCATGTAGGGCTTGATACCAGGACCCCGAGATCATGACCTGAGCCAAAGGTAGATGCTTAACTGACTGAGGCACCTAGGTGCCCCAACATGAAGAATTTTCTACAAGCCAAACCTGATAACATGAGGCCATATAAAAGAAGCCAGGACCTCTGAGCCAAGGCATCTAGGAATAGATCATCAAATATTTTCAAGGCAGTACCAAGCCATATAAGATAACTTTCGGTAGTCAAGACCAAATTTATGGCTAAATCATAAAATCCTGGGGCCAGAATCCATCCATTTCTACATTCCCTCATGTGTCTTTGTATGTCCTCCCAAGATGGGGGGCAATTTCACCTACTAATTCAGAAAATCTCTTAGGAACTGTGATTGGTATGACTACTATCTACCAAGTATTTCTTGGCACTGCTAGGATGGCAGTTTTCTGCACCCCTTCAAGTTATGCAAGGCCCCATCACTCTCCTCGGCCAATGAGAAGCAAGCAGAAGCGGTCTGCGTCATTTCCAAATAAGTTTAATTCATTTTCCAAAATCCAGTGTGTGACCCACTGCCTTCTCTTTTCCCTGCCTTGGCAACTGTGGAAGTAGGAGGCCAAGCCTCAGGAAGCTTCTGTCCCTGAGTGAGGCCGACATGGAGCAGGTGCACCCGTGGCATAAGTGAGAGATACAGTCCTATCTTTCCAATCACTGAGATCTGCAGCGGTGCTGTTTGTTAGCACAGAGTAACCTAGTCTGTGCTGACTAATACAGGAACGAAACCATCCCCACACTGAACAACATTAATGTTTTCCTTCACACCGTTTTCAACAAATCTTTACAAACGTGCCCTATGCAAAACAAAGGAGGCATCTTTCATCCTCAGTGATGTAATTCATTTTAAAATGTCTCTGCCCAGAGCTCTGTCCCAAAATTGAGCTCTAATCTAATCTAACCTAATCTTGTTCCACACAGAGCCAGACCATGACCTCCACCGTTGAAAGAGACTCTCCCCCTCAACCCCAGATCAGACTTGGGAAGAAAAAGAAAACAACCATGGACGGGTCTCATGTTTTTAATGTGTCAGAATGAAGCAAACAAGCCAACCTTTGGATTAAGAAAATGATTTTTTAAAAACCTCAACCTTTTCCTACTGATAAAAATCAAATATTGATGTGTCCCTGGTGGGTGAGAGCTTCGCATCAACAAATCTGGGAGCAGGAACTCATAAAATGGAATAAGGTGAAAGCACGACAAACACAATTAAAAATCCAGCCACGCTCAGAGAGGGATTCCATTTACTGTCTCATAAAAAGAGCCTAGTCCTCAGAGGCAAACAAAAGAAAATCAATTTCTTTAATTTTTATTGGCAGATGCGGGACCGAGGCCAAGTGAACATGGGCTGTGCCCAGGAGCATTCCTGGGGACAAGTCACCAGCTGTCTGTTTCTCAACCAGCTCCTGGGGTCCCTTCCCCTTTATGTCTCCTCCAGCTTCCAGAGTGAGGTTACCATCACGACTCCCCGGGCTTGTGGGCTTCCCAAGATGCCATGTCCTCCTCACTTATCTGTGTCCATCCCTGAATCATTTCCCAAAAGATAAGTTCTATTCTCTGGCTTGAAATCCCTCCCGGCCTCTTACAGAAACCAAAGGCACTGTTCATGCCTCACAGGGTCCACAGCTTAGGGGTACCATTTGGTGATTGAAAACGATGCCTCCTGATCAAGCAGCCCAAGGCCACACATTTAAGGAAAGGGAAGGGAAGGCAGGACTGGTGCTCTGAACTCAGGGCTTCCCTTACCTCGGTTAATCATTACGACAACCCCGAGGGTCGATCCTGCCATCCCAGTTAATGCAGTGGAGGAGACTGAAGTCCCAGGTTTCATCATTCGCCCAAGGTCACCCAGTTAATAAATGGTAGACAGATCCACTTCTATCTGACTTCACAGTCTGGGCTCACTTCATGGCGCCATGCTGCCTGACCTCTAGCGTTGCTTCTCTGACACTGCCACAAGATATAATGAATCAAGCACAACCTCCTTCCCACTCCCAATCTTTATTCCCTTGAGACTCATCTGTAGGAAACCTGGCTTCATTTAGGAGTGAAGCTCGTAACATCTCCAGAGAACTTTAGACCCAGAACCTATGCACCAGGTTGTAGCTGGAAGGGGCAAGTCCTACGTAGGAACGCAGAGGAAGGAGAATGGCAGGCAGCGAGGGGCCTGAGAATAAGAGAATACGTATCCAAGAGGGAAGACGAATGTCATCAGCTTTCTCCAAGGACTCTTTACACATACGGTAGTTCAGACACCCTACGCACAAACAGGAAGTGGGAAATTACCTTCCAGTTGCACATAAGACAAGTGGAATGCAAAAGCCTGGTAATTTGGTCCAGGGCCCCATAAAAAGCTTGCAGCTCAAGTCTCAACATTCCTCAGTTCAACTTTAGCCACTGCACTAGGATGAGTCAACATCACCCCAAAATGGAGGCACTTATCGCCCCTAAAGAATTACGCATAGCTTTTCCCCCAACCTCGTCAGAACTTCTGGCAAATGAAAGGAGGCCTCGCAGGTCGTGAGTATGCTGCTCTGGGGGCTGCCATGTTGGGTCACTGATGACTCCGTATTCTTCACCCACCCACTCACATCACCTTTTTCACTAACGGAACTGTTCTGCATAACCTGCACCATGTTATCTCAACACGATGACCAAGAGAATCACAGGCCGAATTCATGTGAGTTAAAGCCCCAAAGCCCCTCATTTTACTGAGTTCACAAATGGAAAACCCAGTACTAAAGTACCTAAAACCCCATTGGTTGACCTGCAGATGAAAGGTCAAGGGAAACTGAGGCCCTGTAGACATGGCTGATCGGGGGCGTCCCAGGAAGAAAGGCCTCCTGCAGGTACACGGGGCTCACACACTGCTTTGCAGGTAGTAGCTCACCTGGGGTACATCTGACGGAAACCCCCCTCAGAGTACTTCCAAGTACATGTGGCATGATGCTATAGCGACTTGTCATCTGTAGGAAACCCTGTTTCCTTCTCCAGCTAAGGCCTGCTGAGCATTTAATGACCACCAGGCCCCAGGCTGGGCTTTGTAAAGTCCGGATGACCTCACTCAGTGCTCACAGCGCTCAGCGAGGTGGGGCCTGTAGTTAGAGTGGAGCAGTGAGGTGGTCTGCCCACGGCATGCAGCTAGTGAGGACAACGTGATTCTAGATGGACCCAGAGGTCTCCAGAGTCCCTATTCTTAATCAACCCCCTGCCTGCCTCATGACACGTGATCACGGGGCCTCAGATCCGCCAGGTCTACAATGCAAACACTTTGGAACTACAAAGCCCTGAAATCCAAGATGCTGAAATGTTCCCTGAATGTATAGATGGAGAGAAACCATGAAAGGGCAACTTCTTCCAGGCCACTCTGAGACTGTGAACTCATTCCTAAGACCTGAGAATCCTGTGTTCATAGCCAGCTCACCCTGGCCCATCACCTTATGCCAGACAAAGAAGATACTTCTCTCATTACTAGAAAATGTTCACTGGGAAGATATAAGGCCTCCTGGCAGCCTCATGTGGGGAGGGAAATGAGATCATAGACCCTTTCAGAAGGGGAGACCTATGACAGATGTTAACTAGACTTACTGTGGTGATCATTTCACAGTGTATTCAAATATCTAATCATTAAGTTGTACACCAGAAACTAACACAATGTTATGTGTCAGTTATACATGAATTTAAAAAAAAAGGATGGGAGGACCCCATGACTTTGGGCATTAAAACCCATAATCTAAAAGCAATGGATACCCCTCATTTCCGTATGATGCACTGTCACTCAAAAGGCAATTTCCTCTCCATGAACTCAGTCACCACAGCAACCCAATGAGATGCTCAAGATAGGGGCTACATCCCCCTTTTCACACATGAGGAAATGGAGACTCGGGGTTGTTAAACTGACCTTCCACAGATTCAGGGGAGAGCTGTGACTTGAATCCAGCTCTTCTGACCCCTAAGCCAGTGCTCGTTGAGTCTATATCAAACTTACTTCCTCTAGAAAAGTCAAGGGTGGTTCCCCTTCTGGGAGTAAGACCCAAAATGCCATTTCTGAGAGCAGTGAGGACTCCCCACCAAATGGATCTCTGTGGAAGGTGCCTAGGGATTTCATGAGTTTGGCTGTGAACCCCTTAGCTAAGATTAGAAACTGACAAGGAGAGACTTTAAAGCCAGAGGGATACCATGCATGATGGAGCCAGATAAAGGGAAAGTGTGCCTCAGGAAAGGCCGTGCAAGGCCAAAGTCAGCCCCATGAATGTCCAGAAAAAAACTGTCCCACAGAATGCAGATTCTTGCCACAGTCCCTGGAAGGGATGACAGGACTGTCAAGACAGGTCTGGGTTTCTCTGCAGTCTCTAGATGAGAAAGCAGGGTTCTATGGTGTTGCCCACAGAGTCCAGCAGAGTTCAACATCACCTCAAGGCCCCACAGTATGCATTACCACAGGCCCTGCCCTCACAGAGCTGATGGGTTGTTGCAGGTGTGCGTCCCGGCCTTTCTGTGGTCTCTCACCTACGGTTCACTGGACCAGTGGGTGGCACCTGCCTACCTTGGCTTAACATCACCCAGGCCCAGCTCTCTGTCAAGGCAAGCATTGCCTCCAACGGCACTGTACATCCAGCAATTAGAGACCTGTCACAACAGCCCTCCACCTTGCATCCACAGCAAGGTCTCTCCGTGGATGAGTCACAGAGTGGTCCTATGAAATTTCACCTTGGAACTTAGTTTTGCCATTAGCCTGTTATCATTTTCATCAGAAACACCATGTCCTTCGAAAACTATGACAAAACCATATCTGTATTTGACCCCCACGTTTCAACTTGTCCTTTTGTTAGATGGTCCTGGGGTCAACACTGATCTGTCTGCTTGCTCCTCCCAATTCAAGATCCTCAGCTGGCCCTGAAGTCTCTAGATCATAAGTCAAAAAATCTATCTTGTGTATCTTTGATGTTCTTTAAGGCCCTAATAAAACTCCTTTAATACAGCAGGTGGTTGGAAAACAGGTGCTGTCCAAGGGCTCTCCCAGGTACCAGTAGGCACTGACTCCCAAAGTGCATCAGGTTCCTTTAGCTGCTATAACAAAATACCACAGGCTCAGTGGCTTGAAATAATGGAAATTCAATCTCTGATGGTTCTGGAGGCAAGAAGTCTGAGATCCAGGTGTCAGTATGACTGTGCTCCCTCTGAGACTCTGAGCAGAATGCTTTTTTGCTTCATCTTAGCTTCCATTGGTGGTCATCAGCCCCTTGGACACTCACCGGTTTATGGATGCATCACACTCCCAGTCCTGTGGCCGCCTTCTATGTGTGTGTGTGTGTGTGTGTGTGTGTGTCTGTCTGTCTCTGAGTCTCTCTTTTTTATAAGGCCACCAATCAACTTGGATTAAAGCCTACCCACTCTAGTATCACATCTTAATGGACATCATAATCATACCCGTGAAGACTATTTCTAAACCAGATCACACACACGGGTATCAGGGGTTAACACTTCAACATACCTTTCCACAGGACAGAGTTCAACCCACAACCCAAGTCTCCTACCTGTTCCATTTCGAACCCTAGGAGGAGAGGGCATTGTAAGGATGGTGAAAAAACTGGTTCTGGGGTGAACTGGGAGTGCACTCCATGGGCATTTACCCTTCCAACAGCAACTTCCCAATGACTGTAGCACTAAGCCCATTCCAAAATCCTCAAAGGTGACCCTAACATTCTCATTCCTCATTCAGGCCACACCTTCCAAATCAGCCTCCCCACGCACATGCTCAGCAAAATGCTTCATGTGCTGAGCTGTCAGCTAGAGACTAGGGAGGGAGAAGACGACACATCTCCAGCCATGAAGAGGTCGCCAGGCCTACAGATAGGACATGCAATAAACCAAGAAAGATGAGCAAGGAGCATGTTACAGGTGCACCCAGGACAGGATGACTGTGCAAGGGAGACACTGAGACAGGGCAGGAGAGAGAGAGAGAGAGGAAGGCAGCCTGAGAAGGACCCTTGCCCAGCAAACTCTCTAGGTCCATCACCTTTCATCCCTGCAAACAGTCCTTTCCCCAACCCCGAGGACTTGCCTTCCCTCCTGCCCCATGACACTCTCTCTGCTTACATTCAGGCCATCACCTCCAAGGCACCTTGAACCTTGGCCACTGCCTCTTCTCCCCACACACCTGGGCCACAGTTGGGCAAGGCCCTCCGCAGCCCCTATTAATCTCTTGGCTCACTCATCCCTTTCACAGACAAGCTGTAAAAGTGATATAAGCATTTCATTCGAACAGAGCTACAGCAGGAACAGAGGAAGGGGCAGAAGGCCGATTGATTTCCAGCATAGGAAAGTATAAATACAATACCAAAATCAATCAAAATAACACCATATCAACTCTGTGATCTCCTCCCTTATATGGCACGCTTTATAGACTGTGGTACCTGTTCCTGTTTGCACGCCTGTCCCCAGCCGGGGACTGGAGCTCCACTGGCCAGGCCAGCACTCAGAGACCTATGTTCTCTGAGGAGCACCTTGAGTCACAGAGAGCAGAGCAAGGATGTCACAGGCACGTGCCCCACCAGGCAAGTGTCCTGCCATCACACACGTGTTGGAGATCCCGTGTGTGTTCACAAAGATGCGCTTCTGAGGGAGGATACACGTGAGCTCAGACATAAAGCAACACCAGTCTGTTGTTCCTTGATCGGGCGTGTAAGGAGACTCACTGGTCTGTACTTCTCTACAATTTCACTCCTTCTCCCTATGACCAAACTCCTTCCACGGGTGATATACATAATGTACTTAAGTGTAAGGCATGGAGGAGATTAAACACTCAAACCCAATACGCTACCAAGGGGCAGTGAGGCAGACGGAGATGAGAGACATGCTAATAGTAGACAGTCATTTATTTTCCTGAAGGTGGACACATGGGCGAGATTGGTACAAAGGAAAACAAAATCCCAAGACTTAAACCATCTAATCCCAAAATGCACAGTCTTCTTCAACTTTGAGACTTCCTGAAGTCACTTTTCACATATCATTCTTGCACTGACTTTCAGATGAGGTAAAATATTAAACCCACCAATCATAAGAACTTCTCATTTTCATCATCAAAACCCAGTTTCCCCATGAATCCATTAACCTAAAGGAGATTCAAGGAAGGAACTAAAACTTGTCAAAGGACCTCTTGGTTCAGTTCATGTATGTTTAGTTTGGAATTATTAAAAGAAGGGTGACTGAGCATCCTGATTTTCCTAGGGCCGCCCTTGTATGCACTTGGGTGTGGTTCTTCCTAGCACCCCCTTTGCTTTGGGTGAGGAATGACAGCGCCACCCTAATGAATGGTAATTTGGGCCTCTAGGCTATGGAAGTGAGACGGTGGGGAAAAGATAGTCATGGGCAGAATGGATTGCCTTTTGGACTCCAGACACCAGGGGGCAATACCACAAGTAGACAGTGAACCCCTCTAGCCAACATGTTTCCATAATTTTCTAAACTCCCCAGGAAGCAATCTTGGAATGTGCTGGCACGTATCTTCCAAATACCCACATACAAGGTTGTCCTTCTTGAGGAGCCAAGAACACTGCTTGGTGCTGATGATGATTCAGCCACTGATTTTTCATTCCCTCCTCTCCCTCTCTTCCTTTCTCCCTCTCTCCTTCCTCGGGGTACAGGTCAATCAATCTTGGGCCATCTTGATCTACTTGGAAAGCTTAACTGCCATGAAGCTAAACCACTTGTCCTCTGGCTCCAATCTCTTAGAGAAATTAGTGCCAATGGAAGTGTCAGTATCAATTTCATAATGTTATTGGATGAAGGCAAGGCTGGGCCAAGTCCCATATTCCTGACGGGCTATCAAAGTGATGAGGATTATGGGTAAGGAGACAGACAGCTCTGACAGGAAAGGCAATGACTCAAGATCAATTAGACTGACAAGACTATCTTTAAGCCATATCACTTAATGCTGACACGGGTATGTTTCCCACAGAGACTGGAATACTGGATGCAGAGTGTTCCTGGTGTCTCCAGGGGTAACTAGAGAGCCTGGAGGCCAGCAAAGCAGCCCTCAGCCCTACATCTCTCCCAAGAGACTCTGAACAAAGCGTTCTAGAAAAAATGAGGATTTTGCTCTCGTGATGGGAACACTTAAATATCTGGCCCCCCGTTTTCCCTTTTCTATTTTTTTCCCCCTGCCTTCTAAAGAAAATGTCAAGATAAAATGTAGGCTTCGTATTTAAATTTAATTCCTTTGCAGAGTCGAGGGAAGGCTTGGGATTATTAAAATGGAAATCGAGATCTTGTAAAAGTCAAATCATCCTAGCAGGAAAGGAGATTTGTCATGGAAGGCAAGAGCAACAGATGAATGCCACAAGGGTCCTGAATTCTAATCCAGGTTCTTGGCCCAGCGTTGCTGTGTGTACAACGGTGTGCAATGTGGAAGTAGTCATGTTATTTCTTTGGGGCTTCAAATGCCTCACGTAAGGTCAACCATGACCTCCCGCTACACCTCACAGCACAACGCTGCGAGGAAATGAAATGCTGACAGCCACCAAGGGCGAGACAGGGATTGGAGGATTTTTTTTCAGACCTGGCAAGGTATGCAGAAACTGATTTTTTTTTTTCTTTTCCTCTGTGGTTGACAGAAGACACACAGCAGCAGCTCTGGTGCTGAGGATGATGGGTTGGGGGCACCAAAGAGACAAGAAAGAAGAGCCAGCCCAACACCTGCTCAGTGTGCCCCGTGCAAGGGTGTGAGGCTCCCACTACTTCCATAGTCAGCCCAGGCTATTTTAAATTGTCTAGGTTCACAGCTTATTTACCCTCGTCCTCATGAGTTTATGCTCCCAGGGCAGTAGGCACAATTTCAAGCCCATGAGGTCACAGCTACTTAAGCAGGTTTGCTTTATTATTTTTTAATTGCTTAACATTATTGTTTGTTAGCATTCTATTAAAAACCTCACAGTGTTTCATAATGGAATTTTAAATCCATCCTAGTTTAAAGTGTCCATTTCAGAATGCGTGTGTGTTTACAGGGTGAGTCAACACGATATTTATCGGCTCATCTTGACGTGGACCTCAGCAGTTAGGCAAAGCAAAATGAGTGACAGGAAAGATCGGTAGGTAGCGAGCCTTAGCTGGATAATGCCAATCCCGGCCAAGGGGCTGTTGTCGATATTATCTGGAACTGCTGACTTCCCAAAGGCACTCAGAACACTGGCCTAATATGCAAATGTGCAAATCAGGGGATTCCTCCCAAGATGCCTTTAAATAGCAAGCTCTTTAAAGGCACAGCAGTACAGATGAGGGTATTTTAAGATCATTAACCAACTGAAGGAGAGGTTGGGACAGAGAAGCTCGAAGTGTTAGAAGTCCCCGCTAATCAAAGATGGTTCAGAATTAGTGATTAAGCATCTCTGGAACCGCTGGAGAAAATTCTAGGAAAGCATTAGACAGTAAAGAAGTTTTTTTAGGCACACGCATGGCATTGTTCTCCTCGTGCTCTTAGACCCAAACGTGATGTACTCTGAACTCAATGATTTGGAAGCGTATCTATTGGGAAAGCTTGTTGTAAACTTTTTTCAAATAATGATATCTTTGTCAAAGGCAGGAGGTCTTCATTATATCAATTTATCCCAGATTTTTTTTTAAATGCAGTTAGCCATTATGAATGTAAACAAGAGAACCCCCAAAGAGAAGTAAAGGAAGTGTTAATGGAAAATATCAGGGTCTTGGTTCATTGGCATTCTTTATTGTTGGCAGGAACTGGAACATTTGTGGGAGAACAACTTTCACAGTGGGGAGGACTCATGGGTCCCAAACAAGAAGCTTCTCCAAGTCACCACATTGTAATTTTTTTTTTAAGATTTTATTTGCTTATTTGAGAGAGTGAGAGAGCGAGCACGAGTGGAGGCTGGGGGGATAGAGGAGCAGAAACTCATGCTGAGCAGGGAGCCCGATGCAGGGCTCGATCCCAGGACTCAAATCATGACCTGAGCCGAAGGCAGGGGCTTAACCAACTGAGCCACCCAGGCATCCCACCGCACTGTAATCCTGTAATTCTTAAGCTTATAAGTGACATTGATTTTTAAAAATGGTTGACTTTTTTTTTTTTTTAAAGATTTTATTTAGTTGAGAGAGAGCACGAGAAGGGGAAGGGTTAGAGGGAGAAACAGACTCCTCACTGAACAAGGAGCCTGACACAGGGCTTGATCTTGGGACTCCGGGATCATGACCTGAGCGCAAAGCAGACATTTAACAACTGAGCCACCTAGATGCCCTAAAATGGTTGACTTCTAATAAGCCCAGGTACCATTCCCATCTTGACCTGGATTCACAGAGGGTCTACCATGTGGAATGTTTTCCATTTCAAATGTGATACATGTGTCTTTTCAAAGTTTCATAGACTGAGTTACCCATAGATATTACATATATATGTGCATGTGCACACATGCACACACACACATGCACACACACACAAACTAGATGTTATTTATGGAGAATCCTGTATATCTCAGGCACGGGCTATGTTTTCCTATTTTCTCTCTTTTTTTTTCCACACTTTTACTTACTTCTCTGAGACCGAGATAGTGAGAGAGAACATGAGCCAGGGACAGGGAGAGCCTGATGCAAGGGTTCCATCCCAGGACCACAGATTATGACCTGAGCTGTAAGGCAGATGCAAGACTGAGCCAACCAGGCACCCCTTATTCTCTCATTTAATCAAACTACTGTTGGAGGAATATCTCCTATGGCCAAGAATTGTCCCAAGCAATGTATAAATATTGCCTCATTTAACCTTTAACCTGTCCATAGTCCTTCAGCTGATAAAAGATGAAGCTGGAATTCAAATCCAAGACCAGCTCCCACCAAGGCCAGTACACATACCACCTGCCACAAACTATCATTTTAAGAGCACCTTAAAAAGCAGTATGAAGAGAGAACATATTTGACATTTTCCTTGGGTCTGTGGGCAACGTTTCCTTCAAATTCACTCTCTAACTTTATGCAGGTGTGTCCTGATTCATAAACATGTACGACTTAGGCTTGACAAAGCCCATCATCACCTTATGATCTCCTAACCGCAGTCCCTACTATTGAGCAAAATGACATTTTTTGTTGTTGTTGTTATTTCAATGTACAAGGTACAATGTACACTTCTATCCCCATCACGCCCGTGCACCAGCCCAACCCTCAAAACTCTGGACTTCCTGGGAGCAAGCTCAAGTCCATTGTTGCCAGGAAGGCTTGCTTGTACCTGCCGCCCCCTCCTCTTCCTCCCCAGCCCACCCACGTAGTCACTTCCTCCTCTCAATTCTTTTTTTTTTTTTTTAAGATTTTCTTTATTTATTTGACAGACAGAGATCACAAACAGGCAGAGAGGCAAGCAGAGAGAGAGGAGGAAGCAGGCTCCCTGCTGAGCAGAGAGTCCAAAGTGGGGCTCCATCCCAGGACCCTGAGATCATGACCTGAGTCAAGGCAGAAGCTTTAACCCACTGAGCCACCCAGGTGTGCCCCCCTCTCAATTCTTGCAACCCCTCTGAAGATCAACGTTCCCCTGTCCCTCCACTTGTCTCTTCCCAAGACCCTCCTTCTCTGCAACCCAAGATAAGGCTTTAGAAAAGGGAGGAGCCGGTTCTGACACCATGTTCTTACTCCTCTTGAGCGAGGCAACACCACAGCGCACATCACAATGACAAGAACGATGATTTCTTAAGCATAGTCCCTTCGTTCTGTTAACGACTAGGAAATCAGTCTGGTCACCTCACCTCTCAAATATTTGTCTCCCCATCGACAAAGTGGGGCTCACCTCAGTGACCACCACATCGGGCTGCTGCTAGGATGAAATCAAGTGTTTATCTGAAACACTTGGCACAGCATCAGGGCTCGGCAAATGTTAATAATAATACTGATGGAAACAGAAATAGATGGCGGTTAGCTAACACAAAAACTCTGTTGTTAATACTCGGAAGGCCCAGGCCTGTTACTGACCTGAGAGCCTGTTCTTTTAATATGGCCACGAGTGGTGGCATTGGTATGTCGGGAAAGTCTCCATTCCGTGCTAGGGAACTGGAGCTAACCAAGGCTTCTCATGCCCGATCAAAGAAAGAGTAGCCACTGGTGCAAATAAGACATGAGCTTTGTTAGAAGTGGAAAAGACGGCCTCCACTGACCGACTGGCTAGCTCTTTCTGGCTACCACAGACTTCTGTCCGATTATTCATTGACTGAGGAATGCAGGGACTCGGGAAACGTTACAGGGCCGGGCTGCGGATGGGCACAGTTCCCTAATTTCCAGACAGAAAGGGGGAATGCAGAGCGGGTGACACAGTAACTATTTCCAGGTGTTCATCTGAAATAATGGGAAAGGGGCGCCTGGGTGGCTCAGTTGGTTGAGCAACTGCCTTCGGCTCAGGTCATGATCCCGGACTTCCAGGATCGAGTCCCTCATTGGGCTCCCAGCTCCTTGGAGAGTCTGCTTCTCCCTCCGACCTTCTCCTCTCTCATGCTCTCTCTCACTCATTCTCCCTCAAATAAATAAATAAAATCTTGTTAAAAAAATGAAATAATGGGAGAGGAAGTGCACAGCCTCTGACGTTGGACTCCCTCACCCCATACCATGTCCTGGAGACGGGAGGGAGCCCGAGGGAGGAAGGAGCATGGCCGCTACCTTAATCCCCCAGTGACACGGTGAACATAGGAGCTGTGGCTCAGACAGGTGGGCACATAGAGCTACAAAGTGGAAATGTCCACTGGACCCGTATCCGTTGGACTTCAAAGGCCACTTCTCTAGTCTTTGGACAGGGATGCTACTGCTGTCCCCCGCAACATGCTCACGTCCACGGGCAGCTTCTGAAGGGGCATCTGGACTCCCGCTGCCAGAAGTCTCCCCCTCCAGCCAGGCACTGTATGATACTGTAAGGTTAGGCATAATTAATGCTGATTGTAATCAAGAGGAATTAACAGGTGTATTATAATAGTCAACTAAAAATGGCTTATGCTAATAAGTCCATGAAGAATACAATGGAAAGTGAAAAGTCTTTGGGTAAAGGGGCCGGGGCTGGGCTGCCGGGAGGGGACAGACGTGCAGAAAGTTGCCGGCACACGCGCCAGCCAAAGTGCCACAGCAGCAGAAGCGCTGGCCCGTGGAATAACGTGTCACGCTCCAGGTTATCCGACCAATAAGGAGCCGGAAGTTAAAGCTACTCTGGGCACAAGGGGATCAGCTGACAAACGCGGGGCCTCATTAGCTGCGTGCGTGCAGGGTAGCTTAACTCTCTGAGCTCTGCTGTCCTCAGCAGTAAAACTAGGGAGTAAGTCCACACCATGCTTGACACGGACTCAGGGTCTACTGTGTGCCAGGTGCTGTTGTAGAGATGAGAAACACAACAGCACGCAGCACAAAGCCCTCGTCTTGCAGAGTTAACATTCCGGGGGAGGCAGCAGACTGCGGATAAGTAAACCCATAAATGGGTGTCAGACCGTAAGAAGAGCCAGGAAGGGAGATGCAGTGGTGGAAGGCGGACAGGGAGGGACGGGGGCTGATCTACAGAGAAGGTGGTCTTGAGGCTCAGCAGGTTCCCATGGCCTGGCCCACAGGTGGCATATGGGAGTCCCCACGAGGTAAATGAGGCAGGAGACCTCAGACCCCACCAGGAACAGAAGCGCCGAGCTGTGCAGGGCCTCAGAGGCTTCCTGAGACCAATACACAAGATCCAAAGAGGGTCCTTTTCAGGAACAGTCCTTGAAATCTGCAACTACGGGTGCCTGCAATTCACCCCGAGTTTGACAAGAGCAGACCAGCCGTGGGTCTGACCGCCGACATACAGTAAGGCCATTAGCTCATTCGGTGAAGGGCTCCAGCTACGGCGAGAGACCCTCGAAGTCCAAGTCCACGCTCTCTGGGTCTCTGCTGAGCAAGTTATTTTCCCTCTCCCGTGCCTCAGTTTCTCCATCTGAATAATGGGAAAAACAATAGCACCTCCCTCTCGAGATTCTAAGACTTAAATTAAGGAAAATGCTGTAACACAGTCCCCGGCACATGGTAGGGGCTAGATTAACAGCATCCTGAGGTGTGGATACGTGTCTGAACATCTTGTCGAGATGACAATCCATGATTAATGGAACTGCTAAGAATTGGACGCTCCCATCTCTTCCCGGAGATAGGGCTCAGCCAAAAAAGCACGGGTTGTTTAATCTGACGCTACAGGAAGTGGACAGAGGGAAGATCTGCGTTGTGTCGTGCCCCCCCCCCCCGGAACTGCCCCCACACCCTGTGTTCCCTGGTCTGAGCTGAGGGGGAGGGGCCTGCAGGTCTGTCAGGGGAGGGGGAGGGGGCGGGGCCAGGTGTAGACCTCAGTGCGTGGACGATTTGCAGGCTCCAGCCCCACCACTAATGGAGAACCAGTTCCGTACAAGCTGGAGGCCCTCTGGGAAAAAAGAAATGGGAATAATAAAATCTGCCTCATTTGTTTCTACTGCCAGTTAGGCAGTCAGTCAATCCAAAAAATAGTCTGAATGCCCCTAGTGAGCAACGCATTAAATAATAACATTAATAGCTACCATTTTTTGGGAACTTAATACAAGCCAGACCTGGGGTTCTGTATCACCTACTGACCTGGTTTGCGTCCCCTTCTTCTGTGCAATCTGGTCTGCGTACCCTGCCGCATCCACCTACCCAATCCCTCCTCCCTCAGCGTTCGGCCCCACGCTCCAACACAGTACACAGCCCTCCTTGCCCTGAAGGTGGTCGTGGGGTCTTGGGTTACAGGGATGATATGTTAGCAACATGTCCAAGTCCCACCAAATGAGCAATGCATTGACAGGCATCCTCCGTGGGTAGGATGGTTGAGTGACTCGCTGAAGAGATAATGCAAAATAGCACATACACTGCGTTTCAGTTCTGGAGTTCTGAGGAGTCCTTGGGAGCTGACATTATGGTGGCAACCCCGGGGATCCAACCAGAATGCTCCTGGAGCTCCCTTTCCTCCTGGGTTGTTAGGGCACATGGAACCGCCCCTTGCTTCTGAAAATACAGCAGTGCATACTATGCCTGAGGCATCGGGCTCTTTGCATGCATTCTACCCCCCAACCTCGCCACCGGATTCCCACAATTCAGTGAGGTAGGTCCTCCTAATGGCACCATTTTGCAGATAAGGAAACTGAGGCTCAGAAATGTAGTCCCTTGCCCACATCAAGCAGGTGGAAACGAACAGAGCTAGGATTTCAACATGTTTTGAGTTAACCTTGGAGGTCCGACACTTCCGGAGCTTTAGAAAGCCGTGAGGTGGCAGAAGGTTGATGGAGGCCTTGTGTCCGAGGGGGCAGCGTGTCCTGTGACTTAGATTCTGGCTCTGAATGCAAAGGCCCGGCCCCACGGCAGAACCCCAAGCCCTTGGAAAGCTGCAGACAAACTCAAAGCCCTTTGCCAACAATCCTTTTCAGCCCTCCCCACCTCTCTATGGGAAAGAGATTAAGACAGATCTGTGCCACTTAAAAAATTAAAGCAGGAGGAGTAGGCAGATGGGGACATGTGGCGTCTCAGTGACCACATCCAACCTATGGCACTGGTGAATCAGTGGCGGTTCTAGGAGGGAAAGCACTTCCCAGTTTTGGACGGGGCTCAAGCTCAGATTGGAATAATGCAATTTTATAAGAACAACCCAACAGCATATTTCCTGGAAATCGAAGATATATTAAACCCATGACCCTCAGGAACATCACGGTCACCGTCATTACAGCATCTCCTTATGTCTGCATGGCACTTTCTGATTCCAAAGCACTCTCAAATGCAATGGCTCATTTGCTTCCTTCTCCAGATTAGACTCTGACATAGATAAAGCAGGCCATGTCCTGCCCTTCCAGCCCGTGACCAAAGTGTAACCCAGTGAATCGCCCAAGACACCCAAGCAGCCAGCCAACGCGAGAACCCAGGATTCGGGTCATCCGCCACTGCCTGTGGTTCCACCCCATCTCGATTCCATGCTGCAAAATACCCAGGATGGGGTAGAAGGCATTCCAGGGGGCAGCCAAAGTCTGCTCTATCCAGAGTCAACATTTTCGCCCTCGCAGCAGCCACAACAGACTTGGGATTCAGGCTGCCTCGATAAGGAAGGGAGGGCAGGATTGAAAGGGGCTCATACCCTCTCCCTCCCACCGTCACAGAAATGAGGCAACGAAACTTCCAGAAGCCTGCAACTGGCAAAGAAAAGCACCCCGGCAGCAGAATGACCAGATCGTGGGGGAAGGCACGGCTTGCAGCCAAACTGGAGAGAAAGGGGGCCCAAGTGGAGAGCAGGAGAGGGGCGGGCCCGTGGCTTGTGCTGGTGAGGCTTCCTTGAGCTCTCAACCGAACAAATCAGTTAACACAAGGGGGGGGGAGGCACTGTAAGCGCCGACCTTTCTCATATATATGTATTTTTAATGTGGAACCTCGATCATATGGTAGGAAGTTGAAGAAATATGTGTATAAAATGGAAATAGAGCAAAATTCATGTCTTTTTATAGCCAATGATTCATACAGTGATAGCTCTTAAATATTGATAATAAGTAAAAAAAAATTGGGGGCATAAGGTTGGAGATGAAGGGAGAGGATAAAATTTCTGTGGCTTTTTCTTGTGTGTTATTGTTGTCCATGATCCAAATTTAGAAAAGCAAATACAGTAAAGATTCTACCTACAGTTGGCAATACTTAATATAGTTTATCATCTGCCTCAGGGCCTTGGTTCCACTTGGGAACAAACACGCTGCTCCAGCTTGACAATGAGATCATAATTTGGAGCTGGGAAGGAACTTGCTTCGAGAATTAAAATAATCTCACACAAATTTCAAATATGACAGAGACGGTGTTTTCACAAAATGTACAGCTCGCTTGTCACGGACTGCCACAAACCTTAGCAGGCTTCCCCGTAGTTAGAAAACGTCTCATTAGGAGAGTGTGGACAAAATCTCCGCTGTCACTCCCCTAGCGTCTTCCCACTGATAGAGGCCTCCACCGAGGCAGACAGTGCTCTGTTTCTGGCTAACAGGCCCAGGGCAGGCACAAAGTCCCTTCTAATTGTCACTTCTACTTGAACTCCTCCAGGAAGCCGCAGGAGCAGACAGAAGTGGGTCCTGACCCATGGCGGTGAGTCATGGTTCCCCGGCCCATCCTGGAAGGTGCAGGAACAGGAAGCCCTGATGACCTCCAAGGAAAGCTAAAGGGGCTTCATGCTGTTTCTATGCCGAACCACAAGTTCAGGAGAGCACCGAGGAAGTCAGGTCCACCCTCCCAGCACTAAGCTCTGGCCCTGGGACTCTGTATAGGACTGTATGGGACTCTGTGGGAGGCTAACAGAACAACCCCGATCCCATCCCACCCACCCCCACCCATGCTCACACCCATGGACAGCCACTGCCTGTCCTCAAACCCACTCAAAATGACTCCCAGTATCGTTCTGGGAAGGAAGGATTGATCTCATTGGACTTGTTCTTCCTTTGGCTCTAAGACGATGGGCTGGGAGAAGCCCACTGCCAGCGTGCGGCTGACGCAGTGACCCCACCCCCACCCCCACAATGGATAAGGTAGGCCATCGACAAAGAGCCAAGCAGACGCTCATACCTCAGAAGCCACAGGAGACAAAGCTCACTCCCCATGGGTGAGATCTCACACTCCTTCCAAGCCCATCCCTCTCCCCAGCAGGTAGGATGTGGGAGCAGATGGCAGAGAGCACAGCCCAGGGCTCTGGACTCTGACAGGTCAGAGGCAGGTTTGCAGGAACTCAGGTGGCTTTGAGCTAAGGCGCAAACTTGAACGTCCTGAGCTGCCGTTAAGTATAGGACTCTGACATCACATACATCTTGGGCTCAAATCCCCATTTCTCCATTTCCTAGTTGGGTGGCCTTGGAGAGTTTACTTCTCTATCAATTTCCCCACCTAGAAAATGGCAGTGATAAGCCCACCATACCCACAGGGTTGTTAAATGAATTAACAGATGAAAACCATCTGGATGGATGTTGGGTTTTTATTATAAGTAGAACGGAGAACTTTCTTTCAAAGGTTAAAGATCAGTGAGGATCTCAGGTCAAACCAGGGAAGTCCTATCTTTGAGACTCTCTTCTGCCCTGAAAAACTCCTAGCATGGCCATTTTCTACCTCTTTTCCAAAATTCTGCCCCAAAGCAACCCTAGTACCACCACCCTCCAGCACAGCCCAGGGCTCACTCCTAAGGAAAGAACTTGCCAATCTCCTTCATATTCAGACCCAACAATGGTCTCCAGTTATGAGACCCAACTCAGAGTGGACCAAAACCACAAGGAGAGCAACTCAAGAACCACGTGTCAGGTTCTGGAAATCTCCACGGCATCACATGCAGGATGATAAGCGAAGGGTCTAGCTGCCAGTACGGTGTCCCCCTGCATTCTCCTCTGAGCCCACAGAGAGAAATGTGGGGCTCTGGCCTCTTCCTGATTTAGAGGATGGTGAGCAGCGTCAAGCCAATTGCTCGCCTACAAAAGACCCCGCCCGCCCGCAGGAGGGACGCACGCCCTTGGCTTCGGCCATACGCAGCACTCCCATCTGCGAGGCCCATTACAGCTCTCTTAGAAAACATAAAATATTCCAGCAGAGACGGGTCAGGGGGCAGGAGAGGGGCCTGTGCCACTCCAAGAATTTGACGAGTGCCTGATACCAGCAGCATAACTAAGCCCTTTAATAAATTAGAAAGCTATTCATTTCAATGAATTCTGCTGTCCCTTCACTGCCAGTTAATCTGTAATTCAGATAGATCAGGGATGGCTCTGCTGGGAGACAACAGTCCAGAATAGAGAATGGTTTCATGCCCCGAGCGCCGGGGACTTCACTTGGTAAAGAGCACACGCGTCCTATGTTCACTGCACTGTCGCTCCCCTCCTGCCCTCATATAAACCCTGAATTACAGGCACAAAACTGGGACAAAAACACACACTATCCCAGACCCATACAAACACAGCCCACGCACACCTGCACACGCCTCGCACACGTTCCATCTTGTGCTCAGCTCCAATCATGCCTGCGTGCACCGAGCGAGCGTCCCAGGGCACCTCAACCAACACGGGCAAATGAACGTGGCAGCAGGTGCTGGACCCCGTTTTCCAGAACACCCGCCATGTCTGCAGAGAGAGCTGCCTTCGCTCTGAATCCCAGTGGAGGAGGAGAGGAGAACAGATGTGACGGGGTGAGGAGTGTCTCTCAAAATTCACATGTTCAAGTCCTACCCTCCAGCACACCTCAACATGTGACCTTTTTTGGAGATAAGGACTTTGAAGTTCATTAATTTAAAATGGGGTCATTAGGGTTGTCATTAATCCAACATGCCCCGTGTCCTGATAAGAAGAGGAGACCAGGACACAGATGTACACAGAGGGAAGACCGTGTGAAAGCCCAGGGAGAAGATCACCATCTAGAAGCAAAGAAGAGAAGCCCCAGAAGGAACCAACCCTGCCGACACTTGATCTTGGACTTCCAGCCTCGAGGACACGGGCAGATTTCTGTCATTTAGGCTGGCCAGTCTATGGTACTTTGTTACAGCAAAGTTATGAGTCCTAGCAAACTCAGCCAGGAGGGAATTGTGTCCATAGGGTCACACAGCCACCAGGACGGGGGCTCTGCCTATATCAGGAAATGCTGGCCACCCTCTGCACGAGGATACCTGTCTCCAGAACCCTCCTGGTCTTCCAGGCCGTAATGACCAAATGTCTGTCAGAAAGGTTGGCGGACAACATCATGCTTTCGAAGCTTTCCTGCTGCTGCGTCTACAGCTGCTATGGAGCATGGGAGCCCAACTCAGGGTCAAGGTCTGAGCACTCCCAGGGCATCTAAAGGCCATGGCCTTTGGGCAACAATGACAACAATAAAGGGACCACCATTTTGGAAACAGTGTCCTGGGCCCGTGTGAAGCCCTTGCAATCCATCACCCCTCTGAGGGCTCCCAACGGTCCTGCCTACAGCAGGTAAGTTCAATTCCTGTCCTTACTATGCAGCTGAGGAAGCAGAAGCTCAGAGAGATTGAAAGAACCGTGTCGGTGACAAGCGGGGACATGAGCCCCTCCCCGAATCACTACAATAATTTCAGTTCCATTCTGCTGCTCAAACACAGACTGCATTTGTTCCTTCTCCAAGCCCCATGCTGGGAGGTGGTGGAGAACGTCTGGTCCTTCCAGCCAGGGGCCCACTTAGTCCCCATCACCTACAGGTGTGGCTTCAAAAGTCAGGCTGTCCCTTGAGCAGCTGCTAAGGTCAGAGACCCTGGGGCTGGTCCCAGGCCTGCCCCGCTGCCTACCTAAAGGCTCTCAGCCTCAGTTTTCCCATCGGGGACAATAATGTCTGTCCTGGTCGCCTCCCAGGGTCCCTGTGAGACCTGAGGAGATGACAAAATGGAGAGGGGCACAGGCAAATAGCAGTGGCGTGGCCCAGGCAGCACAGCCGGCCAAGTGTGCCCTGTCCAAGCTCTGTTCTAACGGGTGGGGACCCGTGACACAGAGAAGAGTAAACACAGAACATACTAGGAGGCATGCTTGCGTGCTGCGGGGGAACACGGAACCGGCTAAGGGGCCGGTACGATGTGGGGGGTGAGGAACCCCTTGAGAAAGGTGACCTCTGAGCAGAGGCCTAGAAGCAGTGGAGGAGGGCACCAAGAGCCCATCTGGGAGCAGCGTGTACCATGCAGACGGAACTGTGCATGCCATGTCCCGAGGGAGCCATGTGCTCTGCATGCTCAGGAATTCCTGAGCACGGGGCTGGGGGGGCTGTTGGCAGGACTGGCAGGAAGGGAAGAGGGAGAGGAGGGCAGGGAGGCAGCTCCATGCCCGGGCACATCCATGCGGCCGTGGGGAAGGGGCCGTGGGGAAGGGGACACACTGGTCTGCAGGTGGTGGGAAGCCGTGGGGGGTCAGGTCCATTTCATGGGACCGCCTGGGCCGCTGTGTGTGTGGGGAGGAAGCAAGGAGCCCTGCGGGGAGCCACCTCCATCGTTCCCTTCTAGAACTTCACACTGGCTGGGTTTTTGCCCCTTGCTATCAGACAAGGAGTCACCATGCTTCTCTTTTCTTTTATTGTCTTTTAAAAAAAAAATTAAAATGATCTTCATTAAGAGGGAAAAAAACTTGTTTTTAATTTGCTCATCCATTTCCCTTTTTTCATGTACCTTTATTGATTTTTATGTTTAAGTATTTCTCTCACTATTTCAAAAAACAGACCCCTTGTTTAGCGATGTTCAAATCTGGCATCAGGTAATCATCTGCTTGCCAAGAAACTGTTCTTTCCCCCTCCACCAACTAATAAAATAATCAATAAGTCTTTACACGTGCCTTTAATAAAGATTAAATAAATGAATAAATTTAACTTTTACCTGCCCGTGAAGCCTATACTTGTAATAGTCCAAGAGCATAGCCACATTTGAATATTTAACTGGGCTTTGCAAACAGAGCCCCACGGAGGCCTCCTTCATGCTATGGACACACTTCCCACTTGCCCGCCAATGATCTGAAAGGACACAGAGTGCTCGTGCCTCCCTCTCCACGACGAGGACAGGGTCAGCCTGTGGCTGCTAAGAGCATCCTGAAGGCCCTGGGGTGCCTGGGTGACTCAGCTGGTTAGGTGTCGGCCTTCAGCTCAGGTCATGATCCTGGGGTCCTGGGATCAAGTCCCATATCGGGCTCCTTGCTCAGGGAGGAGCCTGCTTCTCCTTCTGCCTGCCGCTCCCCCTGATTGTGTGCTCGCTTTCTCTCTCTCTCTCTCACAAATAAATAAATAAAATCTAAAAAAAAAAAAAAAAAAAAAAAAAAGAGCCTCTTGAATGCCCTCCCTTCAGTACCCAAAGCCGGTCAGGACAGGTTGACCTTAATTAAGAGAAGCAGCCCAGAGCAGGAGCGTAGCACAGAGCCCCGGCGGCGGGGCTGGCTGGAAAAGGCAGGCCCCACTGACTCTTACTCCCCTGCAAGGCCCGTCCTTCTCACTTCCTGCTTCTTCAGCTGGTGCCCGGTGGGGCGGCGAGTCCCCGCCAGAGCCAACGTCTCAGAGACTGGGCTGGTTCCAGGGCCTCGAGGCCTCACACCCACACCTCTTGCCTGCTGATGGCTGTGATGCCGGCGTAGAGTTTGATGGGGAAGACGGCAGTCTTTGGAGACACTCAGGGCTGGGCTGGGCATTCAGCTCTACCCCTTCCTCGCCGGGTGACCTCCTTGCTGAGTCCCAGGTCCCTCATCGGAAAAATGGGAGTGATGGTAACAGTGCCCTGATCGACGCGCCGCGTAAGGATGAAAATGTTCTGCAGAGCAAATATCCCTAATCTGATAACAGTTTCTGGCACTGACTGATACTTGCCCACCCTTATCCCATCTGGGGCCTGGGCAGATGTCTTTGCAACATAAAGGCTACATTTCCCAGCTCCCCCAGCAACTAGGTTTGGGCATGTGACACTAATTTGACCAATGAGTAACAGCTTCTAGAAGTCTCCTTAAGAAGAATGGATTAGGTCCATGTCTGTCTTTCTTCCCTCTTGCCCCCAAAATGCAGATGTGATAGCTGGAGCCCTAGCCACCCACTTAAGCCTATGAAGCAACAAAGACAGCAGGGCAGCAAGACAGAAGGACCCTGAGGATCACAGAACACAAATAAAACCCTTGAACTGTTTATATCCAGACTTTTTTTCATAAGAGAGAAATAAACTTTTTTTTTGAAAGATTTATTTCTTTGGTGGGGGGAATGCATGCACCAGTGGGGTGCCTGGGTCGGGGAGAAGGCAGAGGGAGAAGGAATTCCAGGCAGACTCCCCACTGAGCATGGAGCTTGACCCAGGGCTGGATCTCAAGACCTGAGCTGAAACCAAGAGCTGGACACTTAACCAACTGTGCCACCCAGGTGCCCCAAATGTTGATTCTTTTTGTAAAAGCCATCATCATTTGTGGGGGGAAGGGTTCTGCTACTCACAGCCAAACAGTGTCATCATTCCTATCATTGTTCTCAATACTGGCTTTGTCCTTGGGGAGTGTCCTTACCCCGGGCTTCCCTCTCCCTGTGCCTTCACGGGCAGCTCCCCCATGTCAAATGCCTAAGGCCCCCCATCCTCCTCCACTTCCAGAATCCCAGGCATTTAGAACTTCTTGTTTATTCCACATAAAGCTGTTTAGCAAATGAGATGCATTCCCACTGCCTCACATACACATTGCTTTGAGGGAAGTCCAAATTCCTCAGTCTGGGGTCAGAGCTAGGTTCCAGGATTCCATCCACGGCGGAGGTGTTGATGGTGGTGGTGCCATGGTAATGAGGGCAAGGCCTGCCTGCCCAGCCTCCTCTCCTGCTTCCCCACCTCCAAGTTATCCATACCCCCAGGGACAGAGCTGTTGGTGGCTCTCTGGGCATCTCTGCAGTCCCCTCCCATAGCCAGGCTGCTCCTCCAGTCATGACCCACCCACAATCCCCTGAAGACTGAGCTCCTCAGGGCAGTGAGCCTCTATGTCCCATCTGTACCTGGCACTGAGCACTGGGACAGCCCCTGGCCAGCCCCCAGTCATCTGTATCACACTTCCTCGCTTCTATTTTATCTTCAGGCTCCAACTCCTGGCACAGTATCTATCTGACAGGTAGTAGCATCCAACAAACACACCTTGACTGGGCAGATGGATGCATGAACTGCTCGCTCCCTAGAGCTGCTTTTCTCTGGTCATGAAAGGCCAAGTCACCAGGAGCCCAGAAGCCAGAAACTGAGGAGTTGGATGAAAAGAGAAAGATCCTCCCTTGCGTCTGGCTTGGTCAATGCAGTGGGCTGATCAGTGCCCCCCACCCCCCAAAAAAGGAAGATGATCACGTGGAAACTCGGATTATTACGACCTTATTTGGGAAGTCTTTGTAGATGTAATTAAGGCAAGGACTGGGAGGAGATCACATTGGACTGGGCTGGACCCTAAATCCGGGGACATGTGTCCTTGTAAGAGACAGCAAAGAACACACAGAGACACGAAGAAGAAGGCCATGTGAAGACAGAAGAAGAGACCGTGTGTGCAGCCACAAGCCAAGGACCACCTGAAGCCACCAGAAGCTGGAAGAGACAAGGAAGGATTCTCCCAAGAGCCTTGGAGGGAACATGGCCCTGCTGGCACCTTATTTCAGACTTCCAGCCTCCAAATGGTAAGATTATAAATCTCCATTATTTCCAGCCACCAAGTTTATGGTCATTCGCATGGCAGCCCTAACAAGCAAATACAGACAGTGCATGAAGGTCACACACGACCTTCCTCCAGCTCTCAACTTCACGCTCTCAACCTCTACACCCTCTCTTTTGATTCTCTTTCTTAAAATGCCAGGAAAGAGGCATGCATGCATTGTCTCATTAACGTGCCCAGAGCCTTTGGGGTGAGTTCCATTATTATCTTTGTTTTGCAAGTTGGAAACAAGGTCCAGTGGAGGGGAGTCATTTGCTCTGGGAGGCACGCTTGGGCCTCCTGACCAGGTCTGTCTGGCTTCCACACTCACAACAGCTATACTGTCATTTCTCCTCATCCACACCTCCCCCTGCTACCCAATGGCAATGAGGTTCAATGTCTAGATCAAGAAAGGCTACACATGACAGAAGCCCTGAACTGTAAAAGAGCCCAAACTTAGTTCAAAACAGCTTTCTGGGGTCTCTGCTCCAGAGCCCCAAGTCCCATCCCTGTTTCCGTGTCACTCCTTCACTCTGGGACTCAGCGTCCCCTCCCCCCACCACAGCAATGGCCCACACAGTTTCCTGACAGTTGAGAGAGAGGAGAGGTGAATGAAAATGTCTTCTGTGTTGAGGGCCCCTTCAGTGCCTGGATCTCATCTTGCTTTCCTCAGTCTCTCTAACGCCTGGCACACTTATTGGCACATAACCCAGGCTTGATAAAAGTTTTTTGTAATCAATCAAGAGACTACGAAAAACTAAGTCACTTTAACCACTGCAACACTATGACTCAATGGCATCCCTGCATTTGACAGGCGTCCCTGCATTTGACAGATCTGAGCTCCATGATTGTACTTTCTCTACCCATTGCAGAGAGAAGAGAGAGATCATCTGAGGTTCCCGCTGTTGATAAGCAGCCAAGTTCACCTGGAAGACTTGTTTTTCCAGTTCTATCCCCTTTTTCTATCCTTTGTCTACTGGATTATCGTCCTGCCTACCAGTCTGACCATCCCATTACCAGCAGGGGAAAATCCATGATAATCATAGCTTCTGGCTCTCTAGAAGAAAACTCTGTCCTTTGTCCTATTTCCAGCTCAGAGCACTTTAAAACTAAAGTCAAAAGTAAGTAAGGTGGAACCTTGAGAAATCCATATGGTCCCTGTCCCCAAGTCAGGTGGTTTGAGGCTCTGCCCGGTGACCAGATGGCTGTTCAGGGCTGCCCATTCTCTGGGACACCCCCCTGCCTGGAGTGGAGGGAAGGGTGTTCCAGACGGCCAAGACTGGGCAAGTACCCCAGAATATTGCTGGAGCAGAACCTATGCCCCTACCATATGCCATCTGGACGCCTGTCCCCTCAATTTTTATTCTCATGAATCCACGGGGATAAGCCCAGCTAGAGACTCGATCAGCCAAATCCCTACTGAAAAAGTTCTCCTGAGAATTGTTTCCCTTATTATTTATGGAAACCTCTCTTGTCTACAAACAGGGCAGGAATTTTAACCCAACAGAGGTTCAGGACCCCGAGCTCACTGCTAAACTCCATCTAAACCTCTCTGATCAGACAGTTATCTGTAGGGCTTCATTAGACTGCTTCCTACACCCCTGCTTGACCCTCCTCCCACCTCCCTGAGTCATACCCCCACAGTTCTCCTTCAGCAGACCCCAATGCAGGAAGGGAGGAGTGACTTCGCCAACACAGCCAACTGGTAGGACTAATCCCTGAGAACCATATCCAGACCTTACGACATTTAAAAGACCACCACAGCAACTAAGTCATGTGTAGAAGACAAAATTCCTGATATAAAGGAAACAACCGCTGGGCTCTTTGTCCCTCCCCACTGGAGACAGAACCACAATTTGGCTTTCTAACAAATAATTCTTTTTTTTTTTTTAAGATTTTATTTATTTATTTGACACACAGAGAGAGATCACAAGTAGGCAGAGAGGCAGGCAGAGGGGGAGGGCGAAGCTGGCTCATGGTCGAGCAGAGAGCCTGATGCAAGGCTCTATCCCAGGACCCTGAGATCATGACCCGAGCCAAAGGCAGAGGCTTAACCCACTGAGCCAGCCACACGTCCCCTGACGAACTATTCTGATATCAAACTCTCTGAAGGTAAAGACCACGTGCACCTATGCTCCGCAGCCCCAACCCACCCCAAAACAAGGCAACATAACCAGTGAGTTATGTCTTCCAAACATGCACAGGAGAACAATGGGTAGTCAGCTGTCAAAGCCACACACCCCCAAAAGGACAGTGAACAGTCCTATCTTCCACCTGGAAAAGGAGTGATAAGAAAACAGGATCTTTGTTCAGGATAAAAGTCCACATCTAATGACTGCAGACCCCTTCCTAGTCAATCACCCAAAGGAGTGACTGACGGCCCATAAAGAGAGAGACACACCGTCCTGCTTTCCTGAACTGCAGCCCTCTCCTACCCGTTTTGAATGCCCTTGAGGAGAAAATTCTATAGCCAAACAGCACACTCAAGAACGTTCATCTAACAGAGCTACAAAGTTCTGGATGGACAGGGGAGGGAAAAGGCAAAGACCAGGGTGTGGAGAAGGACTTGTGAGTGGCTGTCTGTCCCAAGTTCACCTCACCTTTCCATCCTCTTCCCTGGCTACCTGTGGGCAGACTTTTGGCCAAACCCAAATCCAGTAACAACAGAACCACAGTCATCAAAAAGAGGAATGGTGCTACCTTGGGATGGATTTATCTCTGTGTGGTCATGACTTTGGGACACAGCCTCTAGATAGCCTGCTTCTTAGCTGGCTCACCTGCTGGAGGGGGCACCCGGCACTCCTCACAGGACTGGAGATTTGAACCCCCCTCAGTGAGGCCCCTGGAAGAGCCTGGGCCTGACACCCCTTCCCAGCTAGCTTCTCTCCTCCCAGGCACCAAAGGGCCTAGCACATTCCTGCGTCAGCTAAAGACGCTCGTAAGTCTGCCTTCATCTCCCCCCACCCCAGTGAGGCTCCCCAGGTGATCCTACTTGCTGCCTGTGCCCAACACTCCGAGTGGCCCCGGCGGTCTGCTGTCCACCTACATATCGCAGACCTTCTCCTGGACCGGCTCCTCCAAGCGTGTGCTCCCAAGGGCCCCGGGCCCGGCCGGCACAGCCCTTCAGAGCAGTAGACTCCCGCGGCTGCTTTCATCTCACTGAACCTGTGTTACTCCACGATGCCTGGTCTACACATTTATCCACAGAGACTCCCACTGAGCGCAACTCCCGACAATAATTATCTATGGTTTCCGTGTATTTATCTCTGGTACGTATTTCGATGGGCATCTACCATCCCTCCTGGATCTATTTTCATGTCTCCCTCTGTCTATAGTATTTATCTCTATTTTAACATGACTGCCTTTTCTTTCTAACCCTCAAACTGGGACAGTTCCCAGGGGGATGGGTTTTGCCTGCAGTTAAAGACACGACGTGATTCTACACGTGCTCCGCAGCTAAATTTGTGGTGGGTCAGAGCAGCAGTGCTGGTTCAGCAGAAAGGCGGGGCCTGGGAGAGCCACGAGGGCACCGGGGACAGGGGAGGGGGGCTGCAGGCTCTCTGGGACTCTCCCCGGGTGAGCCCACCCGTGAGGAAGGAGAACAGGGCAAAAGAGGGGGAAAGAGTGGAGAAATCCGGAAGCATACTCTGGGTTCAAATCCCAACTCTACCTCTTACTGAAGCCCTCAGCCCCCGTTTTTAATTCTACAAAATGAGAATTCTATAAATCCTTAATGCAGAGGATCAGGGCCAAGATTAAGGGGGATACATTCAAAAAGAAAAAGAAAAACAAAACAAAACAAAAAACCCTCGACATGGGGTTTGACATAGGTAAGGGCTCATTAGTGACAACGGCTCTCATCACTATCATCACCATCATGATGACGTGACACCGTGTTGCTAGTTTTTATGAGAGCCACCACCTTGCAGGCCGTGAGTGTCTCAGGCTGGACACGGTGGCAGGTATATTCCTACATCAGGAACAGAGTGGATAATGGACATTTAATGAATGAACACACTTGCCTGAATGCTTTCTTTAAATACGGGCGAGGGGGGTGCCTGGGTGGCTCAGTGGGTTAAGCCTCTGCCTTCAGTTCAGGTCATGATCTCAGGGTCCCGGGATCGAGCCCTGCTTCAGGCTCTCTGCTCAGCGGGGAGCCTGCTTCCCCCCACCTCTCTCTGCCTGCCTTTCTGCCTGCTTGTGATCTCTATCAAAGAAATAATTACAATATTTAAAAAATAATAATAAAAATAAATACGGGCGAGGGAAGGAGAGGATACAGGACAGTGAGGTTCAGAAGGAGGAACACTGCCAAGTACGGCCCCAAGCAGCTTCAAATTCCACAAAGCAGGTGGGCTATTTCCCTGAGGGTCACAGACGTAAGCCACAGGGCTTAAAAGGGATGGACGGGGCCCAAGACTGCTGCTGTGGGGCGAGCAGGAGCGGAATCAAAGGCCTGCCAAAAAGCGAGGGGGGGGGGCGGGGCGATCCTGGCAGGTTTTAATGCCAGATCTACAGCGGACCCATGGAGCACGGGTCTACGGCTGCCCTGCTCAGCATCTCAGGACTGGGAACAGGTCACGTGATGGGGATCAGCAGAGGAGGGGCTGTTGTAAAGGCAGGAAGAGCATGAGGAGAAGAGGTGGGAGAGCCTGGGGTTCTAGGGAAGTGCCCTGAATGGCTAACAATGGGGTGGGTCAGGATGCACAAGCAAGTGTAGCCAAAAGGGCCCAGAGGTCATAGGAGCCAAGAGATAGGACATCAAGGTAGGGGATAAAGAGAAGGGCCAGCAGTATATATGGGTATAAAGAGGAGGAGCAGCAGGAAGAAGGGAGGGAGGAAGGTAGAGAAGTCAGGATCTTAGAGACATTCCAAACCACGGGGCAAGCCAAGGAATGGAGTCGAAGTCAAGGTCACGGATGAGGAAGGGGTTGATGACGCAGAACAGGTGGGGCATCATGGGTCACCAGCCTTGCCTCAGATCTCAGAACGCCAGTCCTGCTCTCCAGCTCCCTAGCAGAGGACTGAGCCTTGCAGGAAGAGTGCCAGCCTCCCCGCCTCTGGGCAGCCACCTTGCCTCCATGACCCAAGATGAATCAGAGTGTAGGATGCCGTTGGGAAACTCACGGCACAACACCCTGAGGACCCGTTATTAATACCCCACGTGCCTGTACTGCTGGGATCTTTGTGACTCACGGGCAACTCTGCACAAGTTTATCCGGAGAGGAACAACTGAAAGATGCTCCCCACAGCTGCCCGCTTGGAGAACTGGAGTGACATGCAAACATCTGGGATTTCAATGGCCACGCAGTGGTACTGAAGGGAGCAGGGGCTCTAGGGAGCCTGAGAGGAACCACGCTCCCTGTCGAGTCGTGCCCGTGCGAGACGACATGCAGGATGAGCAGGACCTCGATGCTCTGGACCCAGAGATGCCTGGGTCCCTGTGAGCAGGGCTGGCAGACAGATGGGGCCACGACATGGAGGAAGCTGGCACAGAACACGTGGGATTTTGCTTCCAAACCACCAGATGCCAGCTCCAGCTTTCCATCTGCCTCTTCGCGTCCTCTCCGGCAGTGTTGCACTGTGTCCGCGGGATGCGGCCAGATGCATCTGCTGACCTGGGGGGCGGGGGAAGGCTGGGGACCTCAGCACCCACAGAGCCCAGAAAAGCAAGGTGCCTCCTCTCCGCCAGAGACCCAGGAAGCCAGAGTTCACGGGTCACCGCTTAGAGTCTAGAGGGATTTCAGAAAATTCCAGGAGGCCCCAGCAAGAGCCACACCTGCCAGGGCAGGACCCACCACACAGCGTTTCCTGTCCTGCTTCCTTCTTCCCTCCTGTCATCCTTCGTGCTGCCTCGTGACAGAGGACCAGCAATGGGGGGGAAATATGAAGACTCCATGAGTGAATTCAACAGAAAACTGGCCTCCACAGAGAGCCCAGTTCCAGAAAGGAGTCTGAGGGGTAGGAGGAGGAGAGGAGGAGAAGAGAAGGAGAAAAGCCAAAGGAGCAGCTTTGAGCAAGTGGGGATGCCCGGGATCGTCACGGATGACCCAGATGTGGTGACAGGACCGGAGCTGGAGAGCAGAACCTCAACCGCTGTCCCTTCCAGGAGAGCAGGTCACAGCCTGAGAACTACTTGCCGGCAGGTGGTCCACACTCAGCCTTGCTCCTCTCTGTCCTGCGCACTCTTGCTCTTTCTGCTCTAACTCCCATCCTGACATCCACTCCCCCTCCCTGCCCTCCTTGATCACCAGGGCGCCCCCCCACCCCCGGCTACCATCACCCTGCGAAACGGAAGCCGGTCACCTGTGTACTCGGTGCCCACCTCAGGCCTGCAGGGCGGCCTGGGAGCAGGAACCCAGGGCGGGCCACAGCAGCACGTCTCCTCCCGTCCCGAGCTACAAGCCCACGAGTGAGGGTCTGAGCAAGCAGGGGCCTGAGGACCCCTTTCAACTGGTGGCTGAGAGGAAAAGCCACAGCTAAGAACCAAGAACAGAGAAAACAGGGCCCAGATGAAAAGGAGGAAAAAGAAGATTCTTAACTCCAGGAGAAACAAAGATATATAAAAGCTACCAGGGAATAAATAAGAAATACAGAAAGAGACAGCCTGGCCCGGCGTGATTTTTTTTCTCTTGCCGCAGTAATGATCTGATTAGGGTTCAATCCTGCCGCATTCTTCCCATCCTAACTCATCTTCCCAGAGTCTCGGCTGCCTCCGGAAGATGGATAGCCATCATGCAGGAGGAGGGACAGAGGAGCTGGGGATTGCACACGCCTCCCTGTCCCTGAGGCCCAGGACCTCGCCTCGTCCCCGCAACAAGGCTGAGGAGCTCTCCTCCTGACTGGTTCCGCAGAGAAAATCCTGCCTTTGTGCCCAAGTGAGCGATGTGGGAACCACGGAGCCCACGACTTAGAAGACTCCAGCCTGTCCCTCCTTCCTGTGTGTCTGTCCGAGCTGGCCACAGCCAGGGACCAGCGAGGGGTGGGCACTGCCCAGCGCCCTCAGAAGCAGCGCCTTCGTCTCTGACCCCCCAGACCTGAGCTCCTGACGCAGCTACGATGAGGCAACGGGAGCAGCATTTGTCACACACGGACCCCGTGTTGGGCGCCGTGCTGTCTGGTTTTATGAACATATGTCCCTTACTCTGAAGAGCGAGCCTGTGACTTAACGTGTCATTATGCCCACTTTATAGCTGGGGAAACCGAAGCTGGGGGAGGCAAATGACGCACCCCATGTCACAGAGCTGGAACGCACTGGCACACCAGAGGAGAGAATGTTGGAGAAAATAGGTTGACCAGCTATGCTAAAAGCACCAGGACTGGGCTAGAAGCGAGAACTAGCAGGCATATAATTCTCACTTTTCTACAGATAATATCTGTCCTTCTGCAGGGCTCCACACTCCAGCCTCCGGGCCTGCCTCCGTGCCTCAGATCTGGAGTTTCTGCCCCGAGAGGGTAGCTCCGTCCATGAAGAACCGGAAGGGTCAGCTTGGTTCTCCCCACTCCCAGGACAAAACCAATCCTCACCTCACACTCCCCTCAGAGGGCTCTCGGGATCCCCAGAGGAAGGAAGGTGACAGTCCCCCAACAGGCTCAGCTAAGGACAGGATTTGGTTTTCTCTGGATCCACCCCTGGGGCAGGATGCTGCCCGACAGCTAGTCACGTATGGGGGATGGGGTCCGTTCTCTCCCAAGTGGTACCTCACATGAACCTGTTACTTTCTATTGTTGTTTGTCTTTATTCTTTTGTTAACTGCTTTTAGTTACATTTAGGCAAGGCGGCCAAAAGCTCCCAGTCATCTGGCAATAAACACGGTTTATTTTATTGTAACACAGTTAACACACAATTTGACGGGACACACACATTTGTCTGGGAAATTGGGGGAAGTGGTAGCAAAAGGCTGGAGGTGGGGTGGGTATTTGAAAGCTGAGGGATTTGGCAGCCTAGCTGAGGCGGGGGGCGCTGACAGCACTGCCAGGCTCGGCTGAGGGGGGCGGGGGGCGTGAATTGGCGGCAGGGGCAGCACTAGCTGGGGGACAGCAGAAAGCCATAGATGGGCAGACCCAGAGCTACGAATGTTTCTTAGAGCCCCAGTCAGGACAGCTCACATTTAGGAGAAAAGAAATCAAGCGTTTATTTAACACCTACTATTAGCTTACCCAATCCTCACAACAACCTCCGCCCTTGTTTCCTTTTGACAGATGGGAAAACTGAGGCTCAGAGAGCTTAAAGCCTCGGAGTGGCAGAGACAAGTTTCGACCTCATGTCTAACAGATCCCAGAGCTAACACTGATAGAGACACCAGTAGTTCTCTCAAGTGTGCTTTCCAGACCAGGAGCATCAGCCTCATCTGGGAACTTAAAAACACAAAATTATTGGGCTCCATCTCCCTCCCCTTAACTGAAGGAGAAACTCTGGGCATGGGGCCCAGTGATCTGTGTTTTGACAAGCTCTCCAGGTAATGCTAACATGGATACTTCTTAGCTGACAGGCAGGCGTGGACTAAAAGAGGGATCCCCTAAGTGTGGTCTCCAGACCAGCAGCATCAAAATCACCTGGCAACTTGCTAGAAATGCAAGTTCTTGGGGGTGAGGACAGGTGGGGGCAAAATGGGTGAATGGGAATGGGAGTTCCAGCTATGGGAAGAGTAAGTCAACAGAGATGAAAGGTACAGCCCAGGGAGGACAGTCCACAGTAGCGTAAGAGTGCTGTGTGGAGACAGGCAGTAGCTACACGTGAGCTGAGCCCAGCAGCATGCAGAGAGTTGTTGAATCACTATGTTGCACACCTGAGACTAATGTAACATTGTGTGTGTCCACCGCACTGCCATTAAAAGAAATAAATGCTAGTTCTCAGGCCCCATCCCAGACCACTGAATCTGAAACTCAGGGTAGGCGGTGGCGGGGGGCGGTGAAAACTAGTGTTATCACAAACCCTCTAGGTGGTCCGGATGCACACCCAAGTTTGAGAACCACTCACTGCTTTGCCTTCTACTGCCTCTTCCTCAGGTAGGTCAGGACAGCACAAGACACCCCGGTGGCTGGTCCAAGTGTCAAATGATGGGCAGTCCGTCCCTAATTAACAAGCTCCAGGAGGTCAATATTTGAATTTGTTACAGTAGCATGAAGGACAGGTGGAGAAGGCAGGAGAGAAAATAGAAAGATGGAAGACCCAGGGAGAAGTCCAGAGTGCCACAGCCCAGCCCCGGAAGCGGAAGTAGGTTCAGAGGGTAGCTTTCATAGGAGGAGATCCAGGAAAAAACAGGTTCCTCCAAGGAGGTTTTTGGTTGTTGTTTTCCTTTTTCTGCTGATATTTATTCCAAAAGCAACTAGGGTTAAGTAGCGGAAAGACCAGTGACCTCAGGTAAATGAACCAAATGGAAAGCGATCTATAGGAGAAACATGCCAGACCAAAGGGCTTGTCCTGGTCTCTGGTGGAGACGAAGACCACGCCAGTCTCGGATGACCACTAACGGTACGCCCAGCACAAAGCGCACTTTCCGCGCACCACGGCTTTGTGCTCACAATAACCCCACCTTCCCTTTTACAGTAGAGGGGACAGAGGCTCTGAGACAGTGACCATTTGACTCAGTCTCCCAGCTTGAAAGCCAGGAACAGGATCCACTCTTGCCTTGCTGCCAGCAAAAGCCAAGTGGCCTCTGGTCCGCAACTGTCCATTAGAACATCTGTAAGAAGGAAACCACTTGGTGCTGTCCAGTATGGTAGCCACGCGACATTACTGAGCCCTTGAAACGCACCTAGTGGTACTGAGATGCTGGCTTTTAAATTCTGCTTAATTTTAATTAATTCAAATAGCCACGTGTGGCTGGTGGTCACTGTATTAGACAGTGTAGACCACTGGTGAGTCTTAACTGTGATTTCAGCTGAGCATTGTCTCCTAGTGACCCAAGCTCTGAGAGAAATGGACACAGAATTCTAGCACAGGCTCTAGTCCTAGAACCTGGCAGCAAACATCCTTTTGTTATCCCCCTAGCCCAGCATCCTCTTGCCAGCAAATGGTGATGTCAATGGCCATAGGTGACCTGGTCTTCCTGGGGCTTTGACAAAGCCAATCTCCCTTTACCTGGGGCATCAGCCTTCTGCTTTCACACTACAGAAATCCTTCTTGACATAAAGGTTTCCTCAGATTAGAGCTGTCCCATCCTAGTTACAAATTAACACTGGTCTTTAAGGAGTACAGCCTTAGGCAGGCTACTGAGTTCTTAGGATCTCTGGCTCCCATCCGTAAAAATGGGAATAAAGGAATTACCTGGCGAACTGGATTGCTGGAATGAAAGGAGTGGCTGTAGGATGTCAGACACCCCCTACACCTCCTGACCACCTTTCCCCCCAGAAGCCCGTACTCATCCACACACCAGTCCTCTTGGAGCTGGAAGCTTCCTCCCACCCTCCGGGGGGTTGTGCTGGCTATTTGTGGATTATAAGGCACCTCACATCTCTGCCTTCGACAGTACTCCTTCCAGAATTGGCATCCAGAATCCACAATCAACTGTAGAGTCCCCTGCAGCTAAGCCCGCCCCCCAGCAGGCCACACCCCTCGCTGCCTCAGTCAGCAGGGTCTCCCCCTAGTGAGCTGGGCCACACCAGCTCCCTCAGGCTTGGCCTGAGCTGAGGTCACCTGAGAGTGCCTCACCACCCTCCAGAAGATCAGAGACTCCTTACCATGATGCTGGCCCCTCTCCAGCTGAGGCCACAGCTAGAATATCTAAAAATCAAATTAATTTCACCTTCACCAGTATGATTGTCAATAAAAAGTTATTATTCAGTCAGTGGATGTTTTAATTACAAAATGTCAAGCACTGTCACCTCCCATTAGCAGTTTAATGGGCCTGAGAGAGTCCTTAAAGGAACTCCGGGAGACTCTCTCATCCCCAAAGTGGACCCCAGAACCACCTCGCACTAAGCATCCTCAACCCCTTCTTGAAAGCTCCCCACGGGGCGGGGGGCGGGAGGAGTCCTGCCTCTCTTGGAAAGCATCTGCACACCCAAAGTTCCCTCTGTCCAGCTGGACCTTCTCTTGCTTCAGTCCTATGAGTGAGAGCTACTATTTGTAGGACAGTGAACATCCTTTACGGGCAAGAGCATACAGAGACCCTGAGCACCATCTCAGGGGGTCACACGAGAACCCCAGTCTTGCCACTGACCATAATGCTTATTCAGGACAAATTACGTAGCTTCCCGAAGGCCCTCGTTTCTGCCTACAAAGTAAGGGCAGTCATACTTATTTCACAGAACATGATAGAGGTGAGGCTTCGACCTCAGAGCCTGGGACACACTCCATGTGCAGTGTGTGCTCAAAACTGGTTTTGCCGTGATGGTGCTACATAGGACATAGGGAGCACAGAGAACAGATTACATGGGATTACCCTCCTTTGTTCTCCTAATACACCATACGAAGCCTCGTTCACTGACCCACTCATGGTCTCATTGATTCATTCATGGCTTCGTTAACTCAATATTTATCGAACGCTTTCCATGAGCCAGAAACTACCCTCAGGCTGGGGCTGCGTGCATCGAGTAAGTAGGTCCTTCTCCTCACGAAGGAGGAGCGGAAGGGGAGCGGAATTGCCTGCCCACTACCTGCGGAAGCGCTGAAACCGTGATGAGTACAAAATGCAGGAAGAACGCCATAAGTGGGGATCATGACAGGGCCAGGAGACGGTCTAGTAAGTCAGAGAATCGCAGGGTTTTCAACACCCTTGAGGATGAACTTGCACTTCTCCAAGCAGATGTTGAGATTCTGGAGGGCAGACAAAGACCAGTCCCCAAATCTAGCAGCGCTCCTGGCTAAGACAGAATGTGTACTAAGGGCTGTTTGAATTGGTAAAGGAAAAAGCTACTAAGCGCGTGTAAGTGTGTTTGCTACACCTCTGGCTCCGGCACTCGGCCTTCCGGTCCCTGAACTCTCAGGGGTCTTGACCTCATTTCCTCTGTTTCCCAGCTTGCCATTTGCCCCACCCCGATGCAATGTCTGGAGTCATGACCTGTGTGCCTTGGAAAAGCCTCCCGGGTGCTATCGCTTCTCAAAAACCCTGACACAGACAGCATTTTCCATTCTGCCCTCCCAGCCCTGCCTGCCCATGCTTGCCCTCACCCCAGACTTGTCTCCACGTCATCCACGGAGAGATTAAAATTGGAAAACCACGTGCACAGAAAACCTTGAGAAACCGGACGCCTTGAAGAGGTAAGCACCTTCTCAGGGAGGGTGGTTTATGCTTGAGTCCTTTTTCTGGCTCTGTCAGACTGCAAGGCCGTGGGCCGGGAACAGACTCCCTATCTCCTGGCGTGCTGGACACAGTAGGGGCACTCAGCAAATCGTAATTCACAACGGGGATGAGGCAGCAATGGGGAAGCAGAGAAGAGCACTGCAAACACTCCGTTCCTGCACGCAGAGCCCGGGGGCGGCTGGCTGTGTTTCAAGGTGCCCCGGAACCAGAGCCCTGGCTGGACCGTCCCACTAGGTCAAGGCACTTTACCCTACTGGCAAAAAAGCAGGGAGCTCTCCCTCCCAGACATGCATGACTCAGAAACACTGGTACTAACCACCCCACAGCACAGCTGACAGAGGATGGCCCAGGCTGCAAAAGAAAAAGACAGAATGTGGTGGGGAATCTGGGAGCATAACCAGTCGGGGCCACAGAGACTCCCTGGACTCCAGAAATCCAACAGGCAGTCGCCGCTGTCTGGGGAAAGGCCGCACAGAGAGCAGCTGCCAGCCCAGGGGTGGTACCTCTGAGGACAGGCAGAAAGCATGCTACGCAGCTGAACAGAGCTTGGACACAGGAACGTGTTCATGTCATGACCTTGAACCTGAACTGGTTCATTAACATCTCCGAACCTTAGCTTGGTCATCTTAGCACGGGGTTTAGGGGCTATTGTGAGAACATACGCTCCATCGTAGGTCCTGGGGGGAAAGCTGTAGCAACACAGACAAGTTCCTGCTCTCCGAAAGCCTACCTTTCAACTGGGGAAGAAGAAACAAACATCTTACATGGCAAGTTGGGAGAGGGACAATGATGACAGATAAAGCAGGGTCAGGGGACAGCAAGGTCAGAAAAGGCCTCTGACCTGTGATCCTGTGACATCAGAACAAAGACTTCAACAAAAGGAAGAGGTCTTGGGAAGCAACAGTCCAGAGAGAGGGGGAAACGGGGAGCAGATCCTGGGAAGGGAAGATGTTCTCAGTAAGCCGGAGGGACAGCAGGGAGGCTGGGGTGGCCAGTGGCCAAACAAGGGGGATAGAGGCAGAGATCCTGGTCAGATGTGGAGGGCCCTGGGCTTTCTGCTGCATGACAGGGGAAGCCACAGTGGGTTTGGAGACGTAGAGACAGAACCCTCTGGCCGCTGGGCAGGGATATGAGTACAGGTGGCTAGCAGGAGACCGGCACCATGGCGAAGCCTTAAGAAGTGACGACGCAAAGACAAGCACCAGGGGTGGGAGAACTGAGGAAAGTTAGGGCCAGGCAAAGAGAGGAGGACTGGGAGCCGACGTACAAAGAAAAAGAAAGAGCCAACGAAGACGCTTGTGCGCATGTTAACAGCGAAGCCAGCACAGAGAGTACAAAGCAGGTGCGCCAAGCACGTTAGGGCCCTTCTCCCCTTCCGACCCCACCTGCCAGCAGCCACGGCGCTGCAGAAGAGGGATACCAGGAGGCCTCCTGTGTCCAGACGCTCAGGACACAGTGAGAACTTGGGGGGAAAGTGGCAGAGCCCATGTCGACCATGAATCGTGTCCCCGGGCACGGCCAGTCACAAACTCCCAGTTCACAGTTCAGTTAGTGAAGGTGGCCCCAAGATGCGGCCAGCTGCTACAGGCTGAGTAGGGGGCGAGGATTCTAACACAGACCCCCAAAGGGCTGAATATTGTTTTTAATTACAGAAGGAACACAGACTTAGCAGACATGACATTTGACCTCAAAACTCTACTTACACAAATCAACAGACGTTTGTGCAAAAATTTAAGTCAAGGACGTTCATCAACACATGATCAATAATGGAAAATTGGAAACAACCTAAATGGCAAACAGTTAAGGATACGCTAAATCCCTTCTTTGGAAAGGGCAAAAGGAAAGCACAAGGTAGAAAATAAAATTCGCCCGTAAATATCCATACCTAGAAAGAACCACAATTTGATTGCTGGCATGTTGTCTTTCCAACTTTTTTTCCTATGCATCTACATGAATTTTGGGGATGTTAATATAAAATCGGGACCATAATAAATATACGGACTTACAATCTGACTTGTTTTATATAGCAAACATTGTAAATATTTTCATGCCATTAAATATTGTTCTACAACATATTTTAATGGTTTCACGGTGTTTCATTATTTGAATGAAGCATGATTTATGTAACAGATTCCATACCGTTGAGCATTTTAGTCACTTCCAATTTTCCACCATTACAAACAGTGCCTCAGTACCCAGCCTCGTACATGAACTTTTGTGAACATCTATGATTATTTCCTTAAGGTAAGAGAAATGCCAAGACATGGAGTTGCTGAGTCAAAGAGAAGATCCGCTTTTAATGCTTTTTTTTTTTTAATACTGTCAACCCTCCAGAAAAGTTGTAACTATTCATACCCCCAGAGCAGGAAATGAGAGCCCCCATTTCTCCATGTTTAAACCATTGTGTATTATCATTTTTGCCAATTTAATAGGGGAAAACAGAATCTTGTAACTGATTTAGTGTTTCTTTGATCCCTACTTAAGCTGAACAAATTTCCATATGTTTATTAGCCATTTTACTTTTTTTTTTTTCTCTCCTTTTTTTTATTCTGGGAATTGCCTGTCCCTGCCTTTTGTTTGTCTTCTTCATGCTGATTTTTGAAAGCTTATTAGACCCAAAGGCAATTTACAAGGAAAAGTTACTCCAAAAGCCTCCATGGGCTGGAGGACGAAACATCATTTATAGAAAGTCCCTGTACGTTTGGCTAAACCCCATGATGACCCAGGTCTCCCAAGCTTGGGGTCCAAGGGCCCCAGACTGGTGAGGGGAGGAGTTGGGAGCCAGAGCTGAAAAGACAGAGGCCAGTCCCTGGCCTGGTTCTCACCAGAGATGGGAGAGCAGGAAGGAAGGGACAGAGGCATGGCATTGGTGGCCCCAAGATGGCAGACATTCAGGATCTCCACTGGAAAGGAAAGAAAGTGGGCACAGGTGGTTTGTCCAATCAGTCAATCAAAACAATTACTTATCTTTCAAGAGTTAAAGTGTCAGGACGGGACAGCATCAGCCTCTGGGAGTCACCGGCTTTGGTTTCCGTAGCCTTACCACTAAACTAGAAGAGGCTGGGATAAATTAGCCGGGTGGGGAATTTTAAAGCTGAGCTGCACATAGTTCACTTCTAGCACTGATTGGCAGAGGGCAGCTGCTTGGGTTGGAAAGAAAACTGTTTTCCAAAAGAGAACTGAAATCTCCCTCTTGCACGAGTGTGCCTGGCCTGGCAGAGGCCTCCACATCTGGACCCTAGAAATGAGACAGAAAGCTTCAGGGCCTGGATCCAATGACGGGCGTAGAGGCTCAGGAGGGGACAGAGGAGTGGGGTGAAGCGGGATGAGGCCAGAGATGTCCTGCACCTGCTAGACAACCAGGAGCAGCCCAATGTCCCTCGGCACCCCACCCCGCCCCCCCAGTCCCGTCAGGGCCTTGAACCCGGAAACCACTACCATACTTTCTGCAGGCCACATTCCTCAATCCCACTGACCAACTATGTTTCCCATCCAGAGTCCAGGCACGCTAGCCCGACAAGGCTCATCCATCTCTTCCAGCAACCTTCCTACTGCCTGGGAAAAGCGCAGCCTCTTTCCAGAAGGCTGACAGGCTGGTCATGAATGCTCCATCTTCTTTGCGCACCTCCGGTGGGGCCCTTCTCTGTAGAAGGTGGTGAGACGTGCCTGAGGCGGGGCCGGCCCCCACACCCACTTGCTCCACCAGACTGCAATCCTTCCGGGGCCCACCGAGCCCCAACCACAGCCTCAGCGTGAGCCTTACACCTTTGGCATAAGGCTAAGGTGACTCAGAACCCTCTTGAGTGCTCTCAGTTTCACTGTGACCTTCTTGGTCACTAAAGCCCTGTCTTGAGCTGGAGACCCTACTCGTACTTTCCAAGGCTGACCCTCCCCAGTGCCTTTCTCCACCTGGGCTCTCCCCTCACGCCTCTACCAAGAACCTCCAAGCCCAGATTCTCAATCATTGTGCTCAGAGGTTCTCGGGAGAGTGGCGCCCCCCTCCCCAGACTTCAGGGGGGAAGAGGGTGGGGACGATGTTTCTGTTTTTTTAATGAACAAATCATATTCATATAATGAGAATCCAGGGCACTGATCTTCTGTGGACAGCTCCAGAAAACTTTTCTGTGGGTGTACACCTGCATCACCATCAACCTCATCAACATACAGGATACTCCCAGCCTTCCAGGCCTCCTCCCAATCATTACCAGAAGTGACCACTACTTGACTTCCATCAGCACTGATTAGGTTTGCTTATTTCTGAACTCCATGTAGATGGAATCACACAGCATGTTCTCTCTCGCGTCTGGCTTCTTTCACTCCACATAATGTCCCTGAGACATTTATTAACTTTGCTGCTGGCACTAAGGACCAAAGAATTTAGCGATTCCTATTCTATAACACAGTGTGGGCTTTCAAACCATCTTCCAAGAAACCAAGGGGTCCTGCCAAGCGGGAGGTGGGCGGGAGGAGGGGGGATAACGAGGAGAGTGAGCTCCCCTGTGGTTCATCTGGTGAAGCTCTTTATCTGTGTTACACAGGGGGTTTCCATTAAGCTTTCTTTGGTCTCAAGGGTCCTAAGGCAAAACAACAACAACAACACAATTACACAAAGTACTCAGAAACTCTCCAAATATGTGCCGTGTCTTTGCCCCTCCCCCCCAGTCAAAAAACTGAGAAGGAAAAAGGAAGTTAGATAGAAAACACAATGGCCAGCACACCTGGGGACATCCAGGTGCTTCTGGGTGAAAACAAGCTGACTGTCACTCAGGAATCCTTATTACTATCATAAGACCAGAAGACCTTGCTGTCCCCACCATCTTCTGACAGCCAATAATCGTGTCCAGGAGATCCATGACAGAAGCCGTTGACCCGCCCTACCCCAAGCCCCCTTCTCCTGGCCATGGGGGGGTGGTTTTCCTAAAAACCATGTCTGAACACCAACAGGTATTTATGTTGCCGGAAAGGGTTAAGATCGTTTAGGCCAACACGGGATGTTTCCTAATCAAGGAGTGGGCGGCAATATCCCACAGGTCAACATGGCCTGTGTCAATTTCTTTTTCCCCCAAGGGTTTGAGGTCTTTGCATGAGTTAGATGTTGGCTCCTCCCGCCATATGCAGGCACGGGGGAGATGTGTGGGGAACAATTCAATTAAGAGCAAAGGGACTGCAGGCTTGAGGGGTAAAAAGAACAAACCAAGACTTGCTGGTGAGTCCCCTAGCTCCTAGCCCCACCTCTGGGGGAGAGGGGATGTGGGGAAGGGGAGGTAGGCAAGGCTGCTCTGCCTCTGATTCCATCCCAGACCCTGGCGGAGACAGACACACATTTCTGACAAACACTCTTCCCCTAATTGTGAAGCCCCAGTGGATTGCAAGGGAAATTTAATCCATATGTCTCTGATTCATTTCTACTTAACTCATCAACATGCTGTTTTGTAAGAGCCATTTCGTGTCCAAGTACCTTTTTTTTTTAAGCTCTTAAAACCCTGGGTTTTTTCTTCGAAACAGGAAATCATACTGTGCCAAGAGAACAGGAACTTGAACCCTCAGAGGTTCAAACTGGGTTCAAAGCTCCTGCTTCCCCAGAGACCCGCACCAGATAGAAGGGTGACCTGCTGCCTCTTTGCCCCCTGCACCATGCTGGGGGGCAGGGATCCTCAAAGTAGCCAAATCAAACCAGGAGAAACCTGGAGAAAGCCATAGCACCGGGCTATTTCGGGGTCAAAATGTTCTGTTCACAGCCAGGCCTGTGCTCCTCAGAGCCCACAGGGGCCTGCGGCCTGCAGGAGGGAGGGAGATTGGCCAGGAGCTCCGTTCTGCTTCATTAGAAGAAGCATCTTTACTCAAAACAGAATCCTTACAAGCAGGTTCCTCTGGAAATGATCCGGGCCCCCTGGTCTGAGCTCCACTGTGGGCTTTGGCAAGGTCTCTGGAACGGCAGTGAACTTGCAAGGTCCAAACCAGATGGATAGAAGAATGACACGCTGTCCGGCCTCCCCTTCCTGCTCTCCGGTTCCCTCACCTTGCCAGCAGACACACAAACACCTCTCCCTGCCCTCCGGACCCGATGACCTCAAGGTCGTCAGGGCTACAGCGGATGCGTGGGTTGATCTCCAATCTCAGCAACGGCTACCAATACAGGCAGAGATTCTGCAAAAAGAAAAACGGGCTGGGGCCCACATGAGTTCTGGGCAGGCCCGGTCTGGACCAACAAGCGGGCTGTCGAGTCAACAGCAGCCGCTTGCCCCCGTGTGGGCGGGGGGTTTGCACACAGCGCAGTTGAGATAACCTACATTTCAGGGGCTAACCATCCTTGACGGCTTCTCTAGAGTAAAAAGAGAGTTTAGCATGAATTCTTATGTCAAGGAATTCACAGGGTCAAAGGGGTAGAGAACCAGATAACCAATGTCAAATAAGGCACCAGGGCAGCAACGAATCTGTGAACAGATAAAAAGCCCCAGTCCTGTCCTCCTCTTACATGGAGAAACAGGCTTACAGCAAAACAGCCCCAGGACAAAAGCCTCTCAGAGGCAGGGGCTAACAACCCACAGCCAGGGAAGCTGATTACGGTTGGGTTGTTTTGATTGTTAATATCCCGCCCCTTCCCTGCCTCACTGACTCTGGATTTGGCTGGGTGACTTGGTTTGGGCAATAAAATGTAGGGAGAGTGATGGTGACAGTTCCAAGTCAAGGCTTTAAGAGGCTCGTGTGTTTGTTCCTCCCCTAGCACACCTGCCACCTGCCATCAGCTTGGCTAACCCTGCGGGGGCCCCCAACATAGAAATGTGCTCACCCTAACCCACAACCTGGAGCACAACTTCAGCCGAGCCCAGAGAGCATAAGCCCAACCCCAGCCTGACCCACGGGCCTGCGGCCAAGAAACACATGCTTGTTGGAAGCCACTGAGACGGGAGGCGTTTGTTACCCAGCACAGAGCTGCCTGAGACACAGGATTCAAGTCTGGAATAACCAGACTGGGAAGAAGTGGTTGGGTCAGCTGTGCTTTCCAGGCAAGATGGGCCCTGGCTCCATCTTACTCCGTAAAACTGATCCTCATGGCAGCTCGAATCTCTGCCATGGCTCCTTTAGGATGTCATTCCACGAGCGGCTACTGAATCCAAGGCGTGTGGCCGTTAGGAAAACAGATCCATCAGGACAGAATGGTGGCCCTTAAGGAGCCCATATGTCAAAACAGATGCACAATTCAAAATGCTGCCATCTCAGGGGTGCACCTAAAGGGGAGGGGGGAGCAGAGTGCAGGGGTGAAACAAAGGGCAGTTAGGGAGGACATCGTGGGGATGGGTGATGTCAGAGGCATGACTCGTGAGAGACAAGCACCAAGACTGCTCTCCGCCGAGGCCCTGCCAACCAAGCATCCTTTCCCACACCTCGGGTGCCCTCGCCAGGTTCACGGAGACAGACACAGCCACGACTGCTCCCCGTATTTGTTCACACACACAAGGGTTCGAACCCTTTCCTTGAGCACCTACTATGTGCCTGCCCTGCACTGTCCAGTTCACTGGGGAGATGGAAAGCTGGCTGCTCTAAGTTGAGATGCGCCGTCATCATGAAAACACAATGGATTTCAAAGACAGAGCACCAACTCATAAATGTCTAAATCACCTCGTAAATCTTGAAAATTGGAAACATGTTGAAATGATACTGTATTGGATGTATGGGGTTAAATAAAATACATCAGTGGAATTCATTTCACCTGTGTCCGCTATTTTTTTTTTTTTAAATATGGCTACTAGGAAGCTTAAAGTACATATGAGGCTCTAGCTGTATTTCACGTAGACGGTACCGCGCTAGACTCTAGGCCCAAATCTGGCCACACGTGAGACCGCCCTGAGGATCTTTACATATTCTTAAAGCCAAGGCTGCCCCCCACACCAGTGAAATCGGAATCCCAGGGTGGCACCAGACATCAGTATTTTGTGAAGCTCCCCAAGCGATTCCAAGTTGCAGACAAGTCCAGCAACCACCGCTCTAGTGAAAGGCAAAGGCACAGCCATCTTTCCCTAGGGGTGGAGGAGACACATGTGGTCACCGTTGGTCTGTCACCATTCCTGGTCCACCCCTGCCCCCAACACACACACCCCCAAGGTATTTCAGGGAGAAATGGGGAGACACACCCCTCTTCTGCCCCAGGGCCCATGTGGGCAGTTTTCCTCTGCTCAAGAGTGTTCCATGGGCTGCTCTCCGCTGGCTTCGGCCACCAAGACAGTGTTTTGTCAGGGAGCCAAGCCTAAGCCAAGCACTATGGCCTCCTGCCCAGTACCTGAGCAGACTCAGGTCACAGAGGCATTTCCAGCAGTGAAACACACACCCAACTTACAGTTCATCTGAATATTAACTGAGTGAGATGTAGAAATTGGAAAAATTAACAGGACACAGGGAATGCCCCAGAGGCGCAGAGTGCACCCCAGGGAGTCTTGAAATGCCTTGGGTTTGCACGTGGAAGCAAGAAATACTCCTGCCAAGCTAAGAAGTGGGAGGTGGTTAGGGCCCCCTGGAGACTCCCTCCACCTGCCTGAGGTCCTGCTTTTTCTCCAGTAGCCCTAGGAGAGTGCAGGGGTGGGGGCAGGGAGGGCTGCTCTAGGGCTTTCACCTTCCTTGAATTTTGCCACCCCCGACCCCCACCTTCCTGCTAGAGGCAGCTTCCCTAGAAATCAGTTCCTGCTGTTTCTCCTGGTTATTGGCCACAGGAAGCCGGAGAACAGTGGCAGTGGGCTGTACTCACGGAAGAGCAGTGGGCAATGGGGACACCTGACTCCTGAGAGCCGTGGGATGGGACAAAGGGAACCAGATGGGGTGACACCACAGACAGCTGGGGACTCCTCACGAGACCCCTGACATCAGTGCACTCTCTCAAATAATTAAAAAAAATAAATAAAAAATTAAAAAAGGGTGGGGGAGGCACCTGGGTGGCTCAGTCAGCAAAGGGTCTGCCTTCAGCTCAGGTCACGATCCCAGGGCCCTGGGACGGAGCCCTGCGTCCAGCTCCTCGCTCCGCAGGGAGCGTGCTTCTCCCTCTCCTTCTGCCCCTCCTCCGCCAGCTCATGCTCTCCCCCAACCTTTCTAAAACTAATTAATTAATTAAAATCTTTAAAAGAACAGTGCTGAGCTGTGAGACTTTGGAAAAATCATGAAACTTTCTATCTTCAGTTTCCCCAGCTGCAAAAGGCACACATTAAAGCAACCTGCCTTTATAGTGAGGTTGTCATGAGGAAAGCCAGCCAGATGCTTAGCTCACAGGCTGACTTGGAAATACCAGCGCCTATGTTTCATCTAGTAGTAATATTAATAATTTAGCATTATCAGAGTAATAATTATGGCAATTAAGACGAGGCCGTAACTTAAGAGGCGTGACAGGTTTCTGCTCATCCTATCGGGCTCCTGCCATCTGCCATAAGAGCAGAGGCTCTGGGATGCCTGGGTGGCTCAGCCGGTGAAGCATGTGCCTTTGGCTCCAGTCATGATCTCGGGGTCCTGAGATCGAGTCCTGCATCAGGCTCCCTGCTCAATGGGAAGCCTGCTTCTCCCTCCCTCTGCCCCTCCCCCCTGCTCACGCACGCTCTCTCTCCCTCTCTCAAATGAATTAAAAAAAAAAAAAAAAAGAACAGCATGTTCTGTCCCTTCAGGCCAGGCTCCAGAATGAGAAATGGCTCCTGGTAATACTGATAATATAGGATTCATAGTAATAATGTAGTAAGAGAGTTAACAGTAACAGCCTGTAGTAATAGCAACATAATACACACAATGTTACTATAACCTAATATGATACAGATACCAGCATACATAACAGATTACCACAACAGCATAAACATTGTAACAAAGTAGACATAACATAGTAGTAATAGTATCGGTAATGACTGTGAAAGCTAAGGGCAGCAGGGAAGCCCTCAGCCCCAAGCATGAGCAAGTAGTTACCATTCAAAGAACCAAGGCGCATGGTTGCTATCTTGGGAGGCCCTGTCGCATAGTATGGTTTAGAATGCAAGGGTTCGCTCCTGGATCTTTACCCAAAGAAAATGCAAACACTAATTTGAAACAATGCATGCATCCCTTTGTTTACTGCAGAATTGCCTACAATCGCCAAATTATGGAAGCAGCCAAAGTGTCCACTGATAGATGAATGGATACAGAAGCTGTGATATAATATATATACACACACACATATATAGGATAATCCACTATATATATGGACTATCACTCAGCCAAAGAAAGGGATGAAATCTTGCCATCCGCCATACATGCATAGAGCTAGAGAATGTGATACCGAGTGAAGTAAGTCCGAGAAAGACAAATGCCCTATCCTCTCCAGTCACACGTGGAATTTAAGAAACAGAACAAAAGGAGAGAGAAAACAAGAGATTAACAACAACAACAAAAAACCAGATTCTTAACTCTATTACAGAGTTCAAACCGGTAGTTACCAGAGGGGCGGTGGGTTGGAGGATGGGGGAAAAGGGGAAGGGGATAAAGAGTACATTTCCTGTAAAGAGCACTGAATGGCAAGTAGAATTGTTGAGTCGCTATATTGTACACCTGAAACTAAGATAACACTGTGTGTTAATTACACTGGAACTTAAGAAGTAAATACATAGAAAACTTTTTTTAAAAAGAATGTGGGTGTTAGGGCTCAATCCTGGCTTTCCTACCTTCTAGCTGTGTGGCCTCAGGTAGGCTGCTTAACTCCTCTGATCTTCAGTGTCCCCATGTATTAATGCAGCTACATTTATTACTGCCTCTCAGGGTTACTCTGAGTGTCCAATGTGAATATTCACGTTCCACGCTGAGCACAGTTCCCAGCACAGAGCTGATTAAAGAAGGCTGGCTAGTTTCCTCTCCTCGGCCATCACCCTCATCAAAGACACTAAAACTGAGGCCACTCAGCCCTGCCTGTGAGCTGCGTGACTACTGAGCTCTCCTCAGTGTGGCAAGTCAGAGAGAAGATGGGTCTGGAAATCAACATGCCTACATTCATCACAGCCCCCTCTCCCACCTCCTAGCTACATGCCTGGAGGTCGGTTACACAATCTTTCTGAGCTCAGCTCTGTTATCTAAAAAATAATTTAATAACCAAGAGCCTTAAAAATGCATATTATTTAACCCGGCCATTCGTTTTCTGGAAATTTAGCCCAGGGAGATAATCAGAGATGTACACGGAGACTTATGTGCACAGACGTCCATCAGCACATTTTAAAAATAGTGAAGAGATGGGAATAACAGAGTGTCCGACATAGAAGATTAATCATATTACGGTACATCCAAATGAGGTAATCCTGTTCATCCACTAAAAAAACATGTTGTCAAAGACTATTTAAAGACACGAGGGAGACGTTCATGACATTAAGGGAAAAAAAAGTGGTTTACAAAACTACCCAGGTCATTGTTAGCCCTAGGGCACCTTGGATGAATTTGAGGAAGATTCTCCCCCTCTGATGGAGGCTACTCCTTGACCCTATCACCAGCCTCCACTCCCTGCCCTTGAGCTGGATGCAACCTGCACTACCGGTCGTGGCAACCCTTCCTGCCATCACCTGTTATGTCCCACTCGGCAGTCCCTCCTAAAAGACCAGCTCATGCCCCTCCCCTGCTTTATATACTTCACAGGCTCCCTGCTTACTCAGAAAGGCCACCAGAGTCTCCACCATGTCTAGAAGGCCTTGTGTGGCCTGGTCCCACATATTCTCACTAACTTCAACTTCTACTAGCCCTCGCACTCCCTCTCTCCCTCCCTCCAGGCCCTGTCCTCCTTACTGTTCTTCGAACACGCCAGATGTCCTCCCACCTCAGGGCCTTTGCACTGGCAGCTCCCTCTGTCAGGGATATCTTCCCCAGATATCTGCATGGCTCACCACCTCATCTCTGTCAGATTTATCCCCATGTAGACCACCAGTCGTCAGGCCTCGGCCAAGCTTGCTGGATCCGCTCCAGGGCCTCTGCTCTTGTGTGTTCTCCAGGAACACTCCTTCCCCAGGGTCTGGGAGGCCCATTCCCTCCCTGCTCAGCTGGCCCTCGTTCTAGAGACATCCCTATCCAGCAGAGCCCCAGCCCCTCCACCTGGCCTCATCTTCTCCACCTTCTCCAGCGTAGCATGTATGGGCACCTGACATGTGAGACATGGATTTTTGGTGCATTGTCTGTCCCTCCTGTCCCCACTGGAGTAGAAGTTTCTCAAGAGCAGAGGCTCTACTTCCTGCTGAACCCCAGTTGTAAACTAGTACTTAGTGCGTAGTGGATGCCCAACAATGAAACATCTCCATAAAGAAGGGTATCAGAGAGAGGTCTGCTTAGAATCTCCATCATAAAATCACTCGCAAGCCCCAGGAGGAAATCCACAGTACAACTCTATTCTAGCCACCATCCTTTCTTCTTTAGAAATGAAAGGACAGAGGATTTTTCTCTAGTCATTCTTGGCAATCTTACCCCAAACAGACAAACCATTCACAACTGGCTGGTGACTTTCAGGATTCAGCTTGACATTGTTTTCCTCTACCTTCTCCTCCTCCCACAAGCCTCCTCAGTGTCCCAGTGGCTCCTGACACCCCCCCCCCCAAGTCCTACTGCATCCTCTGCCCAGGCTCCAGACCCTGGCAAAGCCAGGAGGCAAATACCAGCTGGCAGCTGGTTCCTCAAGGCCGCTGCTGCCACTCTCCTCCCCTCCGGTGGCCAGGCCACGGCCTCCAGCCCCAAGCAGTGCAGAAAGGCATGGCTTCAGTGACAACTGAGGTACCTTCCTGCCCTGCCCCTGGGAGCCTGGTGCATGCTGCTAGTGCTTAAGGCATGTGACCAAAACTCTCACCTTAAAAAAAAATCAGCCAACACCCATCACAGAACAGCTGCTGATTTCCAAATTTAGTCCCCCATGCCTCCTCTGTGATCTGTGACCCACAGAAAAGACAGGGGCCTGATTTCTATTATGACGTTCGCCACAGCTCTAAATGGGGATAAATTGGGAACAGGTTTTATTACCTGCAGGTTAGCCCGGTCAAAGCCGGGGGGCTTGACTTCTCATTAAACAGGTGCTTAAAAAGGGACTTTGGAAAAGACCAGCATACCTGCTGGGAATTAGGGCAGATTCATGGTATCTTAGGTTTGGGGAAGGAATTAGGAGGAACAGCAAATGGACATCACTTCACGTGTCCACTGCAATCAAGTGTTAGTGGCTAACTAAGGCGCTGTGCTGGGAAGGCTTCTGTGCCTAAGTCCACGCCGACCAGTGCTGGGATCAATTAGTGATGTCTGCCACGAGCACAAGGGTGGGGAGGTCACACGTCGGACTCAGATGTGTGGCTAGAAGGAAGGGGAAGTTTTCCTTGGTCATGGCTCTTGGCCTCTTTTTATCTCCATGGCTCACCTACCGCACAAGTGTCCCCCAGGTTAGGAGCAATTCCCAGTGTGGCTGAAACTCCACCCCTTTCTGTCCTACTCCAGACAACATATCAGAAAGCAAGTTAGCAAAAGAACCATGAATCTGCCCTGATTTACAGGAAAAAAGTAAACCTTCTGCAGAAGTCGGCATTTTCATATTGCTAGCAAATTACATGCACCCTGTCTCACACTGGATCATACATCGCAATGTGGTAAATGGGAACCACGGTCCTCAGACGCCCTCTGGCCTCGCACCACGCCTGGGGAGCACTCTGCCAGCAGCCCAGCCCCAGCCCCAAGCTCCCCAACAGCCAGACAACCTCCCCCAGGCACGGGGGGCTGGCAGGTCAGAGAAACACGACCGCCCACAGACCCTTGGAGGGCTGGGCCACAGCACTGGTCACTGAAGCCCCTTAGCTCGGATCACCATGGAAGCTCCCACTTCAGGGCATCAAAACCCAGGGCCTGGCCGTCCTGTATCCAACCAGCCTTCTTTGACCCCCCAACCCTGGAACATTAGCGCAATGGCCTCACCTGTGGCAGGTCCGAGCCATAAGCAGTACCAGGGCTTGGGGTTCAATCTCCAGTGGGGAGAGATTTGCTTTCCCATCCCTGGGGTCTTCATGTTGCCAGGGCACTGACCCTCTTGAGGAAATCAGGCCAACGGGCGAGGCTGACCCCTGGTCTCCCGCTCAGCCCCGGCAGTACGAAGGTGTGTTGGTTTCCTAGAGCCGCTGTAATGAATGATCACAAACTCGGTGGCTTCAAATGAGGGACATGTACAGGCTCATGGTTCTGGAGGCCAGAAGTTGGAAGTCAGTATCGCTAACCCCAAACCAAGGGCTCAGTAGGGCTGTGCTGCCCCCAAGGCTCTTCGGGAAGATCTGGCCTTAGATTGTCCCAGCTTCTGGGGGATGTCGGCATTCCTTGGCTTGTGACTACATCGCTCCAATCTTCAAGGCCTGCACCTTCCAACCTTGCAGCCCGTTCTGCACTGTGAGGGGGCAAACCTCCTTCAGCCTCTCTCTTGAAAGGATCCCTATGGGCAGTGCCTCTGGCGGTTCCCGGATGTGTCCCTTGCTTCACCAGCACTGGGACTGAATAGACCCAGGGAAGCCCTTTCTTGCAGCCTCCGACCACCCTCCAACCTTTTTTCCAGTCACAACCTTTGGAGCCATCTTCTTGGCCATCCTCGGGCTCTGAGACCCATCAACACTGTATTTTGAGCTCAGCTCCTAATTACCAATCCGCCACAAGCTCCCAAATTGGTCAGAGTCATCCCAGAAAGGTAGAGGCTGCCGTTACCCACCCAGTCAACACGCATCTTCTGGCCTCCTACACCTACCGCTCTCTTGGCTTCTCTTTCCACCATGACAGTGTGGCTTTAGAGGGCGTGGGCCACTTCTGAGAGGTGGCTGAGAAGTACAGAGCCCTAAGCATCTCCTGAAGATGAAAACCAGCGTTGGCAGCCACATCTTCTTTCAAGACATGAGGAAGTCACCCCAAGATGAGGGGGGTCAAACCCTGGTTGCCAGGGAATTTGCCATAATCCTGAAGAAGAACCTGAACCAGGCCCCTGGGGGTCTGCACACCCTGGGTTCTGCACGCACAGATCCCAGGCCTGGAACTTCCTGGGGAACCACTTCCTGGATGAGGAGGTGAAACTCATCAAGAAAATTAAGAGCAGACCACCTGACTCACCTCTGCAGGCTGGCTCGCCCCTCGGCGGGGCTGGAGGAGTAGCTTTGAAAGGCTCTGCCTCGGCACCAGTAAGAAACTCTAGAGCCCAGCAGCCTTTGAGAGGCCCCTCTGGCATCCCCCTGCTGCCAGGGCCTGTACCTGAGCCTCTCCCTGTAGCTACTGGGCAGCTTTTTAAGCCCCCTGGAGCCCTTGCCCAAGCCCTGGACCACATGGAAACAATAAAGCTTTCTGCACATGCACGTGTGTGTACACAGGCCACGTGGAAACAATAAAGCTTTCTGCACATGCGCGTCTATGCACAAGGGCCATGTGGAAACAATAAAGCTTTCTGCGCATGAAATGGAAACAGTAAGCCTTCCCGTGCGCGCGCGCGCGCACACACGTTTACACATGACTTCATTTAGACCCCACCCCGGGAATCCAGGATAACCTCCCCATCTCAAAATCCTTAATTTAATCACATCTACAAAGACCCTTTCTCCTTATAAGGTACTACTCACAGGTTCCAAGCATAGAGACCTGATATTTTTGGGGAGGAAGGCGGGTGGGGGGGGAGCAGCGGCATTACTCTGCCTACCACAGAAGGTAAAACCAAGTGTCACTTTACTTCAGTGTAAACATAAAATTATTTTCCCTTGATAAGAAACCTCAGGCAGATGGGGAAGCATTTTTTGGCAAGGAGGAGCCTCGATTTGGATCACAAAGTCAAGGATCTATTCTTCTCCTTTAAAAAGCCAGTTCTGGAGCGAACTGAAACAAAGGAGGAAAGATATCCTTGTATTACCAGCAAATGGGCAGCAGGATAGGGGCACAGAGATGGGAAGGGACTGGAAGGGGCAAAAGACCCTCAGCTCAGGATTTTCACAGTCAGGCTCTGTCTGCAATGGAAAGTCGTGTTTGTTTCCAATGGCAGCGTATTTGTCTCAGGTGGTACAAGCGGGCATCATAACAGCGATCATGCACTCTGACCCCAGGACCCGCGCCGTAACCATGACAGGGCAGGCATCACCCCTGCCATGGGCACTCTGCACCAGAAGGCAGAGTTCTGGCAAATGACTCAGGGAGAACTCTTGAACCCTCTCTATGGGCTTCAGCATTTTTTGTTATAAGTTTATAGTAATAACACGGGCCCTCCACTTATCTTGTGTAAAGCGCTCTCACTTACTGAATGTCTCAACAGCACAAGGGGTATCCTCCCTATTCCTACAGGAAACGGAGGGCAAGGGAGAGCAAATGGCCTGAGCCAGGTCACCCACATGATTCAGCCAGGATTGCGCAGAGCCCTCCGTGATTCTGAATCCCATGACCCCAGGAGAGGACGCATCCCCACACCCCCACGCCCCTCTAAGGACGCAGCGCCTTGAAAACACTTTAGAAAAAGCCGGTGGAGTGTGCTCCTCTTGCGACAGCCTTGGGAGGAAAGGGAGCTGTGGAGAGGTCTTGGAATAAAGAAGAAATCTTCCAGGAGCTTCCCCAAAGTAGATCCCTCCCAGCCTCCAGAGAAGGTTGGGAGGAAGAATGAGATCATAAGTATAAAATACTCTGCCTTCCGGGAAGAAGGATTACTCGTAGATTGTAAGCATGCCTGCCCCAGCCCTAAGGGCTGGGCTGTGCACAGATTCAGAAACCAGGGCTGGGAGGACCACTCGGGCCCAGTAACAACAGGTAACTGGCTGAGCAAGGCTCCAGTGCCCTGCAGATGTGAGTGCGTCTTCCTCCCTAAGTAGATGATTGACTCCCAGGGAATAACTTGGACAGTGGGAAGAATAGGGCTTGGTGTTTTCTATCACTCTGAATTAATATTATTGCTTAGATTAAATCTGTCCAAACCCATCACAACAGAATGAAACTGACTGGCCAAACGCTTATTACAGAATTATTAGTAGAAATGTATTAGCTAAAAGAGGATTTAAGGCTCCTAGATCTTGTTTAGATAAACAATGGCTTCCCAACACCCATTACCTGGAGTTGTGGGTAAATCCAACCTGATGGCACACAGGGCCCGTATTAGTGGTACCTGCCACCAAGGCCCCAGACTCTCTTTTAGTTCCATTGACATCAGAACGTCTCAAGAACAAAAAATGGAAGCATTCACATTCTCTAGAGTTGACCCTCTTCATACCAATGGTCATGTTCTAGAACTTACTACTAATCCCCTCAGAATGTGCTCTGAGGCCATATAAGGAAATAGCTGCTTTTCTGCTATTTGCGGGAATGTTTCAACAAAAGTGAGCATTATTCCCACCGGCATTCTTACTGAAATGGGACTGAGAGCTGATCCTACAAACCAGTCCCTTTCCAAACCCTTGTACTCTCCTATCCAACTAATTGCAGATCAACATCAAATCTCCAAATACAAACTTCAAAAAACACAATGAATTGTAAATCCCTTGCAACCCAAATGAATGGGAGTCTAGCCCTCTTCAGGGTTGAAAGGCTGGAGGAGGAGTAAAGCTGAGGTGTAAAGATTTAGCTCGGGCATTCTGGTGACCTTGAGGAGGAGGCAGGAGAAAACATTAAGGTTCGGATACTCCAATTTCTCCAAATTCTACTCCAAGACTGTCTATACTGGAACCACCAATTCCCCTTCCATGTTCCCCCCCCCTTACTTTTTATTGTGAAATGACTATAGACCCACAGGAAGTTGCAAAAATAGTACAGAAAGATCCCACATAGCCAATCACCTACCTTCCCCCAATGGTGACATCTCATATAACCATCGTGCCTGATCAAAAGCAAAAAAATGGATCAGCACACTTTTACTCAGATTTCACCAAAAAGCCCAATCCCTTTCTACAAGTGGACATTTGTCCATTTTTAGCTGACCAGCATTCATTCCCTAATAGCAACTTGATTTCCTGTAGGGGAAATCATCTTTCTTTTATCATGTGTTGTATAATTAGGAGGATAATTTTAGGTGCTGATCCTCCAAAAGGAAGCCAGAGTGACCTCTCTCCCACTCCAGTTCGGAAACAAACAAGGGGACTGAGGGCACCTTAACCACTCAGTTTCACCACAAGATGTTAACGACGCAGCCGGCTTGCTACATCGTAGAACAAAATCCTATTCCCTCCCATTTCACAAACCGGCGCTCTCCTCCCCAGTCCTATGACATTCTGAGTAACCTCCACATCCTTCTGTCAATTGGCTTTTGCCTGGGGGCAAGAATCAGCTTCTGTTGCTTGTACACACGAATGCAGAGTGAATCACCCATGATTACTATCAACTAAGAATGACCGGGGCTGGGATCATGCCCATTAAAGAGGAACCCTGGGTGCCTGGGTGGCTGCATTGGTTAATCGTCCGATTCTGGATCTCAGCTCTGGTTTTGATCTCGGGGTCCTAAGTTCAAGCCCCACGTTGGGCTCCACACTGGGCATGGAGCCTACTGGGGGAAAAAAAAAAAAGATCCCACTATACCTTAACATAGACCAAGACAGATGCGGCTGCTGAGGCCCGACCCCACATCCCAGACCCACCTGAGTTCACCGACAGCTCTGGCCGAAAGTCTCAGCACTCTGACCACAACCCCCTCAAGAGCCTGCATTTAATTCTGGCCTGAGGGTTTCCTCCTGCACCACAGAAGCATGCTTGTGCCTGAGCAGGGACACTTGCAATCTGGGGGAGCGTGAACACCCCCGGGGACAAGCACAACAAGTGAATGGAAGGTAGGGGTCCATGAGTCTTCCCTGGGTCCCCATGGGGAGCAATTCTGAGGCACGTCCCACTCAGTTTCTCAGGCTGTCCCAAGCAGGGTGACAAGCCAGGCGTCCACAGAAGAAATCGCTCAGTGTCACACCCGTCTTCCGACGACTCGCCTTCCCCTCACACTTTCCCACTTGCTCCCCCAGGATTCCTGGAATCCCCTCCCAGATAAACTACCTGCCCATCAAGTTCTTGCCTCAGAGTTGGCTTCAGGTCAACCTGAACTTGAGACTGAAACACAGAACAGACTCTCCGAGTCCACCTAAAAGAAAGAAGAGAGAGTTTGCTGGAGCTCTGTGGCTTGTTTCGGGGAAGGTGGCGTGGCCATCAAGGACTTGTGGCTTGTGCTACAGGTGGAAATGGTAATATCTCACATATATTGGGTTAAGTAAAATAGAGTATTAATATTACTCTCACCTGTTTCATTTTATGTTGATGAATAGGTCTACTAGAAAATTTAACGTTACATGCGTGGCTCAGATATATTTCTATCAAACGGTGTTGGCAGAAGGAATATGTCAGGTAGCAGTCAGGATATTATAGCTACCATCACCGATGCTGTTAGCACGAGAAAATGAATGGACCAGACTACTGTGGAGTGCCACAGTTATTTATATGTCTATCTGAGGAACTCCTAGGGTAACAGTAACTCATGGATAAAAATGTGTTTACCCAGTGCAAGGAGTGGGAAGAGTTACTTTCGTATGCTGACCATGGCTTTGTCGATTGGTCAAACTCTTCTGTCAAGGACCATATTCATTCTCCCCATCAATACAGGGGACTAATTGCATCACCAGGAATCTCAACTATGGGATTAACCCTAATTCAGGAAAATGATATGCACAAAGATGTTCGCCTCATTGGTATTTATCACTTATTTAAAACCTAAGCGACCCATAAAAAGGGAGTGATTGAACGTAAAAAGACAGATTGACTTGGATTGAAAAGCTTGTAATCCTCAAAAATGATGGTTCTAGTGATTACGTAATGATACGGAGACCATTTAATGTGCTGTCACACCACACGAAAGCAAAGACATAAAATCGTAAGATAAATACATGAAAAGGACAGACAGGAAATATGCCAAGATTGTGTAGACAATGGTTATTTGGGGGGTGCGAGGGCAATTTAATGTTTTTCTCTATTTCCTGAGTTAGTGTGATGGGCATCTGCTATTTCGTTAACAAAGAAAACAACCTTTCACACGTGAGCAGCTGCAAGTGTGTGCTTGCTGGGCAAAGACTGTATCATCCTACAGTAACCCTCCATTTTGTCACATTTCTGTTACAAAACCTATCTTTTCCTCTGACAGGAAGGAACAAAGGTCTATCTAGTCCAAACGACTTCTGAAACAGGGAGGCCAACAGGAGAAGCCCATCATCTGTGGGGCCGGCGTACTATGAGCAGGAACAGCGAGTGACACCTGCCCACGGCAGTGAGGTCTTTTCCCAAATGACCAAAAAAAACCACCAAAACCAAAAACAAAAAACCAGGTGGGTGGCCAAGGAAGCTGGAGGCGGAATGAGTGGACTTCAGAAAAGCTACTAATGTGGCCTCTGCAAAATCGTCCCTGGGACAGCACATACCCTGAGCCCCCAACATTCACAGGGCTCTAAGCTCTATTTATAAGGGCTTATCTGCGATGCCATATGCGGCGCTGCAGTGAGCGCGGCACGTGAGCCATGAAGGCTCTCAGATGAGGACAGCACAGACCCGGGCGGCATGGAAACACTCCCTGGGAGGCGGCAAATGACAGAACTCATGATAAAATGCCATGACTTTTCTCGGGCGGGCCCCCCCCTTAGTGGACAGACTATGGAGAGGTTACAGAGAGGCCTACAGAACGTGTTACCATCTGTATGAACAATCTGGAAAAAGATGGAAGCAGGACATTAATTCACAAGGAATGAGTCCACAAGGGCCAGAGGATGAGACGAGTGGCCAGCGAAGGATGGTGAGGGGCAGAGAAGGGACAGGAGGAGAATGGGTGACAGCACTGGGTCAGGGCACAGCAAAGGAGAGACGCTCCCCCTCGGGCATAAAACCTTGGTTGGGGGGAAGGGGGCCTAAACTCAGTGATCAAGAGAAATAATAGTGCCAAGTAAGAGTGTAAAGAAAATCAACATTAATGCAAAAACCTATTGATTGTTTTTAACCTTGATTAGTGGAGGTTTCTGGCACCTTCTTATGTGTTGTGTCCAAGGTCGTGCTCCCTTCCTTGTAATCCCTGAAGACACTCAGGAAAGGGAGGGGGGGTGGCCTGAATGACAAGGTTGGCCCGCTGGAGAGCATGGGGGTGCTGAGCGGCGCAGGGCCTGGCTATCGCAGAAGGGGGGCTGAAGACCCCACTGCGAGCGGCTCCAGGGAGGTGGCCAGTGCAAGCCCGGTGGGCAGCTCGTTCGCAGACAGATGGCAGCAACTCGGAGGCAGCTCACAGAACCAGGGGAAGTGGCCCAGATATGGAGCCTGACTGGATTTGGAAGTACCAGGGGAAACACGACCCCGCTGAGGAAAAGCCAACTTGATGATCTGGAGGGGAGCAAGGGAGAGAGAAGAGAGAAGGTGCCTCGGCGGGAGACCCTGCAGAAAGCTGCCACAGGCTGTACCCACACGATGGCGGATGCGGGGAAAAACCGCGATGGCGTAGGTTCTTAAGAGGAACAGGAATGCCAATGCTGGGCCCTTCAGTTCTCCGATTTATCCCATCCCTCAATTGCCCAAGTATTCCCTAAAACTCCTAAAGATTCATGAGACACGGAGGCCAGATGTTAAGCTCCTAGAGAAGCAAAATGTTACAGGGAGAGGAACACAGTGTCCAGAGTCAAGAGAGCAGGTTCTAGCTTGGCTCTGCCCCAACCAACACTGTTCTCCGAGAAGTCACTTGATCTCTCCCCAGTCTCCAACTCTGTATCAAAAACAGGGGGGAAAGGACTTAAAACCACTTGTCCCTTATTCTACTACCACATTCATCTAATAGTTACTAAGTGTTCATGTAAGCAGGGAACAGATATGGAACCGGAAATTGGCTGCAGTGAGACAACCCCACAGAAAGCATGGAAGCCAGTCCCACAAGCTCACACCGAAAGGCTGCAGGGTTTAGAGAGGGGAATACACAGTTGGCCAGAATGATCTGGAACTTCTCCGGTCTGAGGACGCTAGGATTGGGAGCTCCCCCAAAGGCGGCAGTGGCAGACAAACTTAATGGCAGATTGCGTGATCCGCTGGAATTATTCTTCCAGAGAGGAGAATGAGGTCTTAACATTCTGTCCCATGAGGCTCACTTCTCACTCCTCTACGCCCCACCAACCCCATTCCCAGCCCCGGTGTTGGCCACCTTGCAGTCACTAAGCCGTCTTCAGAATTCACTGAGAAAAGGAGAGACACGCGGCAAAGACGTGAAATGGGAAGCAGGTTCTGCTCCAAAGAACGATCCGAGGGGTTTGGGTAATGCTGTGAGTTTTTATTACAACCAAGGAGCCAAGAAGGACTTGTCCTCCCATGTACCCCTGATCTCCCCAGGGTGCCCATCTAGAGAGCTTCATGTGCAAGTAATGTGGCAGAGGGGAACCAAGCCTCAGGGGGTTAATCACTGAGCCAGCAGCCAACAACCCCCAGGGACAGCTCTGGTAAACCTTAGATGCCCCACAGAGCATCCCCCTCTACCCTTTGTGAACTGGAGTGGGCCTCGGCTACCTTACCTACCGGACAGCAGTCAGAAGTAAGTAGAACAGGAGGATAGATGAGAGAAGGTCACAAGAAATACATTCCTGAGCCGTTAGGCACAGGAATCCTGACCACTAGTAAGACATGGCCCTATGATGAATGTCCTGTCTAGGGCTCTCTCCAACCAGATTACAAACTCCTTCTGCCTTGGGATGGGCTGGAAAGGGAAAGACAGCTAGGAATCCCCACCAACCAGCGTAAGGACCTGCCCAGGGCCACTGTGTCGGCTTCAGGACACAGTCTCCCCTGGTGTAAGAGAATTATTGACGGTACAGGGACAGGATGCAAACAGAAGCAAGCAGGAGCAGTTTGGGGGGATGTCCCCTGAGTAAGAGGCATTTGGGAAGATGTTTCTAACTCCTCGTGAGCTGCTAGGCTAAATTTAGCACCTCTTATTTATACTAATAAACAAAAACACACAACTTTCTATACATAGACTACCTGGGAAGAGCAAAGCAAAAGGGGTGGGGGGGTGGGGGTGGGATTAAGGATTGTTTTAAAGGCTCTCAGAAGAATCTGTCACCCTTCAATACCTCCCCAGGAAGACTTCTGCCAACTGCCGCATTTCAAGCAGCATCTTCTTATCGGCTGAGAACTACCTCAGCCCAGGCTGAAGGTCACCTTCCCAAATCCCAGAGCCCTGCGAGGCCTGTCTATACTAGCTCGAAGGCCTGGTACACAAAGGGATAGCCACCTTCCAGGCACAGTTGATGGAGAGCTTCTGATGCTTCTGAGCATTCTCTCCCACAGCCTTTGAGTATGAGGCTAAAACCAACAGCCTGCTACCTGCCAGTAAGCACCTACTGGGGACAGAACATTATGGACATCAGTGTATTTAATCGTCATGACAACCCTAGGTTATAGATACTCTAACTCCATCTTATAGGTAAGGAAACACTGGGGCTCAGAGAGGCTAAGCAATGTGATGGCTAAGTTTATGTGTCCACTTGGGAAGAATATAGTATCTACTTATTTAATCAAACCTTAATCTAAGGGGCTCCTGGGTAGCTCAGTCGGTTAAGCATCTGCCTTTGGTTCAGGTCATGATCTCAGGGTCCTGGGATGGAGCTCCCTGTCACTGGGCTCCCTGCTCATTTGGGAGTCTGCTTCTCCCTCTCCCTCTGTTTCTCCCCCTCCTCCCGCCCTGCTCATTCCCACAAGCATACTTTCTCTCACATAAATAAAAGAAAAAAAATTTTTAAAAAAAAACCTTAATCTAGGTGTTTCTGGGGAAGTATTTCATAGACGTTGTTAACATCTACAATCAGTTGACTTTAAGTAAAGTAGATTCTTTGGTAATGTGGGTGGGCCTCGTCCAATCAGTTGAATAAAACCAAGGTTTCTCAAAGAAGAAACTCTGCTTCCAGACTGTGGCATTAACTCCCGCCCAAGTTTCCAGCCCACCAGCCTGCTCTACAGATTTCAGACTTGCCAGCCCCCACTATCGCACGAGCCAATTCCTTGAAATAAATCTTTTTATAAATACACACACACATATACACACAAATATATATATATATATAATCTCCTATTGGTGTGAGGAGGCAGAGAGAGCGTGATTTTTCTGATTCGACACGGTGAGAATATAGGAGAGCTTTAACACTGCCCATGGATTGAAGAGGCAGAAAGGCATTCAACTGTACAAAGATAGAAACCTCTTTCCTTCCTTCCCTCAAAAGCCCATCTACCCATGCTACTCTTTCACTCTTGAAAAAACCACTGGGAGGGATATCGTAGGGGAAAGTGTCTTTCAAATGGCACCCATCTTCAGTGGCCAGGCCATAAGCCTTCCCCACAAGAAGGTGGGGGATACAGGCATATGGAAATCCATCCATAGCCTCCCTGCCCCAAAGAGCTCCTGCCCTAACTGGAGACAGTGGGCTCCATCCTCTTCGAGAGCCACAGCAACCATGCTGTTGTGGTTGGAGCAGCATGGCCTGGACTCCATTCCATGGGATACCAATGGACAATTCTAGAAGACAGACATACTTCCTACATACTTGGCTGCTGACATAGGTTTGCTGTGCTACTGAATTTCCTCTCTGGTCTAGCCTTCCTAGCGCAATGGCCCCTCTGCTCCCCCGACTAGCCTAGCCACGTCTGCTCTGCCTCCAACCACGGGGCCAATCCCGGGGCAGAGAATGCCACTTTACACAATGTCTTAGCTACAGATGACACAAACTTAAAATTGTGGGCTTCAACACGATGAGATTTGGTGAGTGGTGTAAGGCACATACCCATCTTTATTCAACGCTGCACGATGACGACGCTTTGCTCTGGGCAGGGAGGTGTGGTAGCGCCGCATGGATTCCTTCCAGCTCCAACCTGAGTAAGCTGTGGTTTATGCAACAAAGGTGTTCTCGACCTCCTTTTGAAATCCATCCTGCTGTTTCTAATGAAGACGTGCATTTCCTCAGAACAAAATGTGTCTTCCTCCCGCAGTCAGAGATCAAGTCTTCATAATGTTTGGTCACTTGTTCCTTCCTTAACACTCTTTTGTGAGCTCGAGGGTTACAGCGGCTGCTTTCCCGCTTTGTCATCAGTGCAAGGTACAGACTGAGGTTCGGAGGTGTGTGCGCGCCCGTGTGAGTGTGTTCACATCCGTGCATTCACACGCATTATGCTAAAACTGGTAATTACTGAAGAACGGGGTTGCTGCTGACTCTTCCTCAGTGATTTCCAATGTTTTGACATTTTGGTGAGTTGCCCTTGACTGTCTCATGCTAGTGCCGCTACACAGCTATCAACACTGAAATTCAGTTGCTTCAACTGTGTGTGTGTGTGTGTGTTTGAGCTCACTGCCCTCTCAGAGCCCTATCTCAGCCTGTATCCCAGCTTCACCCAGTCATCTCACCACTCCCGAGGCCAGCTCTGTGCAGCGAGCTCAAGGAAAGCGACTGGCTATGTCACAAAGAAGAAACATCCCTGGGGCGCCTGGGTGGCTCAGTGGGTTAAAGCCTCTGCCTTCGGCTCAGGTCATGATCTCAAGGTCCTGGGATCAAGCCCCACATGAAGCCCCACATGGAGCCCCACATTGGGCTCTCTGCTCAGCGGGGAGCCTGCTTCCTCCTCTCTCTCTCTGCCTGGCTCTCTGCCTGCTTGTCATCTGTCTGTTAAATAAATAAATAAAATCTTAAAAAAAAAGAAAAAAAGAAAAGAAACATCCCTAAACAGCTCATGGGCCTTGGCAGAGAGGGGGAAGGAGAACACAGGGGACACATCAGTGCTGAGAGGGGCTCGGGGCCAGAGCCAAGGTGTCCACTGTCTGCCCGCGTGCCCTTCTCTGCTCCTGGTGCTCTGCCTTGCTTTGTGTCCACAGGAGGTGGCGACCGCGTAGCCTGCCAGAACCCGGCTACTTCCCACAGGACTTGGTGGCAAGCTGGTGGCGCTCTCCGTGGGTGGACATCTCAACCCTCCCCTGCTTGCACGCACTCTCTCTCTCTCTCTCAAATAAATAAATAAATAAAATCTTTTTTTTTTTAAATCATAAGGAAGAGAAAACAAGCTAACAGCACTGAGAACTGTACGTGTGTGAGTGGACAGGCGCGGTTCAAACCCGCCTCGTTCGAGGGTGACTGGCTTGTGCATATGACAAAGGATTCTGCTGTTCAGATCACATATTTCCCTGGCGCCTGTCCTAGCTTCCACACTGGTTTCTGCTCGTGGAGGAGCTGCACCCGCAAGGCCTCTGAAACACCCCGCAGTGCGTGCTCCATAACTGCTGACCGATGCGTGCCTGTGGCTGCTGCAGACAGAAGAAGGTTAAGTCGCTTCTGCCAAGCCTCTCTGTTCCTGATGCTTCCAGAACAAAGCCAAGGCTAGCACTATGCACCCAGGGAGCTGAGAGGAGCTGAGAAGCACAGGAGGCAGGACGCCAGTCTTTCAGATGCTCTTTGACGTTTTATAAACACGCCCTTGGACCCCTTGCCGTGTAGCCTCGGGACAAGTGGATTAAATTTTGAATTAACCAAATGAAACGGAATAACATACAAGCAATGGGGAAAGAAGAAAGCAAGGAAGAGAAATAAGCTTTGTAGAGTCGTGGAAAGCTAGAGAGATGGGTCCCGTGAGTGGCACATGCTTAAGGAACACCGCTGAGTGGGGAAGAAAGGTTGAGAACCGTAGGGCCATTCAAGATGATTTTCATTAAACACATGTGTCAAGTATCAGTGTGGATCTTCACGCTCGGGTACAGACTGAGGTTCGAAGGTGTGTGCGTGTCCGTGTGAGTGTGTTCACATCCACGCATTCACACGCATTATGATAAAACTGGTAATTACTGAAAAATGGGGTTGCTGCTGACTCTTCCTCAGCAATTTCTAGAGCTTCTAGGACGTAGCGAGACTCCTTTTATAAAAATAAGTATATAAAAGGCAAAAACTAAATAAAGGTCCCCAGTTTCCAGACCCTTGGTGGATCCAGTAGAGCCGCTGAGGTGATGGCAGTGGCCCCACCCACACCAGAACTCTCCAGAAGCATCGTAGTCTCCCTGGGGAAAGCCCGGCAGAGACATAACCAACTTGGAAAGCCCTCTCTAGCCTCCCGGGCCCAACCACGGCCCATCCCACTCTGCCAAGAGCAATCACAGAGACAGGAGCCCGAGTCCATCTTCTTACAGAGGGACGTGTCCCCGTGGGATGGGTAAACCCTACTGTGTGCAGAAACTTCTACAGGAACTGGTGAAATGAAAATATCACCAAACCTGAGACCGGAACTCACCAAATCGAGTGCAGGATCATGATTGAGTCGCAGGTGGCAGTGGGAGAGGCCAGACTGGAAGGGGTCAGAACTGGGGGACCCAACAGATCGACATGGCAAGGAAGGGGCAGGCAACTGGGGAGCACCCCAAGGACAGACCAGTGCAGAGGGAAAGTGACATCCTAGAGAAGTGGTGGCGGACGAGGAGGTGTCGGCTCAAGGGGACCGCTGTCATGGCATCAGGAGAATCCAAGAGCTCTCCACGGGAAGAGATCCCCACTGGTGGCACCAGCCCCCAGATGACGGAGAGACTGAGAGATCAAACATGGGGATTCCAATCGGAAAAAAGTGGCCGGACTCCAGGTCCTGGAAGATACACATCTCTTACATTCTGTGCCCTCCAAGGACAAAAATGTGTGCAGCTCAGCATTCCCCAACCCCCAGAGTCCAGACTTGTGTCTCCCACAGAGAAAACATCCTCTGTGGGACTTGCAGCATGTGACATGTCCCTACACATACTCCTGCCGTTCAGAAAAGCCAAGCATGAGTGAGAAAGGAAGAGCTGCCGTACCTGCCCGTCAGGTCAGCCTCCCCTGAGCTCTTACACCCAGAGTGCAAAAGAAAAGTCACGGCCCATCTCCCTCAAGCTCTAACCCCTTGTGACAGGCCTGGTGATCTGAGAGGAAACACTGATTTGTAGAGTGGATGCTCCTCTCCAGCCTCCCTACTTCCTGCTCCCTCTGATCCACACCGTCCTCCTACTCTGACCCAATCGACAGAATCACAGACCAGTCTAACCAGAAGGGGCCTTGAAAACCACTTAATCCAAATCCTATTATGGAGGACAAAGTGAAGCTTGTGAGATGTCCAGAGAAAAATCAGATCACATCTGGCCCGAGCTAAAATGCCCAGATTTCTGAACCATTCCAGGACACTCCCCAAATGGAAATCGCCAGGGTCGGAACATACACGCGGAAGACCCTCGCCGGAAGCTCAAGCCTTGCTAAGCCAAGTGCGGCTGGCAGATCCTCGGGATCGGCCTCACCCAGGAGCTTCTGAGAAATGCAGACTCTCAGGCCCTACCTGGGACCTAGCACATCAGAATCTGCATTTAAGATTTTTTTAATTTTATTTATTTATTTGACAGAGAGAGAGAGATCAGAAGTAGGCAGAGAGGCAGGCAGTGGGGGGAAGCAGGCTCCCTGCTGAGCAGAGAGCCCGATGCGGGACTCGATCCCAGGACTCTGAGACCATGACCTGAGCCGAAGGCAGAGGTTTAACCCACTGAGCCACCTAGGTGCCCCTTTTTTAAAGATTTTTTTTTATTTTATTTATAGAATCTGCATTTTAACAAGATTCCCAAGTGTTGTACATGCACAGTAAAGTTGTAGAGGCTCTGGACTCCAGAACTCCCCCTCTGATCCACCCGGACAGTCAAGCCAGAAGGTGCCCCTCCCCGTCTGTGCCCACCCCATCCATCACTTTTCCCCAACCCACTAGAAAGCCTGAAAATGAATGGCAATAAAAACCAAAACAACAACAATGCTCCCATTTCTAGTCAGTGAATGCTTCTCCCCTCATCCACGGGGAGCCTTTGTGAGGCCCTTAAATCTCCCCGTTAAGCAAACAGCACGAGCGACCGCGCACGGAGGAACAGGTGGCAGATGACTGGCAAGGGCCCCGGCGAGCAGTGAGCGGGCCGGGTCATTAAACACTGCAGGCGGACAGGTGTGGTGGCGAGCCCCACCCTGAGAGGGGTGAAAACAGGGGGCTCAGCCAGCCACATCGAGGAAGGAGTGTGCACGCAAGAGGGGGCAGCGGGACAGGAACAGAAGGACAGTACCCCAGCCCCACCGTCCTCTCTTCGTCCTTCAGCCTGAAGCCAGCCAACGCCTGACATGAAGAAAGTCACTCATCCTTCCTGAAGGTTATGGAAGAAACAGGGACCTTAATTCTTGGGTCGCAAGTTCACAGTGAAAATAAAATGAGAACATGTAGAGAAAGAGCCAGGCACAGTGCCTGACCCATAGTTGGGACCCGGAGCTTTCTCTGCGAGGTCTTCAATCCCTCCCATCTCTGAATGTCCCAAAAGGTTTGTGCTCTGTCAGAAGGAGGCTGGGGAGGGCCACTGAGACTCTGAGTTTGCTGCTCAGGAGAGCAACCCTGCCCACTGGGATTTTTTTAAGAGATCCCTGGGTGATTCCCAAATGGGACCAAGGCTGCCAATCACAGCCCCAGCAAGACCTGTGGATTACACACAGCTTCTCAGAATGCAGCAGAAGGCAGGGTATCTCTCCCCTCGCTACCTTAATTGAGTGATGACTAACATGGCCAGGGACTAAGCAAATTGCTTTATACATATAATTTCACTTAATTCTCATCTACCCTGCATCATGAGGATTCCCCTCTCGTTTGACAGCTGGGGAAATGGAAGCTCAGAATAGTAAGTCAGTGTAAATGCCACAGCTCCCAAGGGGCAGCCCCGGGACTCAACCCCCGGCCCGTCTGACTGGAAGCTGTAATCAGCACCGGGAGGCTAGGGAAGAAATCATCACGGTGTGAACACGAGAAAAAGCTATACACATGGCCCAAGTCTGTGCAGGCCGTGGGTAAAGGAAGAAACGCTGAGGGAGACAGGGGGCCACTTAAACACGGGGTGGTCTTTGGGAAAGGAGTTCCATCCTAGTGTCTCCCTGTGTGGGGGCCCCCGCAGGGGTAGGGGAGGGAAGCCACACAGGGAAGAGCTATTAGCTAGAACAGAATATGCCCATCTCTGTCTTACTGGCGAATCAATAGGCATCAAAAGAAATATCCCAGATCACATGTCCTATCAGAGTAATCACAAAATTGGGGGTGCTAGGGATCCAGCGGGGTGCTCCAGATTCCTGCCTTTTGGGTGCAAAGCCCAAGGTGGTCAGAGGACATCCGTGCACCCCTGGCTTTAGGCAGACTGCTGGCATTCATAATGCTGTGTGAGCAAGCCCGACACGGTCAGTCTGCTGGGAAGGCAAGCATTCACCAAACCCTCCCTCCGTAACTAGGCAAGGTGCTAGAGAAGGAAGGTACAAGGTGCTATGAGGGCCAGTCACAGGGGCACCCCATCCCCTCCCCAGCGCTAGGTGGCCAGGGCAGGCCTCCTCGGGGGAGTGAAGATTGAGCTGAACAGAAAGGAAAAGGCGGGAACCTAGGAAGCTGTGCCGGGGGACCGTCCGAGGCAGGGGCGCTGTAGTCCTGGGGAGCACAGGACACGGGGGAAGAAGAGGAAAGGCCACTGAGGCAAGAGTGGAAATCCGGCAGCAAGGTGAGCCTGGGGTTCCAGCAGGAGCCGGAACACATTGTCAGGGGTGTCAGCTCTTCTCCCAAGAGCAGGGGGATGCCCGGAATTTCTGGAGCATGGAATGGGACACAAGCAACTTTCCACCGCACAGGGGGACTGCTATTTTGAATGCGGTGGGGAGACATGCAGAAGGGCCAAGGCCATGGTGGGGGGGCACTGGGATGGAGGGACGGCAGGGTGCAAAGACAGAGGGAGACAGCTTCCAGAAGGACTGGGACCGTTGCAGGCCAGGGTGGCAGGGTGGGGACCGGCAGGGGAGAGACAGAATGAATGACCCTTAGATCTCCGGCTCACAGGGCAGTTCACAGACCCACAAATGATGGGGGCAGGAGGACACCCCAGAGCATGGTTTGGGGTACATGGGCTGAAGCTGCTGCTTCGCCCCCAGCTCAGCCACATCTCTGAACCTGAGCCAAGCCCTCAGGTGGGATCTAGAAACGGGGTTTCTGCCAGAATGCACAATGCCGTTTCCCAAGTTACTGTGCACTCGCAGAGACAGAAGGAGGAGGAGCAGGAAGGTGTGGGGACAGGGATTCAAGGGCCAGGACCCGCCCCAAAAAGGGCCCCATAACCTGCAGCCGGGTGTCTGCCTGAGGCAGGATAAACAGCTTGTTAACTGATAAGAGGCAAGTACCCACTGTTAGCGTGGGGAGTTTGCCACTGGCTTGTGAGGAGGCAGGAGGCTCCTGGATGACGGAGGGAAGGAAAGACCCATCTGCCCAGGCTTTCTGCAGCTTCTTAGGCTGGGACCCACCATGGCCACCAGCAGCCCTGGAGCTGCTTCTTTTCAGACCGTGAAACGTACAACACTGACTTAAGAGTGTGGGAGTCCGACAGACCCGACGACCCCACCAGGGCTGCTGGAATCCCAGCTTTCTCATCTGTAGAAAATGGGATGATAATGTCAACCTCAGAGGACTGCTGACCGTCAGACTAACGACAACGACTGTATAATTAGCTGCCGTTTAGTTGAGCAGTTACTCCGCTCTGGGTACGGGATTCCAGGCTTGGTTTCTGTTTTATGTAAATGACCACAGCTTACTCAGTGAGTAAGCCACGCCGTCCAGATTTTCAGTAAGGAGCCCAGCACCCCAAGGCCAGCTAGGCTCTCAGGAGGCAATCGGTGCTCTCCGTGGGTGCTGACCCACCCAAACTGCTTGCTGGCAAAGCTATCGGCTGAACCACCAGCTTCAAAGCCTGCCCCAGGGGGACCGTGAGGTGACTGAAACTGAGGCAGGCAGGGGTGGGGAGACGTGAGGAGAGAAGAAATGGCCCAGACAGCAGACGCTGTCACTCCCACTCAGACCTGTCTCCGATGGGTGGGGTATCAGCCCATCTCCATGGGCTCCAAGTGGGGTGAACGCTGGCCACCTAGAGCCTTGAGTGGTCATCAGAGGAGGGCCATGAGGAAGTCTCCTGATGTCCACAGGGCCTAGAGACCCCAAGATGGCTCAGGACCCCACTCCGCTAAGGCAAATGTGAGGTCCAAAGGGATCCTAGGAGTTGTACCCCCACCAGGGGCACAGCCGTGGCTATCCGTCCCTAGCTTGGGAATATGGAGGGACATGGGGACACCTGATGCCCTGGGAACAGACTTTGAAATTATTCTTCCCCAAAGCCTGGAGAGAAAGAGGACTGTCGGACTGTCACACCACAGCCTTCTTCCTCAGCTGTGCAGTCAGGCCAACCTGCCATCACTATGCGATCAAGGGCTAATCACTTTGTCTCTTCGATTGCCTTGTCAGGGTAAGACAGATAATAGCTACTGCGTCGTGTTATTTTAAGTTTCGCTTATGTCTGGAAAGTGCCTGGCATATAAAAAACATTTCATTGATGGTCACTATTTATAATATGACCTGCTTCTTCAAATATAAGGAGCCCTTGGAAAGCTCTCCCATCTTCTGATTAATTTCTTTTTAAAGATTTTTATTTATTTATTTGACAGACAGAGATCACAAGTAGGCAGAGAGGCAGGCAGAGAGAGAGAGGGAGAAGCAGGCTCCCCGCGAACAGAGAGCCCGATGCGGGGCTCGATCCCAGGACCCTGGGATCATGACCCGAGCCGAAGGCAGAGGCTTTAACCCACTGAGCCACCCAGGCGCCCCTGATTAATTTTTTAAGGTACTATGTCCATCTCCATCTGAAACTACGGCCACATCCGATCTGCTGCCCCTTTCTGTAAATAAAGTTTTATTGGAACAGAGCCAAGCCCATTCATTTACATGTTGCCTAGGACAGTTTTCCTGCTACGGCAGCAGAGTTGAGTGATTGCAACAGAAACCAGATGGCCAACAAAGTCTAAAATATTTATTACCTAAGTTTTATGAAAAAGTTTGCCAATTTCTGATGACACACAAAGTCTCCCAAACATTAATGAACACCATAGTCACTGAGGGTGTTTGTTTTTGTTTTTGTTTTGTTTTGTTTTTTTTAAGAAAACGGCTTCCTAGGGCCTACCACCAGAATACTGGATTTAGGATCTGTGGCCCAGGAAGCTGCATCATCATCAGTCTCCACCACCATCAATGATTCTGATACAAGTGGCCTGAGAACCCCTTGGAAGGAGCGCTGGGTCTGTGCAGTCAGTAATCCTAAATGACACCAGGGCCCAGGTCGTCCCCTTGAAGGGGCAGATGGAGCCTCGGTGGGGAGTGAGTCAGCACTCTGCGTCCAGTAAAGGAGGCCAGCCTTCCACCCCAGCAGCCTCCTGCTCTAAGGTTCAGGGCAAAAAATATGGAACACAAGACAAAAATCACAGAGGATGAAATAAAAAAGCATCCCTAATCCCCAAACCCCAACAGGACCACTGTTTCCATTCTGATCTGTCAATATGGTCCTGGTATTTTTCCTAAGTACAGATGTGAAAATATTTTCCCTTTATTTCAGGAAAAGAAACCAACGAGAATCTGCTTGCAGCCTTTATGCACTTGGAAAGACGCATTTTCACGTGTCCATAGATATTACTTTAAAGTATCATTTTTAAAATATGCAACTGGAAACAGAGTGAAGATATTCATGTATCACGTGATCACACTGTCCACCTTGAAACGTACACAGTGTTATATGTCAATTATAACTCAATAAAGCTGAGAAAAAGAGAAAAAGAATACAGTAGATCTCTGAGCTGATAGGGAACCATCTCAAGGATAGTTTGTTGGCAAAAATAACCTAGTGCAGAGCAGTGTTCCTACAAGCTGATGTCTGTGCAAGGGCAGTGGGGAAACATCTGTCCTCGGACAGGACTGACGGTCTCTAGAAGGATATGCAAGAACCGCAAATAGTGGTGACCCCAGGAGCAGAAAAGCAGGCCGAGACAGACACTTATCACTAAGCTGTCTTCTATGCTATTGGGCTTTCTTATTATTTGCAGGTTTACCCTTAAAGAAATAGTAAAAACCAGTGCGCCTGGGTGACTCAGTTAATTGAGCGTCTGTCTTTGGCTCAGGTCATGATCCCGGGATCCAGGGATCAGGTCCCTCATTGGGCTCTCTGCGAGAGGGGCCTGCTTCTCCTCTGCCTCTCACTTTCTCATGAATAAAGAAGGTATTTTTTAAAAAACTGTAAAAACGTACTTTGGAAAAATGTCCTTCCTAATGCCTACAATGAATCACGTCGTATGGATGGATCCCAATGGGCTTCCCTGGTCATTTATCATCAGATATTTAAACAATTCTGACTTTATCAAAGTGGACTGTGTCAGTCGCAGTGGGATGAACAGCCGTACCCATAAATACGGGTAGCCATTTGTGACCATTACCTTCAGGGGAACGTCTCCGAAGGGGAGTTACGGCGACAGGGGCTTCCCGTGATTGGAGCCTTATAATGAACATGCCAAGCCACTCTCCAGAAAGGCTGCCCCAATCCACATACTCGGCAACGGCAAACGTGTGCATCCGTCTCCCTTTCTCTTTTATGGCCCCTCATTACTGCTCGGGCTTCTTCTGAGAAGTCTACGAGCCCACACACAGCCCCATCAGGCAGGCATTTCCCCCACAGCAATGCAAGCCCAGGCGGGACCAGGGCCTTTGGAGCCGCTGCCACATGGAACGGCTAATAATAGCGCTCAGACCCTGCCTGCTTTTCCTAGAGGCCGAGCCAACAACAGGGTGCCCCTCAGCAGCCCCACCACTGGTCCCAGGCCAATGCACAGAACGCCATGTATTTGGAAGGATTCACTTTGAAAAGCAGTTCCTAGAACCATTCAGGCGTCCCCCTCAGGGCTGTGGGTCAGGCGGTGCTGGCAGCAGGACAGACGCTGGTATTCTTCTCCCCTGCCTGGAACAGGTCTGCATGGCCGCCACCGCACAGAGGCCCCTTTGAATTCGGGATTCCTGTCAGGTAGGCAGGCTTGGCATTTCTGGGACAAAGAAAGAAAGAAAGAAACAGAGAGAGAGAGAGAAAGGAAGGAAGAAAGGAAGGGAGGGAGAGAGAGAGATAGAAGGAAGGAAAGATGGAAGGAAAGGAAAGGAAAAGAAAGGAAAGGGAAGGGAAGGGAGAAAGAAAAGAAACTGCTCCAGTCTTTGGTCAGCTTTTTGCAACTCTTCTTCCACAGTAAATCAGAAGGCAGGACAGATATCCTGTGCAAACACAGACCCCAGGAGCAGCAGGACTGAGAAGACAATTCCAGCCTCTGAGCCCAGCACACAGCCTGGGCTGCCACCAGCTCAACCCATGGGGCCTCCTCCCCCTGATCCAGCCCAGATCCCACCAGTCCACACTTCTCCAGTTTCCCAGAGCAACCCCCACCTCCCCGCAAACATCACCAGCCGTGGGAGGAAAAGCAAGCAGAACACAGAAGGTTCCAGAAGAGGAGAGGAGCTCTGGGCTGGGACTGCCAATGGACTGCTGGCCTCTCGGGGGCCCTGCCCCAGCTCTCTTCAAGGGGGATGTCACTGTTAATTGACCTCACACTTGTCACTGAGATAAACGGACAAGGCAAGTGCCTTGGCATGGAAGGAGGTGGCAGTTTGGTGTGAGCCAAGGAAGCCACGACAGCAGCTGCTCTAGGAACTATGAGAAGCTTCTTTACCCAAAGAGGATAGAACTAAAAGCCTTAGAAGTCCAGGCGTCCCTCACAGTCCCCACCGGTTCAGTTCCAGACCATTGCAACAACGAGCAAATGGCAGTAAAGTGAGTCAAATGAATGTTTTGGTTCCCGGTGCAGACAGAAGCTATGTTTACACTACATCATCGTCTATTAAGCGAGCAACAGAATAACGTCTAAGAAAACAATGTACATACCTAAATTTAAAAAAAAATACCTTATGGCTAAAAAATGCTAACCATCATCTGAGTTTTCCGTGAGTCATCATTGCTGAGCCCAGATCACCAAAACACAGATAATAACACATATAATCACGATAAAGTTTGGAATATTCTGAGAGTTACCAAAATGGGACACAGAGACAAAACGTGGGCAGATGCCACTGGAAAAAAAAAAAGGCACCGACAGATTTGTCTGACATACAGTTGGCGCCAACCTTCAATTTGCAACAAACAGACGGTAAAATGTCGCAGTTGTATTTGGTAGTCCTGTGGTCACGTCATTATGCCGGGCAGTAATGGGAGACTCCGAGGTGGACCAGTGTTGCCAAAGGCCCACAGGAAGAATGGAAAGCAGAGATGGGACCTAAGTCCCAGGCCACAGGCCTGAGGTTCTCCCCACTGGCTGGGATCCTGGTAACTGGAAGTGTGGGCCACAGAGCAGGAGCCTCTAGAAGCTTCTTAGAAATGCTGACTCTTGGGATGCCTGGGTGGCTCGGTGGGTTAAAGCCTCTGCTTTCGGCTCAGGTCATGATCTCAGGGTCCTGGGATGGAGCCCCGCATCCGGCTCTCTGCTCAATGGGGAGCCTGCTTCTCCCTCTCTCTCTCTGCCTGCCTCTCTGCCTACTTGTGATCTCGGTCTGTCAAATAAATAAATAAAATCTTAAAAAAAAAAAAAAAAGAAATGCTGACTCTCAGCCGTTTTCCAGACGGTTCAGTCAGAATCTGCATTTTTATGGGATCTCTAGCCTTGCCCAGGGTTTATCTGTACCTGGAAGCCTGAGAAGCACTGGCCATAATATTATCCCTGCTTTTCCTACAAGTCCCAGGCAACAGTTCCGGAACTTTAGTGAGCCTTAGAATCCTCTAGAGAGACGACCTGTTCCCCCATGTCACCCCAGGTCTGACCCAGTAGGTGTGGGGGTGAATGCCCAGCATCTGCAGGTTCAACAAGCTCCTGAGGGGTCAGATGGGCTGGTCTGCAGACCACACACAGACCTGGCAGCTAGGGGAACCTATGCGTGAGCATCACGGATGGGGGTGGGGGGGCACCACTGCTTTTCAACCTTGACCTCACCACTGAAGTCACCCAAGGAGTCAAAAAAAAAAAAAAAAGGCAGGCCTATGCCTGGCGGCTCACCTCCAGATTCTGCTTTAATGGGTCTGGGGTGCAGCCTGGGCCAAGGGCTTTATGTTGCTTCAATACATAATTGGAATGTGCAGCTACGATTGAAAACCACTGATCTCAGTGACCTCGTTGAAAACCTGGTTTTCCTACTTACCAGTCACATGACCTTGGGCAATTCCCCCCAGTCTGAGCAGCTTTCTGGTCTTTACAATGGGAAGAATTGCTACCTGTGAAGACTATCGTAAGACCTATTAGTCACCCGACACACAGTGAATACTTAGTATGTGTTCCCTGCATCCCGTTCTCTTTCCCTGCTATGATTAGAAGTGGCAGATCAGCTAGTATTCTCGTCTTTACCCCAAATCCCAGCCTCGCTGGAAAAAGGAAGCATAGAAACAGTCAGGGAAACATCAAGTCCCAGTGCCTCTACTCAGGGAGCAAAGCTGGCCCCAAGGGACTGCACCCCAGCTCCGTGCTCAGGAGAGCCCCACACTTGGGGCATTAAGCTCTACCATGGTTGTCTTGAAATTCTAATACTTTTTGAACACCTTGCACTCGGTCCCACCAATTAGGGAGCCACGTCTTGGGGTTGTGGTTGGGGGAGCTAGGGAGGCTGGTATAAGGATGCCAGCAAATCCCTCTCTGGCTGGTGAAAGCAGGATTAATAGAAGAGCATAAGGGGCCTTGTACCCGAGTGACCTGGAGGATCTCTCTCTACGCTAAACGTACTAGGGTATTGTGGAAGGGAGAGAAAGGGTGCGTCACGAACCCTCAGTGTGAAAGACCCAGGAGGAGTCCGACCCGAAGTCCTTCCTCCTTTCCTCCGGAAGCTTGGGGCTGGAGCAGGCAGCAGACACACCTGGAGGCTGAGCCACAGCTGGGTGATCGCGTCTCCTGCAGCACCCCTCGCCAGCACCCACGATGGATGCGCAGCACGGACAGAGGGGTGAGGAGGAGCTGTGGCTAGGAATTTGCAACGGCCGGCTGGTTTGTTAGTGTTCTCAATGGGGGGCTTTTTTCCACTCGTCCGAATGCGTGTTTCCCGATGAACCGCTGTTTTGCCCTCTTTGCTTTGTTGCCTACAGTTTGGAGGACTCCTCTTGTGGGCATCCCAGAGCCTTCTGCAGGTCACGGGAGAACAGGCTGCATGAACACAGGGTTTGGGCACTGCAGCCATGGGGAAGCTTCTCATTTGCTCTAGCCCACGGCCACGCTTCCTCTGGGCAACGGAAAGCAGGATGTTACAGGAGAAGATGCAGCGATGGTAGGAGCGTGCCATGAGGAGATGAGGGCCGCTGCTGGAGCGGCTTCTGCAATTTGACTTTTCAGGGGGCGCGTCTGGGTGGCTCAGTGGGTTAAAGCCTCTGCCTTCAGCTCGGGTCATGATCCCAGGGTCCTGGGATCGAGCCCCGCATCGGGCTCTCTGCGCAGCGGGGAGCCTGCTTCCCCTCCTCTCTCTGCCTGTTTCTCTGCCTACTTGTGATCTCTGTCAAATAAATAAATAAAATCTTAAAAAAAAATTGACTTTTCAGGGGCAAAACCACGTTGGGCAAGGAACACTGGGAGCAAGCCCAGGCTGGCAGGTCCCACCCCTCTCAGTTTCCATCCTGGTGCCGTGATCCAGGAGGATGGCTGGATCAGCGAGGAAGTATGTCACCAGAACTTTAGAGAGATAATAAAATATTGAGAGTTCATGAAATTTTTTGAGCATAAAAATTAGTATAGACTGGATTTTATTCCCAGTTTTAAAGATCTCTTTTGCTAACTCATATCTAGATATAGCTTCCTTACGTGAGAAACTAGTGGGAGGGCCAGCACTTGTCCATCAGTCTGCTCACACCTACAGGAGTGTGTAAGGCATCTGACCGTCAACGGTCACGTGTGTCATCCAGGGACAAAAGGTGGAGAACTTCTACCCTGCAGTATCAAAGAATGCTAACCCTGTGGGAAACAGCTAGAACAACTGGGATTAGTAAAAACCGTATTTTGTTGCCAAAATCAAGTGAGTCAGAGAGGCAATCATTTTGGCTGTGGAGCCAAACACACTGGCCATCCTTGGCCCTAAGGAATGGGACCGTGGGGCCTGCCAAAAACAGCCAGCTCACAGGTAACCGTAGAGGAGAAACATTTTGTAGCAGACTCTATTTCCAGTGACTTTCTTTGAAATACAAGACTCTGCTCTGGAGAACAACTCGTTTCCTGGAGCGCTGAGAGAGGAATGGAAGAGCAGCCTAGCCCGAAGACGACCAATGGTGACAGTGCAGGGGCTTCTAGAACCTTCCACCACACACCTGCAAAGCCCCGACAAAGACAGGGCAGCAAAGGCGTACTAGAAAAACACACACCGCCTTCCACCCATCTGCTCAGAGCTCTCTGGGCACCGCATTCTAGAATTCAGTCACCAAGTGTGGCGAGACTTCAACTGCCGCCAGAAACTCGCAATAAAGTCCAAGCAGAGGAAGGGAAGCAGAAGGCTCCTGGCTTCAGTTCCTTCATGTCCTGCCTGTGGATTGGCCGCACACCCAGCCTATTTCATTAGGACTTGAACAAATGCTGGGACTGTTCGTGGGGGTAGGAGGGTCTGTCGAGGAGCCCAAAAGGAGAGAAAGGGCATGAAACGTTTGTTCGGAGACTACAAGGACGTAGGCTAATGATATAGGAAACGAACCCAAAAACTACTCTCATGGTTATGTTCAAAGAGCCACTGTCCACCAGGAGTCCCTCGCCAGGAACCCCTAGCAGAGGCCACTGCAAGGGTCAGAGGTTCCTTCCTCCTTTAAATAACCTCAATTCAGAGGAGAGAATGGGAAAAGAAGAAAGAAAAACAAGCAAGAAGGAAGAATGAATGTATTTGAGGGAGTCAGGAAACCCAACTGCTTCACCACATTTCACTTCTGCCTTGTGCAGCTCTTGGCTTCCGACTCAGTTACCGAGAGATCAGGTAAATCTCTTTCTCGGGGCAAAGGAGCTATCCTGGCAACGGCATCTACAGTGTGCTCATCTAGGCACCGCATCACCTCCCAATCATCTCAGAAGTCTGCTGTCTCCATACCACCCTCCTTGCCTCCATCCCCTGCAGCGTGCTCACAGTAAGGGGCACCCCCTCCCTCTACCCCCCTACCCCCCCACCCCTGCCAAGGAAAAAAGGATGCCTCATTAGAGGTTAGAACATCAAACCTTAGGAGTCCAGGATCCCTCCCAATCCCATCTCCATTCCAGCCAGAAGAAACCTTTCTTGATCTGATGCTCCAAGGTTAGGAGGGAGCCCAGAAAGGATTCCTTCCCAAGTCCAACCATTCCCCTTTACCAACAGGTTAACCGGAGGGAGAACAAGGCCATTCCGTATGAGCAGCAGCACCCCGCACCCACGACATGTTTTGGCAGGAGCCAGCCCCTCCAAATCAAGACTCTGGCAGGATTCTACCATCCACTCAGAGGACAGTTCCCATCTGTTTATGGAAAGAATGTTAATAACCCCCAATCATAATCAAATAGGCAACCACTTTACTTTAAGTACCTATTAACGGACGCTAATTCACAATGGAACAGTCCTGGAGTGCCTATCCACAGGCCCATCAGAGGCGCCGGCACGTGTCCCATCATTAGGATAAAAAGCCAGCGAGGGCTGCCGAAGTGCTCAACATACTACCAGAAGCCCTCGCGGTAGGTCTTGACCATGTCCTCCTCAGCCTTCCGGCTTCCACTGCCCTGCAGTGCGGTCCCCACCGTGCCCAGAAAGAAATGAAGGACGTCTCCTCAGCCAGGGAAGCAGCACCCACCCCTGCTCAGCTCCCATCTTCCCCCCTGCATCCCCGCAAGCCAGGTGAGCCCCAGCTTGAGATAAGTAGATCAAGAAGAGGCACTGCTGAAAGCCCCTTTTGAGGCAGACAGCACCCAAGGACAAAGCATGGGAAGAACCAGCTTCATCTCTGGGCCCTCCCTGGCTCTCTGCACACAGCACATCCCAGTGAAGCAGGGCCAGCGCTGCCCTAGCCCACTGTGCGCTGGGACGTGTTACTGCACTTCTCTGATCTGTTCCCTTCTCTGTACAATGGGACACACTCCTAAGAAGCCTGAGGTCTGCTTCTGCTCATCATTCTGTCTCTTCCATGGGAGAAGAGGAAGCCAAGAAGCATGAAGGACACCATCACCACATCCCTGATCTGGAAATATGTAGAGATACTGAGGTCATCACAAGGTCAGAGGCCAAAGAACATACGCTCCTCTTTTTATAGGTTACGAAAACCCATGTGAATGCTTCTTCCTCTATTAAATAACTATGGTATAGATATGAAAACTATGGGACATGTTTTTATTATTTAAAGACGCTCTTGCATCATCGACCTGGCTATTTTTTTAAAAGATTTTATTTATTTATTTATTTGACAGACAGAGATCACAAGTAGGCAGAGAGGCAGGGGGGTGGGGGGAAGTAGGCTCCCTGCCGAGCAGAGAGCCCGATGTGGGGCTCGATCCCAGGCCCCTGAGATCATGACCTGAGCCAAAGGCAGAGGCTTTAACCCACTGAGCCACCCAGGCGCCCAACCTGGCTATTTTTCTGAAGATGGCGGGTACACCCGGGGCTGCTCACTGTGGGACAGCCAAGGTCAAGGAATAAGGCTGTTCACTGGCCTTGGAAAGGGGCTGAGGCTGTAAGTGGAGAGTCCTAACCTGGCCTCACTGGACCAAGAATCCAAAGCACGACACCTCCTCTTCTCACCACAGCTTCTTTAGCAGTACACACAGCTGCCACAAAGCCCCAGCCAGATCCTTGCCATGGTCTTCCGATGGCCGACAGAAACATATCTTGTGAGGGAGAGCTTGGTGCAAACTCTGAACCACATCACGTCCAGGCCCAGGGCCCACAGGCACAACATCCTTAGCTGTCAAAAACTCTGAACCATCTGGGGCGCCTGGGTGTCTCCATTGGTTTCAATGACGGTTTCATCATGCCTTTTGCTCAGGTCATAATGGAAGGTGTGGGGGGGGCGGCCCTGGGATAGAACCCTGCATCTGGCTCCATGCTCAAGGGGAGCCTGCTTCTCCCTCTCCTTCTGCCCCTCTTCCACTCTCTCTTTCCCAAACAAATAAACACAATCTTTAAAAATATAAAATAAAATAAAATAAAATAAAATAAAATAAAATAAAATAAAATGCTGAAATATCTGTCTGTATTTCTGTCCCTCCCAGTGGATGGCTCCTGCCCTGCACACATTCCGGGCTCAACCCGCCTCATTGATCTCTCCCTCCACCCAGCAATTCAAAAGATAGTGTCCCACACAGCAGGGAGCCTCCAGGTCCCAGCTCCTGCAGGCTTCTGTTCTGAAAGTCAGTTACCACAGGGAACCAAATGATCCCCCGCTGCTCTAAGTAAGACCCTGGGCTTCAGCCACAGCCCCAGGAAACCCCACTGCCCAGGCTCGGCGCCATTTCAAAACATTTGTGGATCCGAGAGACCTGCTCCCCTGCTGGTGTGACCGCTCCTAGGGCCACCTTGATCAACAAGACGGCAGGGGACAGAAGTACAGAGGTGTTCAAGATGGTGCTTTTTCTATCTGTTTCTGTAAGATCTCGTTAATATCTTCATCTCCCAAAAACTAAGTGTCTGGTAGAATGCCTGTGCACACCAACACGGGGAGACCTCTGACACCTGACAGGTAAATAAACAAGATGCAGAAGGAGACTAAGACAGTGAACCCGTGCGTCAGTTAAACACACGGAGGCGTGTATTGTGTAAATGTGCGTGTACCCATGTACACATATATGCACACGTATGTAGGCGTCAATTTTCTCGTAGACCGAACGTACACTGTCCACACGTATCGCACACTGTGCACGATCACTCTTGGGGGAGCTGCGGGCTTTAATCGCACTGGTTAAAACCGGTATGGCACAAGCTCTCTTATCCAAATAAAACGTATTAATAAGATCAATATAAGAGATATATACACTAATGACTGTTGTCTAGAGGTCTAGATAGGCAATCTGTGACCTGTAAAGAGCAAACATATGTATACATACACACAGAAGTACAAAAACAGGGGCGCCTAGGGGGCTCAGTCAGTTAAGCATCTGCCTTTGGCTCAGGTCATGATCCTGGGGTCCTGGGATGGAGCTCCAAGCCCTTAGATGGGCTCCCTGCTCAGTGGGATGTCTGCTTCACCCTCTCCTTCTGCCCCTCCCCTCCACTCGTGCGCAATCCAAATAGATAAATGGAAAATGTTTTTTACAATTTTTTCAAAAGTTTAAAAATGAACTGGTTACCAGACCTGGTCCCTAGTATCGCCGTGGGGTGGAAGGAGCCCACAGGGCGTGAGTCTGGCTGGGAAAAAGCCAAGCGGGGAGGGCAGGTATGCAGAGACGACAGAGAAAGAGAGGAAGAGACCAAGGAGAGAGACATAAACAGTGAACTGAGGGACACACACGAAGCCCAGGCTGGTGGCCATCTCTGGAAATGGGGGGGGACAAAGCATTTTTGGTTTTACCAGCAATGTTTCATCTCTTTACTGGAGGACTAAAACATCAGACACAAACATAAAACAAAACCGTAAGCGGTGCTTATTCTAAGCGGTGTATTTGCCACACCAACCTTGTGTTTTTGTCTATTCCTTATTTCTCAGAAGGAAGTGAAGTTCATACCAGCAATCCCTCCTCGTGCACGCAATGAGTTCCAGGCCCTCGGGTGGGGACGCTGTGTATTACGTATGCGTCCCCCCCATCAACCCCACTCTCCTTCCCACAGCCCAGACCCCTTCCATTGCCAAAGTAGCCCTTACTGGCCCGTTACTGATTCACAAGCTGTTTTGGTTTTTTTTTAATGATTATAAATGCAGTCATCTATCTTAAGTTCAATGAACATTTATCAAACACCGTGAGAAGTTTCAGGCACACCGGACTAAATGATCTGTGGTTTCTGCCAAGTCGCTCCTGGCCTGGCAGGACAGACAGATGATGTGTGTGCAAAGGAAGGACAAGGCACTGGGGTTAGTGCAGAATCCAGGCATCCTGACGAAACACGGCGTGTGACAGAGGTGGGCGTGAGGGCAGCCCTTCGTAGAAGGACAGTGAAAGGAGCCAGGAGAGGCTTACACGTGAAGAAAAGAAGGGGAGAACTACAGCCATGGGGCTCCCTTTTATATGCCAGGTCCACACACGTCTCAACGCTCAGAGCCAACCCACGACGGCAGGGGAGGCTGTGAGGGGCGGCGTAACTTAGCTAAAAGCAAGGAGCAATTAGGTGGCACGGCAGAGCCTGACCCAGATCTGAACGTTCAAAGCTGAGGACGGGTGGGTTCGGAAGAGGTCGGGGTTCACCGGAGTCAGAGTTGGGGGGGCTCCTGGTACCCACACCTTCACTCTCTCCTGCACCGGGATGCCACTGGCAACAAGGGATCGGGGTGGGCGCAGCCTGGGGCACATGCTAACTCATCCTGGGATGAGGCCCAAGCCCAGGGCAGACAGGCAGCTTCAACCTCAACAAGATCAGCCTTAGACCCATCTCCACATCCGGCCTCCAAGTACAGCCTCCCTCCTTCAGGCTGCTGGGCTCCCCAGGAGGGGACACCTTCCCTTCCACCTGGTGGGCCATGCTCTCTGGGGCCATCCAGGGCCAAGGAGGAAGCTCAGCTCTGGGAGAGGGGAGCAGGGGCTGGGAGAGGCTCTGAGGACAGCTGAGGGGAAGGCACCACCCTGGATCCTGCCTAATCCATCCGACATGGGGACACACTGTTCCAGAAACCGGATGACAATTAATAGGAAAAATCTGCTCTCACAGCGCTGCCAAGCATGTCACAGGGTCTCAGCTGGTGGCGCTGCCTCCTCGGCGGGGAGCAGAAATGCCCCATTCTCCCCTTTGGCTGACACCCTCATGTTTTCTCAGGTGGAAGGAGGGAACAGCTATGGTCAAAGGGTTCCTCCCGTGGTCCGAAAACTGCCCAAGCAATAAGGCCAGTCCTCAAAGCCACGGCCCCAGGGATTAGGCTAAGACTGAAGGCTCGGGGCTCACCCAGCGGGGTTCATCTTCGAAGCCCGTGGAGCCCTGTTTGGCATCAGGGAATACTGGCAGATAAAACATCTCCCATCGAGGTGCCTCACAGTGGTCTGATCTTGTTTAAGTCGTGGGGCTTTGGGCCAAACTTCTATCGCCTCTCTAGAATTTGCCTGCACAAGTATTTCTCTTGGTCCAAATACTTCATAGGATTCACGAAAACCTGGCTTGCCTTGCTCTGACTTGTTCAGCTTAAGCAAGGACAGAAAGAGGGTACGGAGGTAGGTAGCCTCGGAGAAGCCAGGCAGCCTGCCCTCTTGTTTTCTGCCCTTCTACCCTTCCACAGGGATCTCTTGCTGAATGCCAGTGTTCTAAACTTTTAGGGGAGTCACAGAATATTTTGAGACTATAACACAAGGAGTGGACTAGTTCCTTTCCAAACCATCCCCCACCCCACTGCCACGTACACCCAAACATTTGCATAAGTCTAGGGGACCACCGTCCCTGTGGATCTCATTCACATGCCCTCCTTCGGTCCCCGAGTCCCAAGGTCAGGACTCTCCCCACAGATCCCGATTCATGTGCAGAAGCTATAGAAACTCATCTTTCTGGATCCCATACTCTCAACCCTGGATTCCAGTTCAGCAACCTGACCGTTTGTTGAACCTTTCCTCATCCTTCCCTACCCACCTCCCATCGAACATTAGCCAAAAATGGAAACCCAGTGGGGAGCAGGTCTTTAAATTCCAGTTTCTGTTTGAGAACCAGTACCCAGCCTCCCGGAAGCCATCTGGACAGATCCATCCCTGAGACCAGGCAGATGGGTGCTAATTCACCGTGTTAACCCCTTTGGTGCCACTCCCCCCACCCAAGCCCTGGTGGGAAGCCTCGTCCCGCAGCCCTCCCCAGTCAGAAGGGGGCTGAAGACTCGGGATTGTGGAAGCTGGCCAGCAATTTTAGCAATCGTGTTGCTCTTGGCATCCACTCTGGGACCCTGTGTAGAGCTACGTGCTGAAATGCCATCATGTGGGCAACGTCCCAGCACCGGGGTGCACCACCCGACATCTAGCTAGCTAATACCTTCGCAGCACAACTCCGAGGGAGGGGGCAGGCAAGAGTGAAACCAAGCCACTCACACAAGGAGTCCTTTTTCTCAGCAACTCCCTTCACAAACTACCCTCCTTCAACAAGCAGCCCTGCTCTATGCTGCTTCCCGGTCTCAGGGCAAAGCCAGGCGGACCACAGTCTGGACCCCGTGGACACCAACGTTGCCTCTACCCATCACCACCAGCAGTGAGGGGCAGACAGGAATCTCCACCAGGATGCCTTCAGCCCACGAGCAGAGGCCTTCTTGGGGAGCAAAGGGAGAATAAAACAGCCTCTTTTGATCAAAAGGAACCTGATTCCACCCGCCCCTCCCCACCCCCCGCCAGGAGACCCTTGCAAGGGAAAATCCCACCTTACCCTTCATTCCAAATTTGGACCGCCGACCGTACTTGTTGATCATGATGAAGAGAACCACCAACAGGACGCAGGCAAAAGCAGCAAGTCCCACGGCGATGGACACCTGGGGGTGCCGAGAGGGGGCAGGTAAGCACAGTCACCGAGAACCCGCGGGCCAGGGAAAGTCACACGTGCCCAAACGGACGTTGTCCCATCGGGGGAGCCGCGGCAGCCCACTCCAACCCGCGCCACTGAGTCAGTTCCTCGGCAGAAGTAACTCATGAGACTTTGAGCACATCACAGGAGAATTAATTCCCCAGCTGGATGAGAGAACGTCCCGTGGCTCAGCCTCTCATCTGCGGGCCACCCGTCACAAGCAACGCAAGGGCAGGCCTAAGATGTCTCTGTCTACTGTTTGTTGTTTCCATTAGCAAAAATCCCTCTGCACCTTCACATGGATAATCTTTACAGAATATCTTCCAGAAGGTTCTGGAGATCTGGACTCTTAAAAACAAAACAAAACAAAACAAAAAAACACCTTTGCTCTCCTTCTCAGGGACATCTCTGGCTCTGAGGGTCAGGCAGGGGAGGGCTGGGGGAGGGACTGGAAAAACCCACGCAAGGGGTTGCTCTGAGCAATTCTGACTCTCGTGAAAGGTTTGTGTGGTTAGTATTGCCCTCGAATCAGGCCCAGCCAGGCTCCTAGCAGAGTGGGGGTTTTCAAACGGTTTTCTTCCGAACCCTAGGGCTTGGAGCGGATCCTCAAAGAGTTCCTCAAATAATGACTTATTCTCATCAAACAAGGAAGGTTTCAACCACCTGAAAGGAGGTCATTCAGAGCAGTTTTTTTTCTGCCGCATATGCTGGGGTTCCAAGTAAGATAAAATTCTGGAAAGTTAGCTCCAAAAACGAAGTCAGTAAACACCGTCCCCTTGATCCGGGAGTGACTTACCCCAAAAGTGTCTTCCTCCGGTTTGTGGGTCACCGTGATGGGTGTGGGGCTCACGTCGTAGACTGAAAACCAACCAGACCACGAGGGTGGTTAGCTTACCAGCCGTAAGAGGCTCAGCCACAGTGCCCACCTGACTCCCAGGCCCCCCACAAGAGGTCCTGCTCTGGCTTTGCAGAGGTCCCTGGAGACCAGGTCAAGCGCAGGCTCCACGAGGAATAAAGGACCCTCACTGCCACCCGCCTACCTCCATTCCAGAGTAAAGAATGTCACCTGGGCAACCTAGGCCATGAACTACTAGGTACAGAGGAGTAGAAAAAAATGGTTTGGGATCCAGGCCAGGGTGCGGATTGGGCACATTTTGTTGATGACAACAGATGGTGTTGACATTCGGCTACCCTCTGCCACGGAACCTCCTTTCCCTGTCCCTGGCTCTCCCATGCCCTTCCTTTCTCCCTCTTTATTTCTCAGTGAGACCAGGAGACCCACGGCCCCAGGAACAACTCACTGTCCACTCCCCTACTACGGAGTTCAAAACACAGTGGCTGCCCGAGGTAAGCAGCAAGTCCATCTGCCCCAGAAACACCGCCTTTTCCAGCAAGGCTGGGATGGGAAGCCGGTCTGTCCTCCATCTCTGATCATCTCCTGGGCAGGAAACAGCCCCAATTCAGAAGTCTTTGGAGGGACATTCTGGGAGATGACAAGTCCTCTCAGATCAAGGACAAATGAAGGAATCACAGATAATCTGCACATCCATGCCCAGCAGTAAGGGGTGTCCTCAATAGGAATGTCCACCACCTCAGGCCACACATAGGGCAGAAACGACAGTGCTGCTGCCGTTAGTCTCCCATGGGGAGAAAAGGAAAAGCCATAAATACAGATTTCCCCACCGTCCATGAGCAAAACACCAAATTGGGGGAGGGGGGAGAGGGGGCGGTGGGATGTCTGGTCCTAGCCCCAGACTGCTTTTAAATTGAGCCTCAATAGTTTTACTTTAGGGGTGCCTGGGTGGCTCAGTCAGTTAAGAGTCCGACTCTTGATCTCAGCTCAGGTCCTGATCTCAGGGTTGTGAGTTCAAGCCCCGCGTTGGGCTCCACACTGAACATGGAGCCTACTTAAAAAACAAAATAATTCCACTTGAGGACACACAAGCCTATCAGGAGACCTTGTAAATTACTCACAAGGATTCTGGGCCCCTCAGAGCAGGTAAGAAACATGGGTTTAGGGGCCCCCCTTCTCTCCACAAGGACACATGAGACGATCACCAGGGGTCTACCTGGGCATGTGAAACCCCATGTCCTTCCTGATACCACCCCTTCTCATCCAGGCAGGGAGACCACAACTTGCTCAAACCTTAGGGAACTCCGTGGGGAAACTGAGGCACAGAGACCAAGAGATGTGCAAATGGAACTACCCAAGAAGTATTTCTACTCTCCAGTTCCCCTTCACAGTTCCCTGAGATGGTCTCAGCTACCGTGGGTCTGGGGCTGGCCGCAGAACAGGAAAGAGGGCTACACGGAATCCATAATCACCGAAAGTACCAGAATAAAGCAGTTTCAAAGCAAAAGATAAAGCAGACTTACTGGAGACAAAGTTATCCGTGCTCTCTGCAAAAAAGACAAAGAGATCATTAACAAGTGTCATAAAAACCAGAACAGAAGCACTGTATCTTCCTCGTAGGTACGACCTCTCCCACTCACCACAAGTGCCCCTTTACTCCGGCAACTGAAAACTAAAATCTTTGACACACCACCCCTCCCCCACGCCACACTACCCCCTCCTGGAGGTGGTCTTCCAAGTGGAGAAGGAATGCGAGATAAAGCTCCTGGTTCCGAGGGAGGTGGCCCAGCCACCCTAGGGTCTATGAGATGGAAAATTACATCTAGACACAATGTCTCACCCACAGTCCTCTCCCCTTCAGGTACCCAGAGCGCTGGGGATGTTGGTGGTAGCCCAAAGCCAAGAAGAGATGCTGCAGGGTGGGTTTCCCTGGACTTTGGTGAAAATGCCAGCTGTGATCCCAAGACAGAATTCCTCAAATTGATATAGACAGTTTATTCTAGCGGTCCCTGAGATGTTCCTGGGAATCCCTTTATGAACCTGCCCATCCCCCAGATGAAAATGTGCTATTGGATCTTCGCCTCTAGAAATGGCTCAGCGAACAGTGAAAGTGCATCATTATCAGACACTAATTATAAGCCAGGGGCTGGACTCGGTGCTTTATGTAACGCATCACTCGATCCTTATAACCATCTGAGGAGGCGGAGAGCATTAGCCCCATTCAACTGAAATAGAAACAGGCTTCTAGAGATTAAGAGACTAACTGAATCTCGATGAGGGATTATTAGACTGAGCTGGATTCGAATCCAAGCCTGGGCTCTTAGCCATTCCATCAGAGATTCCCCAATTCTAGCATGCAAGGGAAACATCTAGAGGGTGACAGCACTACCGTTCTCCAGTAAAAGGAATGAGGGCTCCTCGGAGAAATACATAACTTCAGGCTTGGGGCAGAGAAAGTACAAGATGTGCCCGGAATACTGTGTGGTACTAGAAAGTAGGAGTGTACTCCGGATTAGCGGGAGCATGGGAAAGAGCACGGGAGCCTCCAATGACCAAATGTGGGACAATTTAAGCAAAAAATGAAGACAGCCATGGATTGTTACAGGCTGAATTGTACTCGCCCCAAATTTGTACAGTGGAGCCCTGATCTCCAGCACATCTGCAGAGGACTGTATTGGGAGATGGGCTCTTTATTTTTTTTTTTTAAGATTTTATTTATTTATTTGACAGACAGAGATCACAAGCAGGCAGAGAGGCAGGCAGAGAGAGAGAGAGAGAGAGGAGGAAGCAGGCTCCCTGCTGAGCAGAGAGCCCGATGTGGGGCTCGATCCCAGGACCCTGGGATCATGACCTGAGCCGAAGGCAGAGGCTTAACCCACTGAGCCACCCAGGCGCCCCGGGAGACGGGCTCTTTAAAGTGGTAATTCAGTTAAAAGAAACTGATTAGGGTGGACGCTAATCCAATATGGCCAGTGTCCTTGCAAGAGGAGGTGATCAGGATGAACCACAGAAGACCAGGTGCAGACACGAAAAGAAGACGACTATCTGCGAGCCAGGCCAGAGGCCTCAGAAGGAGCCAACCCTGCTGACACCCTGATCAGACTTCTCGCCTCCAGGGCTGCGAGAAAAACACGTGTGTCTTGTTTAAGCCACCGAGGCTGTGGTCCGCTCTTACAGCAGCCCCGGGAAACTACACGGATTCTAAGTCATAGCACAAAATGAACATCCCCGAGTTCGTACCAATGTAAATAAGCAACTGAATGAACACACAGGGGAAGAAGAGACACTCTTCCTCATAGTAGCATTCCACCCAACACACGTAGAAGGAATGATGGAAGGAAGAAAGTCACCACTGGCAAATACCACGGTTATAAACTGCTTTGGGCAAGAACCATCAAAGAAGGCTAAGATTAATGTGTGAAAGCATGAGAAGACACAAGACATTCACAAAGTTTCCAAACATTATACTTACTAGGTACAAAGGGGAAAAAAGAAATCACCTTTAGGTGGAGAACCCTGGCAGATACCATGTCCACCCAGTGACAGAATTAACTGATGTCACCAAGAACTAGAGGTGTGGACACCAGGTGCCCCCACAGTGATGTCCTGAGTGAGCACGGCATCATTTCTGTGCTGTTCATGCCAAAATAGTGTAACCAGCATTAACTGGGAGTCAGCAATTGACAAACCCAAAGTGGGGGGGACATCTACAATATAACTAGTGAGTATCCTTCAAAAGGGTCCAGCTTGGGTGCCCAGGGGGGCTCAGCTGGATGAGGGTCTGACTCTTGATTTCAGCTCAGGTTGTGATCTCAGGGTCGTGGGGTCAAGCCCCACATCGTGCTCCACATTCAGCAGGGAGTCTGCTTGGGATTCTCTCTCTCTCCCTCTGCCCCTCACCCTGCTCTCATGACCTCTCTCTCTCTCTCAAATAAATCAATCTTAAAAGAAAAAAAAAATATGTCCAGCTCATGAACGACAATGACAGACGGAGGGACTGTCCCAGACTGAAAGAAAATAAAGTGACAGAGCATCTAAGCATGGCGTATGGTCCTGAACTGGGTCCTAGAGAAGAAAGGACAGCAGTGGACAAAAGTTGGGTCCGTAAACTCGTTAACAGTGTCAGTGTTAATATCCTGCTTTTGCACATTGGACTGTGCTTAGGTAAGATGATACTCTTTGGGGAAGCTGGGTGAAAGGTATAAGGAAGTTCTTTGTACCATTTTATTACTTTTCGGGGGTAAGTTCTTTTTTTTAAGATCATTTATTTATTTGAGAGAGAGAGCAGAGGAAGAGAGGGAGCACAAGCATGGAGCAGGGACAGAGGGAAAGCGAGAAGCAGGCTCCCCGCTGAGCCCAGGACCCCAGTGTCATGAACCAAGCCAACAGGCACCCCTAGCAGGTAAATCTTAAACTAGTTCAAAATGATGAGTTACAAAAAAAAATCCTAAAATTTGTTTTCAATAAACATGCATTATCAGGCTTCATCCCAGAATTTCTGAGTCAGGAGGTCTGGGGAAGGTCTTGGGAATTTACATTTCTAAGTTTTCAGGTGCTGCTGATGCTGCTGATCCCTTTGAGAATTCCCAGCATTATGTTACATCTACTGTGGCCACGAGCCTACCACACTCTGAAAAATAAGAACAACCCATTCATTTGTTCATTCATCCATCCATCCACCCATCCATCCATCCACTCATCCCTTGGTCTTCAGGCCCTGGGCTAAGTCCTCACAGTCATCGTAATTTTGGCTCTACTAAACAGGCACCAGCTAATATTCTTCTCTAACCATCTGTGGGGCAAGTGATGCTTTCTGTGAAGGAGTCTAGAGAAAGCCCTGTTTACAGTAGGTGCACGGTTAACAGCTGGCTTGTCTGCTGCCCATTTTGTGTCGCCTGGGGAAGGCCAACAGAGCCTTCTCCAAATTCCTAAGCCCAACCTTCATGCCACCACCCTCTTGTAAGCTGTACCAAAGGCCTGATGTGTGGGGAGGATGGTGGGGAGGGGGCCCGAGCATTGGCTTCAGAGCCTGGGGAAAGACAGGTGCCAGATCAATTCACAGTTAATGCTGATTTGTGTATTTCTCATAAGGCTCCCGTTTATTAGAGAATATTCTCACATCGGGCAAATGTTTTGGCCGAGCCTATGAACCCTGTAATCTCCCAGTCAGCCCACGTGCTTAGCTCCCTTGCTGGAGCCTGGGAACACGCATCCATCCGGGAAACACATGAACCCAGGAACAGGGAGACTTCCTGGACCCCTCTAACCAGTGGGGGAACTCAGAATTTTACACTGGAAGAGATTGGTACCCAGGAATGATCCTCACCTCCTACCCACCAGCAGCTGGGAAGGACAACTAGAACCACGGGCCAAGGTGCTGTCTGAATAGGAACAGGGGTGGGCATGAATCCCCACTACCCCAGTCCCAGACTGCACTTCTTCCAATCCCAACACTCATCAAAAAGTGCCTTGTGGGAAAAGCCAGTCGGTCCAGAGAAGGGAGAAGTGAGGCAGCAGCTTGTGTCCAGACAAAGAGGTGGACTGAGATGTGCTGCTGGGAGCAGATGCCCCAGGTTTAGGTGCGAGAAGGCAGTGGGGAGGCCAAGCCAAGGCCCGCGCTCACACCGCCCATCCCGCACAGACGCCCCATCTCCCCTCCGCTGCACGCAGCTGTCGGTGGCTCAAACCGGGAAGAAAAATCCATCCTTTCCCCCCAACCTAGCAGCCTGGGATCACATCCTATCTCCACAAGTTCCTTAGGGCAAGGAAACCAGCCTTGACTGAGGCGGAGGGCGCAAGGGCACTGATTTCTCCATTGTTTGTACCCAGCATCGTGAAGGAATTCTGCTTTCTGCCGTTGTAAAAATCCCCATGAAAAACTGGACTTCTGGCCAAGTAAAAAATGAGAATGTAGGAGTTATGGCAGCTCACTTATTCCTAAATGTTTTGTCAAGTAGTCTCAGGTATTTTTTGCACACACACACACACACACACACATACACACACACAGACACACACACACATACCCCTTGGCAACATGCCTCCTTCTATCACATCATCATCTAAGGAACACTCTTGCCCAGCCTACAACCTCCTAACTATCACCTCCCACCCTGCCGTCACTTAGACTCTCCAGGTCCTCCCTTCCTGACACGTCAATCCCTGATCCTTGGTGGCTCCCCACTCTTATGCCCAGATCCCCTCCGGCAGCCCCGCTAAGTTCCTGGAACACCGAAGAGGATTTATCTCCACCGACCTCCCTAACCGATCCTTGCGGAAGCCTCCTTCACCAAGGCTGGATGCCATGTTGAGGGTTTTCGCCCTTCTCTGGAAATGTAGGAGGAAACCCAACATTCCTACAGCATGTGTAATTTTAAAAAACAAGCAACAACAACAACAACAACTTTTCCAGAACATTTTCATTTTAACGTCCTACTCTGAGAAAATCTTTACTGATGGAAGCCTCTGCATTTCCAGATTGTTCCATTAAATATATTCATTCCAATCAAATCTCTCCCATGGGTCTCAGGACCATGGAGAATCAGAAAAGGAGACCGTTACCTTCAGATCTGGTTCTGCCCCCAAACAGATCCCCTGTCAGTCGCCCTTGGGTGTGCTTTTCAGAAAAATAGAAACAAACAGTCCCTCTGGGCTTACTCTGTGCCAAACAGTGTCGTAAGCATTTCAGGTGAATGAATCCACTGTGGGTCAACCAATCTTCACCACGGCCTTTGAGGTAGAAGCAGGCGCTGAGGAATTTGCCTGAGATGACAAAGCTGAGGAGCAATTTAGAGAGACTCTGAACCCTGGAGGGTTGGATGGCTCCCTGTCCCTACAGATCCTACCTGTTAGAACCGACAAGCTTGACCAGAGAACGCTGCTCCTAGAACGCCTGTTCACTGCATCCCTCTGTCCCAAGAATCCTGGCAGTAGCTGACAGCTGGTCCATCTTTCCTCTGTCTCAACACAGACCGAAACCCTCAGCATACTTTGCTTAATCCTCATGGCAGCTGAGGGAGGAGCCTTTGTTCTTGCTCCCATTCCGCAGATGGAAAAGTAGAGGCAGAGTAGAAATCGTCTTTCACTGCATGCCAGTCGCATACCATGTGCCAACCCCGTCCTGGGAGCTGAGGCCACCTGTCTGGTTGGGTCACAGACGGGATTTGCACCTCCATCTGCCTGATTTCAGAACCCTCGCTCTTAACCTCTCCGCTCTGCTTGCCTCGGAGCGAGAGAGGAGTCGCTACGATCAATACGACGTCGCCACACGCTCAGGGCCGAAGACAAGAGCAGGACCCGCAGACAGCCTCACACCCAGAGCTCGGCAGGGATGGGGTTTACTGCCCGCTCCTCCAAATAATTTACTCTCCTGAACATTTAGACGTTTTGTCATTTGACACAACTGGCCCATCTTATCCCTGTCATGGCCTTTTCATCATCCACTGATTCTTCTAGGTTCATAAAACAAGCAAACCCTCACACAGGGCGTCCCAGGCGAGGTCTGAGGAAGATGCCTTCTGGTGGGCTGTTTCCTTCTGAGCTCCCCTGACTCCCCCCAGCCTTCCACCTCCCAGGGCCAGAGCTCACCAAACAGCATGGCAGGTGATTGTTCAAACACCCCGGGGTCTCTAATGCAGTGGGGCTGGGTGGGGCTGGAGAGTCTGAGTTCTAACACAGGCCCAGGAAATGGTGATGCTGCTGGTCCAGGGACCCCTCTTTAAGAACCTGAGAAGGTGGCAAGGGGCTGCTATGTCTCTGGGGGACCAAAAGGGTGTCTGTATGTCTGGGAGGATGCAGAGAACTGCTCTGTGGACAGCCCCTGTGGGGAGCAGCCCAGAGTGGCTCACCCTCCCTCCAGAGCCTTCCAGGGCTCTCCACGCTCTCCAGACCCCCAGAGCTCCCCTTGGGAACAAGCATTGCTTTAGGGAACCTCTCTAGCCCACACTGCTGTGTGGCCCGGCAGTGCCCAGTATCTCCGTATCTAAAAGCTGCTCCCTCCACACCACACGGAGGGCCGGGACTCTTCCAGCTCCCGGGGCAGAGATGGGCGTGGCCGGCAGTGCCACTGGGCATGCTGGGGATGATGCTGAAAGTGCTGGACCAAATGGGACCGCCAGGGTCTTAAACACCAGCACGTTCTGGACCCTCTCCTGAGCAACGGTGCTGCACCACCCTGGGCCTCAGCGGCAAGAATCCGGCTTCCCATGCATCTTTTCATTTCCGAGCTTCGAGCTGGAATTTCCCTGCACTGAGATAAATGAGGCCACTGGAGTGGAGCTGCTACCCCATATGTGTGGGCTGAGAAGTCCCCTTCACATAAGCAGATGAGGCACTGGCCTGGCTCTTGCTGGCACCCTTCTGTGTGCGTGTGTGTGCGCGTATGCGGGTGATTGGTCTTCTCACTCCCCTTTATCTTGCTAGAACCCCTGAGTGTGGAGACTGAAAGTCATCCAGCCTGTTCCCAGCAGAAATCAGCAAGGTCATCAGTTTGCTCAGTTTCATTGACAGAAACCCATCAGCTTCAGGACCCACCGAGAAGCTACAACCGCGTCCATGGAATTCTTCGGGGCTTTTCTTCTCTTGCATCTCAGGAAGGTATTGGAGAGACTATAGCTCAGACAGATAGTCACCCCCCTCAAAGAGTCACACAAACAAAGTTCTTTCATTCCTTCAGTTACCAGCCCTGGCTCCCTGGACGTAGCAAGCTCAAGGCTGGAAGCCTACCCCCTCGCCAAGCCTTGCTACCAACCAGCAAGCAGAAGGAGGTTCAGTTCACACGTCTGTTAAATGTGGGGTTGAACTAGAGAGACCCCAAAGGCCCTGCAATGGAAGGTCATCGAACCATGGTTATGTGTCAAAGCCTGCACGCCTTCTAGACCAGAGGTCATGAGTCAAAGGAGCAGTGTCGTCGTGCCCATTTCACGGATGTGGGAAGTAGAGGCTCAGACAAGCAAACTATCATGCCGGGAGTTCCACAGCAAAAAAAGAACTGGGTCAAGATTCTCTCTGTCTTCCTTGTCTAGCTCTCAGGTCCTTCCTCTACCAAAACAGGGCATGTCCATGCATGCACAACTGTGCATTTCTGAGGGGGCCTGACAGCCCTGGAAAAACAGGCTTTATCTGGTTTACACGATATGCTCACGGGAGCAGACTTGGCCCCAAGCAGACTTTGGTTCACCAGAGATAACAGTGTTCTGGGGGATGCCGTGCCCACCCTGTACCCTCCTAGGAGGCGCTGTCACACTGTTGGGGCCTCACCTGGGAAGGGCTCCTTGAGGAAGTGGCCGTTGATGGTCTGGTTGGCTGTGCCCAGCGGGTTTTTGGCGATGAGGGTGTAGTTGCCGTTGTTGTAGTGTGTAGGCTTGTTGAAGAGCAGGCAGCCCTCGGACACCTCGCCCTCCTGGTAGTACTCCACATGCGTGATCTTGGACTCCCGCAGCGGCTGCCCATTGTGCAACCAGTGCAGCGTGGGCGGCGGGTTACCCCGCACCACGAACTCGATGCAGTGCTCCAGACGCAGCTCCGGCTCCTCTAGGCTCACCACGCGTGGGGGGTCTGCGGGGGACGGGCCTGCTGACTCCCAGGACGCAGAGACCCCCATGCCCCAGAGCAGCACCCCCGACACTAGGACGGGGATCCCGGTTCTCCCCCCATCCAGCTTGGAGAAGACCCAGGGGATCAGGGGTACCCCCGTGACCTTCCCAAAAGTGGGAAAGAGAGGACTGTCTTCCCCCACACTTCCCGGGTCCACCATCACTGGCCCCGTGACCCTCTAGGAGCGAAGAGAAGGCAGACGGGGGCTGACATGGGGGTATCCTGAAGATGAGTTGCAGGCATACCATCTTCTGAGGGACAGGGATGCCCTTTCTGGGGTTACCAGCCAAGAACTGCCTTGTTCAGTCCTGCCCCCCTAGCACACTGGCCCCCGCTTCCTGCATGACCGTTCCCCGAGGACACAGCCCCCCTCCAAGATGGCAGCCACTCACAGTGCACGGTGAGGGCCACACTGGCGTTGCTCATGCCCACCACGTTCTCTGCGATGCATGTCAGGGTGAAGCCATTGTCCTCGCTTGTCACATTGACCAGGGTCAGGTTGATGGCGTGTACGTTGGTCCAGTTCAGATTTGTCTAAAATCCCAATGGAAAAAAAAAAAAAAATCAGTTTCTAGAAGACAGCTCCCCATTCACCTTCCAAACACCTGTGGGAATCAAAAAGAAAGCTGTGTAGGAAGCGAAGGAGGCCTTTCCTCCTCCCGGGCACACTGACCAACCGCCAGGCTCTCTACGCTCAAGAGCTCAGGAAACCCTCACATTTACCCTAGGGGGTGAAGACTGGCATTACACCCACTTTACAGATGAGAAAACTAAGGTACAGAGAAGTTTATTAGCATGCTGAAGCTCGGGTTGGCCAGAAAAGGTTGGAGCTGGGTGAGAACCAAGTACATGCAGACTTTCCCTCTTCTTCCTTCTCCTCATATCTCTGGCTTCTCTTCCTGATGGAGCTCACTGGGACAAAGAGGTCAAGGCTCCCCAGCCTCCCGATGGGGCCGGAGCCTAGGGCGCCTACCTGGTGGGTGTTGATGGACTGCAGTCCCGTGACTATCCAGTCTACGTCGGGCAGAGGGGATCCAGAGCCATTGCACGTGATGACAGCATTGTCGCCCTCTCGAACGGTCAGGTTCACGTGGCTCACACTGATCTCAGGAAGGTCTGGGAGGCAGGACAGGACGAGTGGAAAGATAAGCCAACACTTAGTACCAAAACTTTGTCCCTGGGGTCGATGGTGGCCCTTCTCAACACAACCTGCTTGATCAAGCTCTTGGAAGGCCCCCAAGTGCCAGAATCTTTCCAGTACCTCCCCGCCAGCAGAGGTCAGAGCTCAGAATTTAAGCCCAGCTGGGCTCTCCCACTGGCCAGGCAGAGGGTGGGGGTGGGGAGGTGCTCAAAGAATGTAGTTCCAGCAACCGGCTCTCCAGCTTTGGTCTGCTTCCAGCTCCCATGAGGAGTCTGCTAGAAATTCAGGTTGCCGAGGCCCATTCTGAGACATCCCGTGATCTCATTAAGTCTGCAGGGCCTGGGCATCTGCTTTTCTAAAACTCCCTTAGATGCTCCTGATATGGAAGATCCAGAGCCCACGCTTTAAGACAGACTCCTTCACATCTAATTGACGAGTATCTCATAGGGAGAAACGACTCTGGTCCATTGAGAAGGGGCACACTGCACCCCTGTCTTCACTCAAGGCTCACGGAGGGACAGGGATGACCAAGGAGGTCAACGGTAAGCCAGAGCTGCACCCAGTGCAGAGTTCAAGGCTGAGGGTTGCGGGGTGGGGGCAGGGGCCAGAAGGCCCTGGCTCTACAGGCTCCCGCACAGGTGTGAGGGCCCTTTGCCTGGAGCCTGCTGGGGCCAGGCCACTCACTCACCGCACTGGCTGATGTTCATGCGGAAGAGGGGCAGCTGCGAGCCGTCGGCACCGATGCAGTAGAGGTGCTGGCTGTTGAGCTTGGCCTCCCCCTGCTCCTGCCACAGCTGCATCCAGCGGATGTCACAGCTGCAGTTGAAGAAGTTCTGCTCCAGTCTCCTGCGGGCAAGGAAACAGGGGAAGGGACCTCCTGAACCAAAGACGGACCTGCTCCCCCCGCCCCCCAGGGCTGGAGGGACGCCCCGACCTGCTCTTCAGGGACTAGAGAGAGGAGAGGTTTAGCAAGGTTTTGAAAGAGATGAAAAATACTTCTAAGTCCATGAATTCCTTTCGTTTTTGCACTCATTTGGGAAAAAAAAAAAAAGAATCCACTCCATTTAACTCACCTGCCAACGAGACCCTTTTAAATACATCAGCTTGGGATATCGCTCTTCTCAAAGCCCTCCGGTGGCTTCCCATGTCATTGAACGTCAAGGTCAAAGGCCTACAGGCTCTGCAGTGCTCTCCATCACCTCTCTGACCTCATCTCCTACCTCTTACCCTCTTCTTCTTCTTCAGCCACACTGACCTTGCTATCTGTCAAGTTCACTAGCACGACCAGCCTGGTGCTGCCTCAGGGCCTTTGCACTTGTCCCTTCTGCCTGCAGAGTTCCTACGCATAACATGCCTGCTACATTGGCTATCTCACTTCATTAAAGAATCATATGGCCTTCTCCAAATACTGCTCTAAGTAAACTGCCAACAACCCCTGCCTTAGTGCAGCCCGTTCCCCGCCCTACTATTTCTTTCCCTCCAGTATTTGTCACTGTCCAGCATCACTTTAAAAATTTGTTTATTATCTGTCTCCCCAAATAAAAATTAAGCTCCATTGAGCTCAGAGAAATTGCCTGTTTGGTTCATCTGTATCTCCAGTGCCTACAACTGAGCCTGAGAAGTGAATGCCTATTGAATGAATAGAAGGAGGGAAGGGAGGGAGGAAAGGAGGAAGGAAAGGGTTACTCTCCCTGGGGAGCAGGTGGTTCGCAATTTCCACCATCAGCTCAAAGCCCATCCCGGGCCCAGCTTTATTCTCCATAAATTCAACAAAATCCTTATGAAGCACCTGTTCCGTGTCTGGCTGTGAGCTGAGCACTGCTGATACAGAGGTGGATGAGACAGCCTGGGAGCATGGAGAAGAAGAGCATCTGATGGGAAAAAGTGTCAAGTTCAAGCTCTTCCTTCTCCACTGACTTTCCTTGTGACTGAGAGCAAGTCCCTGCCCCTCTGAATGGGGTTATCCCATTAGGGAGACAATGAATGGCGTTCATTGATGTAAAGCACCCAGGAGATGTAAAGGTCTGCCTCAGTAGGAAGAACGTGATTCTCTTGCTGGACTAGTAAGGAGGCGAGTGTGTTGGTGCCCAGAAGGAGGGGCACTAAGACCCAGGATATTCTGGACAAGGGGTGGAATTCCAAAGTAGTGAGGCATGCATCAGAAGTGATCAGCTTTCAGGGAAAAGTGAAGTCCTGGAGGAGGAATCTGTGTGTCCCAGCCAGAGGGATACCGCAGGCAGAAGGTGCCAACACCTTTGCACGAAAGCCCCTCGGTCTAAAGGTACGCTGGCTTTTCCCTGCACTCTTTCAGGAAAGGAGAAAGGACCTAGCCTTCATGAAGCATCTGCTTCCCACAGCCACCCTGGAAGACAGCCAGCACTGTCCCTGTCCAGAGGGGGGACCCCCACTCGCATTGGGAGGGGTTGAGTCTCGTACTCCAAGTCCCTGGGCTGGGGTGGGACCAAGCAGGGCTGTAAGCCTCACCCTGCTGGACTCCAGACCCCACACACCCCCACCCCGTCTACCCTGCAAAAGGCACCGCTGGCTGTGAACAGAGATGCAGAGATGTCAGCATGACCCCTGGCTCTGCGGCTCCTGGGCAGAGAGCAGGGGAAGAGTTCACGGCCACGCTGGAGGCCGAGATGGGAAAACAGGAAAGAAAAGCTGCGCCAGGGCACAGAGTTCACATCAAGGAGCACTGGGAAATGCAGCTGGAAGGGAGAGTGGAAGCCAGATGGTGCGGGACCTTCATGGCCACATCAAACATCAGCAAGCTGGGGATTCATCCTGGGGGCGGCGGGAGCCAGGGAGGCCCTCGGAGCTCGACGATGGGAGCAAAGCAGGTCTGTCAGAAGAGTAATCCAACAGTACTGTGCATGACGTGCGTGCCTTTCTCAGAGCACCCAGGCGAAGGGATGAATGGGGGACAAAATCCTTGACTCACACGCCTTGACTAGACCCGGTGCCTGGCACAGGGCTACTACATGCACCCAGAAGGGGTATCTGCCTTCATTGACGCATTGGGATGTGCTGGCCGGCAGGCTCAGAGTCACTCTTCTAAGGCTTTTGGTCTCAGAACTCCTCTTTACTCTTAAAAATCCCTGGGGGCCTCCAAGAGCATTTGCATATGTAGATTACACTATCCCTCTTCACCATTTTGGAAGTGAAGTAGAAAATTTTAAAACACAACGCCGCGTTAGCACAAACCGCCATTCGTCACCAGGGCAGCGACGTTATCACAGGTTCAGTGACCCTAGAGGTCACTGTGATAACGTCGCTTGGGGTCACACCTTCTGGGGCACCAGATTGAACAGGACAAGTAATGTCTCAGATTCTACCCCGTGGTCTCCCTGATAGGGTCTTGGGGGCCCCACGGAATCCCGGACCCCCACTTGAGAACTGCTGCCACGTTAATAAGGGTCTCAAGTAGACTGGTAAAAGCACGGGAGAGGGAAGGGAAGGTGGAACAGACACGGTAAAGAAGACAAGGTGGAATTTGGTGCTTTGCTGGAGGTGGAAGGAAAGAATGGAGGATAACACCACGGTTTTAAGCTCCAGGAGACAGGAAACCAATGGAGGAGAGATACATTTTTAGCTGAAAACAGGAGAGAAGGAACCAATGAAAAGGAAGAAGGTCAGTGTATGAGGCATCGGGATGAGGTCCTAGAGGAGGAAGGTGAAGCATGAGGCCGGGAGTCTTGGAGGTCCTGCCCCAGTGGAGAGGCAAGAAGGCGCCAGGGCGGAGCCGACAGGTAGAGGAAAGAGAACGGGGAGGCAGGAGGAAGTAAGAGCTAAGAAAAAAAAAAAAAATGGAATGACGTTTGCGCTGCACCTACCACCTGCCCAGCACCATGCAGATTGCCCTCCACACACCAGCCCCATGAGCCCTCCCCTCAGGGACGAAGCGGGGGAGGCAGGGGATGGCTTCCACGGGGAAAAGCAGAAGGCCAAGCTAGGCTGCCCAGTGTGTGGAGGACAGGAAGGCCTGAGGACGTGGGTCTGTGTTTGCATTCACACGGCGGGGACGAGGGGCGAGGGGAGGCCAGGCAGCCCTGCTGGAAAGATACTGAGGGTCCAGATGCTTCCATATATGCAAGCTGAACCAGGTCAGCCTGGTTTTCCCAGATGCTCGCTAGACAAGATGTGGTCATTCATTGTGAAGCAGTTGTAAAAAGAAATTATCCACCCGGGTGGAAAAGATTAGCAAGGGAGGGGCTGGGCTCAGCGGCTTCAAGACCATGTGCTTTAGGGAGCCCTGCCTCACCCGAGTCCCACACTGCTGCGTCCCCTGACTTCTCAGTGGCTCCCCGCAGGGCTGATAGGGCCAGAGCATGCTGACGCTAGTGGGACAATCAGTGGGATGACAGGGCTAGACACAAACACACTAACGGCTTTTTGTTTCCTTCCATCCTTCTCCTCTAGGATCTGGTCCCCTAGCAGTGTCCTGGAAACTGCACAGAAACCTTCAGCTTGTCCCTCCGCCCTTGGGACTTTCCTCCTAGACAGCAAGACGGACACACACAACAGAAAGCATGTTGAGTCTGAAGACAGGTGTCCCGGGCATCCCACCGAGCAAACCTACCATAGTTTTCCATCCTGATGAGAGAGGGTTCAGGAAGGGGGGCCAGAAGCAGAGAAAGGCAGCCCTCAGTCTATATGATGCCACCCACTCTTTTAGCAAGTCAGGTGTCTCGAAGAGGAGCCATCGGCCAGAGCTCCAGGTCCCAAAGGAGGAGCCTGAAGTGAGCCTTCCCTGCCCCATCAATAATGCAGGCAGCCCCGTGAAGGACACAGCCACAGCTGCTTCGGGGCAGAGCTTATCCTACACCCAGCCCATGCCCCAATATGGCCCAGGGCCTAATTGCAGGGCCCTAGGGGCGACCCGCAGATTAACTCAGCCCCATCCAGGCACACACAGATGCCTCTCTGCAAGGCCAAGGCCATGGCAGTGTATTCAGAAAACACTGGTTCCCCTCCGGTCATCACTCTGCCTTTCTTCTTCCCTCCACAGAACCGGTGCTGCCAGTGGCGATCCTGGGGCCAGGGGTGTAGATCTACGGCCAACCAGGGAAGCCTGTCCACAGGTCCACGTGATGCTCGCCACTGGCCTCCCAGAGATAACACAGTGGCAGAAGAAGTGCACAAACACAAGGTTTGAGTGGAGCCTACGGTCAAGCTGGGCAAGGCTAGTGCACTGAGTTGTGTCTCCCCTGAAAGATCTGGGCAAGACCTCACCCCCAAGACCTGTGAATGTGACCTTACTTAGAAAAAGGGTCTTCTGTGGATATGATCCCGAGAAGGATCATGGGATGATCACGGGACAAGATCATTCTGGATTTAGGGAGGGTCCTAAATCCAAGGACGGGTGTCCTTATAAGAGACAAGAGGGGAAAAGCCAAAGACGCAGAGACAGGGAGCACGGCCACATGAAGATGAAAGCAGAGACAGGAGCAGCATTGAAACAAGCCAAGACCACCAGGGGCCACCAGAAGCCCGAAAAGATAAGCAAAGATTCTTCCCTAGAGCCTCTTGAAGGAAGAGTGGCCCTGTGACACCTTAGTTTGAGCCTTCTGAACTCCAGAAGGGTAGAGTCACTTTCTGTGGTATGAAGCCTCCTTATTTGTCGTGATCTATCAAGGCAACCCTAGGAAACTAATTTGGCCCGTAACTTCTTCCCCAAGGTTCTGCTTTAACTTCTGCAAAATGGGGGTAATTGTGCTCGACCCTCTTCCTGCACAAAGTTATTATGAGGATTAGCGATAATACATGATAACATGCTTTGTGAATTGAAACGGACTATAAAGAGACCAGAAATTATTATTACAGTAATGCTATTATGAACATGACTGTTCAGGGACTTCTCTGAGAGCTGTGGAAAGCAGTCATGGCCAAGACTAGGAGAAAAGAAAGTGCCAGGATCAGCCCAAACCCACCCCCAATACCGAGTTAATATTTTACCAAGTCGATTAAATCTGCAAATTATACCAGAGGTAATTATCACTTTGCTTTAAGAAAACGAAATATTCCAATCTGTTTTAATCATGTCTGCTCTGTGCAGGATATTAAGAGAAGCCTGTTTGAGATACACTAATGGTCCCTAGGGTATTTCTGGAAGGGTTCTGTGCTGTGGGTTTATATCCTCTGGTGCCTCTTGCCTTTGCCTAAATTGCATCATGGGATTCAGAATCCAAGCTTCTTTTCTTTCTAATTCATTCTTTATCTCTAAGACAATCTCTTTGATTCCTGTTCTGATTTCTGGACAGACAGTTCCAGGCTTCATAAGGAAAAAAAAAAAAAAAAAACAAAACACCACCTTGATACAACCAGAAACTTCTGAGAGCAACTGTGCAATGCCAACTGAAATTTCTGCAAACCCATGCCACTGACACAGTGCTAAGTTCTCCAAAGGAGTCTTGAAAGATGCCTGCAGTTCTTTCAATAAGAACAACAGGTCAGGTGATCAGCCAAAACCATATCCTTCATCTGAGAAAAGTAAATGGGAAATGAGTAAGGGAAGCTTCCAGATCATGACCAGGGCTCTGAGATGCTAACTTGTCTGGGTCTCCATCTCCCCACCCCCAATCCGGTGATTCCACTCAGGAAGCCACATTCTTGAGAGTGGTTTCCAGAAGGAGACAGCAAGTATAGGGGAAGTTTACTGAATTGTTTAAGGGAAGAGCACTGGTCTTTGGAAACAGCAGACCTGGATGGTGGTAATGCTAATTACCATAATACTAATTCCCATTCCCATTGATAAGCTCTGTGATCCCGGACCAGTTGTTTAACTTGGCCAAGCCTGGATCCTTCATTTGTAAGACTGTTTATGATACCTCCCGTGGGGGTTGCTCCAAAGATGAGTCAGGACTTTGTTCATAATAGGTGCTCAATAGAGGGCTCTTCTGTCTCCTTCTCTACTATGGGAAAGGTCGTAGATACTCGGCCCTTCCAATGGAGAATGCCACCAGATCCGTTCTTATAGCAAGGACCTTCCAGTGGGGGGGCATCTGGTTGGGGTAGGCAGAGATCCTCAATGACAGAACAAAATGTGCCAAGAAGTCACTGAATGCCTTAGTTAGCTCCTTCTGTTCCCGCAAAAGGTGGCTCAAAGCCTCCCACTCTGGCTTTGGGATCTTCTGGCTATCATGGCACAGAAAGCCATCTCCCCCTGGCCTCTCTCCTCCAAGGCCAAGATTCTATCTTCCTGGAAATACCCAACCCATCCCCACACCCCAGCCCACAGGCTCCATTGGGTAGACCCTGGCAATCTACAAGGCTCATGCCAGATGGCACCATGTGGACTAATCAGGAAGTCGGACAAGAAAATACTACCCCCTCTTCCATTTGCCAGGAACTGGGATTGTTTGGATTTTAATCATAACCACAGTGAAAAGCCAACATGAGGACCCTCCAGCCAAAAGATAAATTTTCCACTCTCAACATTCAACTCTTCCTCATAAAATAGACCCCTACCAGGACAAGAGGGGGGCTTCTTTATTTTCCCACGTAATTTTTTTCTTATTTAACAATGTGACAGAAATAAAATACTCTGGGACATGGTGGCCCTCACACACTGGCTCACACTGGAGGGAACGTCTTCATTTGTCCATAAGTCACATCTACCTCACCGGTGTATTGATCCTGGGCAAAGATGAATGCAGAATCCCATGATCCTCTGGGATAAATCTGACATTTTCTTTAAATATATATCCACGGAACAACTGTTTCTGAAACTCCACGAAACAGGTCACCAGGGCAGCACACCATTGATTTCATATCCAATGATTTTTTAGAAGGAGCACTGAACGTTTTCTCAATAATTCAGCCAACTGCAGACCCCAGATGTCCCCCAGAGAGATGCTGTCCCTTGCCTCCTACAGAGGAAGGGGAAGGCATTCTGTGAGAAGTCACATGAGACTCCCAAGAAAGAGAGCCTCCAGCTAGCTCCTCTATGGCAGAGCCCTTGATCGGATCTAGGGCAACATAAGAAGGAATTGCAATCATGCAATTTTTGACAATTATTGCAGAACTGCTCCTTGAATTGGAAACAGATTTTGAGAGGCTAAGGGACAGCTAACGAGAGTGGTCAAGACCTTGAGTCCATATGCTACCCCTTGGCTAATGGGTAACCCGAAACAAGATACTTCACCTTGCTGAGTACCTCAGGGTCCCCGAATGTGAAGTGACGGTAATAATTCCTACCCGATAAATTACTACAAGGATTAAATTAAATAACGAATGTACATAATTTAAGAGATTGCTTGGCACAGTGCCTGGCACAGGAGTCAGATCTCGGAAATCGTTAGTAGTGATCTTAGCAGTCATGTTCATTTAATGCTAAGGTTTTCTTCCACCTACAAAGATGGGAATGAATACGATGCATCAAGTCAAACGGTCTGACATTTAGCTGTCTGTGACACCTGGGACATCATCTAGGTTTTTCAGTGTTATATAAACAAGTAAGTATATATTTACGTTTTCCTCAGCCCGGGTAGTTTTTAATCAGTGTACCGCAGGATCTCAGCCCTTTGTGACTAAAGGACTGTAATCACTATATCTCCTGGGGCCACACCAGAGGAGTAGCCCAGAGGGAACGGTAAAATCTAAGAAGGGAAGGCAACCCACAGCAGTACTGTCCTGAACTCTCCAGCACTGTTGAGATCACCTCTGTATTTCCCGGCCCTAGGATGGCCTTTCAAAGAATCAGGGCAATCAGGTCCATGAGGATAACTGGGGTATACAAAGCCATCATGGGGTAATGGGCTATTGAGTCACTGGATGTAAATATTCCCCTCCTCGACCAGCTGGATTGGAAAAGCTAAGATCCTGACTCATTCGTGAACTCAGGTCGTCCCAGGTGGAGGGATCCTCCAGTGGGGGATTGAAAAGCTGACAGCATTGGCAGAGATCCAAGGCTACCGACTCTTGGTAAAGCCTTGGATCTCAAGGCTTTATCAAGCCTTGAGTCACTAAGTCACTAAGTAAAAGGGAATACTAAGTCACTAAGTAAAAGGGAACACATGAGCAGTGTCTCTGGAACCCTAACTCCCTAATTTCATCCATGCCTCAATTCCTTTTCAATTCATTCCTTGATTTGTTCCCTCAACATAACATGCTGTCCTTCATGCACAGCGATGACCCTGATGACTCACACAACAACACGACTCGTTTTTTCCAGCAGTGGTCAGGAATTTTCACTCCTCCATCCAACAAGGATTTGCACAAAATGGCTGGAGGGGGTAGGGGTACATCAATCAGCCTGGGAAGGTAGTCAGGCCAAGCAGTCTACAGGCAGATGGAATAAATATATGGACTTGCCTCCCACCCCTCACCATCGGGATGCCCATATGCAAGCCAAACAGGCTGACTAAAGATGATGAGTGACGGAAAGGGCACGCAATCGGAAGTCAGAGGCCTGGGTTCAAGGCCTAGGTCGGCCAGTTCCTAACAACGCAATCTTGCCTGGGTCTCCTGTGCCTTTTGGGGGCTCAGCACCTTCACCTTAAAATGAAGAAATACATTTTATATTGGAGATATAATAACACCTATCTCCCATAATGCTCATGATGATAAATCTATTTTTTTCATGATGATAAAGCTAAAGTCACATCAATGAAAGCACACCTGAACATCCACAAAATCACATAGTATGAGTGTCACTTGTTATAAATTAAAAATACTCTCTATTATTATAAGTATAAAGGCTATTACTACTAGTTACCTACAGACCACAGAACTAGGTCCTGCTCAGAGATAAGATCCCGGTCTTCTTCGGAAATGTGTTGGAAAGAGCATCAGAAACCAAGCAACAAAGAGGGGGTCTCGCTCTCGCTGAACATGGTACACTCTGTGCCACCCAGCCCAAGGAGCCCCAAGGGCACACCCAACCTCGGGTGGTTCCACTGCCCCACATTTCTCCTCACCCAACCTCTACCACCGCTCTACTGCTTGGAGGGTCTTCAAAGCCAAACTTACAATTCCCGAAGACTCAGCGTCTGGAAGAGCTGCCATGAGAGTGTGGTGAGCCGGTTACTCGACAGGTTTCTGCAAGAGTGACAGATAAAGGGCAAATTAAGGGACAGACCCGGCTTGAGTAATGCTCTTGGTAGGAAACTTGGTTATTTCACAGGAGCCTGGTTTTGTTGTTCTTTTCTTTGTTCCATTCTGTTAACGGTGTATCCGCCAGTAGTCAAGGCCCCAGATCAAGTTTGGAGAGGATTTCGAGGAAAGGAAAGTGAGAGATTTACAATGTAAAAAAAAAAAAAAAGAAAGAAAGAAAGGAAAAGAAAAGAACTGTTGGTCATTTTCCCACATTCTCTCACCATAGTAAAGGTTCAGGGAAACTTCTGGAGGCCGCCCTCCCACAGGGGTAGAGAGCTCTTAGGATACACAAGCCAACAAGCTTTATTCTTCATTTTTATTATTGAAGTGTCACAGACATTTAAAAAACTGGGCATATTTAATGCATACATCTTGATTAATTTCAAGGCAAGTGTATACCCATGAAACTGTCACCATAAACAATGCCATAAACTTAACCATCAACTTTAAAAAATTTCCTCCCTCCCTCTCCCTCCCTCTTTCTTTCTTTTCTTTTTTTTTTTTTTTTGCTATAACCGTTAATATAAGATATAACCTCTTAACACATTTTTAGGTGTACACACCACCTAATTAATGACTCACGACGCTGTACGGTACATCTCCAGGACTTACTCGTCTTGCATAAATGAAACTACGTCCCCTGTTACCATCAAGAATTCTTAACATTCACAATAGTGGGAAACCCTGCAGGTCACCTACAATTTCTTCTACCCAGTCCCTCCCCCAGCAAAGAGGCCCATCCGTGATCAAGACATCAGCCTTTTGTTCACACTTCTGTTCTCCTCCTAATGGCTATTTAATTGTTCTCATTAGGATGTACAGAGGAAAGGAGTAGCCATTAGTCTTCCAAATAACAGAAGAAACACACCCACGGTGACCACGTTGCCAGGCTCAACAGACGACTCTTGACATGACAACAGCCCTTCAAGACGGCAGTTAGACATGGCTGGAGTCAACATGATCCCGCAGGAGCACTACTCCTGCACTGATGAGATGGGACGGTGGTAAGATGCCACTCAGGTCAACATTATCCACACCCACGTGCGTGCACACGGGTGCATGTGTGCAGTGGTGCCAATTAAACACGCAGGTGATGAACCCAAGTACAGACTCTTGTTCACACACGTGCGCATTACGCTCTCTGCATACCTCTACTTAGATGACTTCTACAGCAGACACTTGGGGAGGAACCAAATACAGACTCCTTGGGGGAACGAAGGGGGCACGAAGGAGAAGGTCCCTCTGAAACTTACGTTCAAGTTACAAATGAATAAGCAAGGCAACGGCAGTTTGCCAATGACAGAAGGAAGGGGACAAACCAAATGAGGCCATCATGGATGCCGGAGAGGGAGACAGCTCCTTCACACAGGCGCTTCGGGAGGTGCCCTTCAAGAGGGTAGCATCGAGCTGAGGCCAGAGCTAGAATGAACTGGTGCCAGGGCTGGGGTTTTCTGGGCAGTGGGAGCAAGAAGAGCAAAGGCAGAAAGGGGGCCGGTGGGAAAGGAGGTAGGGGAGAGTGGTCAGGGGTAAGGAGGAGAGGTGACAGCCACAACCACCTTGCCGGCCATGGTGAGAACCTTGGATTTTTATTTTAAGGAGCAAAGAGAAGGCACTGGATGGCTTTAAGTAGGGAAGGGACATAATCTAATTACCATTTCTTAAAGTAAGAGATCAAGCCTGGAAGCTGGCAGACGATTTTGATTAGGAGGCTGCGGTAGTGATGAGGAAGGGGATTAGAGATAACGAAGCAGGCGGATTCAAGGGGCGCGGGGGAGAGTACCACCAGAACCTCCTACTAGATTGGGCCTGGGAGAGAAGGGAGCAAGACGCTGCCATCAGGCCAGCAGCCAGATCATTTAGTGAGACCAGGAAGGCTGTAAAAGCGTGCTATCTGGGGTTCAGATCATGAGCCTCCCCTTGCAAATGCTAAGTCTGAGATGCCTGTGAAATATCCAGAAAGAGAAATCAGCTAGGCTGGTGGATACCTGGGTCTGGAGGTCACGGGGAAGTCCAGGCTGGTGGCATCACAGACGGCACGCACCGATTTCACAGGGACAGATGGCACACACAAGGACAACCTAAGGGACAGGGCTTCCCCTTCATATCTGAGGCAGCCCTACCCTTGGTGACAGCCGGTGACTGTGCTAGAAAGACAGCCCCCTTTCTGCGGGTACAGGGGACTGGTGGGCAAAGGAAGGGAACGACAGGAACAGATGCCCAGGCATCCTGTTCCACTCCCCCTGCACCCAGCACTCTCCATAGTGTCCTCCAGCCCGCACATCACTGTCTACGGTAGACAACTCCGGAGCCTGCTTCCTGCCGACGGAAGGAAGACCTCGAACTGCATATGAATCACCAAAGCTTATAAACTTTAACCTGTCCGAGCTTCCCAAAACCCCTAGCCCCAGTCCGTTGTAGGCCTGAAAACTGCCTCCATGTCCCAGTGATCAGAAGGATAGGGAGATAAAGGAAGGCCTGCATGGTGGCCACTTAAGGACACCAGTGGAGCACGGCTCCCCTGACCCACCTCCTGCTCAGGAGGGTGGAGTGGGGATCTGGTGCACATGCCCAGCGAGCGGCTGGCTTTACACTGGGTTTTGCACCTGGAGCTCAGACCTTGGGGTCAAGGATTCTGGGTCTCGGTACCGTGCTTGGGTCCCCATTACGCTTAGCCTCTGTGAGGTTCCAGCAAATGTGAGCGACTCACCCAGGTGGAAGCCTTCTGTCCTGCTCTCCCGGCTCACTATCTACCCACAACCGCAGCAGTGGCAGTCGACGTCAGACAGGGCCGCCAGCCGTGAGGTCTCCTCCTCACTCCAGCACCTCCTTCAACAGAACCCCCAGTTCTAAAACCGAGCAGCACCCCATGACAGTTAGCAGCCAGGAACCCCAGATTTGCCGAGCGCTCAGAAGCAGCCCCGTCTGTCTCTCCCCCTCCGCACCCCAGCAAGAAGCAGGGACTAATGCAGGTGTGAGGCAGGTGAAGCGGGGACCCTGCCCATCTCTGAGGGAAGACCAGCCTGGGAGCGTGTGCCGGGGGGTTCCTGGGGAGCCTGAGGGATCAGGCTACCAGCAACGTCCTTTCACAAAGGTCATGTTTTGCTACATTAGGCAGAAATGTCATGAGAAAATTGGATTCTAGAAGAAAGAAAATAACAGGCATTCTGGGCAAATAAAGACTAAGAAATAGTATTATCTCCTTATTACAAGCTGGAGAGGGGAGGGGGGACTGGGACATTCGGGAAGGGGGGGTAGACAGGGGAGGGGGGCCCCTGTTCTCCTGGGGTTGTCTTGGCTTCATCTCCTTCCTGCCACGCCCACCAAGCCCCACCCGGAAGAGAAAGGGCCCCTGGATTCCTCCAGCTCTTTGGCCAGATGGAGCAGCCGCTGCAGGACTTACGGGCTGTGTCTAGGACGACCAGCTCCCCTCCTCCCCAGCCACCTCCCTGGGATACAGACCATCTCCTCCCGTTGGAGGGAAAGCCTGCCCTTACCTCTTCTGCACACCAGCTACTCTCCTGTGCTCCCACCTCCCTGCCTCCCTTCACTACCACTAAAACCAACAGCCACCACTCACCAAGGGCTTCCTACTGAACACCAGGTACTGTGTTCAGCACTTTTACATTCGTGACCCTATTTAGTATATGCAACGGAACCGGGCGGGTGTTACTGACATCTCTGCGGTCGATCTGAACGGGTCTGAGTGGCCTTAATGCCAAGACTCGGTCAAGAAGCAACAAACCACACCCCCAGGAACGTGCGCAACCGATGCGCAGACATGTAAATTCCCAGGTACGTGCACACATGCACACACCCGTACGTCGGCGTACGTTGCCAGAGACGGGGGCACTGCGCTACACGAGTCCCTGGAGGAAGGCAGTGCACACAACCTGCACAACTGTACATGTACCCAGTACCCCGCCAGAGATGCGCGAGAGAAGCCCCCAGCCCCAGAGACAGTTATGTACACAGAGGACAAGCAAGGCAAACACAGAGCCACCCCAAGATAAGCAGGGCACACCTCTGGCCACCCGTCCCTCATGGGCATTTATAAATGCTCATGGTGCAGGAAAATGGGGACACTGAGACACGGGGCTTTGATTGACTGACGGCCCCCCTCAGAACTCACTACCCCTGATTTTCCTCCCAGCTAGTGCCTCAGCTGGATTCACCTGCCACCTGTAATTGATGGGCTGGTTACCCTGCTCATCAGACTCGAGGGTTAAGAACCATCCTGCCTCAGGCCCCACAGCAGCGTCTTCCAGAAGCCTCGTCCCTGACAGATCCATTATCCCCCCCTGACTTGTTCTTGGGTCAATGGCCAGGTTCCCAGCCACCTGACCACTGGAATTAATTTGGTGAGCAAGATTTTACGAGATGAGGCATCAAATACTTTCCCAAAATCAAGCTCTGTGACATTGCCCCCGTATCCCTCATCTGAGACTACCAAACAGCCATTAATTCTGTCGTGCACTGCTGGCTCTCTCACAGTCCAGACTCTGGGGCCCAGAGTAATGAACAATGAGGAAGCTCCTGGGTGCTCTGGGAACAGGGAGCCAGACACACAGATGGCCAAAATCAGACCCAGAGGAAACAGAGGGCTGAGATGGCCCTTTCTTCCATTAACCCCTTGGTGAACACGGGTCCTCCCAGGCTTAACACCTCAGCATGGCAAGCAGCCTCATGACTTTCCTAAAGGGGACAGCCGACTCCAGCAGGATAGAACCCATGATCTGGGAGGATATCGCCCTCCACCCTGGGAACCCTGCTGTCCAACCAGAGGTCACTCAAGATGGATCCTGTCACCAAGAAAAGGCAACCAGATGAATTCCTGTGTTGCCCCAAAGGTACCAAGTCTATGGGGGCTGAGACTTGAGGAGGGGACACTAAGCTCCATCCACAAGCGATCCTGAAGCTGGGAGACTTCGTAGAGTTCCTGGATGTACAGCATGGCTGATGTTTGGAAGGGCTTCTTCCTCTTCTCTCGGCAGAGGCAGGCCCGGGAGGCAGGTTGTGTTTCAAGACTGGAGTGTGTAAAGGATCGCTGGAAGGTGCCAGGTTCCCTCTTTGAACCCCCCAAACTCTCTTTTCCATCTTCCAGAACTGGGGGCCCCTGGGCCCCCCACAACTCCCCTTACATCTGTATAAATACACGGTATGTTAATGGAGCCCCCTCTCCAAAGTCATTATCACTGTGTGATAGTCTGTGTCTCCTCTCCTGGGCCCCCCACCCTCTTCCTCTATTTACCTCGCACCAGGTTCCTGTTTATAGGTCCCATCCCCTCTGCCCTGGACTTGGATGTGAAACTCGTCTCAATAAACCCTTTGGAGTGAGAAAAGAAAAAAAGAGAGAGAGAAAAAAAACACTGAGAACAAGGAGCGTGTTCAGCTGCAGCCCAAAGACAAAGGTGGCTTCTCCTAGAGGATCCATTCCACTGCCTGCAAAAGGCCTATTCTGAACACTGTCCTGGCTCAGAGCATCAAGCACAGCTAACTAGCAGAGGTCAAGGCCCTTCTCATCTTGTAGGCTCCAGGAGCTGTGGCTTACTGGCTGCGTCCATCATGATCTCAATCTCATTTCCTTCGTCCAAGAAGGCAGCATTTTGAAAGGTGCAATTCCTTGGGCGCCTGGGTGGTTCAGTCAGTTAAGTATCAGCCTTCAGCTCGGGTCATCATCTAAGGGTGCTGGGATCAAGCCCTGAGTCTGGCTCCCGGCCCAGCAGAGAGCCTGCTTCTCCCTCTGCCCCTCCCCTCACTTGTTCTCTCTCTCTCTCTCAAATAAATAAATAAAATCTTTAAAAAAAAAAAAAAAAGGTGCAATTCTTCCTTCCCTTTCGTGAAATCAGATGTCCCCTTGGCAATCTGTCTGTCCTCCTTTCAGTTTCCCCATAAAAGAAACATCTCCTCGGTCTTCTTGGAAATAGCCAACTCCCTCCCCTGCCACCCCATACCAGGATCCTTTTGAAATTGCTGAAGAACATGGAGGGAAGGTCAAGAAAAGAGAACCACCACCCCACCCCCATGCAGCACCAACCCCACATAGAGTTTGCTGGAAAGGAACCAACCCACCAGAGGAGGAGGAGGCCGCCAGTCTACTGCCCACTTCTCCAAGACCCAGGGCATGTATGCTGCATTGACCTTGACCTTGTGACTTGTGTACAGTTGGCCCCACACCAGAGATGACTGCAGCCCACCATGAGGAGTCATGAAGGTGGCTGCCACCAACCGCCTTGGGATGAACCGGTGGGAAGGAAGGAAAAGCCATATGCAATCTCATCCCCCAGCCCTGCCACTAGCCACCAAGGAAGCTCTGCGAGCCAACCTCTTAAAATCCAGTGCCTGTGACAAGGAAGCAGGGGCTACAGCCCAACGCTCCTCTTGAAGACAAGAAATATTTTTCTACATCATTGATATATTTGCTTTTCCCTCAATTAAATTGCTGTAAAAGGGGGTGGGGGTTAAGGCCATTTGAGCCATTTTTATTCAGCTAAATTACACTGGATGGCTCATTTAATGAACTTTAATGAAGCCAAAATGCTTTCTCTAATCAAATCTCAAGTGACGTGACTGGTCTCTTGACCTTAGATCAGGAGACTGGAGGCAGCTTTTCTACAAGGCCCTGTGCTGGGCTGGACCAGGGTTTCCCAGAGAATGTTCCTGGGAATCTTAAATCTGTAGTACGTTTATGGATATTACAAGGGCAAAAAAATTCATGTTGCTTGAAAAATGTGGTTTTAAACAAATTAAATGGGCTCATTTATTGCAGAACTTCTCAGAGCCTTTATGAAGAGAAGGATCTGACCTACTGAGTCTCAAACTTATTGGACCACAGAATCTTTTCCATCAGGCATCCAACCAAAAATGTCACCCCACATAGCATACAGAAATGATGGTTATGGTCAAGAAATAGGTATTTGCTCTTGGTCCAGCATTCTTGGCTCACAGCTACCAAAACCCCCGGAGTTTCTTGAGCAGTAAGAACGATGAGAACATCTTTTGTTACAATATTTGAGCTCTTCTCCTCAGCTCCTGAGATTGCTTCAGAGAATGAGGGGACTTTTGCAAAGCCCCTGAAGATGGGGGCTGGTTGCTACGGGAACCAACCATAGATAGAGGACTAGAACTTTCAGTCCTACTCCCTGATTTCTAGAGAGGGGAGAGGCAGTGGAGGTTGAATCAATCACCAGTGGCCAATGATGGACTCAAATAGGCCTAAGTAATAAAAGCCCCATATAAACCCCATTTTAAAAAAAGAGGGTCCAGGATTGGTGAACCACAACACTTCCATGTGCCACCAGGCCAGACACCAAACTCCACAAGGACGAAAGCTCCTTGGTTCGAGACCTGGCCTTATGTATCTCTTCATCCGGCTGTTGATTTGTACTCTTTAATATCCTTTGTAATAAACCAGTAATCCAGTGAGTAAATTAGTTTCCTGAGTTCTGTAAGCCACTCTAGTAAATTAATCGAACCCAAGGAGGGGGGGGTCGTGGGGACCTCTGATTTACAGCCAGGGTATCAGAAGTACCAGGAAGAATCTGGACTGGGGACCGGCATCTCAAGTGGGATCTGATGCTGTCTCTGCGTAGATGGTGGCAGAATTGAGTTGAACTACAGGACACCCAGCTGGTGTCCCAGAATTGCTTGGTGGTGTGGGGAGAAAAACCCACGCATTGGAAACTGGGTGCAGAATCATTCATCATGGAGTGCCGGGCTCGGCAAGCTAGCATCTGCAGGCCAGCACTCTGTTCTTGTAAATAGATTTTTGGAATACAGCCACACCCCTTCATGTCTGTGTTGTCTGGACCCACGTTCAAGGGGGAATAATGGCCCTCTGAAGAGGTCCACATCCAAGTCCCCAGAATCTGAGAATAGATCAGTTTCTGTGGCGAAAGAGACTCCGTGAATGTAATTAAGAGTGTGGACCTTGAGATGAGAAAACTATCCAATTATCCCCTGGCCCCAGAGCAAATACAAGCATCCTCAGAAGTGGAAGGGTGGGGACAGAGAGGTCAGAGAGGGATGTGACTAAGGAGGAAAGGAAAAGACCTGGGTTGTGCTGGCTTTGAAGATGGAGCCCAACACCACATGCCAAGGGTTGTGCATGGCCTCTAGAAGTTGGGAGAGGCAATGAAACAAATTCTCCATGAGCCTCCAGCAGGGACCCCAGGCCTGCGGACACCTGGATTTTTTAGCCTAGCGAGGAGCGTGCTGGTTCTAAGCTACACAGTGTAAGACAAGACATTGGTGTTTTTAAAGCCACAATGTTTAGGGTAATTTGTTACAGCAGCTACAGAAAACTCATACACCCTCGGAGCCTGCATCAGAGACACAGGGTTGAATAGTAAACACAGAAGACAGAAACTACTCAGTACATGGACCGTTCCAGAAAAAGTGCGCCAGCCCCCACCCGTGAAAATATAATGGGAGCCATATACGCAAATTCAAATTTTCTGGTGGTCACATTTTGAAAAGTGAAAAGAAAGAGATGAAAGTAGTTGTACTCATACATTACACTTTACTCAACAAACATAAAGTGTCATCCATTTGTAGGATCAATCTAATAAATGCTAATGAGATAATTCATTAGCATTTGTGTGCGTATCCTGTCTTTGAAATCCACGTGTACTTACACTCACAACACACCTCCATTTGGACTGGCCACATTTCAAGGGTCTAAGAGCCACGGATGGCAGCTCTCGACCATCTGCACAAGCCAGGCACTGACTGGGGTCCCTCAGTGGACTGGAGCCACCAACAGGCGGAGAAGTAGAACTCTTAAGTTCTCCAAAGGGCGGCTGTCCTCTCTCCAGGTGCCAATCCGTCCCAGAACCCAGCAGCCACGCAGCTTGTGGGGAACAGAATCACTCCGGTCATCCCCAGCCACGTGGCAACACCACCGGGAAGGTGCCGGCGTCCTCTCGAGCTGGAGAAGCTCAGGACAGGCAGGGAAAGAGGCATGCTGAGGACGTGGAGAAGGAGGGTGGCCCCACACAGGAGACACTAGGCTTGGGTGTGATCGCTGGATTTTCAGTATGTCCGGCCCACCTAATCCAGTCCAGGCTCCGCCTTGAAGTTCAAGTCTCTTCACACAATGACCTCAACCCCCTGTTTGCATGGTCCTCCCATCACCACCCACCTCCTTCCCCATAACAAACCCTGAAGACGTCCCACCCCACCACAAACAGAGTGGGATCCCCAAGTTGGCGGAGCCCTCACGGCTTCCTGGCACTTCCCCGTCTCCACACCATGGCGCCCTGCACCCTCTACCCATTCATGCTCTCTCCCTGTCCTGCAGGCCCAGTTTGGATGGTCCTAAGTATGGCCAGTGCCACCCAGTCTGCCACCTTTTTGCCCCCTCTTCCTCCCATGCATTTTGTCTGGGCCCACATGCATTTTGTCAGGCCGCCGGCTTTGATGGACTGCTCTGCGGCCGTTGGCCTCCTCCCCCACAGACGGCTCTTCCTGCAAGCGGAGAATCACCTCTTTTCACCTGGAAAGCCCTCACGGGCCCCAGAGCAGAACAAAACTCAATAAATGTACAGCGAGTTCAGCTGAATCCCCACAGAACTTGAGCATCATCCGGGACCGGGAGCCGGCCCTTCCTCTGCTGCATCCATGTTCTGTGACCCAGGGTACACTCCCCGGCCTCTCTGCTCCTGTGCACACTGGGGATACAGACAGGGCCTGTCCCTTCGACTGGCAGTGAGGGCTAAACGGGCTGTGGTGAACGGGGCACAGAAAGCAGCTGGCACAGGGCCTGGATCTCGACAGACACAGTCTATCATTGTTCAAGCGCGGCGTCTCTCCCCTTATCGGCCCATCTCCAGTCGCCACTGAATCTACAACAGGCCCAAGCCCATGCGAACAGGTGCCAGAGATCCAGGCGATGACCTCCTGAACTCAGCCATCAACAAAATCTCAGTTCAACGAAAGAACAGAGAAACCCACTTTCATGAGACAACAAGTAGCATCTACACCCCCGCCCCCCAGGAGATGCGTTGGGACCCGAACTCTGGCCCAGCCCACTGCCCACATGCCTGGGTAGAGCCTGAAGGCCCCACGGGTCCAGGGAAGGTGGAGAGCTCACCGTGACGCCTGGGGGCAGACGTCTGGTCGCAGGGCTCACGAAAAGGCCTTGACATTAGCTCTGAGCCTCCACACAGTCTGCCTCTCGCCAGGCCTTGAGCGTTATGGAGACTGTTTCGAGGGCTTTTGCTCCTTGGGAGTTTCGTTTCAGACAAATTAACCAAAAGCTAATTGCCCTGAAGCAGGAGAGCTCTCTCTGGAGCCCCAGGGTCGGGGCAGGGGGGTGAGACCTGACCCACAGGGGGCGTTCCAACCAGCAGGACTCTCAGGAGCAGAGGCAGCCAGGCCTGGTTCAGGGAGCCACGGCCCCCAACACAGATTCTGGTCTGTGAACACTGAAGTGGGGACACTCATGTTTCACCGGAGAGCCGTTGTGACAAGAGAAAAATAAAGACACACAGAAAGCAACTGTGGGACAATCAAGAAAGTAACTAGAAGCAAAGCAGGGGCTATCAAGGAGGGGGAGAAGCCACAGGGAGCGTGGCTGAGGCCCCCCGGAGGCTGGTGAGGAAAACACCAAGCACGTTGTCAGGATAGGGGACCCCAATTCCGGGGAGGCTGGCAGGGAGAAGGGCAGGAAGGAGCAGGAAGGCCAGGCCACCCCGCTCTTCAAGATGCAGAAAGCACGTTTCTGCTCATTATCTTTTAGCTACACCAGGCACTTAAGATCTCTGTTCTAAGATCTACTCTTGGGATTCAAGGAAAATCGATGGGTCTCCCCAAAACAACAAAATGATGCAGAGAAAGCTGCTTTGGTCCGTTTATAAGGAAATGTGATTAGGCCCACATGCACTTGATCCCTTCTTTCACGATGAGAAGTTGGAAGGAGACCAGGCCTAAGCGTGGGCTTGAGGTTAGCATCTAGGGCACGGGTTCTCCAGCCCTGGGGACCAGCGGCACCTGGAGCCTGAGAAGACCCAGACAACCAGGATCCCCCTCCCAGAGTTTCTGAGTCAGGGTCTGGCCTGGAATTTGCATCACTGAGCAGTTCCCGGGGGAGGCTGATGTCGCTGGTCTGGGAACCACACTCCCGGAGCCACTGATGTAGTGAAATTCTGTCTTTCCAATGAGTGGACTTTACCTCCTATCAACTCCTTCTGTCCTGAAAACCTGGACGATCATACGTGTCGGAGAGAATAAAACAGCCACACGCCCAGGTGTAAAGGGACGCCGTGTGAAGAGCTGAGGGACCTCCCACAGGAGCTCCTGGGGACAGATGCCGCTGTTAATGACAGAAAGGGGACTGAGCACCCCGACCTGAACCTGGGTAGGGGAGGGCCAAGGGGGAGGCACCGCCAGGCAGTCAGGAGAACAGCTACAATAGTGCTAGAAACTGACTAAACTGAGTAGACTGGGACCCTGCCCAGCTGCCCGGTGGAGGGAGTCCCCTTGAGGCCAGAGGATGCACCAAGAAGCAGAGACCTGAGCCCAGAACCCAAGGGATTTTCCTAGGAGCTTGGAGCATGGTGTCATCCCTTAGGATGAAAGGGCTAACGGAGGCCACTCTCTCCCGAGCTGGCTTTGTGGACAGCTGCCGAAGGGCTTCGGGGGATCCAGAGCCCCTCAGTCCTCCCTGTTCCTCCCCCTTCCCAGGCCAGACCCTGTGTGTGGATTTCAAGAGGTGTCGCCAACTGCTGTCTGCCTCCCTTCCAGCAGAGCTAGGAGGACATGTGGATGCCCCTGTCACTTGGGGCCTTCTCATCCATAGGGCTGGCCAGCAGAACGGGTCATGGAGACCACGTGAGGAAGTGGATACCACGTCAGTTTTTAAGGTGGAAAGTATGGGCATCAGTCACTGCAGGGAGAGCCCAGGCAAGGCAGCATGGTGAAGAGCTCATCACGTCCCCACTGTACTGTTCTGGGCGCCCCATGCCATAGGGCAGGCCGGAATTTCCCAAATGTGGTCCCCAGCCCAGCAGCGTCAGCATCACCGGGACTCATTAGAAATACACCTTCTCGGGTCCCAACCAAGACCTGCTGAATCAGAACCCCTCGGGGTGAGCCCCACACCCCGTGCTGTACCAGGCCCTCCAGGTGACGCTGGCTGCTGCTCCAGCGTGAGGAGCAGTGGCCCACTGGTGGCCGACAGCACAGACTCCGGAGCCAAACTGACAAGCTAGACTCTCGGCTCTGGCCCTCTTGGATGGCACGACCCACCCTCCCAACCGCCAGAGAACATTACAGAACCTCTCTGGATCCATCTCTTCCTCCAAACCCCTGAAGTCCTAACACTATCCGCCTTACGGGGCAGCTCTAAGGATGAAAATGAATTAGTGAATGTCAGACGTCCAACACAGCGCCCGTCACACAGTAGGTACGCAGCACATGGTCACGGGGCTATTGCACGTGCTGGTAATGACAGCAGCTAACACACAAGGCGATTATTCAGCACCAGCTCTCGTGCAAGGTTCTACACATAGGAGTTCACGTAAACTCTTGGTCCAACAGCCCAATGAGGGACATATAACCACCCCCATCACCATTACCGTCATCATTTCTGCTTTCCAGAAGGGAGATCATGGAGCAAAGAGGTTAGGTCTCTTGCCCTGGGTCAGCAGCTGCTGCAACAGGGAGACAAGAATTGGACCCTCACAGCCTGGCCACAGTCCATGTTCCTTACCACCCACCAGGAGTAGCAGGAGTAGGCGTGTTACTGGGGTTCCAGCTCCTGTGTGTCCCATGACCCCTAGCATCCCAAGACCCACTAGGACAAAATCTTACCACGCTTAAGCCTAATTTGGAAAACGCTTCCCAAGCCCCAGGTCTGGGAAGACTGGAATTCTTGATCTCCAAAAGGGGGAATCGAATCAGATTTCCCACTGTCCCCTGGTCTAACGGGGACCACATGTAAAGCCTAAAAGGATGGCAATCCACCTGCCAGCACCGAGGGGCCCACGGGGAGAGGCACAGAGAGCCCTCGTCCAGCGATGTATTTCCCCCCCCCTTCCCTACAGACCAGACCACACGCAGGGAGGGGCCTGCTAGAGTCAGACAAATGGCAACATGTCCAGGGGCGGAGAGCCCCACAGCACATCCCCAGGAGGCATGTGAGTGGGAGACCCGAGGCAGAACAAACGTGCGGAGTGGCCACTGAGTGGAGCACGGGTCAGCTTGTTAGCATGACTGCCTCGTGCTGCAGGGCTGGGCACATCTGGGAGCACTGCTCCTTGTCTCCGCATATAGCGGACTTTAGAAACAGCAGGCAAAATGGAAGCACAACAAAGAAATAATGGGGCTCCGTGTCCACATCAAACGCTTGTCCCTGTAATGAACCAGCGGCACCTGGGACTAAGAATTCTGTATGAGACTCTGCCCCAAGCCAAGTCTGTCCCGGAGTCCTCAAAGCACCAGCCCCACAGCAAACAAGAACATAAAGTTCCCGGGAGGTTCTCTCTCCTTGCGTGGCCCCTTTCTGGCTATGTAGTTCTTGGAAAGCTCTCTTCAGCACTCGGAGCCTCCTCTCTCCTCTGAAATGGGAGCAAAATCTCTAGCACATCAGACCGTGGGAATGAAATAAAACGATGTATGTGGATGCCCCGCAGGGTGCCCGTCCTATGTGGGCAGTCCCCGAAAACGGGTTTTTATTACCAGTGGAGACTCAGAAAGAACAAAGATGGTGAGAGATCACAACTGTTAACGAGATAACTAAAGCGGGGGGGGCACCCACCAGGGGAAGGGGAGGGACGAGGGGCGGGACCCACGCTCAAGTTCCCAAACCCTCCGTGGCCGTGGCCGTGGCACATGGAGGGAGCCATCGCCACAGGAACAACAAAACAAGGAAACTCGCCCCCAACAATGCGCTCGGCAGACGCCGCTAAATGGTTTCCAATTAATTAACTGATTATGTGATAGAACAGAAGGGGATTCGAAAGAGCGCTGTTGACCTTTAAGAATAATTAATATATCAGGATAGCAAACTCGTCCAAGGAAAATAATGAGGAACATTTTAATATTACATTTGAAAGCTCTGGATGGGGAGGCAGATGGACCTTTCCTAAGCAACGCCCGGCTCCCTCCACCTCCCCTGGCTTCCTGGCTACCCCACCACCTCCCACCCAGCCTGTTCCTCCAGATCCTGTGACCTCTGGACTCCAACCTCAGCACACCAGCACTGCTGCCCCTGCCCGGTCCTGCAGCCCTCTGTTTGCTGGGGGAATGACAGCAAACTAGGGGGGCCGGTTGAAAGGCTCCCCATGCCACCGTATGGGGGGGATGCGGAGAGGGGTGCATCAGCTCCCCCTTCACAGTCCACATGGGTACCTGGAAGGCTCTCTCCTCACCGAGTGTGCTGCCAGGGTCAGCACCCCAGACAGGGGTAGATGCCCCTCCTCCTGGCTCCTGGCTCCTGGCTCTCACGGCAATTCCACCATCACAGCCCTAATGGGATATATGGTTCTCTATGTGATGGCAAGCATTCAAGCAGTCTGTGAGGTCATGGCCCATCTATCTTAGTCACAATTCTACTGTCCCCAGCATCCAGCAACATAGTGTTGTTGAGTGGATCTGCAGTGTGTTCTCTGCCAGGAACAGACTTCGTGACACTCCGGATCCTCTCAGAATTTCAGGCAAATGCCTAATCAACCTCCAGGACACCCTGAAATAGCCTTCCTCCACAGCCTTCCTGACTGCCGCCTCCCAGCTCTTAGTTTTCCCACCTCCAGGGCTGCCGAGTAGTCTGTCCTTCCCTTTAGTTCAGCACTTGTCACTCTGTCTGTCTCTCAATAGTCTGGCTTCCTATTAGCCAGGGGATCCCCTACAAGTAAAAACAGGGCTTTTCTTGATCTCTTTGTATCCCCAGTACAAGCAAAATGCCTGGTATACAGTAGGTGCCCAGGAAACATTAGCTGAGGATCCCAAGAATAAACGGAAGTTCATTGGCTAAAAGGAGGCAAATCCCATAAAACCTCCACTCCCCTTACGTAGCTCCAAGGACACGAGATCCATTCATTCAACATGTACTGAGGACCGGTGACCACATATCCCCGTTTGCCCAAACAGTCCCAGTTCTGGTCTGTTGTCCCAGAATCCCATTCCGTTAGTTCCCTTTCACTCTCAGAAGCGTCACAGTCCCGGGGCGTCTGGCTGGCTCAGCTGGTTAAGCGTCCAACTCTTGCTTTTGGCTCCGGTCGTGATCTCAGGGTCACGGGATTGAGCCCCCACTTCGGGCTCCCTGCTCAGTGCAGAGTCTGCTGGGGATTCTCTCTCTCCCTCTCCCTCTGTCCCTTCCCCAGCACCCATACTCTCCAAATAAATAAATAGGTAAAATCTTCTTTTAAAAAACAGGGTCCCAGTTTGGACAATAATTTTACTGAATTCCTACTATGCGCTACGCCCCCTTCAGCTGTTGGTTTACATCGAGAAAAGTAGACACAGGCCAATCCTCTAAACAAAGTAAGTTTTAGTATCATCTCAGTTCTAACTATATTGAAAGCCAGCCTCCACCCCCTCAATCATTCAGCCCACACGAATCTGGTGCCTAGTCCGTGCCAGGCAATGCTGGGCCCTGGTGCATAAAGTGAAGGAGACATGTTCTCCCATGGAAACCATTCAATGCCTACATTTCCAGAAGAATCTGGGGAAGGGGATCTGTCTGAAAGGTTTGCATATGACTCAGAATCTGAATGTTCTTTATGGTCTTTAATCCTTGCTGGCCCCACAGAATGGTGGGGGGCAATCAGGTCGGCCACAGACCCCATACCCATGCATGTCAGCTGGCCCAGGGTAAGGTATCCTTGCTCTAAAATATCTTGTTTTTGGTTTTTTCGGTTTTTTTTTTCCTTAATCCTTAGAAAGGGCAGGTCCAAGGGTATTTGCAAGAAAATATACAGCTATAGATAGGAGAGATCCTAGAGAATGATCTCCAGAACCCCATGACTCCTAGGAGACCCAGCCCCACTCCCGATCCCCCTCCTGCTTCCCTGGGTTCTCATCTGTCTTCAAACAGACTTCTCCCAGCCCAGCTTATTCTAAATCACTGCAGAATTCAGGGTCCTATAGCTAATCTTATTTCCAAAGCTCACATGGCTTTGCTTCTACTAAAACCCTCCATGTTACCACTCTCGTTCTCCTCCTCGGTGTCAGAAGCACTGGCCTCCTTTCTCAGTCACGTTGACTGTCGGTAACAGCCATGTCCCTTCTCCTGAGCCTCAGCCACAGTTAGGGGGCAGCGGCCCCCGTCCTCCCGCCCCCACCCCCATCTCGATCTCGCTTCCAGTGTCAGCGGAAAACATGGCTTTTCTCCTTTTAATTACACTTCTCTGCTCCCTCTCTGTTATTGGCCTCATGACTCAAGGCTTCAATTTATTCACCAAACAATGTCATTACACCACTGTTTCCCGTAATTTATACCACGCACGGTCTTTTGGCCTCTTTTGTCCAATTCTGCAAAATGTTTGGGGAAAGCAGTGTTCGTTCCTATTCCCCATGGCCTCTCTCCTGCAGAGAGATCTGGCAGAGTCCCCAGAGACTTACGCAAGACCTCTTATCTCACACTCAGTATATGGAGCCCGGAACCAACCCCTACCCCACTTGGTTCCATATCGATTCTCAAAGGGTTGTTTCTTCACCTCCCACCCACCCCCACAGGTTACGTGAGGATCCGGGATACACTGGGAACAGGAGGGCATTTGTCTGTGCAGCCAAGGCATTTTGGATTGAGACTTACAGAAAGGAGAATGGAATGGAAAACACACGGGGACGTGGTCCCGGCCAAGATTGGCTCCCCCAGGGGTGACCATCCACACAAGGAGCCATGAACTGTGTTTCTGCATACAGTTTTTTGTTTTCACAAAGCAGAAGGCAAGTTTGCACTTTGATCACAAACATTGTTACATGAAAGCACCCAAGGAAATTTCACTGAATGGTCTGAATTCCACACATCTTGGACTAATAAGCAGGGTGCCAAACTCCACTAATTCTTTCTTATACCAGCGCCATGATGGCTGACCTCGACTTAATTTAAACCTTGAGCTTTGAACACAAGTGCAAACAATTAATTAACTTGCTAATCATTTTTCCATGCTATGGGGATTCTTCCAGAATCATTAACAATAATCATGTGAATAAACTAAAGAAAATTGGGATACAGAAATAATTTTCTAAGGACAGAAATAATGAGGAACATTTATTGAGTGCTTGTTAGGAACTAATTACTAAAGATATTAGATATCAGATATTAAAGATATCAGTCCACTGAATCTTCCCCACAAACCACTTACGGTCCATATTACTGTTATGATTTGTTCTCATGTTAAAGATTTTTTTAAAAAATCTATGGCTTAGAGGTTAGATAGCTAGTTCAAGGTCACAAAGCTGGTACTGTTAAAACAGGGGCTGAGCCAGTGTGTCTGATTCCAGAATCCATGACCTCATTAGCACACTAGCACCTGTGTGTGTGTGTGTGTGTGTGTGTGTGTTGTTTGTGTGTGCATTACACATGCATGTAAGCCAGAATGTGTCTGGATCTCAAGTCGAGGGCTCTGTTTTGGACACCCAGGTGAAAGCCTTCCAAGAATGAAGAGGGCAGGCACATCATCACAAGGGACAAACCCACCAGTACAATAACTCTACCAGCTCTGCTGTGCTGCTCCCATACTTTGTCGCCATGTGACTATTCCTATGAGAAAGCACAAGGCAGGGCCACCAGCTTTCGGCCCCATTCAACAGAAACAGAGCAGGCTTGGTAAAGGGATGAGCATAGCATGTTTGGACCAGAGACCCTGGGAGCTCTGCCCTAGAGGAAAAAGGCCCTGCCCAGCTCAGTTCCCTTCTCATGGCTCTAGATGATTCCCCAGTTCCGAGTAACCAAAGTCATAAATCACAATCCTTCCGTCTGGCCTGGGCCTGGGAGGAGAGAATGGGAACAAGCAGACCCTTCTCAGGTGCTCTTTCCTGCTTTGGTCTGGATCTCGCCAGGCAGGCTAGTAGAGTTCTGTCCACCCCATGTGCAACGTTCTTCCTGAATGCCATGTGGCTCTCACTTAAGGGCACACATGAACCACAAGCAAACAAGAGGATGGTAGAGTAAGGAAAACGGAGAGCCCAGCATTAGGGAGGCTCTCTCTGAGAAGCGGCCTCGGCTCTGGCCATGGTGCTGAATCCCCAGGGAGAGGAACATGGAGGCTGAGAGCTGGAGAGGCAAAAGTGGTGGTAGGGAGACACTAGTTTCCCTGCCAAGAAGAAACAATTTTTCAATACTCCTTTTGGAAAAGCTGGGCTCCTGAATACCCTCAGAGACGTAAACCACCCTGTGCACTGATACAACAGAAAAGAACATGAGTTCTGGAGCAGACATTTATGGATATGAATCCATATCTTTAGCTGTGTGACCTTGGGCAAGTTACATAACCTCTCTGAGCCCAGGAGGCCTCATCTGTAAAACAAGAAGCATACCACTCATTCGAACAGGATCCCTGTTGCAAGAGTGCTTAGCAGAGAGCTTAACACAATAAATATTTCTCCTCTCTTTCTTTTGGCTTCATTCCCTGCTTGCTTGCAAATGCACACACACACACACACACACACACACACACACAATCCATGAGTTTTCTCCCTCTTCCTATATAATGCTGCATATATTCCTTCAAAAACAAATTTAAGAACCATGTCCTTCCCCAGCATCCCTAGGATACACAAACTATTCTGCCTGCTATGGTCTGCAACCTGGCATCTCTGGTATAAGAAAGCTAACGTTTTCTTCCCTACTAGACTGAACATTCCAGCTCCATCTGGACCAAGTCCTGCTTTAGTGTCTCCATTCCTCCCCATCCCAAGCCATGATGCTGACCACAGGGTGAGACCTTTCCAAAGCACCACTCACCTGCATTTAACAAGGCCCACTGTAGCATTCTCCATCCAGTCACCTAATCTAGATCATGAAACTAAGAATATCTGAATGTTTTCAGACTACTTTTGAGTTAGTCTCTGACAGTGACCCAGCTACTACAATATTGCCAGTAAAGCCAGTGTTGGTATGTGTCTCCCATGTAGTAGGAACGGTAACTTAAAAAAAACAAAAATAACGGTGGTGATGGATCTGTGGAAAGTGTCAGAGCAGCATCAAGACCAAGAAGTCCAGAAACCAGGTGAGGTTCCTCCCCGGTGTCTGCAATGACTTAGGGAACAGCACAGTGTAGCACAAAAGACAAGGCACGGGGAGTCTGAGCCTGGGGTTCTGGTCCAGCCTTCACTACTTCCAGCTCTGTGGCCTTGGGTGGTTCACTCTCTCTGTTTCCTCATCAGGAAGATAGGGATGATGCTACTTCACCTTAATACTGCCTGTTAAATGAGATGGTACTTTGGAGAGTACTTCATAAAGCATTATAGTCATATTGGGGGTGAGCATGTTGCTCGGGGAACTGGTCATCAGTCCTAAGAAGACAAATGTCCGTGTCACTCTCATAACATCACACCACACGACCACCCACACTCCATGTCCACCTGCGGGACCCTGAACAGACACATCCACTCATTTCACAGGGGTTTAGGAAATCTCACAGGTGCCTAGCATCTTAGTGTGAGTCTGGGACAACAAAATGGAAACTCCACAAAATTCTCATATGATCGAGAGATGTGTGGATGGAAAGACCTAACATCTGTAAGGACCTCACTATGTGCAAGACTTCAAATGCATTCTCTCTTCCAAGTCCCAGAACACAAGCCTAGAAAGGGGGTGATTTTAGTGCCAGAGCAAGAACCAGCTCAGAGAGATTAGATGTCTTTTGGGGGGGGGGGAGATTTTATTCATTTATTTGACAGAGAGAGATCACAAGTAGGCAGAGAGGCAGACAGAGAGAGAGGGGGAAGCAGGCTCCCTGCTGAGCAGAGAACCCGATGTGGGGGCTGGATCCCAAGACTCTGAGATCATGACCTGAGCCTAAAGCAGAGGCTTAACACAATGAGCCACCCAGGTGCCCGAAATTAGATGTCTTGACTGAGGTCCCACAGCTGCTTGGCCGTCAGGCTGGGGATAGAGCCCAGTTCAGAGGGACTCCAGGGTCTGTGCCCTGAGACACAACACACCCCACACCCCTCCTGGGTGCTTCACCGAAATAAGGGAGGGGAGGGGGGCAAGGCAAGAAAATCCTACGAGGCCCACCTGTGCAATCACCTGATAAATGCTGTCGATATTCTCTGAAAAGCCCAACACAGACTCTCACGCATGCTTACTCACAGCAGCGAGCGAGGCTTTCCAGAGGTGCCTGAGGTCCGAGCAGAGCCTGACACCCGTGAGAGACCAAGAGGGACAGGAGCAGGGAAGGATGGCAGGAGAGGGAAAGACCCAATAAGAGAAAGCTGCTGGGGATCAGGCCCGGGGAGTGCAATTATTAATATTCTAAACGGAGTTCTGACTGCTTAAGCTTTATTTAAGAACATGCCCGGCTGTATAATTACAAGGCCTTAATTTGTTTTCTTTTCCGCACAATAAATAAGGAGCACACGGTTGCTCTTCGCACACACCGCCCTTGCCGCCTCGACAGAAGTTCTTGATTGCAGACGGACAGCTGGCACGCAGAGGGGCAGCCCCACTGCCACCGGCGCGGGTGAGCGGCCTGCCCCTGGGGGCACAGCGGGGCGCCCCAGATGTGCGGAAAGGCAAGAAGACTAAGGGGCCCTTGTATTTCTGGAGAATGGCATGGGATAGGTGAGTGGGGAGGTCAGCCCCCCTTGACTCCCCTGGGGAGCGGGCACTGCTGGGCACGCTGTGCTCAGAGGCACTGACATGATATGGCAATGGGCTCAGCGAGCAGCAGGGGAGGCTGTTCCATCTCTCAAAGGCAGAAGTCTACTTCCTAGTGCCCCCCGCTGTGTCCGTGCACTGAATGCCTCAGGGCATCAGACTCACCAATGAGAAAGGGGAAACCAACCCGCCTCCAGTCATCCACGCCACCATCCACTGACACCTCCACCAAATGCCAGGGCTGTGCCGTGCGCTGGGTGTCCAGTGGTGGAGGAAAGAGGCAAGAGGCCCATCCCCAGGGAGCTCTCAGCACAGTAGGGAAAATAAACATCACATAATTAAAAGCATAATGATGAAATTCAAAGGCATGCTTACTGGGACAAGCGCAAAGGAAGGACAAGAACAGGGACCAAAGGAAAGGGACAGGGTGTGGCATGGCGAGCGGAAGGCTTTCAGGGGACCCTTGGGCTGGACCTGGAAGGAGGAGTAGCCACTCGCTAGAGAGAGTGGGGGCCAGACGAAAGCCTGCCCTGCGAGGGGCCAGGAGAGGCAAGGGCTGTGCAGGGAGATGGCCCAGGACACTGCCGGTGTGGAGGGAAGTTGGTGCAGCAGGGGCAGAGGGCATGGGAGGAGGTGCAGTGGGAGGCAGCCATGCAGAAGTGCTGGAACAGATCCCAAGGTTGGTCCCCGACCTGTGCGTGCTGTCCCCTTGAGGTCCCTGCCACAGCGGCCCGCTCACCCAGGAAACTGAGGCAGAAACTCTGTTGCTACCCGACAGCCTCAAAGGCGCATCTAGGAGGCTCTGAGTGAAATGCTTAAATGATCTCTTTGCCAGTTGCATGGGGAAAAACTGTGGGGTAGAGTGAGAGTGGGAACTCTTGGGAGAGCTCTGGTGTGTCACTGGACACTGGTGTGTCAGAGGACACAATATTGTGGGGACACTGGTGTGTCAGAGAGGCAGGGCCCTGGCCAGGGAGGCACCAGACCCCCCTCTGGAAGGAGGCATGGAGCCCTCTGACACACACCGTCTGGCAGAAAATGGGGACCTAGGGAAGGGGCCCTGCCCTGCAGCCCTGACTCCCCCTTCTGCTTGGGCTCTCCCTAACATGACAGCCCTCAGAGTCCGGCTGCCTTGGTGACAGACGTCTCAGATCATCGGACAAACCTGGAAGACAGCGGAGCTGGAAGCAAGACCCTAAGCCATTTGTTCTGACCCGTTACGGAGCACAGGGCAAGACAGTGGTGGCGATCCAGCTGCCAGCCCAATTCCAGGGTCAGCATGGGGGGCCTGTGGTCCCTCAAACACCGCCAGGCTGCTGAGCACATAGCGCACGGCTCCCTCTACCAAGAAGTGTCCTCACCCAATAACTCACCACCCATCCCCTCACCAAGCTCCTTCCAGCCACCGCCTCCCACCCACCCCAGGTTTCGTGTTGTCTGTCACCACCCGGGTGTCCTTCCCTGCTGTAATCCCCCCTTGCCCAATGATGCAACACCTGCCTTCGTTAAGTGTTCCTCGGGAACCTGTAGTCCCCATCACTTCATAGAGTAAGGCCTCAACCCTCTGCCTCTCTCTCCTATCCCCAGCCACATCACTGAGTCCGAAGACCTAAGTGTAATTCATCTTTGTCGCTTTGCCCGAGAAGCACCAGGACCGGGCCAGATGCTCCTGATGGGAATTAATAAATTCACGTCTCGGGAAAATGCCACATGACCCCAAGGGCCACTGTGAGTGAACATCACAGGACTCTAGGACACAAGGTTGGTCGGGGATGGCACGCGGCTGAGCCCCACTCCAGGGGACCCAATGTCCTTCCAACCTGAAACGGGTACCCCAGATGGAAGGCCCAGAAGCCCACTGGAAAGGGCAGAGGACCACAGCAGGTCCCAAGAGACAAAGGGGTTAACCCGGGCAGAGACTTTCACAAACCCATCAGGGAAAAAAACCAGGGAGAGAGAGACACGAGACTGCCGGTCTGCTAAGGAATGAAGAGGGACGAAAATTAATGATGACGCCAAAATAGCCAAGAGACTAATCTCATTTTCTAAATCTGTCCTTAACAAGAAAAATGGAGAAAAGAGATGTGGACAAATGGAAAGTAATGAAGCCTTAGGGGAGGGCAGGGGGTGGGGGTTGGGGGGGAGAAAGAAAATCTACGAAGAAAAATCAAGGCTGGAAAAATATGGGCGCGCGGTCTAATCCCCAAGGCTGGGAGCCGCTGAGACCAGCGTGTTTACTCAGCATTAGATGGAGCTTTTGGAAAGCTGACAAGGTTACAAGAAGACTCTTAAAGTTCTGCACAGCGGATCCTAGAGATACCTGAAATTAAAAAGAGCACAGACTCAGTGCTGAATGTAGGTCTGCTTCGACGAAAAGAATCGCACAACCACACGAACGCTCTGGGTGGCCGGCAAGGTACGCGGCCACACCTTCTGGGTCATGGCAGGTCTGCTCTGGGTGGATCAGGGGCCCGTCCACAAAACAAAGTGAACAGAAAGAAATTATCAGGGAGGACATCCTTAATCCCAGGACCACAGGGAGTCTGCAGGAGAGACACAAATGGACAAGAAAAAAGAAACTCAATTTAGGAAGCTGGCCACCTGCCTCCCTAAGGGAACAAGATATAAATCCTTTCCGGGGTTCCAGAAAGGCCATCACCCAGAGACGGAGGGTGTGACGTGACTAGAAGTGGGAAACAGCAGGTGCTTGAGCGAGGGCTAAGCAATTCGAGGTGGAAATTCCTGAGTTTGGTGAGTTCCAGGATACAAAACCCATCAGGGTTCAACAGAAGCCGGAAACACCCATTTGAAAAAGAGAATAACAAAGGCCCTGGGTGGTGTCCTCAGAAGCTGCCCAGGTCGGACTATGGGAGGAAGACCCAGGAAACCTACAGAAGTAACAGCACTCGATAGCGCAAGGAGACGACAGGGGTTGAAGCCACACCCTCCTAGGCACCAAATTATGAGCTGGTAAGGCAGGACCTTAGAGCTCATCGATCTGGTGCATATCCCTCCACTCCCACCCCCAGACTAGGTAGTGGGCTCTGGGGGCCCGGGGCCAATGACAGCCAGGCCAGGGGCCAGGCAAGATTGCCTCATATTCTCTGGGAACAGTCAGATGGAAAGCTGGCTACTGGGGCAGGCATACGTCATAAGCCTGGGTTCATCCCGACCTGTTCAATCAACCAGGCTCCATTCTCTTCACTGAACACCCACACCGTGTGACCCTCTGGCTGACGGCCCCGAGGGCCCGCCCAGGCCCTGCCCACCTGCCTAGACCCTGCTGGCAACTGGGTGTAGAGGGGACTTGGTTTCGGGCACCCCCTTAGTATTCTCCCACGGTCCTTCTCCCAGAAGAGTCCCCATTCTGAGAAGTGCCACCTTCCAGCTGGTTCTGGAGACCTGACGCCTGCCCAGGCTGGACCTGTGGGGGCCACAGCAGAGGGGTGCGAGGGTGAAGTTATAAAGAGGACGGATTCTGGGGCTCCGGAGGCAGCCCACTACAGCTGGACTCAGTCTCTGCCACTTAGGAGCCACATAAACTCAGGCGAGTCAGTAACCACTCTGCCTTAAATTCCCCATCTGTAAAATGGAGACAGCAAACCTCGTTCACCTGCTCTTATGAAGATAAAATGCCATATAAAGTGCATAGACCAATGCCCGGCCTGGAGGTAGTGCTTTGTTGATGCTGAGCCCGTGGAACTGGAATGCCTGCCCTGGCAGGGAGGCAGCGGGGAGGGGAAGGCCAAAATAAGTTTCGAGCACTTTCCCCTGGTCCTTCCCCTCAGTGAACCCAGGTGCCACCTTTCTTTCAAGAATTTCCCAAAATGCTGAGGCCAGGTCTGGGCCATTTATAAGACCGCCTCAGTTTATTGATGTAGAAACAGACCAGGTGGGCTAAGCAGCTCATCCAAGGTCAGGGAACAAAGCAGAGAAAGAGCAAAGTAGGTACAAGGTATGGTCACTCCACTGAGAGCCCAAGGGCACCTGTGACAAATGACAGCCATCCAGGTTTAAGCCACTCCCCACGCTCATGTGAACCTGAACTTCAGAACCCCTACTCTCCTGGCCACCACCCAGGCACACTCAGGCATATAGTCCTGACTCGGGTTCCCAGATCCTCAGATCTGCAAAAACCCTACTCCGCTGACAAATGGCTCTGTTTCCAAATCCTGTTCCCCTGGAACTCTCTCACAGGTGCCCCACTGGCCAGACCCCATAGCCTGGGACCATGAACATGTGTCTCAACGGCTCTGGGAGGGATTCCAGGTGAGGAAGGGGCTATACTGCCTCACTGAGGGGACAGCCCCTGTGCCATAAGCACCCATGACCACCCATCCAAGCCCCCCGCCTCACCAACGCTGCCTGCTCCAGGAGCCTCTGAGGCACTCCAGCCCCCCTCTGCTCGACAGTCACACTTAGAGTCCGCGTCAGCGGCCCCTCTGCCACCTTGCCCTGGAACACTGGAGAGGGTCAGTTTTCTATGCAGAGTGTCAGAGGTATGAGTCGGCTCACAAAGAACCACCCCATCTCTTATAAAGAGTCACCAGGACGCCCGATTTACTTCTTTATACATATCAGTTTGAGAAGGTTCAAAGCCATCGCAACAACAGCATCCCCTTCTTGTGTCTGAGACCCCTTCTTGAGGAAGAACAGAGAGGAAGAGAATGACCGCTATGTACTAAGAGGTCCGCACTCCCAGCAGCCCACCCACCCACGTGCGGGCGACGGCCCCCCTCATCCCTGGCTTATCTGTTTCTTGTCTCCCTACAGCAAAAGTTTATTTCTCTCTCATCCTGCATGTCCACAGAAGGTCAGCTGCGGCTTTGCCCCATCCTCTCCCCAGCGAGACTCAGGCTAATGGAGCAGCCTCCATCTAGAACATTCACTACCTCTATCCTGTGGCCGAGGGCAAAGAGACACAGGAGACCCCACACAAGCTCTAAGAGCTTCTGCTGGAGCGGGACATGGGACACACACTCACACACACACACCCCATATATGCACACACACACACACACACACACAAAGATGAGCGTTCATCACTTTTATTGATGTGCAATTCACACACCATACAATCACCCATTTGAACTGTCCAATTCCATGTTTTCTGGTATCTTCACAGGGTTGCACAACCATCACCATAATCAGTTTGGGAACATTTTTCATCATCCCAAAAAGAAACCCCATACCATACCCAGTCTATTCCCCACTTATCTTAAGCACAAGGGAGATTATAAATTACAAAGACATTCTTTTATGCCTATAAAAATGTATCGTAAAATAAATCTCATTTGTCACTCTAGGAGTTTCCAATAGCTGTGACCGGCTAGGTACAAAGTACACATCACAGTGACCACACACCTCTTTCTAGAATATCCTTGGACAGGTCCTTAATTCAGGGTCCACAGGAAGTCTATAAATCCCCAAAATGCATGAGAAATGGTGTGTCTGTGGTGGGGGGGTTTTCAGAGGACAAATTTTATAGCTTTAACCAGAGTCTCAAAAAAAAAAAAAAAAAAGATTAGGAGCCACTGTCCTGACTATACCAAAATCTCATATTCCCCAAATAGACTTTTTTTCCTTAAGATTTATTTATGAGAGAGAGAGCATGTGTACGCATGAGCACGCAGGGGGAGGGGGAGAGAGAATCCCAAGCAAACTCTGTGCAGAGTGCGGAGCCCTATGCGGGGCTCGATCCCACGACCATAAGATCATGACCCGAGCCAAAACCAAGAGGCGGATTTCAACGGACTGAGCCACCCAGACGCCCCTGGTGGAACTACGTCTTGTACATGATAAACCCCCACCGCCTGCAGCACTTTGAGGGACAGGAACGCAGGAGAGTCTTGTACATACTTCTCTCCGTATTTATTCAGCTGCGTCCCAGGAAGGTGACCGTCACCATGTAACCTGAAGAAGGACAGTGGCGGCGGCTAACATGTCACCGGGCTCCTCTTCCAGACCAGATCTTCTCAGCGCTTCAAACACGTTAGTCCAGTGAATCTTGCTAACAACCCTACTGTCCCCGTTTTCCACGTGAGGAGACAAAGGCACAGAGGTCCAGGTAGGGTGAGAACTTGCCCACGGTGGACAGATGTCTGGGACGGAGCCAGAATTTAAAGTCAGGCAGTAGGCTACAAGAGCACATACTCACCGTACTCACAACTACTCATCCAAAGAACCAGGGGTGCCTGGGGGGGTTCAGTCAGTTACGCATCTGAGTCTTGATTTCGGCTCAGGTCAGGATCTCAGGGCTGTGAGATCGAGCTCTGCACCAAGCCCTGCACCCTGTATCAGGTTCCACGCTGGGCATGGAGTCTGCTTGCACTTCTCTCCCTCTCCCTCTCTCTCTCTGTGTCTCTGTCACCTCCCAGCTTATGAACATGCTCACCGTCTCTCTCTCAAAAAAAAAATGGCTGATGGGGTTTCATTAGCGGCAACAGCTCAGGCTCCAGGTCTGAGGAAACTTCTAAGCCGTCAGGGCTGGAGGAGCAGATATCTCCAAGAAGCATGTTGCTTTCCTCGCACGTTTTCAGGTGATACTGCCGCAGAGTGGTGTTGTGATAGGACTGAGCATTCGTACGACTTGTAAGTTTCCTAGTATCAGCGTTATAATGTCAACGCTTTGCATATAGTCTTTGCCTCTATATCCTCTCCTTTAAACACAACAGCAATGTTTTCTGCCGCACACAGAGCCTGGTCGGACGGGACCCAAGAACGGTCAACAGGACAATACGGTGGAAAGAACGTCAAGCTGACAGGACCAAGACCTGAGTTCTAGTCCTAGCTCAGCAGACTTGGTCAGGATTCTTCTCTCCTCTAGAAATCCATCCTCTCACCCACAGAATGATCAAGTCTGAAGGCCAACAAATAGCCAACAAATGACTGCGGACCACTTGCCACGGGACAGGCATCGCTCTCTGTGCGGGGCTACAGTGGCAAGCAAGACGAAGTCCCCGCTCTTGGGAAACTGACGTTCTAGGGGCGGGACAGGGTCCGGACAATCAAACAAGTAAGTGAAGGAGATAATTCCAGACAATCCATAGTGACAAGGGCCGGGGACACTGTTCAGCCACATGGTGTAACTGGGTGACAGCTGCATGAGGAGAAGCAAGGCCACTGAGGCCGGGTGGTCAGACAGGCCTTGCTAAAAAGACAGTCCCATCAGAGAGAACCATGAGAAGGAGCCAACATGCAGAGAACTGGGTCCAGCAGACCAGCAAGTAAAAACCTCCAAGGGGAAGAATGAGCATGGCACATTCAAGGAACTGAAAGAGGGTTCATAAGGCTACAGCGGAGAGCAAGGGGGAAAGCGCCGGGACACGAGACAGAAAGATGAAAACCCAAGCTGCCTGAGTATGGGGCCACGGCGAGGGGTTTTGCTTTTATTGTAAGTAACGGGGGATCTGATTGGAGGGCTTTGAGCAGCAGAGTGACACAGTCGGATTTATGTGTTTAAAATACCACTCCAGCAATGATGTTGGGAATGAAAGGTAGAGGACAAAATGTAAGAAAGCCAGAGCCAGAAGACAAGCTGGTGGCCAGGACCAAGATGGTGTGTGGTGGGGGAAGGGACAAGAGATGCAGTGGGTACGAGATATCCGATGGTTCTGAATTAACTGATGGAAGGACGGAGGAAGGCAGACAAAGGGAAGAGAAAAGGCAAAAACGACTTGTAAGGTTTTGGCATGAGTGATCTGGCGGATGGTACCACTTACAAAAACAACAAACAGGGAGCCTGGGTGGCTTAGTGGGTTAAGCCTCTGCCTTTGGCTCAGGTCATGATCCCGGGGTCCTGGGATCGAGCCCTGCATTGGGCTCCCTGCTCGGCGGAGAGCCTGCTTCCCCCCTCCCCTGTCTCTCTCTCTCTCTGCCTACTTGTGATCTCTGTCTGTCAAATAAATACATAAAATAAACTTTAAAAAAAAAAAATGGAGGTGTTTTAGCATATGAATCTAAAAGGCAGGGATGGGAGCAGGGACAGGAATGTAAATTTGGCGGGGTTAGCTCTAGATCCCCTTCCGGCTTTAATTCCCTACAATTCTGGGGACTCGGAAACCAAAGAGCAGGGAAGAAGTCATTAATAGGAGAAAAAATATACGGAGTTTTCCATAAAGCACTGTCCTCAGCACTTTCTAAGCATCGTCTTTGTGGAGGCTCAGGACAATCCTCTGAAGTAGGAGCTCTTACGGTCCCTTCAAAACTCATGGACGTTCGGTATTTTGCCCAAGTAAGATGGGGAAACTTATCACACTAAGACGTAGAGGATCTGAGACTCGAAGCCTGGCCTTTCTATCACCAAAGCCCACGTTGACTGTTAACTACACGGTGCTCAGTGGCTAAGTCCTCCATGTGGAACAAAGGAGGAAGGGCCCATGTGGAGAAGCAGTGAGGGGACAAGTGTGCCACTCACCAGTCCCTTCAGAACTTGGCAGAAAGTCTCAATGCCGAGGGAAGGGGCAGGCGGAGAGGCAAAGGTCTACCTTTAGTAGATAAAATATCTACTCATATCTACCCATTGTCTTACATCCCAGAATGGGGGGTGATCTCAAGGAGAAAAAGCACTCAGTGATTTACAAGACACAATAAAGCAGCGTCGTCATGCTTCCATCCCCATAACCTCAAGAGGAAAGTATTGCCTTCTCAGCCGAGTCCTGCAATGGTAAAGGCTCGGCCACTTCCTCCTCACCCGCGCAGGACTGCTGACTTTCTCTCCTTGTGAGCATAACACAGTGGACACAATCATGCTCAAATCAGGATACTCTCCCCCTGCTGCCCCCATCACACTCCCACACAGGTCAGCTCGGGCTGGCTCTCACAAGCCGGAGATGAGCGGACCTCTGCTCGCGACAGAGCAGAGTAACGGTGTGGCATCCAGAGCTCTCGGAGAAAAAGCAAGAAATAGAATGCGAGAGAAATCTGACCACAACAACTCCAAGGGATTAAATAAAAATTCTTATGGCTTTCTGGAATCTCACACTGCATATTCTTGGAAATGAGCACGCCATAGGCAAATGCTAAGAATCTTTTATGATAAAGATACTCGCATTGTAATGTAACTGTTGTTATAGGATTTGACCTGAATGGGAGAAGAAACTAAACAGAGCTTTCTCAAGAGCGGTCTTTGAGGATGGATGGCGCTAAATTCCCAGGGGAAACAGTGGCTCTAATGAAACTTTAAAGACTCCCAACCCTCCCGTAAGGAGTTCTTGTTGGAGAACTAGAGAGACAGGGACAAACACATGTGGACCGTAACAGTGCACTGGCTTCAGAGGCCAAGGGATGAGAGCACAGGTCCCGGCTGTTCCACTAACTGCTGTGTGAACTCGGGGGAAGCCAGTTATGATTTCTGAGCCTTAATGTTCCCATCTATGGAATGGGGATTGAGGAACCCTAACCTAGAATTACCGAGAGGAGAGATGTTTGCAGAAACACCAGCCACAGGCCTTGGCACATAGTAAGTTCTCAATCAACACTAGTCCTTCCTTCTTCTCTCCTGATACCAGCATTTTTTAGACTTTATTTCTTTATTTACTTAGAGGTAGGAGGGGCAGAAGAACGGAAGGGGGGAGAGAATTTGAAGCAGACTCCATGCTGAGCACAGAGCCTGATTCAGGGCGTGGTGTCACGACCCTGAGATCATGACCTGAGCCTGAAATCAAGAGGCTCTTCACTGACTGAGCCACCTGGGCCCTGATAGCAGCATTTTTCATGCAATTTTCTAACCATAATAAAAAAAAATGTTTTAATTGCCTCAGTGGAAAATACTGTGTCTTCTGGTCCATGAGGTATGGTGGGAAGATTCCTGGAAGTTCTACTTCTGCTACTTACAAGTCAGAGCATCTCTGGGCCTGCCTCCTGGGCTGCCTCCTACACTCCGCCACCAGGACGGTAACAAGAATGGAAAGAGACAATGTATGCGAAAGCACTCAGAAAACCCTGACGTGCTCTACAGAGGAAAGACCATGCCGCCATGTTAGCACAGTTCACAGAGAGTTGTCTGTGTCATTCTGCCTATGGGGACCCCAGACTGTGGAGATCCGGCCCACGTGTGAGCCAACACCACAGAAAACCAACCCTGGAAGGAAAGAGATGAGCCAGCTGCAGAGGTGGGGCTGGGAAATTCGGCAAACAATCCAACTTCAGCTCTCCAATCAGATGGAAACAAAGGGTAAGCTCGTCGGCAGAACTGTTTGGGTCCTTTCTGAAACTTACGTTGTTGTGAAGGGTTCTAGAGCAAGGGGACTACGTGGAGAGAACAGGGAATCCATCGGGGTTCACTTCTTGGTAGTCAAGGAAGGAAGACATGAGAGACTGCAGGGAGAAGTATTCCAGAGGCCGGAGAGGTAGACAGCACAGCAGAACAAGTCCATGATTCTTTCAGAATAAAGTCACGATCAGAATCATCATCCAGGCCAACTGGTCCCCCCATCTTTGGTTCTATTATCATCCACACAAATCGCAACGATAGTTACCGTCATTATTAGCGACTGCCATTTCTGAACACTGACCATTTACTGGGCACTGGGCTAAGAGCTGTATCTGCCTCTGGTCACTTCATCTTCCCCACATCCCCTCTGCAAAGAGGGCCCCATTATGGCACCCATTTTGCAGATTGGCAAATAGAGATTCCAATTATCCACTTGGAAAATCCTCCTTAAGAATCCTTAATCCAAAAATCTTGAAGATCAAAGAAAGGATCTGAAGGTCAAGGAGATTCCAGTCTCTCAGACAGGCTCTCCCTTGCTGTGTATGAATCAAAACTTCTCTTTCTCATGCTCAATAAAGCACAGAGAACACCAAAGCAGCCAAGAGAAGATGGGTCCGTCGCTCATAAACCTTGAAGATGGACACAACAGCCCTCGTCCCCAGCCTCCTTCGTGACGGACAACTTGGCCTTAACATCACTGGTTCCTTTTCTGGCCTGAGGAGGAAGCTGGCATGAGTAATGCGAGAGCAGCTTAGAAGTGGGGGACAGCCGAGCCAATCAGAACAATCCGGGCAACCTGACACCAGTACAGTGGGTGATGATTTCACTTCCTGCTTCTTATTCTGTACAGAGGGGACAAGAAAAGCCTTCTCAGCCATCACCCTAAAAAAAAAAAAAAAACAAAAAAAACGAAAAAGCCGCCAAGCCAGGGTTTGGCAATTAGTGTTGGAGTAAGTGATCATCTTGTGATTGCTCAGCTGGGGCCTGAAGACTCGTAACCGCATTTAGAGGACAGAAATAGAAGAGGCTGAGAGAGAGCAGAGAAACCTGGCCCATTTGCCAGGAGAAAGATGTCCTGACGCTGCCGGGAAATTCACTCTGTTGGGATTGGGGGCGTGTCTTCGTTAAGCGGGAGAAGTTCATAAATAAACCCATCGATGAAGCCAGTGCTTACCCCTTGACCTCTTCGCTCCTCTGTGACCCTCAGGCTCCCCTGGAAACCCCACGGAGCCTAGGGGAGCCCCTGGACAGGTGCTGAATTTCTCCTTCCAAGCTGAGCATCCTAATGGCCCCTGATGTACAACCAGGCCCAAACTGGGGGTAGATGGATAGTAAACCGTCCTTCTTGCCAACAGCAGCTACTTTGGCAAAAGCTGGCCCATGCTTCCGGGAGAAGACAGAGCCCGAGGTCACGGGCAAGTTCACAGTCATCAACAGAACTACTCCAACCAGACCCCCCTCGGCCCCCTAAACCTTGAGAATCTCGCAAAGCCCCATCAACCTGTCACTGCCACCAGCCCCCAGACCCTGGATCAATCCCAAGGAGATGTGGGTCACAGCCTTCTTCTAGGACTTCAAGGGTAAGTCAAGGGAATGTTCCAGGACATTCCATTTCAGAAACACCTGAAACCCAAGATGTATCCCTGCTCCCACTTTTGCGACCCAAAGAAACATGACGGATCTCAAAGTCCCCTGGACTTCCCCAAGAGCTGCGGGTGACACAGTGCCTTGTAAGCCTCTAGGTCACAAGCACCCAGCCACTGTCCTTGAGCAAAGGGGACAGAGCTTCTCCCATCTGACAGCTTCTCTCCCCCATGACCCTAGCCCACAAACTGGCCTTCCATGTGTCCTATTCTGCCCACGCAGCCGTTTCATTTGGCCCATGGGGTTGAAGGGTTTTGTTTTACATTGCCAAGCATTTAAAACTTGAGGGGTTTCCCCAGACCTTTAGCTCTTCTTGAAAGAACAGTAAGTCTGGCAGCACGAGGCCCCACATCCACCTAGCAGTGATCAGCTGGCTGCCCCTTCCGCAGGGGACATGTGGTCCCCAGACTCCACTGTCCCCACCTGACGGGCCAAGGGCACTTAGCTCTGTGAACTCCGTATGAGTCAGCATGAAAAGAAAGACTCTTCAGAGGTCAGAAGAGTCTTCCCCCGGGGTATTTTACATTGAAATTCAAATCCCCCCATAAAATAAACACCTGGAACATCTGGTCCAAGGCCCTCCTCTGGTCCCAGCCACGCCTCCCGCTGCAGAGAACACACACCTGGACACACTCACCACAGACGCTCGCCTTGCGGAGATGGGGGCGACCGCTGCATGACACAGTTGGGAGGGAGGACTGAAGCGGAGACTTCGGGCCCTGGGCGAAGGCCTTATGGCGTGTGCCATTTCCAGACGGAGGAAAGGAGGTGTAGCACAAAGAAGGGTGGCCATACTGATAAATGCACACACACGCACACACACAAACCCACACACACACCAAGCACTGAGCCTGAGAGCACACAGAGAACAGCGGGTGAGGCCAGGACCCGTAAAAAGAACCACTCCTCCCACCACAGTCCTCCAGAAGGCCCTTCTCTCTCGCCCTCCCCTGCCGCTACTTTCTGAGAGCTTTCCTAGGGGTCTCCACGTCTTCACAGGAGAGGCCCATCCAGCGGGCTGTCCTTCCGACGGCGAAGGCCGAGTGCCTCAGCCAGTACAACGGTCACACGGACAGAGGAAAGACTCACCAGTACATCATTGCTCCATTTTTTCACCCCAAATACAACAGACCTCCTCTCCTTCCCCACCTGGTCCCTGCAGAATCTCTCCTCTCTCAGGGAAGGTGCCCAGTGGATGTCCAAGATGGCCACCATCCTGGAAGAAGGGGTGACCAGAAAGCAAGCACAGCGGGTTGACGTTCCCCTGACCAGCTCCCCCGGCTTCCTCTCAAGCCCACATTCTCCCCAGGACATGGCCGTCCTCCCACTGAACCTCACGGTCCTCATGGAGAGCAAGGCCTGGAGAGAAAGCAGCGAGCTCATGTGAGTCTGCCCCACAGGTGCTACCCTGAAGAGGCCCCTCCGCCATCAGACATGGAAGGGAGGGGATGGGGGTAGGGGAGAGATGTGCAGACAAGAATCCTACCCGGAGCCATGTGGCCTGGAATCTGTCCCAAACAAATCTGTGTGACCTCAGGTAAAGGGGTCTCCATTCTCAGACCCGCTCTCCAATGAACCCAGAACCTACTCAGACATGGCACTTGGTCCGGCCCAGCCTTCCCTCTTCTGCCAACTGTACCCAACAAACAGCGGCACATAGACACACACTTTGGGACCCAAAAATGGTCTCAGAGGTGTAGCATTCACATCCTGGATGAGAGGGATTTCTCACCACTAACATTCCCATAAAATCGCGAATGAAAAGTGAACAACTCTGGGAGTCAGGAGGCTCTAAGCCCTGGTTTAGGCTCATCCTTCTGACAGGAACCCTAGAGATGCTCAAATCCCAAACACTCATTTTTAAGAGGCAAAGTCTGAGGCCCCGGCACACAGTGATGAAGCCAGGCCTAGACCCCAGGTGGCCAGCTGGCTCCACTGCCCAGCGCCCTCCCTGCTGTGTGCCCCCCCCACCCTCTCCCTGAAGCCCAGGACCCAGGTCTACTCACATGTAGCGCAAGTGGGGGTTCTTGGCAAAGGCTCTGGGCTGGATGCTCCGAAGTCCTGAGTTCTTGATGGTCCTGGAGAGAGAGAGAGAAACAGGGTCAGCAGGGCTTCCGGAGCTGAGGGACATCTGCTCTGGGTTGAGGCTCACAGGAGGTCATGGGCCGCCAGCTGGGCCGGTGAACTGAACGCAGTTCCCCATCATCAGCATTGCAGGGTGTCCCCCAGACGGCATCTGGGCTCACCCCCAATGGGGACCTGGGTGAGGGTTTGGGATGAGCTGGCAGCTGTCCTCTCCCCATCCTGGCAACAGGGCTCCTGCTCAAGAATCGGGCCCAGCGGCTACAGGGCTGCAGCCTCCACTCCCTTCCCTACCCTAAGCCCCCCACAACCACTAGCGCTGAAATCCCAAAGGAGGAGGAGTGGGCTGGGGGATTTTGCAGGCTACGGGGACCATTCGTCAACCAGGAGTCTGAGGTGAGATCACTAGCCAAGAGGCCTGGGTTCGGGTCCTGCCCCGAATCCCTAACTACAGGTGGGACCACACAGCCCTCCAGTCTTCTGGGCTGAGGGGAAATGAGGGAGAGTGAGGGGGTGGCCTTTGAAGCCCCGGGCAGTCCCTAAGTGGGTGGTACTGGCTCGATTAAAAAAGGAATGGAGGAGGGAAGTGCCCAGGGCAGTCCAGGGACAGCGGGCGCCCCCCACCCACCACCTGTGGCCCCTCCCGTGGCCGGGTGCACTCACAGCTTTTGGAGGCCGGTGTAGAGCTCCATGTCCACAGCATTCAGCGTGTGCAAACCTCGCCAGTTCTCTATGTGTCTGCAGGGGAGGAGGAAAGACAGGGTTCAGGTCGGCCAGGGTCCACAGGAAAGGTACTGTCTCTAGAGCCAGAGACCTGGGCTCGAATCCTGGATCACCCACGTGCAAGCCAGGCCTTCTGCCACATGGCCAAGTGTCCCCAAGCCTCTGTTTCTCCCTCCACAAGGGGCCTCATGTACCACCCACCTGGGGCAATCGGCATGAGACCCAGAGCACCTGGCCCGGGGACCACATTTAATGTCCCCTCTCTGCTCCAGAAAGCTCTCCTTTTTAAAGACTCGAAACCCAGCTTCCCCTTTGGTCTTCACAACTCAGCTTCCTTCCACTCGCTCTTGTTTTCCTTTTGGGGACTTCCTAAGGACAGCTCATTTTCTCAGCAGTCCAGGAAGGCAACACAAATGATGTGGGTTTGAAAAGGGAGAGCGGGAGGGTAGCTTGACGGTGGCTATAGTTTTTGAGTGAAAAAGCTCAGAAGGAGCACACACCCACTTCAGGGGCCCCCAGGGTCCAGACACTGACCGCCTGGTTCCGGTGGCCACAGCCCAACCCGCCTGGAGTTCAAGAACACAGATAGCTTGATTGGGCAGATCCAAGTCCAGAAAGGAGGGGACTGGCTGGGGACCAGAGAGGCACTACGGTGTCACAGAAGCAAGGTGAGACCTAGGATCCCAGCTCCGGCTTCAACTCTGGGACCCAAAAACCAGAGGCTTTGAGCGAGAGCTCTGACCTCTCTGGGCCCCTTGTGTCTTCATTTGCAAAGGGAAAGGGTTTCACTAGATCAGCAGCTTCTCTCCTTCCCGTTACAAGGTCTCCGTTTAGAGCTTTCTCCCAAGACACCTCCTGCTTAAGGAGGCTGGTGTTGAGCAGGGACACTATACACTTATTAAGTAATAATTAATTTCTCTTCTAGGATTTATTGATCGAAAATATAAATCACCATTCACCAGAGCTTTTTATCAACAGATATAAACCAGCACTAACTCTCCCAGTGGATAATCAGGTCTGGCCCTGAGCAAAGGAACTCAAAAGTTCTATAAGCAGAAGAGCTGGCTTGTCCTAGGTTTGATTACTGCTCTTTTTTTTTTTTTTTTTTTTTTTTTGGATATTGACAAAATGCCAGAAACAAACAACCTCCATTATAGCTCTTAGGGTCCCCAGGTTGATAACTATCCGGCCACTGATCTGTTAAGGCCCTTCCCAACTCCAGAGCTGTGTGAGACGTTACCACTCCTCCCCATCTCTATCCCACAGAGCTCCCAGGGGCCTCAGGAGAAGGCCCTCTGCTGCCCACCATGCCCTCCCGGGACCCGACACTCCCATCATCGGTGGTCACTCTCCACGGATGTCAAAGTACCCTCTTCAGTCATCCTGCCACGCAGCCATCCGAGGCACACTGAGGCCAGAAAAGCAGCAGCTGCCTTCCCCAGACACCCCCTCCTTGGCCCCACCACACCTGTGGCTCTTCCATCTGACACCGAGGGAAGCCAGAGCCAGGAAGGCCGCGGGCTGGTGGTGGCCAGGGCCCCTGGAAGCATTTCAAAGCAACACAGTGACAAGGTACGCGGAGAACCCATTTTGTTCTACATTCTCTCGGGCCCCCCGCTGAGCAGCCAGACACACTGGCATCTGCTGGGGACAGGGACCAGGTGGCCAGGTCGGGACTGAATTCCAAGACCAAAGTCTTCTCCCTGGAAGCCTCTCAGCCCCAGGGCGGTTTGCTCGGTCTGGTCCTGCCAGGGCAGGGCCCCTGGCACCACGTCAGGTGACAAGGAATACCAGGAGGAGTAAAATGACCTGCGCCAGTGCCCCCCACGTGTGTTCACTGGGCCAGCGGTCCAGGCAAACCACCAAGTGAATGACGCTATCCTACAGACGACCATGCATTCCCAGGAGCCCGGCCCCAGACTAGGATCTGCTTCCGACAAGCAGCCGTCGATCAGTTGTTTAAGTAAATGAAATTGTTTTCCTTCGCCCCCATCAGAAGCCCGTAAACGTGTTTATATTTATGGCCGAGTTGTCAATCATCGGTGTATTGTATCGGTTTACCGTTCTTAGCCCTCGTGTCCTGAGGGCCCCACACCTGCCCGTCCGACGTAGGCTCACTTGGAGACGCAGCGGGACAATGAATGAACTCTTTGGTGCAAAAGGCTCCCTGGTCAAAAGACCCGGGCCCCTGCCTCCGCTGTTGGGTCTGAGGCTCCCCGCAGGGGGGAAGAGCCTTTGCACAGCCGCTGTGCCATGGCGCGGTGAAGAGCCTGGGCTCTCCCGAGCCCAGTCGACAAGCTACATTCTGCAGGCCAAATCCAGTCCACCACCTGTCTTTGTACAGCCTGAGGGCTAAGAATAGTTTGTACATTTAAAAAAAAAAAAATCAAAAGCAGAATCCTAATTTGTGACATGCGAAAATTATATGAAATTCAAATTTCAGTGTTCATATCCATTCAGTGACTGGTCTGTAGCTGCTCTTGTTGGACAAGGACGGAGCTGAGCTTAGGCAGCGCGGCAGAGACCCGCCTTTTATAGAAGAAACTTGCCAGCCGGGCCCCCTCCCCGCCGCCTCCAGCCAGGCTTCCAGGACGCACATCCTGGCCCCGTCGCTACCTTTGTCCACGTGTGACCCCGTCCAGGGGACATCACCTGTCTATGCCTCAGTTTCCTCATCCGTCAGATGGGCTAATAAAATACCCCCCCCCCCAGGGTAAGAGTGACGCGAGACTTGAAAGGCCCCGTTAAAAAGCCCGGACAGAACGGCAGCTCGGGACACATAGTAAGTCCTCAGGGAGCGCGAGCCGGGACGGTTATTTTTAACCCTGTGCTTTGCAGAAACTGAGCAGTCTTTTCTCAGTTTTCGAGCTAAAAATGGCATCGCGGTTCTGCTGGAAGTTGTCATTTCTCAGCAATCATTGATAAAAACTCCATGTGGCAGGCGCGTGGAGGGGCAGTAAGTCTGTCATTCATGACCTCCAGGAAAACTGCTCGAGCAGAAATGAGGAACAGGTTCGGGGAATGCACAGCCGGCAGCCCAGGACGGCTTCTGAGGCGAAGGTGCAGCCTGTCATTTGCTGATGACATCGGCGGGCCACCTGCCAAGTCTGCCGGTGACTCACCGAGCGGTGGCTCGGTACCAGCCCTGGGGGTCAGCTGTGAGATCTCAGTGGGCTGCTGTGTGCTACAGGTCTAAGTGGGGAAGGCAGGCTCTAAAAACATAACAAATGGGATAAATATGACCGTAGGTTTGGTTTGCCTTTGTTCGTGGTGAACAGTAGTTACCTTGACCTCTAGCATGTGGTTTCTCCCTCTATTGAGCTTTTCTGGATGTCGGGGCTGTCTTCCCTGAGCACTTAATGTTGTCACTTCAAAAGCAATCGATGATGATCATTGTTTAGAGGAAGGTTCGGCACGTGAACCCTGTGGGGGGCCGTTGCTGGTCACCCCCGTTCCAGGACCACAGGCTGTGCCGGGAGGAACCCATCTCGCCGTGGGAGAGGAGCTCAGAGCCATGCGGGGAGCTCAGGTCCGTGTGGGGCTGCCAGATTCTACATTCGTCCGCTCGGGCACAGAGCACGGCCCCACGGGGATCTGCACTCTTGTTCTCGGTCTGCGTGCTTTCCTCGGGAACAGGGAGGGGCGGGGGCAGACAGGAGGCTCCCATCCTGACTGAAGCACCCCACCTGAGTCACCTCTCAGACAGCGGCGCTCAGCAGGGGGTCATCCTGCCCCCCAAGGGACACTGGGAAATGTCTGCAGATGTTTTTGGTGCTCACAGCTGGGAGGAAGGGAAGGATGCTGGCATCTCATGGGCAGAGGCCAGGGATGCTCCTAAAAAAATCCACAGGTGCCTAGGACAGACCCCACAACAGACAATAACTGGCCCAGAATGTCCACAGTAGGGAAGCCCTGCCTCATGTAAGGCTTATTATGCCTGAAGATGACTAGTGAAGACTGCATTCCATGGCTTGAAACAGCAACAGTTCTGAAAATGACTGCTTTGGGGGCACCTGGGGTGGGGGGCTCAGTTAGCAAAGCATCTGCCTTTGGCTCAGGTCATAAGCTCCAGGTGCTGGGGTCAAGTCGGCTTTCCCCCTCTCTCTGCCCCTCCCCCCACTCGTGCACATTCTCTCTCTCCTCAAATAAATTATTTTTTAATCTTTTTTTTAAAAAATGACTGCTTTGCAGCAAACCCTAAGAGGCACCAGCCCAAAACCAAAAAACCTGCCTCTATAGGTCCCTGGGTCCAGGTGAGAGGAGAACATCAAAAGCTATCCCAGACCCCCCGACAAGTCAAGGGCATTCCTTGAGAGGAAACGAGGGGCTCTTTGGTGCACTGGACCATGGGCCAAGCCAGGTTACACATCCCAGAAGCAATAATGTTCTCCTCCCGCCCAGCTTGGCTGGAACCCACTGTCAAGAGGCCCCACTGCCACCCCCACCCCCACCCCCACCCCCACTGAGAGTTCCTCTTCCACATGGCTTACTCCTGCTTCGCAACGGGAACTGCCCCATCCAAGGAGTTAACTCTGTGCCCCGTCCCTCCCCTCTGACCACTGCCCTTCCCGGAATCACAACTCTTCACCAAGAGCAAATGTGCCGCACTTTTCCAGAGAGGCGGGAGGAAGGGAGGCTTAATTCACGGCAACGTTGAGCCACCAAGCCAGAGCCTGGCTTCGGGCTACATCTCCGAAAATCTCAGTGGGGTCTAGGTGAGCCTCTGTGGTCAAAGAACACGCCGCTGTCAGGTGGGCCGAGGTGTGCGGGAGCCGAGGGACCCTGCCTGTGCCCAGCGTCTTCGGGAGCAGGAGGAAAACCACCAGAAATGAAGCCACTCGCAGTGACTCCCAACGACAGGACCCGGTCCTGGAATCACAGATCGCTGCTTCCCCACCCATTCCAGGGATGAGCTAGAGCACAAGTGAAATATTAATTAAAACATCCAGGGAAGAGATAAAAATCCTTTGTACTAGAATAAATTCGACTGTGCTTTTGTACCATCGCTTTCTTCCTCCTTCTGTTTGGCTGGAGCCAATATGGAAATGAATTGGCAATCTCCAAGCCTATAAAAATGAGATGGTACAGACTGTGTGGTCCATATTTTAATTAAAAACATGTCATGTGGATATGTTTAAGAGTTGTTTATAACTCCAATATTTAAGTCCTATACATAGAAAACTCTAGAACACTGAGACATCCACCCCCTTCCATCACCAGGGGACTGAAGTTGACGGGAAGGCCCACGAGAAGGGCAAGACAGGTGTCTCCCCTCACCCAACAGAACGTTCCTCGTCGCAGGGACATTCGGCAAGACAGAACATTGGTTGGTGGGACCAGCGAGCATCCTTCCTTCCCTTACCCATGGCTGGCCAGGTCTGCAACCTTTCCTCCCTCCTCCTTTGCTGTGAGATCACCGTCATTTTCGCTCTGACTTCTCACTGCTATTAATGAGCTGTTCTTCATAACCGAATTTTCCAGACAACTAAATTTAAATGCAAAACCTTTGCATGTTCAACTTCCTTGCTAGCTGTTTCTTTTTCCTCCTAAAATGCATTACACACCTCCTTGCCTTTTTAAGCAGAGTAGACAGAACGTGACTTACATGCCTTGATAATCTTGGATCATCATGACCAAGCGAACTAGCCTGCCGAGCTGTATCACCCAGGGACGCCCTCCCAGGCTCCTGAAGCAGGCAGAATGTGCATCCCGACCCAAATGGCCCTCCTCTGATGTGACTCTTAAATTCTAATGGTTATTGTGCCCATTTTCAGCAGCGTCATGGCTCTTCCTGTGCTATCGGGTTGGGGGCCATCAGCCCCCACGGCCTTTCCTCCCTTGCAATGTGCTGCGACCAGGGCGCTCGGTAGCCCCTGCGAGCACAGAGGCTAAAAGCGTGGGTGCCCTGGAGGCAGGCCTACCAGGAGCAGACACCAAGCTCTGGCCCCTGAAAGCTGGATGCCCCTGGGTCAGCTGCTCTCGAAGCTCTCTTGTCCTCAGCGTCCTTACAGGAAATCCAGATGGTATGAGGATTAGAGGAGGCAATGTCTTAGCCCTCGAGTCAGTGCTGACCCATCACACCAGAGTGAGAAATAGCAAATTCCACCATTCTGCTGGAATCGTGGAAGTAAAAGTAAATAGAATCTGATGAAAGATCTAAGAGAACGTAAACATGCACACAAACAGGTAGATATCCATCCTTGTCTTCTTTGTTTCTAATCCCCTTTCTGGGTAATAAAGGTGGAGGGATAAGCAAAGTATTCTTAAATTCTTAGAGGTGTAGTTATAATTCACATTTTCCTGGCCTCAGCATACACCACTAATATTACGATCCATACATCTATTCTTAGAGGCGCATCCTGGCAGGAGGCAGTGGAAACGGGCATTTCTCAGATGTTCCACTCCAACACACAACACAAGAGCTTCAGCTAACACGGCTGTACACAGATGCCCCCTCTCTCCAGACACCTCCCCATCAGACCTGAGGCTCCTATCCCCTTCTCACCTGAACCCCGATTCTAGGACGGAGGCCTGACCTGAAGCACGGAGCTGAGTACCTGCGGAGACTAGCCTGGGATTCCGTTTCTTAACAAATCAGCAGCAGAGCACGCACACGCCGGAGCGCCCGTCTGCGTGCACGCGCACACACGTATACGACGAATGTGGCATGCACTTGACTTCGAAGCCTTGTAGGGCCATAAGGAAATTGATTTGTTATCCAGGCATATTATGTCTAGTGATCCAGACAGAAGCGTTAGCTTTCAATTATCTGATATGTTTAGCATTATATACAAACCGTCTGGGGCAACAGCTCCACGGAACTGAGGCACCGGGGGGGAGGGGGGGGCGCTGGGGAAAAGCCGTACTGGGTCACACCAGCCAAGTCACCCGGCTCTCTCTCCCTTGACAGCTGTCAGGGGGGATCCAAGATGCCTGGGGAGCTGGACCTGCGAGCCTGGGGAGCCTTCTTCGGCTGACAGCCCCGCATGCCAGCACATTAGCACACCAGCTCTCCAAGCAGCTGCACACCAAGGACCACGTAGAACCAGCCCCGCATCTGGGACCCCCGGGACGGCAGAAAGGAACATTCGCATCGTGCAGTGAACAGATGGGAAACGACAGCATCTGTGTCAGCTTCCTGATCAATTCCAAAGCTCATGCCAGGAACAGGGAGCATTTGTGCACACACCTGTGCTCCTCAGGTGCTGAGATGCTCCGTCTGCTAACAGACAAAAGATCAAGGGCACACCCCCCTCTCTACTCTGATAAGAAAAGGCCTGACTCCCAGGAGTGAGATTTCCTCGGGGACTTGGCCAGTTCACAGGGAGCCCGGGCTGTGCTGCTTGGCCCCCTACCTGGGACCAGACCGGCCAGCCCCTCGCCGGTCTAACAGCTGCCCTTCATTTGCACCATGGCTAGGCAGGCAGGTGGGCATGGGCTGGTGACCCCAGCACGCCCACGCGTCAGCACCAGAGCCGTGGCCACCTCTAACCTGCAAGCCACCCCTGCCTCCTCACTGGGCCCCCTGCTGGCACTCTTCCCCATCAAGAGTCTCTACACCTGCCCGCTCAACTCTCCCTTGCTGAAAACCCTCCACCTGCTTCCCACGGTCCTTACAATAAAATCGGGACACTGTGCCAGGGCCCACGAGGTCCTGCACACACTGGCCTCTGGCTGGTCCTATGGCCCCTTCTCTTAACACCTGCTTGTTTTCTGCACCCCCGACACGCTCTCCTGCCTGTCTTTAAACACACCAGACTTATTTCCAACCAGAACTTCATCAAACACTTGGACTGGCTCCTTTTAAGCCCTCAGGGCTCCCTGCAAAGGTCACCTTCTCAGAGACGCCTGCTCTGACCCCTATATGAGCACACACACCCCCACCCTTTCCCTCCAGCTGCTCTCTGGCACAAGCCCCATTCATGTCCTTCACAGCCCTTAATAACCATCTGTAATTGTCTTATTTGATTATTTGATTATGTGTCTGTCGTCAGTGTCTATAGGCAAGAACTATGACGCATGAGAACAGAGATCATATCTGTCTTACTCACCACTCGCTCACCTCCAGAATCACGAAGAAGGGCAGGTACCCCAGGATAAGTGTGTACTTGGGATCCCACACAGGTTGGGGCTAAGCGGCCACCTCCAAGTCCCCCCTCACACCCAAGGCTTTCTATGCTTGGTGCTGGCACGGTCCTCACTCTGGGCCCTTGGAGCAGCCCAGAGGCCTGGTCGGACCCCACGAGCACCTTGAATTTGTTCCCCGAAGAGGGATGTGGCCCAGGGCACCTCATTCAACATCCCAAGCAGGGATGGGTATCCTGGGGACTCACTATGGGGCCCACAAATGGTGATCCCAGAGGTCTGGGGAGGCTCATGGACCAGATCTCAGGTCTGCTGCTGATGCTCAGTGTCAGGAGTGGGGAAGTGGGCGGGGCCTCCTCTTGCTGAACAGAGAAGGAGATGAGACGGGCATGCTACTGGCCCCTGGGCACACCATCTCCATCCTTCCCTTGCCCACGTGACGATGGCTTTCAGCAGATCGGGAGGTCTCGGAGGGCCCGGACCAGAAGCATGCGTGCCCAGTGCCACACAAATGCTCAGTGACATCGGAGGGAATGAATGGATGAACGCACACATTACAGAATGCTCAAGGTGATGGACGGCAGAACTTACCCACCCAGCACCCCATCAGCCTCCCGCAGGGACCTCCCCCCTCCCTCGACCCCTCTCACCTTCTCAAGGACTCATTCATCTTTTTTCTTCCTCTCTTGTCTGGACTCTCACTTTCTCTCTACTAGATTTTCCCCTCAGCATATGGACATGTTCTAGAAAAGCCCCTTTAAAAGGAAAATCTCCTTCCCACCACACCCTCCTCCGGTGACTGACTCATGTCGCGACATCTCTCCGTGGCCCACGTTTTCAAGAGGATCTATCTCCCCCTGCAAGCCTGACTTCCTTCCTCACCTCCCTTGAATTCTCCAACCCAATTAGTCTTCGGTCCTGGCTGCTCTAGGGTAACTGCCTGCCAAGGTCGCCGGTGTTGCCCATCCTGGCAAACTTCCCAGACTGCTCTGCGACCCTGTTACTCCGTCTCTCGGGGGCATTTTACCTGGTTAACCACTCGCTCTTTCTTGAAACATTCTCTTTACGGATTCCTGAACTTGACCGTCTCCTGGGATTCCTTCTACTCCCCTGGCTACTACTTCTCAGTCTCCTCTGCAGGGTCCATATGCTTTGTCTGAACCCTAAATGTCGGTATCTCCCAGGTCTTCCGCTGGGACACCTTTTCCCGGCCACGCCCTGGTGATCTCGCCCACATGCTGGCTCTGAACAACACCTTACACGCCCAGAGCGTCCAAAGCTGTGTCTCCGGTCAGACCTGCCCGCTGAGCTCCGGACAGATCAGTAGGTCCAACACCAGCGCTTGGCTTTCCTCTCCGTCCCAATAAACGGCACCGGTGTCACCCGGGCGTCGAAGCCAAGCTTCAGCACTAAGTGCTCCCTCCCCTCCCGCAATACCCACACCTGAGCTGTCCGTCTCTGTCTCCACAGAGACACCAGCTCTGTCCCCTCCCCACAGCATCACCTGGGCCCAGCCCATCGTGACCTCTCCCAAAAGGCCACTGCCTCCAAGACGGGACCACTGCTGCCACTCTGGCCTGACTGAAAACCGGTCCTTCATTCAGAAGCCGGAATGAATTTTTTATAACATAAATCTAATCACGCCCTCCTCCCTACGGCACCCACCCTCCAAAATCAAGCTTCCAGGAGCTCTTCCCACCCTTATGAAGAACTCCAGCCTCTACCACGGGAGTGAGGTCCCGCATGTCTGGCTCTGGCGTCTCCTGCCTCAGCTCTAACGAACCGACCCTGTTCACCCGGCTTTCGTCTCAATGGCCTCCTTCCCATTCTCCAAAACACCAAGCTCTCCCCCTTCTCTCAGGGCCCTGGCACTTGGTTTTGCCCTTAAAAGCACATGGATTCTCCTTAAATGTCATCTCCTCGGAGAGGCCTCTCCTGACCAAACTAGCCACAGTCATTCTCTATAACCTTCCTCCAGATCAAGTGTTCTCAAAAGCCAAGGGCAGATTCTGTCCCCCAGAGGACATCTGGCCATGACTGAGGGCTTTTTTGATTGTCACGACTGGGAAGGTCTAGTGGGTAGAGGTCAAGGATGTTACTAAAAATCCTACAACACAGGACAGGGACAGCCTCCTCGGAACAAAGAATGATCTGGCCCAAAATGACAACCGTGCCAAGGCTGAGAAATGCTGGTCTAGAGAGTTCCTTTATGCCACTTGGCTCAATCTGTCATTCCCTCATGTACGTGCTGAGTGTCCACAAGACTCGGCCCAGTTCCCTGAACAGAAGAGAAAATTCGAATGAACGAATGAATAAAGGACTTTTCTTCCTCAGGACCTGAGGACCTTGTAGCACGTTGCAAAAACCCTCTAATTACTGAGGTCGTGACGGGACCGGCATTTTCTCCAACCATTTGAAGAGACTAAGGTATAAATAAGTAAGCTATGTCCATGGGGTTGGGGGTATAGGGAGTGGGGGGTGGGTCAGAACTCCATGGCCCCTAAGAGACACTCTCCTCTTGTCTGCAGATGAGAGTCAAACTGCATTGATCATAAAACCTCCAATCCTGACCAGACAAGTCAGCTTTGAACTAGGAAAGAAAGAAGAAGTCTTTGATGAACCGAAGAAACAGCCGGAGGCAGGGAGAGACACGTTGACTTTGACCCTTTCTCCCCAACGGGCCTTGGAGGAGAAAGTCTGAGCGAGAAGGAGAGTCTGGTCCAGGCCAGAGCAGCTGGCTTGAAAGTAATCCAATAGAGCAAACACTTTGCCTAAAATCAGCTGGCCCCAAGGGTCCTGAGAACGCTGCCCTTTGGGTGGCCAATTTCCTTAGGAAAATATGAAATGGCCAGGCCACCCTTTACTGAATTATAAAGCACTTATCACTTCTTTAATAACTACCCACATGGAGGACTTAATTCACTCAATATGGAAGTTATAAAGGCGAACCAGCAAGTGAGCATTGAGCTCAAGTACACTGCATAAAGACTTATGAGGGCAATATTCTCCCCTATTAAAAGGGTAGATTTCCTCACTGCAACTCTGCCTCCAAGTTAATGCGGAAAAGTCGCTCCAAGGCCCGGGGCATTTTCATCCTTCGAGGGTAATTCTAGGTCCCCTGGACAGGAGGGAGTCCTTGACTTTGCAGGAATGATTATCTCCGGACCCGGAGGGTGTCAGAGCTATTTGTCAAGGTGACCATCAGAAAGACGAGATCACACTGGTGGTGCCTCGCGCTCCAGGCACAGCACACCAGAATGTGAGCAAGGCACGGAGCAGAAGAGAGGAGGGCAGGATGGGGCAGAGGGGTGGCCTGGGAAAGGCCTGCAGAGTGGGAGGCTGCGGGAAGGGAGGAGGCACCGTTCAAAACGTCAGCGCTGGAAGGGACACTGGCTTGCAACTGAGCCCAGCAGGGAAGGCATTAACAGCATGAGCCCTTGTAATCTGGAAGCAGACCCGCCCCGGAGTTCCTTAAGGTTCCAGAGGTTTCCATGTAGGGGGCTGGAGAGATGGTCTCCCTCACTCGGTGAAGGAACTCGGCTTTTTCTCCTGTTAATTTTTCTCTTCCTCGCTTTGGCTTGGTGAGCAGTTTCCTTCCCTCCGGCCGTAAGCCGTCTGTTCTTCTCCCCATATCCTCCCTCTCTTGGAAGGCATCTCTCTATTCACATGACTTCAATTACTGCCTAATTAGAGATTATTTCCAGTTCAGCTCTACCCGGGACGCCCCACCTCTCCCCCTCTCCTGTAGTTCCTGTTCCCACCCCACGCATTCCCCTGGGCTCCCCGAGAGCAAGCATGGACAGACAGCTCGTTCTCACCTCCCGGATTCTCCCAAACTACCTCTTCTGAGTCCTCCCTGATTTGAAGCATCGCGGCAGAGCTGCTGCGCACATTTCAAAGGATGTGCAACACCAGGGGCTTGCGATGGCTCACACAGTTGGCTGTGTTTAGAAGGAATCAGTGGATGAGCAGACAGAGCTATGATTGACTAGTGATGTCTGCCATGGGCACAGGACAGGAAGAGACCACGGGAGTGCCATCTATTAAGCACATCCATCTGAGAAACGGCTTGACATCTCTCTCTGGCTCTCGTTCTTTCTTAGATTCAAGACCTGCCAATCCCTCCTCCAAGATATTCCTAGTTAACTCACTTGCCCCATTGGAGAGAGCCTCGTGCCCGGAAAGACATAACCCCCTTATACCAAACTTTTCGGTTTCCAGCCTATGAGCTCTACCTTGCTTGGGGCTCTATATTCTCAATGATGACCTTGAACGTGTCCTTCATAGGCTCAAGGCTAACAACACCCAGTGGCTAATGGATGCCTAGCGCTCCAATCCAAACTTTCTTAAGGAAGGCTTCATGCTGTGGGAAAGCCTATCACCGAAGGAAAGGGTCTATGTAAAGAGCCATGGACACTTTGAGGACAGAAGTCACTCTTCTCTACCTGTGCCCCACCCCTCGCACCACTGAAATGCCTCCCTGAGGCTCCAATCCAGAAGCAGAGAGGAAGGGGACTTGCTGCTAGGACCTGCCCGAGTGGCTTTGAAGACTCTCTCTCCCTTCCTCCCTACACCCGCCCCATCCCGCTGTCATGGAAGACAAAACATAGAGCAGCGTCAGGGAGGTGTGCTGTCGTCAGCAGAGAAGCCCGCCTGTCAGGCCTCAGTTTCTTCATCTATAAAGTCGAGACAGTGATGCCGGTTTCATGGAAGCATCACAAAGATGAACTGAAACAGAGTTTGTAAAAGATCTAGCATGTTGCTTGGGATACCCTAGAGCTAACCCTGTGTTGATTTCCCCTCGAAAAACAAAAGCAGTGTGACATAGTAAGAAATACATTTGGTCTCTGCTCTCCTTTCCTAGCACGTAGCTCCTAAAACCCTTGCAATGTCCAAGGTGGTAAGTGTCTTTCTGTCTGCTAATAAGGTGACCAGTGTTTGGGGGCTCCTGGATAGCCTCAGGCTGGGGGCTGGGAGCCAGGGGAACCAACCATAACCACAGGGTCCAAACGGTCAGCTCCATCCGACTGGAGGCTAACTTCCTCACCAACGGCCAGGATCTCATCAATTACACGCCCATAAAGAAGCCTCCATAGAAATCCCAAACAACAGGGTTCAGAGAACTTCCGGTTTGTAAAAACATGGAGGCACTGGGGGGCGGGGACAGTGACTGAAATGGCCTGGGACTGCCGCGCCTTTCCCCCAAGCCTTGCCCCGTGCATCCTTTCCACCTCGCTGCTCCTGGCTTGTCTTCTTTTATAATAAACTGGTAATCGATCGAGTACACCATTGTCCTGAGTTCTGTGAGCCACTCTAGCAAATTACTGAACCCAAAGGGGGGGTCCGGGGAACCTTCGACCTCTAGCGCGTTGGTCAGAAGCCCAGGTGACAATCTGGGGGCTGGTGCAGTCTTGCCGGACTGTGCCCTTGCTGCAGGGTCTGACACTAACTCCCAGTCCAGAGTGACAGAACCAAACTGGATTACAGGACACCCACTCGGTGTCGGCAAAGAACCAGAGAATTGGTTGGTATGGGGGCAGGTCACACATTTGGTGGCCAGAAGAGAGGCTTCGGGAGTAGAGAAAAAGAAGAGAGTTTTTCTTTGCACGCTGTCCCTGGACTGTGCAGGGTCTGAGGTTGGGAACCGGGGCCTACAGAGCAGACAGAATGACATAGCAGGGCGAGGCGGTGACGTGACTGTAGTGCGAGACCCTCTTCCTGTCCGTCCCCACCGCCTGCTCTTTGCAAGTTGCACACACAAAGCCCTCGCTGCAGGGAGGGTTCCTCTGGCTTCCTCGGAGCCACCGCCTTTCCCTGCCAGCCCCAGGGCACCCAGGGGTTTGCAGAGCAGCACACCCAGGGGTTCCGACAGCCATATCCTCCTCCTCCCTCCGCCAGGCTTTCAGCAAACCGCCCTCACCCACCTGCGGCCGTCAGCCAACCAGCTTCATCCTCCGGTCATGGTGCATGACTCCTGTGTCCTCGCTGGTATACGAATGCGACCCTGTCACCTCTGCATCCCGGCACTCCATGCCTGGCTTCACTCAGAAGAGCGTCAATTCCTTGACAACAGAATCCGCCACATGCTATTGCCTTGGGTCCCCTCCTCCTCCCCGTGCTCATCCTGTGCTCCCGGAGACTCTCAGCAGTCCCTCCTTTTCTCCTTTTTCTTTTTTTTTTTTAAGATTTATTTATTTATTTGACAGACAGAGATCACAAGTAGGCAGAGAGGCAGGCAGAGAGAGAGAGGGGGAACCAGGCTCCCCGCCGAGCAGAGAGCCCGATGCGGGGCTTGATCCCAGGACCCTGAAATCATGACCTGAGCCGAAGGCAGAGGCTTTAACCCACTGAGCCACCCAGGTGCCCCTCAGCAGTCCCTCCTTGAAACGGGACCGGGGTTGGGGGTAAGGGGGCGTTCTGTCCTGTGGGAGGGAAGAGTTGTCCAGGGGGTGTGGCAGGGCCAACATTCAATGTCAAGTGTCAGAGGTGCATAAACCACAGACCCATGGACGGAGGCAGATGGACACACACTTCTCAGACCTCCTCTGGAGAGTCCTGCTCAGACCACCACCCCCACCCCCACCCTTGCTAGGTCACAGAACCAGGGCTGACCTAAGGAAAACCTGATAGAGCACAAACTCAGGCCCAAACGGGTCTGCCCAAAGGGCTGGCTCAGGGCTCCCAGGGCTTCCTCCCAAACCAGGTCCTTAGCTCCTGGGTCCAGGTGCCGGGAGGGGTGGGGGAGCAGGAGAAGCTTCCAGGAGGAGTCAGGTGGCTGGAGTACTGGGGGTGCTCACTTAGGGGGCTCAGGACCACAGATATTTACCCACTGCTGTGGGACAATTACACCAATTTAACTTCCCGGCCTTAAAGGGTGCACGCTGGCGAGTATCAGCAACGAACAGAGACTGTGCTTCCCACAGGACACTCGTGATCCTGTCTTATACTCTTTGACAAGGGGCCTGTCTCCCCATGAGACTCTGAGATCCTTGAGGGCAGGGACTGTCTTTTATCTCAGCATCCCCAGGGCCACACGGGCCGCCTGGTTCCTTAAAAGCCCTCAGTACACTTGGCATGCATGCAGCAGGAACTGTCCCTTCCCGAGCCCCTGGAGGGAGAGCTTTTACTATCCTGAAATCAGCAAAAGGAGGTCCCAGGCACCATCTGGGGAGTCCCCTGGAGGGACAGGAAAGGTGAATGCAGCAAAGACGCTGCGGGATGCCCAATTAGGGGGCCGGGGGACACACACCCACTGGCGGCTGACTCCACACTGGGAATACCAGACATGCCAAGGTCAAGGTGGTACTCTGCCTCCAATTCCAACACCTGGGGAACTTGGGGAAGCCAGCACTTGGCCTGCATCCCGCAGACATCCCTCCTCTGAAGGCTAGTAGGGGCGAGGTTCCCGGGGGCCCTTAGGGGCTGGCCGAAGAACAGAGTTCAGCAGGCAGAACTGCCCGGGCTCCCACCCCCCAGCGCAAGAGCACAGGAGGGAAGGTAGTGTTGGTGCCCAAGGAATGAGTGTAAGGGAAAACCCACAAGCTGGAGAGGGGAAAGCTGTGGCCAGAACATACTGGGGATTTTTCAGGTCACACCCTGATCGCTCTCTTCTCACACCATGCACAAGGAGAAAGAAATGCAGAACCCCTGGCTGTAGGGTGAGGGTAAACTGGCAGCATTACTGAGCACTGACCAGGAGCCGCTGGCTCACCCAGACCTGATGCTCTCACCACGAGGAAGGTTTATGGCCAGAAGCCTGTTGCAGAGCCACCGGGAAACACCCCGACCCCACAGGCTCATCGCAAGCCTGGGTTGGGGCTGCCCAGCCCGGCCTAACCTCAACAGTGCGTGGGGCCTGGAACCCCGCCTCTTCCCTTCATTTATAAACGTGCAGCTGCCTCAGGCCGGTACCTGGTACACCTGGGGCGGCCTCCTGCTGCGTGGCATCCCAGCCCCCATGGGCACCTAGTATAAGTATTCACCAGCATGACGAGGTCTCTATCCCAGGCCTGCCACTCCATGCAGGGCTGGGACAGGGGTCCCGCCCAAGTCCTGGCTGCTCAGCTGGACCCCAACAACCCAACAGCATGCCGGCCTCCCTCCCCCGGGGCATGGGCTCAGATCCTGCGCACACTTTCTCCTCGCACTTTTGCTGATAACCAACGGGACCAATTTCAAACTAGGTGCACTCCTGTCTACCCCTCGGAAGCACAGAATTAACGACCTTGTGTTGACAAGAGCACTGCTGCCCAGATTCCCCCCATATTAGAGGCCACGGTCTGCCATCCCAGCCCCGATCAGACTCAAGGCCCCACGTCCTACCCAGCAGAATCCATGGGAACGGGAGCACTGACTATACTCCGGGAACCGGCGCAGCTGTGTCAGTGTCCCTTAGACCTGAGCTCACTTGTCCCCAGCTTTCTTCCTTTTCTCTACCAGTAAGCCACCAAGAATTCAGAAGGCCTAATAGCTGTGTCTACCACCTGTGGGTCCCAAGGGCCCTGTCCCTGGGCTCTAATGGGGTGAGGCCATGGCGGGACCCCTCAAACCACCCACCACGTTCAAGTCAAGAAGGCAGAGCCCAGGGCAGTGCAGCACTAACATCTCTTAACGGGCAAAGACTGCACGGCCGCTCGTCTTCAGCTCAGACCCTGGGGGAAACCATGTGCCAAGCTACATGTGAGCAGAGGGCCCAAGCTGCCAACGAGCCCCAAGGACAACACTCCCGGCCCACGCCATTGGCACGCGGGGGTGGCTCTGGCCAGCCCACCCCGAAGAGATGACGCTTCAATCTGTGTCATGGAACCCACTGCTGACAGGTAGCTTGGGGCCCCACAATGCAGAAGAGGAGTCCAGGACACCACCACGCTGGGCTTTTTCTTCATGGAAACCGCTTGCTTGCTTAAGTCCCCTGGGTCTGCGCACCAGGGGTCCCCCAGAAACAAACCTCTGCGGAGGGCAGGCTCTTCGTGTGGGTGGCAGCTTGCTGAGACCCTTGTGAATGGGGCTTTAACTTATTCTGACTCTCTTCGTTCCTCTCTTTGTAGAACATAGCCGGTCTCCAGGAGGTCTGGATTCCTGGAAGGGGACTAAGCGAGGGCTGATAAATGCAAAGTCGATTTGCGCTCCAAGAGAGCCAGGGGTCCACACATGGCCATTCCCAAATACCTCTGAATGGCTTCTTCCTGGTGGAGGACCACTGCCCAAAACCGGCCCGAACCCTCCCCCTGGTCTGCACCTCTTGCCTTCCTAGTGCTCCCTGAAGTAACCTCACCCAGGGCAGGGAGGCCGTGGGGCGGTCTTCCTCACACCACCCCATTCCCAGTCTGCTCGATTTCTCCCAACCTCGCTTCCGTTGGCCTGCTCCCCCACTTCGCTGGCTCTCTCTCCCTGCCTCTCCCTTCCCTCCCTCAGCTGCTCTCCTGCCAGCGGGTTTGTGCCGTCTGAAACCATGGCCAGCGGCGCCCGACAGAATGCCCCATTCTCTAAGGCAGAAGCCTCCAAGAGCCCAGCGAGCGAGTCAGGATCTCTGAAGGCCAGCCAGCAACCTCCCATGGATGGTTATCTGGGGGACTTACAGGGCTAAAGGTGCACTTTTTGCTAAGAGATCCACTCACGCTCATCTACAGAGTGTCTCAAGCTGGACCCCAGACGGGTCCCTCCCCCCGAATTCTTCAGAGGTCACCTCTGTCACTGGTCCCCCCGACCTGCCCCACAATGACTGGGATACGGCGCTTTTCCCGAAGAAGACGCCGCTGCCTAGAAGAGTGTCCCAGGTCTGCAGTACGGCGACCGACTGTCTTGGAGACCTGTGTCCCCAAGAGATTGAGCAGGTCCCATGGGCCTGGATTCAGCACAAGGGTGACAGCCTATACCAACCAAAGCCCAAGACCGCAAAGGTAAAGACGAGAGACTAGTATTGCCGATTCCCAAGGAAACAGGATTAGGCGGAGGCTGGATCAGGCTCTGGAAACCCTCAGGAGCAAATACCACTTGTCCTGGGCTGTGCTGATTTTCCTCCAACCATCCCACTCCGTGCTGCTGCCTGACTCCCAGCTGTTGGCACCTGCATCGCTTTGTCATGTTAAAAAGGAGGCCGTGGTCTCAAAATGGAGTCACTTGTACTAAATTCCACATCAGCAAACCAAGCCTTAATACTTAGCCTAATTGCACTTTCAAGCCCCCAGGAATGTGACTTTGAACCAGCTAACCTGGAATTTTCTAGTCAGCCCTAGGTGGTAATCCACTGATAGACAACTTTTCTGCTCTCCTTAGGAGGGGAACCCGGCCTAAAACAATACATTCTCTGCTAATAGTCTCCTTTTCTCCATTCCACTTTGCCTTTAAAAGCCTTTCGTTTCTGCTGCTCCTTGGAGCTATTTGCTAGATGGGACGCTGCCCGAGTCATGAATCATTGAACAAAGCCGAGCAGATCTTCAAATTTACTCAGTAGAATTTCTGTTATTTAACAGATTTGGAGGCAGCGCCAGGACTGACGGAGACTTCCAACGGCCTCGGGAACAGAGAGAAACACAGGCATGGTACCCTGGGGACACTCTGAGTTCCCAGCCTTTCTTGTCATTTCTGAGAGCCGTGTGTCAGTCCGCTCTCAGATCTGGGCTCTGCCCTCTTTGCACTGAGCTCCTGATCTAATTGGCTGTTCAGTCCCCAATTCCCAGGATTTTTGAGTACAAAACCCCAGCGCTTAATTCCATGCCAAGACCCACGTGGGAACCATGAGGGGCAAGTGCAGAGCTCCCTATCATGCCGGGCTTCAGGCCATGGTCCCCATTTGTTGAGGTCTGTTGGTTTAACCCTCTCCCCAGTCTAAGGCTCACGGGAAACACCAGTGGCGCACATCGGGCCTGCCACAGACCTGTCCAGAGTAACTTCTAGACCCGGGTCCGTGGCTCTGCCCTCAGATGCCACCCTGGGAACTGCTGGTGCTTTAATCTGCAGCTTCCCGTTTGTTTGAAATCTTTCCCCGGACTCTACTTAGGGGACTGGCAGTGGCAGCCATGGTCCTCTGCTTGTTTGTCCCCATTCTCTGAGGTCTGCTGGTCCAGTCCTCTCCCCAGACCCAAATTCTTCGATGACTGTGGAGGTCCAAGTTCTGTTTCCGGGGTCACTGTTGGTTTCCGCTAATGCACATGGGAGGTAAAGGCTAATTGCTAATGGGGATCTCAGAGGGCAAAGCACTGCTGAATTGATGGGCACAGGTTGAGCATTTAAAAGCTGTTAGAGCACTCGCTGCCCAACCCAAAGACTCCCCTGTTAGGAGAAGTTGGTCGCAGGACGAGTTTGACTGACATCAGGCCACCTGCCAACCTCAAAAAACATGTCCGTGCAATCCAGCACACTGTAAAACACCACACAATCCCCAATCCTGAGGCATATCTTGCTTAGGGATTAATGTGGTCTTGAGAAACCCAAAGGCTAGCTAAAATAAAGAAAGAAATACGGCTGACCCTGGAGCAACACGGGTCTGAACTTGTGAGAGTGGACTTATATTCAGATTTTTTTTAATAGTCCAGTATCATAAATGTATTTTCTCTTCCTTATGACTTCCTTGATAACATTTTCTTTTCTCTAGATTACTTTGTTGTAAAAATATAGTCTATAATACATCCCAGATACAAAGTATGTGTTATTTGATTGTTTATGTTATCAACATAATGTTCATGTTATCAACATGATGTTTATGTTATCAACATATGATGACCAGGTTTCTGGTCATCAATGGGCTATTAGTAAATACATTTGGGGGAAGTCAAAACTTATACACGGGCTTTTGGCTGCAAAGGTGGTCAGCACCCCTAATCCCTTTGCTGTTCAGGGATCGACTATAATAATAAAAAAAATGGGATCCTTAATTTCCAAACAATCAAACTTGCCATCTTTCAGCACACGTTCTTATTTTATTTCTAAAACCTGCAGTCCTGGAAGGTATGAATATCTACAAAAAGGGCACAATCTTACTAAAGACAACTCAGAACTACAATGGCCATTAGGGGGACATTCCAATTGGACAAGATCTTTTACTTAAGAACTACATTTGAAGTAAAGACGTTCATGACAAGCAAACAGAATGGGATACCTATTTTAATTGGTATGTAGAAGCGTCCAGAAGGCTTCAAGAGTCTGAAAGAACTTCATTAAAAAAATTCATTGTAAAAGGCTAATGAAAATTTAAACACACAAGATCATAAACAAAAGTCCGCCAAATCATTAGCTTTACAGCTACAAGGCCAGGCATCTAAAAAGACGCCCCCCCACCACCATCATACTCCCTTAGGGGTCCATCATCAAAACACTAGCCCAGACATCAGTGTCTCAGCTGTAATCAACTGGGACACTCTAAAAGAGATTGTCCTCAAGGCCTTGTGCAAATTCTTTAACCACCAACTCCAGGGGCCCCTCCCCAAAGTGACAGGACTCTGACAGATTCTCTGGTAAACCTCTATGTTATTCCCTTAAAAGTCTAAGGAAATCTAAAATTGAAATTAATGAAAAACCTTGCCAAATTCGAGTAAATATCAAAGTTCTACTTAATTGGGTTAACAATAAGCACTTACAAATTGAGTATGTCTAAATCTCAGAAATATAATAGGAACTAACCCAACTGCTTTTCAGAGTCACGTGATCTAAGAAGACATTCGGTATTAACACTAGTTTAAGTTCGTTGGTTTCATTAAAATAGACATGTCTTTAGAGTTATCAGCGTCTATTTTTTTTTTAATTTATTTAACAGACAGAGATACTAGTAGGCAGAGAGGCAGGCAGAGAGAGAGGAGGAAGCAGGCTCCCTGCTGAGCAGAGAGCCCGATGCGGGGCTCGATCTCAGGACCCTGGGATCATGACCTGAGCCGAAGGCAGAGGCTTTAACCCACTGAGCCACCCCGGCACCCCTAGAATTATCAGCGTCTAATATAATACTTTTATCCTACCTACATTTACTAATCAAATAAGTTCATGTTATCTCTGTTACAGAATTTATCAACAAGAAAAAGAGCTTGGTACAGTGGCTAACTTTGTCTAATGCCTCATGAAGCTTTTGTGGGTAATCTGAAAATAACTGTCAAGAGCGAGAAAACTGAATACATGTAAGTAGGATAAAAAAGGTTTTAGGTAAATTTTTTAAATAGTTTCTCCACATCTTTTGGGTAACCTGAAACCTTAAAGTTTTGCCATGTTAAGTCATATAATGAGTTAAGTTAAATGCATTGGATGTCCAGATCCTTTCCAAATACGGTAAAATACTGAAACATTAATTAGTAAAAATAGGCTTATCCATGTTTTGCTTCCAGAGGAACCAAAGATCTTTGAGTCTACTGGCAAACTGTATTATGCGCACTAAGAAAAGCTCGTTTCTAGAAATCACAAAAAAGTACTCATAAGCCTGCCAATTCAAAGAATGCTAATGGAAAAGACAGCTCACAACTGTTTACTTCTTAGTTAAGATTCCCAAGGGTTAAGAATTCTAACTCATATATGTGATCAGCCAAAGCAATCTTGAGAAAGAAAAGAGCTGGAGGTATCATACTCTTTCATTTCAAACTATACTACAAAGCTACAGTAGTTGCAACAGTGTGGTAATGGCACAAAAACAGACACAAAGATCAATGGAATAAAACAGAGAGCCCAGAAATACAACCACACTTACAGGGTCAGTTAATCCATGACAAAAGGAGGCAAGAATATATCATGGGGAAAAGAGTCTCTTTAAGAAACGGTGTTGGGAAAAACTGGACAGCTACATGCAAAAGAATGGAACCGGACTGCTCTCTCACTCCATAAACAAAAAAATAAATGCAAAATGGATAAAGGACTTGAAATTAAGACCTGAAGCCATAAAACTCCTAGAAGAAAACACAGGCAGTAAGCTCTCTGACATCAGTCTTAGAAATATTTTTTTGGACCCGTCCCTCCAGGCAAGAACAACAAAAGCTAGAACAGACAAATGCGACCCCGTTGAACTGTAAAGCTTCTGCACAGCAAAGGAAACCAAGAAGGAAACAAAAAGACAACCTACCGAATGGGAGGAGAGACGTGCAAACTACACATCTGATAGGAGGTTCATATCCAAAATAAGTAAAGAACTTACACAACTTAATATCGAAAAAATCTGATTAAAAAATGGGCACGGGGGGGCGCCTGGGTGGCTCAGTGGGTTAAAGCCTCTGCCTTGGGCTCAGGTCATGATCTCAGGGTCCTGGGATCGAGCCCCGCATGGGGCTCTCTGCTTAGCAGGGAGCCTGCTTCCTCCTCTCTCTCTGCTTGCCTCTCTGCCTACTTGTGATCTCTGTCTGTCAAATAAATAAATAAAATCTTAAAAAAAAAAAAAAATGGGCAGAGGAACTGAACAGACATTTTTCCAAAGAAGACATACAGATGGCCAGCAGGCACGTGAAAAGACACTCAACATCACTCATCACCAGGGAAATGCAAGTCAGAACTGTAGCAAACTATCGCTTCACTCCCGTCAGATTGGCTATCATCCAAAAGACAAGAAATAACAAGTGTTGGTGAGGATATGGGGAAAAGGATCCCTCGTGCACGGCTGGTTGGAATGCAAATGGGTTTAGCCATTGTGGAAAATAGTATGGGGTCCCTCAAAAAATAAAAAATGAATTACCCTGTGATCCAGTAATTCCACCTCTAGGTATCTCTCTAAAGAAACAAAAGCACCAATTTGAAGAGATATATGCATCCCTATGTTCACTGCAGCATGACTCACAAAAGCCAAGATATGGAAGCAACCTAAGGGTCCATCAGTAGGTGGATGGGTAAAGAAAATGTGGTGTGTATGGATGTGTGTGTATATATACGATACTCAGCCATAAAGAGGAAGATCTTGCCATTAAGACAACATGGCTGGACCCACAGGGTATTGTGCTAAGTGAAGTAAGAGAAAGACAACCACATGATTTCCCTTCTCTGTGAAATCTAAAAAACAAAAAACAAAAACACAGAAACAGACTCATAGATACAATACAAAGAACAAACTGTTGGTTACCAAAGAGGGGAGTAAGAGGTACAAACTTCCAACTACAAAATAAGTAAATTATGGGAATGTCACGAGTAGGACGAGGAATATAGTCAGTAATATTGTCATAACTTCGCATGGCGACAGATGGAAACTAGACTTACCGTGGGGATTATTTCTGAATGTACAAAAATATCAGGTCACTAAAATATACACCTAAAACTAATGGGATTTTATATGCCAAATATACATATATATATAAATATATATACACACACACATATATACATATACACACACATATTTATATATATACAATTAATGTATATATACACACACACGTGTGTGTGTATATATATACACATACATATATATAATTAAAGCTACTAGAAATAGTAAGGAAAACACCTCCAAATGTAAGAAATTAGAATGTCTGCTTTCAGTATAAGAAGGCATGAGAAATGGAAATGCATTTTTGTTGAGGGAAAAGAAAGAATTTTGCCCAAAAGTGAGGTTAAATATTCAGCATATTAAAGAGAGAAAACACAAGACAAGATCTGTAAAAAAAGAAAGAGGTTTGTGGAAAAGGAATCTCTGAAAAGGAACTATAATGTGTGGTCAAGCTCACTGATATTTATGAACTTATTTAAAATTATTGAACTTATTTAAAATTAGTATTAGTATTAAAAGTACACTGGTGCAAAATTGGAATCAGGTTTTCCTCTGTTAAAGGGACAAAGTTTTCTTAGATTATTGGTCTCCTCTTAATTAGAAATTGCAAACCAAGGGTTTTCTTTACCTTTACTATAACCTGTCTAGAAAAACAAAGATTCTATATTTTACCTTTATCAGGTCCTTGATTATTTTTTAAAAATGAGTCTTTTCAATATTAAAAGACCTAAGGCTTTTTATAACTATTTAACTTTCTGTTATTTGCCTACAAAGTTTTAATTGTTACTTTGGTTAAATGGGTAACTATTACTATTTCACAGATCGATGATCTTATTTGACCAACTGCCCAAGCCTTTTGATATTTTTGACAAACTTCCCAAAAACAAAATTCTAAGTGAAATCTTTTTGACCTTGAACTAACTTTGAGATTTTCCAAGAGATCCAGGAACATCTCAAATGATTTGTTCTCTCTCCTTATAGAAAGAGAGATGTGAACACTAGTGAGGTTTATTTAACATGATAAATTACACAGGAAACATTGTCAAACAGGTGACAGTAAACCTTCTTAGCTCGTATGTGTGTGGATATAGGTTATTAATAGAAATGTCCCAGAAATTGTATGCAATTCCAAAAGATCTATTATGTCCTACTGTAATGTAAACACTTATAATTCCAGTTCTTATCTTAAAATGTTGTATGTTACAAAAATAACCAAATCTCCTTGCAAGTGGACCATAAACTCTCATCAGACCTTTCACCATGGCCATTTTTAAATCTTATCATTTGAAGACAGTTATTGTTTTACACCGAAGCTAAACAAAATATTCTTACAAATGTGTTTCATTTCCAGAGAAATTCATGCGAAGGCATCTGACGAGTTCTGACGGTTTCTGATGACTTTGACACAGGTTCTGATAACAGAGTAAGAATTTATAGAACACTAATGGAGAAACTGGTGGCATCATAAAACTTTTCACGAAAGATCAAGACCAGTAAAGAATTAATAATATGGGGCAGAATGAACTGAGGAAGACAATTACAATTTTTATGACTTCTTATTTAAAACACTGCTGGATCTATAATGTTTTGCTTTTCCATATTTTAGGAAACTTGTATCCCTCTCCTGTGAAGCTATCAACACTTTGGTAAGATATACTTTTGTGAACAGAAATGAAACATTTACTTTTTCCCCACATCCGATCCCTCTGGAATTCCAAAACTCTTCAGTATTCTTTTCATGCCAAAATAATTAGGTATTTACAGAAGTTCAGTAAGAATCTCTTCTCTTTGTAGCAGAACACAATTACAAACACTGGTTATGTTCCCTAGGCTCTGACTGGAATGTCCTATTTGAGCGAGAGATACATAGACTCAGATATGACCAGTTTTGAGGAATTAAGGTTGACTTTACAGACCAAACAACGCCCCTTGACAAAAAGCAACCTGTGACCCTGCTTACCACGTTCCAGCAAAGCAGTCTTTAAAAAAGAGCATATACAGTCAAGCACTATTCTTGCAACACTTATGTAAATAATGGGGCAAAGTTCAATGCAAACAAATTAGCTTTACTATAAAAAATGAAAGCAATTGTAGGGAGAAGAAATTATGTTTACACCTTTATCTATATTTGTTTCTAATCCTGTTACCTGTCTTCCAGGTTCTGTCATAGAGCTGAATTCTTCTAGTTTCCTCAAAAATCTGGCTACGGCTCTCCAAACTAATGTTTCCAATTTTCTCCCACCCTTCTGGCTTGGAGTCGGTAAGAACAAAGACCAGCCCTGAATGTCCTTGGAAGGGGCTCCACCAGGTCCCCCCTAACTACTCAGAGGACAGTCAAATTTTAGACTTAAACCTTGGATATGCATCTCACAGTAGAAGACTTCTATACAAACACTGGAGACTCCCTAATCCAGTTGACTAGGAAGAGAAGTAGCAGACACCAGGGTAGACCACTTGGACCTCAGGCTCAGGATGAAGACTTTACACTTGAACCAAACACGAAAACCTTTCTTCTTCCTGTTCTTTTTCTTTATGCTGGCACTGGCCTAGAATATAACAGCCTCACCTGTGTCTCCCACTCCACTGCAAAGGGGGGGTAACTTCTGGAATTTAGAATAACTTTTTATTTCAGGCTAAGAGGTAACTGACCTCTGGCTTGAACAGGCAAATATCCGTGAATGAATCTATTAACAATGTCGCCTTAGCAGGAAGAAGTCTGTGCCCCGAGAGGATCTGTCTTCGTGGCGGTTACCATGCTCCTCTGTCCTTGGACCTCTGATGCCTCTGTAGCTGGCACATAGCTGGGCAATGTCCCTTAGATTATCTGCCTGTGCCTCTAACTTCCCACAAACGAACTAAGACGCTTCATTCGTTGACTCCCCTGGATTTATATCGTTCAGTTGGAAGGGAATTGCCAGGAGACATTCATGACTCAAGATTTGCTTCCTCTGGCAAGGCCATCCATCCCCTGGTTAGGAGTAAATGTAAATGAGAACATGATCAGAAACCTTTCCTTAACTCTTAAAGACACTGCAGAATCCGCTGCTAACTCAGTAGACGCCCAAAAAAAAGGTCCTTGGACCCTAGCAGACGTCATTCTCCATAGCAGAGTGGTCCTGGATTGTCTTTTGGCCGAGCGAGGAGGCCTCTGTGCTGTAACCAGCCCCACCTGCTGTGCCTGGATGAACACTTCTGGGGAAGGTGAAACTTCTGGCAAAGTTGCATAAGATCACTGAGCAAGACACTTGGCTTAAAAAGGTGGTCCCCTCAGTGAGAGCTTTCTATGGCTTATCTGGCTTATCTAATTTTGATTAGCTTGGTCTTGGGGACCATGGCCCCGAAGTCCACTCCAAACACTGGGCATTCTCCTACTTAAAAGGATCATAATAATCTCGTTGGTGCACTGCATTCTCTCGATAGCTTTAAATATGTATCTGTAGCCACTAGTCATGAAGCAGAGCACCTCCCTGAGACGAGAACTTCAGAAAAGGAATGAAGAAAACGGCCAACTTATAAACAGTGACCCTGAAGTTGTGGCTTGTGAATGTCCCAGAGATGGAGTCCAAACTGTCCAGAGCTGTCACTAACGCACAGATCGGCACACGGCAGAGCAGCACGGCGTGGGAGCTGAGCACCGTTGTTAACGCCTTACCTTCCGATCACATCTCTCAGGCTGAGGATCTGATCCAAAGGGGGCAACTACTTAAAAAAAGGAACCACAGGCCCAAGATGGAGTGGCTTGGGCTAATCAACAAGTCAGCAAGCCAAGCCTTAAAACCTAACTACAGGTTCAACCCCCTCCTCCCCACTCGGGAATGTGACTTTTCACCAGCCCACCTAGAATTCCCTGGTCTGCAAGAAGAGGTACTGGAGAGAGCCCTCCTAAAACAATGCCTAAAACAATGCCTTCTTGGCTAATAATTTCCGCTCTTCTCTTCCCTCTCTGCCTTTAAAAACCCTCTTTACTGCAGCTCATTGTGGCGCTCCCCTCTATTTGCTAGTCGGGATGCTGCCCGGTTCATGAATCATCAAATAAAGCCAATCTGACCTTTACGTTTACTCAGTTGTATTTTTGTTTTTTTACCAGCCTTTCCTCAGGGCAGGGCAAGTGCCCAGGGGACTGAGCACCCCAGGAGCACCTCCTAGGGTGATGATGGACAGACACCCCAGGTCCCTCACCAGTCCCTCCCTCAGATGCTCTATACCACCTCCCAGAGTTTCCCCTGGGACTGAGTACCATTGTGCTGTTGTGGTCGCTGGCCTGGAATCGCATCCCTTCTGGACTCCTGTCTCAGTCCCCATGACCCTACTGAGGCTCCCCAGGATTACATCCCAAACAAACGACCTGCCTTTGACCATGTCTCTGCATCTCCTTGTATGGGGTCCCCAACTCCGACGTCTTTTTGTCTTCCGGGTGCCAAGCATGGGAATCCAGTCTCCCTTGCCCGCTGCCTCTCCAGCCACACAACTGAGAGCCCCAACCATCCACTTCAGAGCACGAGGAGCTACGTGGTCGGGTGGCTTATGGTGGGCCCGGCCCTGCACTTACCCCAAAACCTCATTTCAATCCCACTGCCACCCTAACAAAAGGGCTTTCTCCTTCTTGTTTACAAATGAAGGCACTGAAGCTCTCTGAGTTTGGGTGACCTTCCCCAATGTCACGCCAGTGACATTGCTCGTGGGCTGAGCTCTGGAGCAGCTGCTCTTTTCCCGACACTCCGTGCGCCCCTCAGCAACCTGGTCCTCTTGCTGTCTCAATACCCCCCGTTCTCTCTGGTCGACCCTTGCCCCTAATGTCTCCTTACTAAAAATATGCCCTGCCTGTTTCATGGTTAAAGTGACAAATATTTTTTTTAAGATTATTTATTTATTTGAAAGAGAGAAGTAGAGCACAGAGGGAGGGGCAGAAGCAGACTCCATGCTGAGCAGGGAGTCTGACACGGGGCTCGATCCCTGAACCTCAAGATCATGACCTGAGCCAAAGGGAGACACTTAACCATCTGAGCCACCCAGGTGCCCCAAGATGACCAATAATTAAAAACCATATAAAGCCACATAAAACTATCACAGAGCATGGAAACACAAGGAAGTTACATTTTGATCTACTTAACCTTCCGTGCTCCTCAATCTACAGTCTCACCCTGAACTCCTAGTATTGGGCCGAGATTCTCTTTTTCCAGCCTCATCAGCCTTGGCACACGAGTTCTTTGTGGGCCGATCTCATCTCCCCTCAAGAAGGCCCCCTTCTTGGCACACTGCTCACACCACGGGAGGTGCTAAAAATTCTTGCTGAATGAACTAATCAATTACGCGGAGGCGTGAGGACAGGAACGCACACAAGCCGTGTGCTATCATTCCACACACCCACAGCCGCTGGTGAAGACAAGAGAGCCACAGGCACCCAACACGTGTTCATGGAGGGCCTGCTACCTGCCGGGCACGGGGTCTGGCTCCAGCCCTCACCAAGGGTCGCCTCCCAGCAAAGATGGGGCGACATGCGCCAGGAGGCCAAGCCCCTCTCCCATCAGATCAGACTCAGCTTTGACGGGAAGGGAGGAGGAGGGAAGGGGAGAAGACAGTGGGGATGATGCAGTTTGGAGACTTGTTGTTAATGAAAAATAAGGTGTAAAGTCTGGGCAACGCCTCCCCCCATGCCCACCCTTCCCAGGGGGAGATGAGCATTCTCAGGAGCCCCGGGCAACTGGAAGGGAAGCAGAAAGTAATTCAGGGCTGACACTTGGCATTCATTAAAAGAGCTTTTCTCTCCCTTCTGCTGGTCTTAGCACATGGTTCTGCACATGGGGGTAAGACAAGACAAGATTTTGGTTCAGGGTCCAAGACGCGGGTCAGCTGAAGCCTTGATGCCTTAATGTCCGTGTGGGGTGAGAAACAGGGGCAGAAGACGGACCACTGTGGCTCAAGGGCATGGGGGTGACAGCAAGGGGTGAACAGTGAGATATGGCCAGTGCTCAGATTGGCTGATGTCATCTGGGCTCTCAGACCCTCCCAGCTGGCCACCAGGGCCTCTGCAGGCACCTATCCAAACTTCCATGGGGTCTGAGAGCCCAGTATGGCAACAATGCCTGTGTGGACTGACACCTCCCTGCCACGGGCCTCTATTCTTAGGGAGCCCCAACCTGCTCCAGGCATGAGCTCTGGCACAGTCACCTGAGGGACCCAGCCAGAGCCTCAACTTCCTAAGCCCCCAAATGGGCTGCGGCCCCACACAGCCTTTTGGAACATGGCCATCCTCAGGCCCGGAACTGGGGACTCTAGGGTCATCCTGTCATTCCCATGTGATTCCCTGGTATTTCTCCAGGCCCGGAATAAACAGAGTACAGGGTCTGACTGCAAGAGAAGGATCCCATGGGGACGGGAGGGCACCAGGCTGCACAGAGGTCTCCCACAACCCTGACCTACCAGCCCACAGTCACAGGACACAGTACAGGCTGTCCCTTCAGCTGGCCAGTGGTGCCACTTTTCATGCTGGGCCAGTCCTAACAACAGAGCAGCGTCCCACAGGATATTGGCCTTTTCACCTCAACTTGCTGCCTCCCTGTCCGCAGCCCAGCCGTACCCCTGACAACAGCATTTCTCAAATGAAATCCTGCTTCCTATGCAGGTGTATGCCCAGCATCCCTGAAGAGCTCCAGGGAAACACTCACGCCCGTCCTCTTGAATCTGGAGCAGGTTATGTGTCCTCTCCATGGCTGATCCAACCACAGATGTTTGGCCAGCCAAAAAGCATGCTGGGGGACAAGAGCTGTCTCCTCCAGAAAAGAGTACTCGTCCTTCTCTGTGTTCTCCCAGACATCCAGCATTGAATGTGCAGCACACAGAGCAGAGCCACGGACAGAGGCAAGGGCGGCAGATCCCTGGCCAGAACTGCCCTCCCAGACAGCCATCACCCCCTCCTGGCTTCCTGGCTGTGCCATCAGCGTCACCCTCAAATCTGGTCTGAAGCATACCAGGGCCAGATGGGCCCGGCACCAGGGAGATGGCAGAGATGCAGTCAGATGTGCAAAGAGTCTTTCCCCATCCAGGCTGCCTTTAAAGATCACGACTCCCTTGGACAGACACCCACTACCCTGCCCCACTGGAACCTGAACAACAGTAGCCCCGTGAGTCTGGACAGGCTGGCCTGCAGAACCTCCCTACTGTGCTTGGACCCCTGGAGCCATGAGGCAAGCCAGGAGGCTTTATCTGCATCAACGCCAACCTCTCCCTGGCAAGCAGATCTGCTGCAGTCCTCCGTCCGGCTCGGCTTCAGCATCCCTCCAGCAAGCCTGGATCGCTCCCAAAGAAATGGCAATGTCAGAAACGGGAATCGTTCCTCCCAAACAGCCCATCCCTGAGGCCTCCCAAATGCTGGTATGCAGGGTGCCCAGAGAGACCATCTACATCCCTCCCTTCCAGACCACACTCAGGGGGACCCATCATCTCCTCTAACCCGTGCCTGGTCTCAACTCCCTTTGGATGTGCCATTGTAGCCTGAGAAAGGGATATAAAATGATATGCCACCAAAGGAAAACAAAACAGAGTGAATGGGAAAGGCTATGAGAGTGTCCAGAGCTCTTGGACATTTGCACGATATCGACATCGCTGCTTCTCAGAGGGTAACATGCACGCAAACCAGCCAGAGAGCTCGTGAAACTGCACAAAATCTCAGGAGGGCCGGGGAGGGACCTAAGATTCTGCACTTCTTTTTTTTAAGATTTTATTTGAGAGAGATCAAGCACAAGCAGGGGGACGGGCAAAGGGAAAAGGAGAAGCAGACTCCCCGCTGAGCAGGCAGCCTGACGCGGGGCTTGATCCCAGGACCCCAGGATCACAACCCGAGCTGAAGGCAGACGCTTCACCGACGGAGCCATCCAGGAGCCCTAAGAGTCTGCCTTTCTAACAGCTCCCAGAGGACACAGATACTGCTCGTCCACAGAACATACTTCGAGTTTGTCTACACAATGCTTGACACTGAGTAGGCACTCAAGAGTATTTGCTAGGTTGAATTAAATTGCAGGAGGAGCTGGGTTTGATGGCAGGAAACATTACTCAAAGCTAATGATAAGTCAAAGCAGTCACTTAAACCAATGGTTTGCAACACTGCACATTAAAATCAGCAAGTTAGCCTTTTAAAAATGCCAGTGTCTGGGCTCCACCTTCAAAATTCTGACTTCACTGGTCTCAGGTAGAGCCTAGACATCTGTATTTTTTTTTAAAGCTTCACAATGGGGTGCCTGGGTGGCTCAGTGGGTTAAGGCCTCTGCTTTCAGCTCAGGTCATGATCTCGGGGTCCTGGGATCGAGCCCCGCATCGGGCTCTCTGCTCAGCGGGGAGTCGGCTTCACCCTCTCTCTCTCTGCCTGCCTCTCTGCCTACTTGTGATCTCTGTCTGTCGAATAAGTAAATAAAATCTTAAAAAAAAAAAAAAAAAAGCTTCCCAAGGGATCCTAAAATACAGTACTAGGGAACTCGGTCACACTGTTTCACTGGCTGCTATGCATCTGCTATGTTGTGCCAAGAGGGAGCCCCTGGACGCATGGAACTGAGTGAGGCCAGGTCCTTTCCCTCTGCGAACACACCTGCTCCTGGGGGAGACAGGCCCTCAGTGACTCCAGCGGACAAGTACTATAAGTCACACAAACGGTTTGGGGGACACAGATAAAGAAGGAGCTGATCCAGCCTGAATGAAACGAGAAGAGAAAAAGGACAGCGATGAAGCAGTAGAATGACACCTGGGTCTTAAAGGACGAATAGGAGTTCCCTAGGCAGATGAGCTATCCCAAACTTCTGTTCTTCCCCATTGCTGGTCATATGGAGACGATGTCTGGCCAGGACTTGGGGTACATGAGAAAGATTGCACAAGGATCAAGGTGTGGGCCTAAGCACGTACAGGTGGATAACAGATTCCTTCTGGCCTTCTGGCAAAGGCAGGCTAAGCATACCCCGCAGTCCTGTTCCTACAATTAAGCTTCTATCTAAGCCTGGAGCAGAGCTTTCCAACCTGTGTGCTACAGACACTGTCCACATGGGACCTCAGGAGCCCACCAGGAAGCCACCTCCAGCTGCATATACCCTCCTCATTTACCCCCATGCTGCCACGCAAATGTTGTCCATTTCTGCGTTCGATGACGTACGACTGCTTGTGACACAGTGCTCGCAGAAAATGCTAAGAGAGACAGATTGCAGGCAGGCCACAATGGGGCGTGCCTGTCCAGGTGAGGCAGCCCCAAATCCCTGAATTATGTGGGGCACTAGAACCCCAGGAGAGAAGCAATTCAAAGAAGGATCTGGTTCCAAACCAGATATTGACCCGCTGTGTCTTCTTCATAAGAAATCCGTTTGAGGATTTTTTTTTTAAGATTTTTTTTTTAAGATTGTATTTATTTGTTTGTTTGAGAGAGGGGAAAATGTGAGTGGGGGAAGGGGGTAGGTGCAAAGGGAGAGAATCTCAAGCAGACGCCATCCTGAGCACAGAGCCTGACTCAGGGGTCTCACAACCTGAGCTGAGATCATGACCTGAGCCAAAATCAAGAGTTGGATGCTTAACCGACCGAGCCACCCAGGTGCCACGGTATGGATTTTTATACTCGGCTTTTTTTTTTAATTTCAATGCATCATTTTTCTAATTGAGATAAAATTCACATAACGTAAGATAAACCATTTCAAAATTGTGTAATTTACTGGACTTTAATACATTCATAATGCCACAGAATCACCACTTTCAGCTACTTCTGAAACATTTTAGCACCCCAGAAAGGATCCCCATTCCATTAAGCAGTCAACCCCACTCTTCCTTCCCCAGACCCTGGCAGCCACCAATCCGCTTTCTGTCTCTAGGAATTTACCTATTCTGGACACTTCGTGTACTTGTAATCATACAATATGTGGTTTGTATCCGGCTTATTACACGTAATACCACGTTTTTTGAGGTATGGCCATGTTGTAGCACGAATCAGCGATTCATCCTGTTTTTATAGCTAAATAATACTGCATTGTAGAGCTATACCGTATCTTGTTTACCACTCACCAGCTGATGAACATTTGGGTTGTTTCTGTCTTTTGGGTATTTTAAACAGTGTTGCTATTAACATTCATGTATAAGTTTTTGTCTGAGTACCTACTTTCAATCTTTGGTATCTATACCAGAGTTCCATGCCTTTTTTTTTTTTTTTAAGATTTTATTTATTTGAGAGAGAGAGAGAGTGAGAGAGCATGAGAGGGGAGGTCAGAGGGAGAAGCAGACTCCCCATGTTGCTGGGAGCCTGATGTGGGACTCGATCCCAGGAGTTTGGGAATCATGACCTGAGCCAAAGGCAGTCACTTAACCAACTGAGTCACTCAGGCACCCCCCATGCCTTTTTAAAGGATGTAAGAGAACATATAATGTAGACATAATATAAAATAGCAAAATCAGATGTAGAAACAAAACAGACTCTTGAAAAGGGACCAAAGACATGGATGTTAACAAGAATCCAAGATGAACTAATTCCCACAATCAGGTCCTGAATTTTGCTGCGGGTCCCCTGGAAGCCAAGGTGAAAAGGGAAGTAAATTAAATTACGGAAAGTCATTTGTAAAGAAAAACATTCCTTCTTCAGCATTAAATCCAGAAACACATCCATAATTTTGGCAAGAGGCAGAAATGTTCTTCAAATGAGTGGTTTTGATTTTTCTTTTTAATCAACTCTATATGGATCATGAACACATTTAAACTATAATTCAATAAAGTCAATTTTGTAGGATAGAGCGAGAAAATGCAGCCCTGACACATTACTTTCTAAATACTCAGTTTAATAGATGAATCAAATGGGAAGAACCGCACAGAAGGAAGAGTGGTCGCGCCCGCGGAAAGTCTAACAGCTCATCTCTCCAGCCTGTCTCTGGCTTCTTTCAGCACGGATCCTGGATGCCCACATGCCTGCCACTGGTCGCAGGCAGGGCCGACGGCTCAGATGTGGGACCCGCAGAGAGGAAAGCAGCCATTCCGCTGCGGCTTTACCGGCCATCTCGGAGTTGATGGAGCCCATCCCGCCCATCAGTGTCACTACGGGGGCCTGAGCTGGGCTGTCCTCTGACTCTCCCCTCTTGTGGCTCTTTGAAGCTGCTTTCCCAACCTGGTTCAAGCTTCATTAAAGCTTTTTTTAGCTTGCTGCGTTGCACACTACACACACACACACACCCACACACACAGACTCACACACTTTCCACACTTTCACTCACACCCCAGGCCTCCCACAGCCAGCACTATGTCCCACTCCCATGGCTGCCATGGGTAAAGGAGAAGCTGAGCAAGCAAACCTCCAACATTCCGGCTGAGAGCCATGTCTGAAGGGGCCCTGGACGGAGTAGGGCCTGACTCTGTCCTCACCCCGCCTGGGGCGAGAAGCATCCCTCCGTTCATGGGGAAGGTCACCGCACAAGGGCACATGGCCAGCTTCCATGGGGCTGGGGGTGGGGGGTGCCTCGCCCCAGGCACCTGTTTGAGGTTTACACCAGAGTAAAAAGATGTCTTTTCTCTGCCTGACAAAGACCAGCATGACCGGCTTTCTCACACAGACCCTCCTCTCTCACATGGCCAAAAGCAAGAAATTTTATTGGTCACCTACTGCCCTGCGTAGCAAATCTGACATCATGTTGCCTCTGACGTTGGAGCCCCGTTCCAGAGCAGAAAAAAGAAAGCAGAGAGAATCAAGACAGAAAAATGAGCGCCCCCAAATGAACACTCCATGACTTTCCCAGGTGAGATGCCCTCCTTTATGATCCCAGCTCGAAGGAGACTCACCATCTCGTCCTCGTAAACAGCGGAGCCCAGGGCTGCCCCTTCCCTAGGAGGAGCGCGCCTTGGGGGCAGTGCCTGGCATGGTAACAGGTGCTCGGCTTGGGCCTGGGGAAGGCTTTCTGGGTCTTCTCTCTTCCTTCTATCCGCCTCCTGTGCCTGGCTTCCTCCCACGGCCGGGCTTTGCGCTCCGCAAGGAGCTCTGAAGTTCAGCGCTAGCACTTTGTCAGAGGGAAAACATCCCGGTTTGTTCACAGCTTCCCTGACAAATCCAGATTCAAACAGGGTGGCATCTTTGGGGGTCGGTGAAGAAGAGCAGCTGTCGCTGGGGCGTGGCCAGAGCAGCTGGTCCCCCGCACCTTCCCCTGGCCTTCGTCATGCGCTCCCCCAACCCTGTCACCCCTCCATGGGCACATGCCTGTGCCTGAGGGACACCCCCGCTAACCAGGCCCTCGCGTGGCCCCCTGGGAGGCTCCGCGCCAGGGCCACCTCCCGTGATGCCGGGAAGGAGCTGCTGGAGAGAAATCCAGAAGGTCAAAAGGCAGCGCTCAGCACTTAGGCTGCTGCAGGGATGAAAGCTGGGAACAGAAGAGGCCTGGGGAAATCTAGAAGAGAAATCAGGAAATGTCGGCACTAATGCTGGCAACAGAACTCACACGGAGCATGGGGGCACTGCACAATCTGAATGCGGGGTGGACAGCCTCTGGGAAGGAACGCGCGGTCTCGGGCCTCAGGGGAAGGAAACTGGCAACTGGGAGGGCAACTCTGCCTTGAACCTTTCCGTACTGAACCAGACATATGCAAAGAATGCACAGCATGTAATGTGGACATTAATGCAAAGGGTCCTTGCACTGTGCTGTCCCATCACCAAAGGGAGGAAACGATCTTCCCACCCTTTATCAGGTAGTTATGAGACTTGAATAAGAAATGTACGTAGGGACCCCTGGGTGGCCTCAGTCAGGTAAGCATCTGCTTTCAACTCAGATCACGATGCCAGGATCCTGGGATCGAGTCCCGCATCAGGCTCCTTGCTCAGTGGGGAGCCTGTTTCTCCCTCTGCCTCTGCCCATCGCCCTGCTTGTGTTCTCTCTCTCTCTGACAAATAAATAAATAAAATCTTTAAAAAAAAAAAAAAAAGCAAATATATGTAAAGGGATACCCGGGTGGCTCAGCAGGTGTTGATCTCAGGGTCAAGAGTTCAAGCTCCAGATTGGGCTCCACATTAGGCATGGAGTCTACTTAAAACAACAACAACAAAGTATGTAAAGCATGACACAGTGCCAACCCCACATCAGTGCCCAGGGCCATCAGCCGCCCCATCCCATGATCTCCTATTTAATTAAGGATTAAATGAGGGGTGGGGGCCGGCACCCCTGTGGTAAGCTCAGATGGCAGAAGGTCAGGAGCTGGTGATCCCAAACCCAGTGGGCCAAGCTGCTGGTGCCCTAAGGGTGTTCTGAGCTCAGTGTGGCCTGCACTCGGATTCCCTCCTGAAATCAGACAGCATGTCTTGCCCCCAGAGTTCAAAGTCCAACATCTTGGCCATGGCAGGGCCAGCTATTACAAACCCCACATGACAGTCCCAGGCACTACTCAGAGAGAAGCCATCCTAGTACACCTGAGGCTGGGAAGGCAAGAAACCTTGCTAGAGTCTCCAATGCACCCAGACAACCCTACCCTCAGGGCTGACAGGGTCAAGCCGCCCAGCCTGAGCACCAGGCCCGGCTCGGGGAAAGTAGCTCTGCAGGGCCCCAAGCAGGTAGCAAGGCCTGGCAGAGGGCTGAACCCCGGGGCCAGAGGGGGCGCTGTCTCCTCCCCCGCCCTCCCCCCCCCCCCCCCCCCCCCCCGCCCTCAGCCTCAGGATGTGCCTTCTTCACCGCATCCCTCCTCCCCCAGAAACGGACTCCATGAGGCACAGCCTCTGCGTGACCCAGGACAGTGATGGCTCTTCATTGGGGGGAATTATGATCAGCCCTCTTTAGGGAGCCCAGGGTCATCTCAAATGCATGCCCTCCTCCCCCAGCAGGAACTCCAGGCTCTATCGTCTGCCCCTCTCTCGGGAAACACAGCTCCTCCTGCCTTGCTGTAGACAGTCTCGGGCCTCCGTTGCATCACCGGCTTCTTTCAGAACAAGGACTTATTTTGGTTGTGACTCTGAAGAATGGAGTCAAAGGGCAGTGAAGCCACAGTCTGGGGGTCCAGGTTAACAGGTCTCCAAAAAATCACTCTTCTGGGGGCGCCTGGGTGGCTCAGTCGGTTAAGCGTCTGCCTTCGGCTCAGGTCATGATCCCGGGGTCCTGGGACCAAGCCCCGCATCAGGCTCTCTGCTCAGTGGGAGGCCTGCATCTCCCTCTCCCACTCCCTCTGCTCCTGTCCCCTCTCTCGTTGTGTCTCTGTCAAATAAATAAATAAAATCTTAAAAAAAAAAAATCACTCTTCTGGCCAACAAGCCCACGAGAAGAGGCTCGCCATCACTCATCAGCAGGCAAGTGCAAATCAAACCCTCAGTGAGATACCACCTCGCACCCATTCAGATGGCTACCATCCAAAAATCAGGAAAGAACAAGTGTTACCGAAGAAGCGGAGAAATTGGAAGCCCTGCGTGCTGCTGGTGAAGCCACTAAAGAGGACCATGGGTGAGTCCTCAAAAAATCAAACACAGATGGCCCAGCAATTCTACTCCTAGGTAGACGCCCCCCCACCAAAAAAAACTGAACGCGGGCTCTCAACCAGAGGTCTGCACCCACGTTTATTGCAGCATTATTCTCAGGAGCCAAGACGGCAAAGTAACGCAAGTGTCCATCCACGGGCGAGCGGATAAATCATATGGGATATATACACGGAATGGAATATTGCTCGCTTTGCAAAAGGGAGGAAGTGTGGACGTGTGCTACAAGGTAGATCAACCTCAAGAACGTTACGTGAAATTAGCCAGTAACACAGAAGACAAATCCTCTGCAGATCCGCTCACGCACAGCACCTAGAGGAGTCAAATTCACAGTGACAAAAGTAGACAACGGGTTTCCAGGGGCTGGAGGTGGAGGGAGGGCAGGGGGGTTATTTAATGGGTACAGAGTGTCACGCCCGCAGGACGAAGAGCTCTGGAGATTGGTTCCACAACGTGAACATAAGGAACACTACTGAACGGCACCCTCTTTATGTGACGTGTATTTTACCACAGCTAAAAAAGAGAAATGAACCAGACTCCTGTGCCCATTCCTCAGTCTGGCCCAAGGGGCCGCCAATCGTGGAAGGACACTGGGAGGTCAGGCATCTTAGCTCTTCCCAAAGGCCAGCGGGGGCCCCAGAACATCCCTGTTGTCCTGAGTTGGGTGTAACGGTGCTACCAGAAACCATGTCTCATCTAGCCAGACCCACTACATGTCCCCAGGTAGGTCACATGAGCCCCCCAGCCTGTAAAATGCGAGGAGCATCTGCCCCGGTCTAAAGAGGAGCCCTGTGTTGAGGTCTCTCGTGGATGCTCCCGACAGGCCTCCACAGAAGACCGCTCGTGGGGAAATAAGCTTCCACGCAAGGCCACAGTCGCTGCTGGAGACCCAGGCTCCGGGGCCAGACAGACCTGGATTCGCAGGCCACCTCTGCCACTGCCCAGCTTGGCGACCCCACACGACCTACTATTCTTTTCTGAGCTTAGAGCTTTCTCCTCTGCAAAACGGGACAGTAATGCTCATTAACTAGCATTGTTCTGAGCATCGGACCGGATTCTTGCTAAGCAGTGGGCAGAGAAGGCACTCGACACGCGGGATGATGACGGGGAGTGTTCTGAGTCTGAGTGGCCAAGCCGTCAGCTGGAGCTGGAGCCCCCACGTACCCGCTGTCAGGCTCACAGTCTCCGTGGGGCCGGCGGTCTCCGGGAGGCGTCCTCCCCGGCCTCATGTGACTGTGCACATCAGGGCCCACACTGGGTCCCAGAGCTCCATGACGTCGCCTCCAGGTCGGCCCCTGCTCCTGCCGCAGGAGCTCTGGTTTCACGTTAACCTTGCAGGAGGTGGAGCTTTCGGGGGGGCTGGGACTCCCTCGGCCCACGAGTTCTTCAGCCTCATCCAAAGCCACCTGTCTGTGAACCCAGGCTGTGTCCCCATCAGGGCCTTTCTCCATCTCAGCAGTGGGGACAGTCCGTACGGGAGAGGGCATGAGATCACCCACCTGGTGTCTCTCACAACACAGCCTAGATGACAGATGCCATAGCAACAGCCCTAGCAACGATGACAGGAGACAACCTCTTGGACACAGACTGATGGGAAATACGTCGACAACTGCCAAGCACGGACGGAGGAAGGGCTGCAGAGGGCCAGTGGGGAGCGCACACGAGCAGGATGCCCCCTGCCCTGACACAGAGGGAAGCCCATTAGCCGAGTCCAACTTCCCCTTTCAACATCAAAGCAAGATAATCAATGGGAAAGGGACAGGGGAGGCTGGAAATCCCTTGGACCTACAGCAAATTAAGTTTAATCCTCTCCAGCCAGCTGTTCAGCCACAACTGGGCTGTCTGCTCGGAAACCCACAGCTCTGAGAGCAGAAGCCCAGGCTGGCCGCGGGGACACTGCAAAAACGAGGGGTCCCAGAGCCCCTCGCCCCCTGGAGGCAGGCACCCAGGGCAGACACTGGCCTCGCGGCTTCAACACCTACGAGCAACGGAACCCAGCAAAAGCCCAGATGTTAGAACAAATCCAGCTTCTTCCCTCGCACTGCATGGAACTCAGGAAGAAGTCATCCTTGTCCCAGGACAAGGTCAACCAAGCCCAGCGCCCCACCCCCCACCCCAACCAACCCGGCCATGGGAGCATTTCCATTTGCAAAGCAGTTCGTCCCAGTGAATGACTGAAGCTTGATTTGTCCAGGCTTCCAGGGGTGATTGGGGTCCAAATCAAAACTAGAAGCACACTGATCGAGGTGCCTAACACGCTCTGAGCGTTTCTGGGCGCCAGACGCTGCACTGAGCACGGTCCCCGCAGGCCACGCTCTCCATGCTCTCTGAGATGAACGGCTCATCGGACACATGACAAAACCAAAACCGGGTGGGACCACCTGCTTAAGGTCACACGGCTCCTACAAGGGACCCCTGCACCCAAACCCAGGAATGCCCTCGGCCCCTCCCTCGCCCCTACCAGCCGGGCCATAGTGTCACCCGCAGGCTAGCAAGGGGGCAGGGCTCTCCAACGCTGGTGGGACATCCCCACGTAAATCTGGCTACAACTGAACAGGCTGGGGTTTAAGAACAGATGCAATCAGATCACCAAAATGCAGTAAAATACAATAAACTAAATGGCAGGAAAGAAAAAAGAATGCCAGCAGCACGGGTGACAATGACACACACACCCAGCACAAAAGCTCCTCCAGCAAAGGAACAGCTTTTGGAAGGAGGGGTGACCCCTGTGGCAGGGGTCCAGCCAGAGGGGAGGACGGGGGAGACAGCCCACCACCCAGAAAGAACACAGTAAGACGCCAGTTTCTTGCACCCAGAGGGAAAACTGAGGCCTCAACGCCCAGCAAGCCAGAGCCCTGTGGGTCGGCTGGAGGAGGACACGCCACCGCCGACACGCAGGCACAGATGGTGGGGTTCGACTCCCAGGCTCTGCCACCTAGCAGCTGTGGGATGCTGCCCAAGTCACTTTGCCCCTCTGTGCCTCTTACCCGACAAGCGAGGAGGACAAGGTCCAGCACGTGAATTACTGAGGCTAAAATGGGATCAGAGATAGAAACGGCCCAACGCTGCAAGCCTCTTAGGAAACACTGGCGGGGTGAAGGGTCTTCTGCAGGCACTCCCAGGAGCCCACCCATCTTTGGACCACCCATTCCTAGCACATGGCCACACACGCCGGCAGCCGGCTTCCTCCCAGCTGGAGCAGGAACAGTGTAAAGGCGCCTCCCTCAAGCCAGGGGAGTGGCGGGCCACAGGACGGCCCTCCCTGCTTCTACCCCACAGTCTAAAAGGACGCAGCCCTAGGAAATGAGCATGGCAGAAAAGGCCCGAGAGCTCAACTCCTCCAGGATCCTAAAGATTTTTATTTATTTATTTGACAGAGAGAGAGATCACAAGTCGGCAGAGAGGCAGGCAGAGGGGGAGGGGGAAGCAGGCTCCCTGATGAGCAGAGAGCCCGATGCAGGGCTCGATCCCAGGACCCTGGGATCATGACCTGAGCCAAAGACAGAGATTAACCCACTGAGCCACCCAGGCGCCCCTCCTCCAGGATTCTAAACCCGAGATGCACATCTCGAGGTCCTGGGGCACATGTCCAAAATGCAGATTCGTGGGCCAGATCGCAGGTCCCAGGATCACCCTCCCCGGAGACGGGGCTCTGCTCTCTGACTTTCAACCAGCTACCCCAGGGATTCTGGTGCACGGCCAAGGTTGGGGATCTGGTCCAACCCTTTCATTTTACAGATGAGGAGAGCCATTGCGACTGGATTTAATGCTGATTCATTTCAATGACTCTTTCCCTGGTTGTAAAGCACTACAGACTCACTGTGGAAAGTTCAGGAAAAAATGAGAAGACACCAAGAAAACTGAAGTCACTAATCACCCTGCCTCGAAGAAACAGCCACCCTCGGTGTCGGGGGCACTCCCTCCCGTCTCATTCTTGGGCAGCAGCGATGAGAAGATGGCTTCACGATGAAATCCTAGATTTCCTTCGCTTGCATTTTATCTTAAGTGCTTTATGATGTCATCGCAAATTCACGACAAAAAAAAAAAAAAAAAAAAAAAAAACCCAGTAAGGTAATTTTTACCGGAGACTGTAAACACGGTAAATAAGAGACATAGCTAATGAATGCCAAGGGCGGGGTCTGACCCGGGTGCCGTGCCCACTCCTCCCACGGGGGAGTCTGCCAGGCCCCAGATGTGTGCACCTGGACAGGGAGTCCAGCCCAGGACGAAGAGGCACGGAGGCCGGCCACCCGCCCAGGGACAGGGAATGGGGAAGGCGGGGGTCTTGTTGGATGGCTCACAAGGGCCAGCCCAGGGAGTCAGATTACAAACAAAACAGAAACTAATCATACAGTTGCCGAGACTGATCAGACTGAACGTAGAAAAATGACAGGGCTGTTTGATCCCGACAATGTAAGATTAACTTATCAATACGGCTTATGTGACACGGGAGAGACAAGCCCCCGAAAGCGGGCTCCTTGCTCACCATACTGCCACTGAATCTTAGCCCCAGAGGCTGGCCGTGCTTCGGAGAATGAGCCGGAAAGCCACTTTCCAGCCCAAGGAAAGTCTAGTCTGCTAGTCGGCCAGCCGGCAGGACCGCGGGTCCGAACTCGGGGACCTGCCTCTTAGGGGCATGGATGCGGATGCATGTGGGACGCCGGCTCGCACACACCCGTGAGTCTATGGTTCCCCCCATACTGCCCAGCACGCGATCCCATACTGCCCAGCACGATCCCCCCGTCTTCCACATCAGGAAACTGAGGCACAGAACGGTTAAAAGGCTTGGCCAAGCCCACCCAGTTAGCAGGTGACATCTCTAGGGTTCAAACCCCAGTCTGTGCTCCCGTGCCTGAAACTTCCCTTCAATAATAAAAGAGTAACATGAAGAAATAATAATAATACTCTCCCCTCCTCTGGCTCTTTGACACTTCCCGTTTGTGGAACGTACTCACCTACTACTTCACTTGAGCTCACAGCCACCCTCCCACGAGATGTCTTGGGACTGGCTGACGTGGGGACACAGAGGCAGGTACCCAGAGCCCAGAGGTTTGCCCCCGCCATTTAGGCTGCCCGGTTGTTAGGTTGCCCTAGATCGAACCACCCTTCCTTGGACCCAAAGCACCTGTGTATTGGCACATGGACACGGACAGACCACTTTGGAGAGGGAACAGCCATGATCTAGGACCAGCGTGCCCACTTCCGGAGTGTGCGTGCCAGACACGGTACATGGGACTCTGTGCGGTAAGTGCTGTTATTAACAGCAGGTAAGGAAACTGAGGTCGGGCGGGGGGGCAAGGGGGCTCATGAGGCTGAACGTCCCACAGTCGGGCAGCGGCCGGGGAAGACTTAAGTGTCACTATGGGGCAGCAGGATCCTTTCGGGATGCTGGAATGTCTCCCAGCCACACAGAGGGGCCTCCAAACCCAGCCCAAGGGGTTCGGTGGGGTTCGGTGGGGTTCGGTGGACCAGTGGGGGCTGGAGTGTAGGTGCGGAGAGGAGGGAGGAGTGGAGCTGGAAGCTGGCAGGAGGGTGTGCGGTCGGTCGGAGAAGCAGGGGGAGGCCCGTGCTTCCCTTCTGCCTCCAGCCAAAGCTGCAGGGGCCCAGCAGAAGGCAGATGTCAGCAGCTCCAGTTGGAACAACCACCCTTCCCCAGCACACAGGCCCCAGGACAGACAGTGACCTTCCCCAGAATCAGCCAAGTGCATCGTCCTTGACCAGCTGGCCCAGGCACAGCATCACAGCGAGGCCACCCAGGAGGACTCAGTGGCCTGTGTCGCCAGGCTCGAGGGCGGGGGATGGGGGCAGCGGCCGGTCACAGCTGGGCCACGGCTGCCTCGTTGCCCTCCTTTCTCCCCAGAGCCCCTCTCTGCCCATGTGTCCATGGCAGGAGCAGCTGGCAGGAGGAGGCGTGCTCCAGGAGCCAGAGGGCAGAGGCCATGGGCAGCACGGGCAGAGGGGCACCGGGGTGCCCAGAAGGGGGGCATGGGAGGCCCTTTGGAAGGAGGTAGCTGCGACCTGGGGACAAGCTCTGCCTGGGGCAGCGTCCCTGACCCCACCATTCCGTGCTCTCGGGCAAGGTACCCGACCATTCTAGGTCTCCGTTTGTTTCTTTATGTGTAAAATGGGCATAACAATATTTTCCTTGGGCCACGAGAGGATGAAATAAGACGGCCCATGTATATTAGCACAAAATCAGTGCTTGATAAAGGATGGTCATTACTCTTATTAACAAGGTGGGAGTAGAAACGTGGAGAGTTACGGCCCAGGGTGGAGACGGGTCACAGAGACAGTGCCCTGCAGGTAGAGGGCCACAGGGACAAGGGGCAAGGTGATAGAGGAGGTGGACTTGGGGACAGAAGGGGAGCAGTCAGACGGCATTCCTTCTGTGTCGTCCGGGGAGTTTCAGGGTTAAGAGCACAGGCAACAGTCACAGAACTACACAAGTGGGGGGCCCCAACGGGGTGTCCCAGTCCAGGTCTCAGACTCCAGCTCTCGGGGAGTGTAGCCCCTATAAGACATCAGCCCTGCACCTCTCGCCCCAGGGAGGGGACAGCTGGGAAGGCCCCTGTGTGAGCATCCAGCCTGAGAGGGACAAGTCCCCAAATTCAGATTAGGGTCCCTCCTGCAAGACGGGGGATCATCCCTGGCCCAGGACCACAGCTCAGACCCTAGAACTGAATGGGAGGGCCCAGCACAGGCTGGGAAGTCAGAGCTGGAGGCCTGGACAGCAAACGGTGAGGCATCTTCCACCAACTGCTGGCTCACACAGATGAGCCCAGCACGGTCTGCGCTTCGGGGCCTGAACAAGCTCCAGGTCCCCCATGATTAGGTCCAAATCCTCTTCCCTCCGCGTTCCCCCCCCCACCCCGCCCCGCAGTGAGCGGACTTCTTTGAGATCCATTTTGCTCATCTGTGCAATGGAGCTAATGAGAGTATTAATTCTGATTTTAGCAACTACTGTCATTATTCCTGAGATTGGCTCTGTAAAATACGGAACGGAGTAGGACTTCAAAGAGCAGGAGTTCTCAGGGCTGGCACCACTACCGCCAAGGCCAATGCCCCCTTCTGCAACAGGAACGCAGCCCAGGCGGCTACCAGCAGTGCCCTGAGGCCGCAGAGGAGGCAACGATGCTAAGAGGCAGCCCTCCGTGACCCTGGGGAGTCCCCACCTCCGTAGGAGGGTGGGGGGGGCAGCGGTGTGTGCCAGCCCCAGCACTCAGCACTCTGCACTCCGAGCTGGGAGGCCATGGGCTCCGTAGAAACTTCCGAGGGAAACCAAGCCCGGGAACAGGGCGGAGCGAGGGCAGAATCACAGCCCTCGGCTTTGAAGAGCCGACCATTACGATCACGCTTGCTCTTTTTTCCTATCATCATCCCACTTTATTCTCTCTTCGTATTTACTTCTTTTTTACATTTAAATGCCGACCTGTACCCCGAGGATGCAAGAAAGAGGGTGTTTCTTGTGGCCGGGCGTGGAGGCGCAGCGCACCTCTGGGCCAGAGGGTGACACCAGGAACACCCAGAGGGAGAGGACCTCGAGATGAAACTTGAAAAGACCCATCGAGGAACCCCAGTGGATCTCCACGCCTGCACCCTCCAGGGCTCTTCCCAATGTGGGTCAGGGCTTGGCTTGAGGAAGAGAAGCCATCTCCGCACACAAAGCATCAAACACTGGGCTCCGGCACATGGGCTCCGCGCCAGGCCACACCCGCAGCCCGATCCTACAAAGACCAGGCGGGCCGAGTTGCAAAAGCTTCCACCACCCACCTCCTCTCTGCAAACCCCAAGAACGCTCCCGTGTCTGTGGGAGGGGCCCCAGATGCTATTCAGAGAAGGCCCCGAAGCAAGCGGCAGATGAATGAAGTAAGGAGAAGAGGACGAGTGGAGAGGAGAGGCAGGAGGAGCTGGGGCCGGCTGCTGTGCGTGGGGAAGCCGCTCTCCTCGCCTCCCAGCTCCGATTCATAACGCAGGGTCACGATGAGCGCAACCAGCCATGCACGGCCCACCTCCCCGCTTCTGACGGCACGGATGCTTCCCACCCTGACGGATCCTAAGGACCGCTGATGGCCTGGCATCCCTCTGTCAGAGGCCAGGGACGGGATGGGGCCCTGGGAGGCTACAGAAAGGGCCCTCCCGGGGGGACACCGAGAGTAGCAGTCAGCGGTCACTTGCTGCCCGGCACACACAGCCCACACTTGCTTCTGCCTGACCCCAAACTCCTCAGACCCCGGGCCCCAGACAGAAGGCCCTTGCAAAAGCCCAATGCAACAAGCCAAACACAATTCCAGAAAGCAGCTTAGAAGTCGAGAAAGCACTGGACACACAGTCAAAGGCGTGGGTGCGAGTCCTCGCTCTGTCGTGTCCTCACTGTGACCCCAGGCAAGACCTCGGTCTCTGGGCCTGGGTCCTGTACAATGAGGGAAGTGAACCAGATCATCTCCAGGCCCCCGCCCCCAGCTCCAAGACTGAGAGCCCTAAGACCAAGGCGGCACCGGCCAGGTACCCTCAGGTAGCACTGTGGCCCTACCATGTTCTTCCCTCCCCCGCCCCTCCCTCCCAAACCCCCAGCACACCTCTAACGTCACTCTCATGGTGACGGTGGATCAGGGTGCACACCTGCAAGCTTCACTACATTCTCAGCCCAGAGAGCGGTCTGGCCCCAGCAATTTTAGACGCAGATTGTTCCAGACGGGGGCCCACGGTGGGCGGGCAGAGGCCCTCAGAGACAGTCAGCTGCCCCGGGGCCCATCTGAGCTGGGAGACTTTGGGGCCAGGGATGTTCGGCCTCAGAAACCTCTCGTGCCCACTCACAGGCCCAGCCCTTCCTGACTCCAGACCCGCGTGGAGCGCTGAGCTGTGCTGCTTTGGGCTTCAGGACACCTGTCGCTGATCCACAGCTTTTCCATAAATCCCCATCCCTGCCCTCCGGCGCACACGCATTCCAACAGAGGCTGACACCCTCTTGCACTACCAGTACAAGTAAGGACAGTGACAGCACGTAAAACTCTGGAGAGTCCTCGAGAGGTGCAAGCAGCGTGCGTGCCAAGTGTTTGGGGAAGCTGTGCTACGTACATCCTCTCAGAGACCTCATTTAGGAAGCCCCATTATCATCCCCATTTCACAGATGAGAAAACTGAGGCGCAGAGTTGAAGTAACTCACTCGCGAGATCTAGAACCTCTGACTTGAGTTTTCTCATCTTCATTCCACTTGACTAATACAGCTGGATCTTCCCTTTCTGCGTTTTCCCTCCTCCTACAGAGAAAGATGGTCCCTGTTCTTTCCTTTGTTCGAGACCTAGCACCGGGCAAGGCGCCTACAGATTTCCGAGGCACGAGACGCTGTCCCAGCCTCCCGGTTTGTGTCTCTCATTCTCTTTCTTCCAGCTCTACGTGTCTCCTGCTCCTTCAGCTTCTCCCCGCAGCTGGCTCCTTCCAGTTCCAGTGCCAGCGGAGAGAAGCATGTCCCAGTACCCCCTCCCCTGCCACCTTAAAAACCTGTGTTCCTACCAGCCCATCACTGGCCATCACCGGGTAACCGCAGCTGGTAGGACGAGTGTCCGTTTCTCCCTGTCCCCTTCGGCCCACCTTCACATGGCCAGGACTTGGCTGACCACCGCCATCATCCTGGAGGCTGTGTCCCCCTGCCAGCCCCACCGCAGCGTCCTCCCCACTAGCTCGGGCCCTCCTGGCCCTCTCTCCTCACTCCTGCCTCCAAATGGAGACTCTCCTCGGCCCTCATGCCCTCTCATGGTCCACTCACGCCCTTGGCTTCAGCTCTCACTTCCAGGCACATAATTCACAAATCTCCACGCTGGCTTTAATGCCCAAGGCCAGCCTTGAAATTCTAACCCCAGGGCCAGACATATGCCTCTGGATTTCCAAGGCAAAACTCAAATCTGCTGTGCGAAACCAGATGCATCCCTCCCTTTCCCAACCCACGGTCTGCCTGAGCTGTCTCTCTCTGCTGGTGGTGGTTCCTGCCCACCCCAGGCCCCGGGCTCCTCACTGCCCCCTGGAGACCCCGTCTGGCCAGCCTGGCCTTCCTGCCATCTCCCCCTGCCCAAACCACACTCTCACCTCCCTCCTCATAACTCTGCCCTTGGTCCCTCCATCCACAGATGATTCTGTATCTCCCAAGAGTCTGCCCATGGCCTCCCCAGGTGTCTGCTGCTGCCCATCCAGCTCTGTCATCAGATCAATCTCCCTGAAATCTCCCAGGTCCTATCATGACACCGCAGCGCCCTAGCCCCGGCCCCAGGTACACAGAAAAGAGGTCACAGCCTGCACCCAGTCCTCTGAGAGTTTGGGCAATGGCTTGTCGCTGCCCCAACTCTTCCTCTCGTCCAGCGCGACTCACCATTCATGTCCTCCCTGACCCCCACCCCCAAACCCAGGCAGGACCAGAGCCTCCCCAGGAGCCCAGTTCTCTCTGCTCCTCCTATGGGGGGTGAGGAGGGGATCACTGTGACACACACATGAGCACATGCACACACACACACACCCGACACAGCAGGAGAGGAGAGCCAGCCCGTGGGCAGGAGACACACCATCCACTGGCTCCCGCTCTTACAGGAGGCCTAAAAGTGCTCACGTGCTCAGCATCCCCTATGGCCAGGGATGGCCACGTCTGGCACCTGCAGAAGTCCGGGAACAGGGGTGCCTCTGGAAACCTCTTGCTTTCCTGGTGGCCACTCCCTGCCTCTCCCGCTTCCTGCCTGCCTTTTACAAGGACACACTCGCTGCAGCCACCTTGCCACTGAGACAGAAAAGCCAAGAAATCACAGAGACGTTGCCTTTGACCTAACCAAGCTACCGGACCAACACCAGCCTCCAACCCCTGCCGCCATCTAATTTTACCTCAGAAAAATACACCCCTGTCTGTTTCAACTGCCGAAGTCACTTTTCAGTTCCTTGCAGCCAAACACAAGACGATGCGGACACATAAGCGGCCTCACTGAACTCTCACGGCCACGCTGTGGGCTGGGGGTTCTTTGTCACAAGAGGTTAAGTGATTTGCACAAACACCCAGCACCCATGAGCAGAAGAACCAGGGTCAAACCTGCCTGATGCAAACCCGGGCTCTCCCCGGTCTGCTTCCCGATGCCACAGTCCAGTGTTCACTGAGTGACTCAGTGAGAAAGCCACCCTCCACCACGTCTTCTTCCGTAAGACCCTTTAGAGACGTGGGAAGGGTTGTACCCTCCTCAGGCTGGGGGCCCTGCCCACTTCCCTTCCGAAAGCAGCAGCTAACATAGCCAGTGACCAGAGCCTATTACGAGGAGCCCCATTCGGAGCCCACGGGCCCCCCAGCAGCCCCGCGGCTCTGTGCACACAGGCAGCTGCAGCCCCCACGCCCCGCGCTCACAGGCACTTGCTCACTGCTGTCCTCCATCCACCTGAAATGAAACAATCAATGGTACAAATATTTTATCTAGTTCCCCACACGGTTATTTCATTCTCGGTGAATGGATCAATGCAGAGCAGGAAGCAAGGAGCAAAACTGTTCACTGCACCGACAACGGGAACGTCTGCTCCCGCGTGGAAAATCCCACCAGGTTCTATCACAGCTGATGTTCCAGGCAGGGGAGCGAGGGGTGGTCCCTGACCTCCAGACGCAGGCTGGACAGGGAGTCCGGGGAGAGCGCGGACTGGCAGCCGTGACCGTGGGCATGGCGAGCACGGGCTCTGCGCACAGACGACCTGACTCCGGTCCACCTCGTTGCCCACTAGCTGGGTGATCTTGGGCGCATGCCCCTGTGTCCTCAGCTGAACAACAGGAATCAGTAATGCTCACCTCATTTGGTTGTGTAAGGATTAAAGCCTCTGAAGGAAAAGTGCTCAGCACACAGCCCGGCCCATAGTAAGCACCCAGGGTCCGTGACACCATCACTCCCGTTCTCCTCATCATTGTCATCATCAACACCACCAGTGCCATCCCCAGACGACTCACACCCATGCCCAGACACCTGTCGTTCCTCCACGTGTGCTCACATGCCCTCATTGTCAAGTCAGAGATTTTGACCATGGTGAAGACTGGATGTTGTGCAAAGGATCCTTTTCCCTCTTGACAGAGTTGGTGTTGGAGAAGTCATTTGGTTTCTCCAGAAATGGAACAGTGAGATCTGGCCTTCCTCGTGGAAGCGAAAAACTCCTTTGAAAAGCCATCTGAGGGGCGCCTGCGTGGCACAGTCAGTTGGATGTCCAGACTCTTGGTTTCGGCTCAGGTCATGATCTCAGGGTCCCGGGATCAAGCCCCACATTGGGCTCTGCACTCAGCAAGGAGTCTGCTCGAGCTTCTCTCCCTCCCTCTCCCTCGGCCCCTCCCGCTCATGCTCTCTCTCTAAATTAAATAAATAAAATCTTAAAAAAGAAAGGAAAAAAGCCATTTGAGTGTAGATGAACACTCATTTTAACCTTCCCCACTATTAATAGCCATCGGACAGCCCATCTTCTGCTCCCCCAGAATGCCACCATCTTAATTTCTAGCACCTGGCTGCATACCTGTTTTGGGAAAAGCCTGGAGCAAGTAAGGCATGATCCTACCCACAGAAGCAGGGAGGTGAGGCGGGGCAGGGCAGAGAAGCCAAAAGGACCTTGCCAATAAAGAAAAAGGTAAAAGGTTTTTAACTAAGGTCTCACACAAGAAAGTCCCTCTCCCAAAGACAAGGTTGGACACCATGGAAAAGGCTGGCTGGCAGAAAGTTCCAGAACAGGCCCCCTTCCTTAACAAGCCTCCTTGCTGCTTTCTCCACCGGGGCCACTTCGCGGACAAGGGTCCCCTCAGTGACACCCTACATGAGAATCATCTCTCACGACCACCACGACTCAGTACGTCCCAATCAGAATGTACCCCGTCATCCATACCTGCTCCAGGCAGCAGTATTTCCCCCTCATTTGAATTCTGGAAATCTCAGTCCCTCCTAACACCTCCATCCCCCATGCTCAACAGGTGTACTCACAGTTGTCTGAAATCTCCGCACACTCTAAAATATTTCCGCTCTCCGTTCCCCTAGCTTCCCACCCACATCACCCATCTTTGAGGCCCTGTAAGTGCCTCCTGCCTTCTCCCCCTACTGTAGGCTTCTCCTCTTCCTCAAGCCATGCACACCCGACACTTAGGCTCTCCTTCCTAAAACACAAATCAAGAACGACCTGCTCAGGTATATGTAAATATGCATACGCGTAAGCACGTGCGTGCACACACACACAGAAGTAAGGTTTCATGCATACATTGATTTTATGCAAATTTAGTTTTTTGCACCCAGAAAGAGTGAGGAAAAAAAATAATAACTATTTTTAAAACGTCGGTGCTTCTGCCCCCGTTTCACTCAATGAGAGCATCTGTCAGAATAAGCAGGACAGACGTGCTGTGAATCCGCTGCCCAGCCCCCACCCCCCCACCAATCCCAGCTCCCGGGTGCCTCTCCCAGTGGCCACAAAGAGTTTTCGGAGATCACTTTCTGCCTTACACACTGATTCCACGACAGGACTTGAAGGAAATCCACCGAAGGATGGGTTTTTCCCAGGCGTCTGGGGCTATGAATGTCTTTGTCTATTTCCTCCGTCTTGTTATTTCTCATTTTCCATTAGCAAACATGCTTGAAAAAATTTTAAAGCCATTTAAACTTTCCTCATTTAAGATGCTTTTCCTAAAAACCTTCACCAGCTCCAATTGCTAACCCAGTGAGGTTCAGACGGTCTCCGCCCAGCAGTCAAGGCCTTCCCAAGAGAGCCTGGTGGTTCATCTCTCTGCCCATAGGGCCCTGGAAGCCCTTCCCTCCAGGCTGCCAGGGACCCGGCACCTCCCCTGAGACACTGGCTGGGCCCGTGTGCTGTAGGCTGCACTTTCTGCCTGAATTGTCCTCCCCTGAGCCCCCCTCCCAAGCCAGACCCAACCTGTGTATCAAGGGACAGCCCCCATACCGCCAAAGTTTGCCTAAGCTCCACCCCCGCCCACCACCACACACCTTCCTGTGGCAACGGACTGTCACAACCACCTGCGTTCTCCTGATCAGCCCATCCGGCCTCTGTCCCCCTGGAACCAGTCCACCCCCCTGTCTCAGCCGCTGCGATCCCTACCCTTGCACACCGCAGATGCTCGGATAATGAGAGGAGCTGAAGTGGGGTGAATTGGATTGAACCGACTTGGACAGCCCTGGCTTGACTTGGCTTGATTCAATCATTACGTTCTTTAAGTCAAAGTTTTAGTAGATTTGGCAAATTGAGCGCTTGGCAATCAGAAGTTCGGTGAGTTGCCTGTAGGCAAATGGGCTATTTGCTCAATGGTCCTTGGGGCAGTTGGGCCTCAGGAAACTGGCCTCTGAGAAGCTGATTCCTCTTGCGAAGTGTCTTCTGATTTCTGGTGACTTGGCCCTGAGCAGAAGATGGGCACCTACTGGGGGAGCCAGGGGTGGGGGGACAGTGATTTGTCCCAAGAAGTGGTCTCAGAGGCCGGCTGAGGACTAGGGGATAGTCCACTGTAGCACGTGGGTGACACTGCAGACACTCCAAGAAACCCAGCCCCGTGACAGCCAGGAAACTCCAGAGACACCGGCCCCGGAAGAGTCTCTACAGGGCCGTGTCACTGCCGCTGAGCACCCACGAAACCGTCCGCCGAGCCTCGAGCTTCTGTCCTAAGGATGAAGACCTGCTCCCAGGTGACTCCCACTGTGCCAGGGCCAGACGGTTGCCCCCTTGCCCCCTGTCCTCCCCCAGCCCAGAGCGAAAGTTGACTAAAGCTCAGTGTCTTTGCTTTTATAAATCTCTGCCTTTTAATGATGGCTTCAAGGCTGAGGGGGAAAAGGGCCATTAAACTCACTGAATAAGTTAATGGGGCAGAGAGAATCTATTTCGAAGCCACCCCGGGCTATTTTCCTCTGGAGCTAAAGCCTGAATAAGCAAAAAGAAAAAATTAAAACCGTAGAGCGCATTGCCAATAAATAACCCCCAGTGTAATCTCTCAGCCTCCAGGACTTCATTTCCAGAGATATTATAATGCAGATCACTTGGAAAACACCTCTGGTTTCAGAGTTGCTCCTGTGGCGGTGGCTGGGGGCTCATCCCCAGCGCCCGGGGTCCTCCCTCTCCTCTCACCACTGCGGGCCCCTGAGGCACCCAGGTGAGAAGCTGGGTCCCACCTTATCAGCCCAGGAACAGAGGCATCCCCGCAAGTGGGAACCCAGAGACCCTGCTCTCCCCCAAGCTCTAAAGACTCCTTGGAAACCTTCCTAGCTGTCACCTGCCTTCTTGACCCGCAGCCTGCGGTCCTGCTGTCCTGAAACTTGACATTCTCTCTTCCCTCTGCACAGATCAAATTCTGCCCCTTGCTTCCTTTTACCTGGACAACTCCTCCTCTGAAGACTCCTCTCCTCCCCCTCCTCCCCAGCTCCCTCCTCCCACTCCACTGCTCCTCCCCCCTGACTTCCCCTTCTCCTTGGCCCACTTCCCTGCCTCCTCCAGGAGCGGGAGCGGGGAGAGCCAGGGCCTCCCCACAACAAAGCCGGAAATAGGGCTCTCAGGGCCGGGAAAGCACAAATAATTAAATAAGTCAGAACTCCTGTTGGTAAATGTTGAATCCCACTAGACACACGTTGTTTACTCTTTAATATTTAAACATGTTAATTAAATCTCTGAATAAACAAATAAATTTGAGCAAGTGGCATTGCTGAGTTGGAGTTCCTGGCTGCCACCAGGCACCTCGGGGCCCTTCAGGGGAGGCCGGGCCTACTTTGTGGGCCGCCAGTGCATCGGCAAGTACGGTCCAGGATCACGGCCCCTTCCTGGGCCATCAGGCCAGGCAGCCTAGCTGGACTTCCATCCAGAAAGGGGTGACGGACTCCAGCCCCGCCCAACTGAATCTGCCCCTCGCAGGACCCAAGGCCACCTCTGGGCTCCCCGTGACCTTCAGAAAACCCCCACAGCCTCCATGTGCCCAGCATGAGCTCTCCTCATCCCCTCATACACCTGTTGGTTCAGGCAGATGCTGAGAAGTGGAAAGAACAGACACACAGGACTGAACCCTCGTCCTCGAGGAGTTCCTAGTCGTCCTCTGGAGAAGCCGGTCTCCTCAGGCTGCCGAGGTCGGGCCCCTCCCACCTTCCCCAGGCTCAAGAAACTTCCTACAGCTCTTTAAATTGCCTTGCTTCCAAGGCTTTCTTCACGCAGGTCCCTCGACCTAGAAAGCACCCCATGGCGTCTGCCTCTCCTACGTGGCTCGTGCCTGCACATCCTTCATTGGAACTTAGCCGTCCCTTCCTCTGGACTCTGCCCGACCCCCCAGCACGCTCCAACCACAGAGTGCCACAAGCCTGTGTGTCTCCTTGGACATGCTGACCGCACCCATCACTTAAGCTGGAACCTGGAACAGCTCTTGCTTCAAAGAAACACATTCCAGAACCTCCTATTTCTCTCGGATGAATACCTAAACTCCTTCCCACAGCGTGCAAGGCCCTGCGGACCTCTCGGACCTCATCCCTGCTCCTGGGCGCTCCATTCCAATCCCCCTACCCTGCCCCGGCCTCCTTTCCATCCCCGGAATGCACCGTCCCCTCATTCCTACCTCAGGTGCACACACATGCTGGAATATTCTATCTTCCAGGCCTCATGAAGCTCCGCCTCTTTCTCACCACTCAAGGTCCTCTCAGAGGATGCCCTGCCCGGCCTCCTCCGGAAGCAGCCCCCAAGCCTCCCCCACCCCCGAGTCGGCCTTCGTACCATGCCCCTCGGCTCAGTTCCTTCCTGGGACTTGTGACCCCCTGGCATTCGCCTGGGGGATTTACATCAGCACCAATGGTCTCTGCTCCCTGAATTCCCAAGCCAGGAGCTTGATATTAGTGGTGCCTCAGAACATTGGCGACATGAGGGACTGAAGGGGTCCCCGTCCGCCACCCCTCCCTAATCCACGGGCTCTGTGAGGCTGGCCGCTGGACCCTCGTGCTCAGACTATGAGGGTATAACGGGACCCACGCTGGTCCAGGGCTTCCCCACACCCCATGTCTGAACACTCAGCAAGCAAGGCTCCCAGCTGCATCACCTCAGGAGAAAGATCTGGACCCAGGGGCTGCCTGGCATCCATTTGCCCCTTGCAAACAGGACCCAGACCAGTGTGCTCAGGCTACATCACTAACATCCAGGCCCGGGGGTCCCACCCTGCCAGAGAGCACTGGTTGCCCACCAGGCGCTCACGTCCACACTGTGAGAGAGAACAAAGAATGTTCTAGGGCAAGGGGCACCAGGAGGTGCCCCTCAGAAGTCAGCCACCGGCTCTTCCTGCCTGCTTCAGCCCTACCTCTGCAAGAAACGGCACGTCCGTGTCAGACAGGGTCCCCGCTCTGCCACCTACCCACATGGGTGACCTTGAGCAGGTGACGCCACCCTCTGCCCCTCAGTTTCCTCATCTGGAAGACGAAGATAGAAAAGCACCTGTTTCAGGGAGTCACGCACATGTGTCTATCCTAACCCAGATTAATCAAAAGCGGTCCTCTTGTATAAACTTGGTACAACCACTTCGGAGAAAGATCTGGCAGTCTTTTGTAAAGTTAAGGATAAATATATCACACGATCCAGAAATCCCACTCCTGGGGATAGACCCAAGAGAGAGGAAAGCACGGGTTCACCGAAAGCCTTGTGCGAGGATGTCCATCATGGATTCACCCACAACAGCCCCATACCGGGAAAAGCCAGGGTTCCAACAACTAGGAGCCTCGCTAAACAAACTCAGGTATTCTGAAAAATGGAACAGTCCTCAGCAATAAGAAGAAACAGAAATCCCATTATCTGCAGCAAAATGCATGAACCCCAAACACAGTCTGCTAAGTCTGTATCACGTAATTCCATTTACATGAGCTGAAGACCAGACCAAGCCAACCTATTATGGAAAAAGTCAGAACGGTGACTACCTCGGGGGAGGCGGAGGCAGACCAACTGGGGAGGGCCCGGGGGAGCTTTCTGAGGGGATGGTAATACTCTCCGTCCCATTGGGTCTGGGTACCACACGTGCACACATCTGTCAAAACTCGGAGAATGCACACTGAAAGCATTTCACGGACCACGAACACTCACTCCAAAGAAGACGGTGGAAACAAATCTTGAACTCCAGTTTAACGATAATCATGCTCAAGTATTTAGGGGGAGTCCAAACGCCTACAACTTACTCTGAGGTGCATCCGAAAAATACCGGTGGGTAATGGGCGGAGAGAGGGATGGACAGATGGACCCACCGTGAGACAGAGCGAGTAGAGTCAAGTATCAGTTGCAGAATCCGGGTGGTGGACATGCGGATGTTCACGACAAAACATGAAATTTCGTGCATGCTTAAAGTGTTTCATAATGAAATGATGGGACAGGAGAACCCTACTGACACTCAACTCCCCCCCTCCACGCCCCCCAAGGAAAGCAATCCCATAGGCTCATTCTTCAGTCAAGTTCTTCCTTCCTGCTAACCAAATCCCCATGGTCCGTGCTCCCAGCCCACTGTTCTTTGGTGGTAAGGTGGGGGTTGGGGGGGGGTGGTGCAGGGAGCCTAACGTGATGGCTGACACAGGGCGGTGCTCCCTGAGAGTGGCTGAAATCGGTGAATTAGTTAATTAACAAGGGAGTCCGCGCCCAGGGCAGCCGACATGCAGCTGTTTTGCTTCTTTTCTCTACGATCTCCTAAACATCAGACAGAGCACTGCCTTCCCGGGCCCTTGTCAAGCTACACGCTTGCTTCTTCCCTTTACCTAGTTCTGCTTCTCACACGGAAGCACGGTCTCTTCCGCGGGGCTCCTTTGTTCTCAAGGCCGACCAAGCCATCGCTGGCAGTGCCAGCAGCTGGAGGTACCAAAACCTGAGAAAATTCCAGCTCCGATGAACTCCTGCAGGTTGCTGCACTCAGGAAGTCTAAGAAAGGCTCTATTTTAGGTTCCGCAGCCGTGCAATTTTTCTGTCTCCCGACTGGGGAGCAGTCTCATGGTGGGCTGCTTCATATCCCCCCCCACAAAAGTCCTCTGTTGACGTCCTAAGCCCCAGTATCTCCAAATGTGCCTATATTTGGAAATAAGTCTTAAAGAGGTGATTATTAAGTTAATATGGGGTCTTTAGGGTGGGCCTGTCCAATATGGCTGGTGTCTTTTTAGGAGAATGCGCCATTCTCACACACGCAGAGGGAAGGCCATGTGTAGGCACAGGAGAGAGACATCCCTCTGCAGGCCTCGGGACAAACCAGCCCTGTCTGCCCCTTCATCTTGGACTTCCAGACTCCAGGACCGTGAGAAAACAAGTGTCTGTTGCTTCAGTTAAATACCCCATCTATGGTATCTTGCGATGACAGCCTTAGCAGACGAATACAGTGATTGAATGTTGTTTTTATTTTGAATTACAAATCTGGCAGGTATGATCACCTTTTCATCGCTTACATGTAAGTTTCTAAAGTTTTCTAAAGAAAAAACAATGGATCACACACTGAGCACTGTGTTTACCCATGACCTGGAATTCGTGCACATTATCATTTTGTCACAGGCTAATCCCAAAACAAGAGAGAAGGCAAAACATCCTAGGCTTCCTCTCCCTCCCCCTCTCTCCCTAGAACCCAGGCGATCATGACATTGGTGGACAGCCAGCCTCAATTTTATCTTATTACTACATATCTGTGTCCGTAAACAGTATGTTCCACGGATCATTGTGTTTTTTAAATTACATGTACGGTATATCACTCTGCAACTTGTTTGGGTTTTTTGGTTTTTTTTTTTTCCCCACCAGCATTATGTTTTCAAACATAGCCACGTTACGGCACAGACAACCAGATTTTCACCACGACTGCTGTAAACCACCCATCATACCATCATACAGCGCCCCATCGTAGCAACACAGCCCGGTTCCCTCATCTCCTCTTCTCCCAATGACATGGGAGCCTGTGCCCAATCCTTTTGCTCTTCTGTTTACCCCTGGCCTTAGGGTAAGCTCATGCATTGTCTGGTCTCAATGTCCTCATCTGTGACATGAGGGCAGCTCCCCGCCTCCCCGCCCCGCCCCGCGCCCTGCATTCGGATGAAACACCCTATACGCAGCCGCCCGAGAGAAAGGGCTCAACAGACAGCAGCTGCTAGGACTGTGTGCTCGCGAAGCTGGAGAGCTAGAACAATCAATAAACACCAGTCCGGACATCAAAGACATCTCAAAGGTGGGACCTGAATGACAAGCAGGGCTCAGGTGAGCAAAACAAAGGCCAGAGGTCTTCCAAGCAGGGGAAACAGCCTGACCGGAAGACTGAGAGTCGGAAATGCCCGGGGATGTTTTGGGAATGCGGAGACCAGCGTGGCTGGGGTGGGATGTTCCCAGGGTGTCAGGGTGGCGGGGTGGGGGGTTGGGGGAATGTTGATGATGGGAGGGCGAGACGCTACGGCCTCAACATGAACGATGAAGTCTGAACTTTACCCTGGGAGCCATTCGGACCCAACTAAGGTTCTTGAGCTGCAATTACAGAATTACTTCCCTGCCTCCCAAATAGTTCTTAAAAATCAACTGGGAGTCTAGAAGAGTCCTGCGGAAAACATAATTGGGCTTTCATTTCTCAACTACACCCTGGATTTCGTGCGTCAGAGAACACTCCCATCAAGCCCGGCCGTGTGGGAAAAGTGGTGGTGGGGACAGGGTCAGCATGGAGCCAGGCGCCAGATATGGGGTGCAGAGAGAAGACACGAAAGGGGACTGGAAAGAGAGGCCAGCACCTGGGTGAGCCCAGGCACCACGTGCTAGGGAGTGGGTTAGTGTGCTTCTAGAACGGGGGTATTCAAACTTGCCACAGTCTGGGAAAATTCATAAAAGCATGTATGCATTGGGGCGCCTGGGTGGCTCAGTGGGTTAAGCCTCTGCCTCCGGCTCAGGTCATGAGCTCAGGGTCCTGGGATTGAGCCCCGCATCAGGTTCTCTGCTTAGCGGGGAGCCTGCTTCCTCCTCTCTCTCTGCCTGCCTCTCTGCCTACTCGTGATCTCTGTCAAATAAACAAATTTTTTTTTTAAATCTTTAAAAAAAAAAAAAAACATGTTTGCAGGATACCATACTGGCTCTGATCCCCAGGGAGCACACCTGACAGCCATCAACGCAGCTGTCATTATCGAAGTGTGGTCCCTCGGTCAGTAGCATCCGTACTCACTCACTAGAAAGGAGGGCCTCAGGCCCTTCCACCAAGGAGCAGCAGAAATTCCGTGGTGGAGCCCAGAGCTCTGTGCCCCAGCAAGCCCTCCTGGGGACAGGGATGCATGCACAGGTGTGAGAACCCTGGGGGTCTGTTCCCTCAGCCCTCCCACACACAGAGGCCCACCCCTACTGACAGCCTTCTCTGGCTTCAGCCCTCTCCAACCTTCTACCCAATACCCAACCACCCCGTTCAGAATAGGAGAGATCAGAGCCAGAAAGGCCCTCAAAGGTCACCTGATCAGGACTCCTGGTTTTACGGATAAGAAGGTGGAGGTCCAGCAACGGCCAAGGCCTTACCCAGATTCACCCAGGAGGTTGGTGGCCGTGACAGGACCCCAAGGCCCTCACTCAGAGGACATTCTCTGAGGTGTGGCTGAAAACACCTGTGCCCACAAAATTCAGCTATCTCATACTCCCCTGGGTCCCAGAGGCCCCGTCACGGAACAGAGAAGAACTGTGTCCTATCAGCCGAGGGGTGCCTGGGAGCCGCGGGGCTCAAGCAGGGCCCAGAACTAAAGGAAACGGGCTGGCAGGAAGGAGAGAGGCACGGATAACCTCTGGGGCCAGACGTGCCAAATTCAAACCCCAGCTCTGCTGCTTGTGAGCCAAATGGCCAATGGAGGATAAGTTCCATAGCCTCCCTGTGCCTCAGTTTCCCTGTGCCTTCATAGAATGAGGCTGATAACAGTACCAGCCTCACCAGGCTGTACCAAGAATGACACAGGGTTAAAATAAGCTGGTCCCTAGAAGAGCCAGTGAAACAGTCACCGAAAGGGTTGGCATCACCGTGACAAGTTCCAGTTCCCCTAGGAGATGCCTCCAACAGGCTGCTCAGCTGAGGGCAAAGCCCCAGGCCCAGAGAGGTAAGAGAACCAGGAGAATGATGTGCCCAGTGCTCTGGGCAGAGGCGTGAGCCCTGTCACATAGCTGAGATTGGCCATAGATCCATGAGACATTCGGTGGGTCTTTACTGAGCACCTGCTAGATCCTGGCTACCAGGGATATAGAGCCGAATGAAACCGCATCCCTGCCTGCTAAAGCTCATGGGAACAAAAACAGGTAGGAGCCTGAGGCCACCCGGGACACATGCGTGGAACTCAAGAGTCTCAGGCAGCCTGGGACCCTGGCCGTGCCTCCCTTTTCTGTCCAGGGATGCACCTGGGCAGGTGAGGACAGACCCCAGGAAAGGCAACAGGGAGGAGCCCCAAGGGCAGAGCACATCTGACCAGAGTCCAGAACAGCAGCCCTGAATGAGTGACCGGCGGGAAGAAGGCAGGAAGGCCTACAGGTCACCTGGGTGAGGACACAGCTCGCCTCCCAGGATGGGGGCAGGCGGGGTAAGGAGGCAGAGAAGAGTGCCAGTCCTCTGCGTGGGGACAGGATGAGCCTGGAGGCTGAAGGCCAAACAAGTCAGGAAGGGCTAAGGCCACTCTTCATGTGCTGTTTCTCCCCCGGGAGCCCAGGGCGCTGAGAGGAGGGCTAGTGTCATGTCCCCAGCAGTGACACGGCAGCGCCCAGGGCAGGCCATCCCCAGCAGTGCTGGGAGAAGGAAGCTGGGGCTGTAATCGCACCGGAGCCAGTGTTCGTTTACCCATTGGACATTCACCCAGACCTGGCTCCCCTCCACATGACACACGACAGAGTCAGGCTGATCCCCCAAACCACGGTCCAATGGGACTTTCTCCCAGGAGCTTGGCCAGGAGGTGGGGGAGCGGGTAGAGACAATCTGGCGGCACCCTTGGCCCACCTGGCCCGGCTCCCTTACAGCCTGGGGCTAGATCCCCAGGAGCAAGGTTCAGGCAGCTTTCCAGAGAAAGGGATTTGACCTTCCATGTCACAAAAGACAGGAGAATGTAAACCTTCACTGTCCTGCTCACTGACGCTCTCCCAGCTCTCACAAAAGGGTCTGGCCCTTCTCAAATAAACACGCTGGTCAAATGCAAAACAGCAGAAATGAATGAGCGTGGGGGGAGAGTGCTCTGCACCTGCTCGTGGCCATGGGGCTCCATGACTTTCCTTGCTCCCTGTCTCTCTGTCCCTCTCCCCTCGGCCACCCAATAAACTTCCCAATAAACTACTTGCCCCAATCTTTGTCTCATGAGGTCAGAAAGCAACAGAAGCAGAAACGCAACCCCCTCTCTTGCCTGCCATACATGGCTTCCCCTAAAAATCCACGGGGCCTCTTACAGGCAAGAGCAAGCTCATGGACTCAACCTCTCGGTCAGGGGCCACAGCCCTGACAAGTATTCCATGGCAGCCCACGTCAGGCAGGCCCAGGACAGGTGAGCCAGAAGTTTTAGCTCTCCAGTTAGAAAAACTACACGCTCTCCACCTCAGGGAAGCCCACAGCTTCACATATGGGCCTTTTTCTATAACTTCACATTCCGTGCACTTTCTCAAATTCTGCCCCTGCTTCTCTTAAGAGAGGCCTTTTAGCTGGGCTTGACACCCCAACTCGACTGCAAACTCCAAGAGGGGAGGGCTGTGGCCCTTTATTTGCTCTGCATGGTATCCTGGGGCTCAGCACCGTCCTGGCACATGGCTGGAGCCTGGCGCTTGGAAGAAAGAGGGGTGACTCCCTCATCTCCGTGTCCTGCAGGAGGAACGGCCAGGTTGGCCCTGCTCACGCCTCTGCCCATCCTTCTCCAAGAGTCCAGATGCCGGGATGGTCCTGGCAGGGAGCAAGGCAGGTGGCCAGACACCCGGGCATCCCACAGCCCAGGATGCAGACACAGCTCAGCACCCACGGTGGGCTGAATGTCCCCCAACACCGGCCCCCATCAGCCATCTCTTATCCACTCGGAAGACAGCCCTAGGAAAAAGGGAATACGGGCCCTCCCTTGCACACCTCCCCAGGAACAGGAGTCAGCCGCCCCACAGGATCCAGGGTCCCCCCAGGGCAGAGGGAAAGCTGCTGCCGCGGGCCCTTCTCTCCACCGCACCCCCTTCGCTGCCAGGGGTCCCAGGGGCCCTTCCTCCTCCTCCATTGCTCTGTCCCCCCAGCTGCCCCAAAGACAAGGTTTCTGCCAAGGGAATAAGACGACGCCCCTCCTCCATGCCCCTGCCCCCTCCCCATTTCTCATGTTATTTCCCACTTGGTGTCTTATCGCCACATTTGTTAAAATGGCTGCCACTTAGGAGGTGGCAAGCAGTCAGAAACACAATCTGGAGCCAAGCTGATATTAAATAACTTCCCGCGCCTGGCACGTCTGCCAAGGCTCCCTCCTGAATCGCAGGTGCGTAAGGAAGAGGCCACACAGGGTGAGGCGCTACAGACACCCCGAGTCCAGGCTCAGAGACACGCCTCTGCTGGGGGAAGGCCCCTCCCTTCTCCGGGCTGGATTTCTGCACCCGTAAAGCCTGAAGCTTAACACTTACCTCTAACCGCCCCCCTCCCCCCGTGTCCCCCCCCCCCCCCCCCCCAACACACACACACAGAGCTAAGGGCAGAAAACAGTCCCGGACGTTCAGATCCGAGCTACCAAAGGGCCCTCATTCAACCTGCCCGACGGCCCCTCCCCTTGTCATTTTCCAGGTAAACAGACGCAGCCTCAGAGATCTGAGGCCCACCTGAGAGCTGGGGATTAAAGCATCTCCCAGAGAGTGGCACCCCAGGAAACATCACAAAGGGTCGGGTCATTTAGACGCCGGGGTTGGCAGGCCATGAGGAAGTCAGTCAGTTGCTCACATGCACTCATCCCACTGGCCCAGGCAACACTCCCAGGGGCCATCATCACATTCATGACCTTTGAGAATCATCTCGAACCCCTCGCATGTGAAGGGAAGAGAAATTCACTTGACAGACCCTCCTGAAGTCCATCTGCGGTGAGGCGATGTCACTTTCACCTGCCCCAACAGTGCCCACCAAGGTCACCCCACCCCAGCGGAACACCATACTGTTCTCCACTCCAGCCACTAGGTGTCACTGCTGCGCCCAGTGAACTGGAACCATCCCCTGTTCATGGGTGGGAGAAGGACCCCATCAGGCCAACGGGATCCCACAAACCACCCCTGCATTGTGTCCTAACCTCATCCTTCTTCCCGAAACAGACAGATGGCCAATCATGGAGTACCCACCATGTTCCAGACACTTGCCACACGTCGTATAATTTAATTTTCACAGCAACACCTCCCAGTAACGCCTCACTTTTCAGGTGAAGAAAATGAGACCCAGAGAAATTAAGCAACTTGCTCAAATTTGAAAAGAAACAAGCAAGGGGGAGGGCAAGGACTGGAACCTGAGTTGGATGTGAAATTCCATGACCTTTCCTCCGCACAACGTAGCCTCCCTTGAGACAGCAGAATCTGAGCTATGGGCTCTAATTGAATTCAGTTGTTTTGCCATGACCCTCAGTGGTGTTGGCCCCTGGGAGAAAACCACGTGCAGCTCTGATCAAAGGCACATTCCCAACAGGCACGCTGAATAAATAGCACCTCCCTCCCTGCAGACATCATGGTCTAGTGCCCTCTTGTGGCTGAACGTGGAACTGGAGTGAATATGAATGGGAGGTCCTTAAGGGAGGGGACTCAGGGACCCCGGGGTCACCTCCTTCCCCCTAGATTCCTAAATTCTTTCTCCCAGGGCTGATCCCTGAACCCTGTCTGCAACTGACAGGCTCAGTCAATTACAGTAGCCCGGAAGGGGATCACCTAGTGAACAGCTACCTAGGGCAAGAATAGCAGTAAAACTACATAAGACCAGGTCTGCAAGGGGCTGGGTGCTCCGGAATTAGTCAGCATAGAAATTCCCCCACGTCCAAAGTGCCTGGGACCCTCTACCACTTACACCCTCAGTATCCCAACTGAGTCTCTCAGTGGGAACCATAACTATCTCCCTGTTCTTTTAGCAGACATGTGTGCCTTAGCTATTTTTGAAGGTTTTGTGTTTTTTTCTCCAAATACACACCATCTTGGTCCTTTTCTTGTCTCCCTCAGCTTTGGCCCAGGTGCTGGTGGCTCCCCCTCATGTAACCTCCTCCAATCCCATGCCTCAAGGACCCTGAAATGCCACTGTCCATCACCTCTGCAAGACTCCCATTGTACTACCCACCAATTTGGGCTCTGTGCACCCATCACACGCCAGGCACTTACTATAATCTCATGTAACCCTGACAACTACTCTACAAAGATGGATATAGTTAGCCTGATTTTTCAGATAAGGAACCTGAAGCTCAGAGAAGTTAAGTAACTTGGGTAAGCTCACACAGCGGTAGAGCCAGCATTTAAACCGAAGGCTGTCTGGGTGAAAGAAACCACTATTCTCCCTATGACACAGGGCTGCCTCTCAGACAAAAGAATCACTGGAAATCTTGGGCAACCAGAACTGTTCTAACAGAAGGCCCTGGATTAGAAGGTTTATCTGTCAGGATGAGCTGGAAGGAGAAAAGACTGGAGGGGGGAAGCACAGATGAGAGCCATAGAAAGAATCTGTGTTTGTGGGGAGGAAGTTCTGGAGTAGAGGAAGAAAATGAGAGAGAACACACACATACACACACATGAAATCTGACAATAACCCTACATTATTAGTATTACCTCCATTTTTCAGATAAGCAAACTGAGGGTCAAAAAGGTAGCCACGTCGGGGCGCCTGGGTGGCTCAGCTGGTTAAGCATCTGCCTTCAGCTCAGTCCTGGGATCGAGCCCTGGCAGGGAGCCTGCTTTTCCCTCTCGCTCTGCTGCTCCCCCTACTTGTGCTTTCTCTAGCTCTCTCTCCTGCTCTCTGTCAAATAAATAAATAAAGTCTTTTTTTTTTTAATTTAAAAAAAAATGTAGCCAGCCCAAGGTCACAGAGCCGGTAAGAGGCAGAGTCGTGAGCTCAAGCTTCACTGAGTGGGGACCATCTATAAACAAGGTTGCCGATGCAAATGACCTCCCGTCCAGCAGGAAGGCCACAAATGTTGGCTTCATCCCTGCTCTTCAGCCTCAAAAAAGTGTCAGAAACAAGCAGGTGGGTGGGGGGACGTCTGGGGGGGGCGCTGTCGGTAAAGCGTCCGACTCTTGGTTTCAGCTCAGGTCATGATCTCACAGTCATGGGCTCGAGCCCTGAATCTGGCTTTATGCTTAGTGCAGAGTCAGCTCCAGAGTCTCTTTCCCTCTCCCCCCTGCTCTCTCTCTCTCTCTCTCTAATAAATAAAATCTTTTAAAAAACAAGCAAACAAAAATAAACACTGACCACAACAGAGAGGATCCCACCTGCAACCCTGGGTCTGGTAGGCACGGGATGGTTCTGGGGACAGAGTCACAGGACCTGACTCCATGAGCTCAACACCCACCACAAAAGCAGAAGACCCCATCTCCAAAGTCGACAACCATGTTAGCGGAACAGGGCTCATTTATGGACCAACTAGCTCATGGAAAGAGACAGCACCTGCTCAAATACTAGAACAGACATGAGAGAGCCCAAGGATTCACAGAAAGGAAAGAGTCCAAACTAGCTGGTCCAGGCTAGGGCCCATGACCCTAATTTGCACGGCACTCTCATACCCACCAACGTAGATGGGTATCTCTGAGCGACAGACAGGGTCTGGAGTGCTTAAGAGACAGCACCACACTCTCCCATCTGGTAAGTATTGGGACCTGGTACTGACTGAGCCACTCCCTGGTGTCTCAAGAGAGTCCCAAGTTCAGCATGGGGGGGTAGCGGGAGGCAGGGAAAAGTGAGAGATGCCCCTACACTTGGGCCAGTAGATCAAATGGCCTGAGGGAGTTCATAAAGCTCAATTATTCCGTGACCCTAACCCACAACGTAACAACCCTCCCACCACCTTCTCTGTGTCCACATCAAGACTGATCTTCCCAGGCAGGGGCTATGTCCCATTCATTCATCTCCAGGTGGGCTGATCCCCACTGCTGCTGCTGGGGACCAGAGGGGAAGGAGAGCACTGCCTTCTGTCCACCCAGCACACACTCCCAGCCAACTCCCAGGAAGCTCATGTCGATAAGACTCCCATGGCTGGGCCGGCTCTGCAGACAGAGGCCCTGCCTGGGGGACAGCTGACTTCCCTGCTCATCCCTGGCTCAGGAGCAGCTCTGAAAGCCAGGTCTGCGAGGTCACATCTCACCAGCCTAGTGCCACATCCCCAGCTCCCAGCCCGTGAAGGCAAACACCAGCCTCCGACTGGCTGGTGCGCGGCACTGCCCTCTGGTGGCCACGGGGGGTCCACACGCAGACGGACTGGGCCGGCAGGAAGCCAGAAGCTCTCGGGCTTGTTTACCAAGACCTCAGCCGTGATATGCCCAGCACACAGAAGAGATGCACTTGTGCGTGCACACACACACCCCCAGATGCGCACACACAGCCCAGTTCACTGTGGGAGGCACAGACGGGGACTGCAACTCGGAGACTGCACCCTTCACTCTCTCACGGACTTTGCAGGAGACTTAGGACTTCTTCCCCTGCCTCTGGAAGAGCCCAAATCCCTCAGCCCCTCAGCAGCCGCTAGCAGAGGGCGGGGAAGGGAAGCCACGCCAGCTGGGGAGGCAGGGCCCCGTGCCAGGACGCCCTGGGTGACTGAGTCACGCCCCTCCACCTCTCTGGGGCCCCACGTTCCTCTTTGGCAAAACTACGTTGGACCCCAATTATATCTGAGCCCCTTTCCAGATCAGATGATTTATGGTTCGAGGTCTTGATCTGCTTCCTAACTCAAAAACGCTCCGAGATGTCTAGAAACGGAGACATCAACATGGCACCCTAGTGGTTAGACAGCCCATCAACCATGTCACCACACTGACTGGACAGGGACCCCGTGAGGGAGACAGGCGCCAACTCCCAGAGGTGACCCAACTCCCAGAAGGGAAAACTGAGGCCACAGAGGTCCTGTGATGTGCTGCGTTCAGCCAGCCAAGCAGCAGCGAAAATGGGTGTTTCCACAAATGCTTGCCCCACCATCCCAACCACGGGTGGCTACTCCGGCTCTCTCCATGGGAACAGCTGTGGCCGACCCCCAGCTCATCCCTGTGGAGAGGCTGACGGAGCTCCCATGAGCAAGGAGACAGAGCCGAGGCAAAAGGAAGGGTGGAGGAGAGGAAAGCCTGCTCGTCTGAAGAGGAGGCAAGAGAAGAGGAAGAATTAGAAGTCAGGGAAGATTCTCTAAACACCAGCCTCTAGCTCTGGCTGCTGGGCCCTCCAGATGCCTCCTGGCTGTTGTGCACCCACCAGCCATCTTGAAATCCCAACGCTGTCCCTGGGAGAAGCCACCCAGGGCATGGGCAGTCAGGGACACAGTCCTGCCGACCACACCTCAGCCCAGCGTGGCGCTGGCAGGGACCCAGCCGCCAGCTTCCTGAATCCCTGCCAGCCTCAACGGGCACCTGGTCTCCTGGGGAAGCGAGCTGCCTGATCAAAGGCTGAGACACTACGGGGTGGTCAAGGAGGCCTGGGAAGAGGGCTTGGCCGAGACAGGGCTTCGGGGGAGGCCGAGGTCAGGAGGAGAGCCCCTCCCTGACTGTGAGAGGCCTGTCTGGGACCATGCGGGCCAGACCATGAGGCCAGCACCACACCCACCATCTTGTCTGCCTTCCCCTCCGACCCCAGCCTGGGCAATGCGCACCCAGAGAGCTGGGATGTTACAACATGAAGGACCCTTCCAGACCTTCACGTCTACCCTTTTCTTTAATTAGTGGATTATGATGGCCGTGTCTTCAGGAATGACCACGTGCACGTGTGTGTCTACCAGTATATATTTGCACGCCTAAGGAAAGAGCAAAAGAATCCAGGCTATACAGCTTAATATTAAACGTCAGATCACTCTGCGTGGAATTCAGCAAGTCACATTCTGTATCTGGACTCACGCCCTGTCTGTACAACGGGATTCACATTAATGAATGAATGAACGAACAGCACTTCTCTGATAGGGTTGGTGTGAGGCCATAACAAAGTAGGACCTCTCAAGTGCTTGGAACGGTTGTCTAGAACATAGGAGGTGCTCACTAAAAGCTAGCTGTCCTTAGCGATCCTACACGGACATTTTTCTCTTTACTGGGCCTGATACAGGACACCGACCCTCTGGGCACTGCTAACAGGTAGTTATTATTATGCCCATCTCGTAGATGAGGAAACTGAGGCCCAGAGGAGGTAAGGGGTTTGTCCAAAGCTAGGGAGCACCCAGGCCCAGAGGATCTGCTAGGGAAACCCAGTCACGACGGTCCTCTCCGCACTTGAGGTTTCTGCGGAAGGAATCCTGTCTGATTCCCACCACCCAGACCGGGGACCCTGTTGATGGAACAAAGCAGATGGGGGTGGGGGGGGGCAGGAAGGCAGAGGCGAGGCTGGAGGGGAAGGCTGGGCTCCCAAGCCCCAAGCCCACTGAGCCCATAGCCTCCCCTGCCTGCCAGTAAACAGAGCAGAGCAGAAATCCTCGCTGCAAGCGAACCTCTAATTGGCGTGGGCTGCAGGCTGCACGGAGCCCAGGGGCGGCCAGCCTCGCATACTTGCTGCCTCTGGGGACCCCAGATTTGGAAACATCGCCCCAGAGGGAGACACAGCCATAGGCAAGGCTCCGGCTTTGACAGAGCGCCCAGGACAGGCCCCAGAGCAGAGCCAAAGAGTGTGGCGCCTGTCCCGCCACCTGGGAGGAGAGGCCTTCCAGCAACCCTCAGGCCCCCAGAGAGTCGCCGCCCTGGTCTGGGCCTCTCATGGGCCCCATGCGCAGAGCGTGAGGGAAGGGACACCTGCGGCAGTCCCTGCCAGCCCTGAGTTCTGGTGAGCCCTGCCCCTGGGGTGAAGGCAGAAAATGGAGGACCCTCATGGGACTTTCCAGGGCTCCACTGGGCACCGGGCTTCACGGGAGTCCGCATCCCTGGAGAGCTGACCCATCGAAGAGCAGCAGCCCACACGGCTGGTCCCCTGGAGTGTGTTTCCCCAAGCGGAGGCAGCTGGGCTCTGGGGATGGATGACAGGTGACTTGACTGGAGCCTCAGCCACCACCAGCTCTGGGGGGGTCAAGCGAGGCCTCCACTCAGGCCATGCTTAGACCCAACTGCCAGGACTCTCAGCCATCCTCCAGCTCCTCCCAGATGGACCATTCCCATAGTGCTGCCCCCTGGGAGAAAGAGAACTTTCTGGATGAAAATGATGCCATGGGGTATCTAGCCACAGGACCACAGCCAGAGAGAAGAGTCCACAGACCCACGAGAGCCATAAGAGGAGCACCTCGGAAGGAGCCACAAGTCTCTTCTAGAGCTTTCCTTTTGGGAGACACACAACTCAACCCTTTTCTTTATTTTGTTCATTGGTAACATGGGACAAATCATCCCTGCCTATCACTTCAGCAGTTGGGGCAAAAACACACCCAATGTCTGTAACCTGGGAGGCGTGAAAGAAATGCTGGGGTGTTCAGGAGGTAAAGAATTTGCTAGACAGAAACAAAAAGCAGGACCTGAGAGATACAGTCTTTTGAGAACTGGCCTGGCCCTCAGGGACTAGGGGGCCTTAGGAATCCTTGTCCCGGGCTGAGAGTCCCTCCACTACTCCGCCTGGTTCCTTCTCTTCTTTCCCCTACTCCCCTTGCATCGATCAACCCCTACTCCCTGGAACAGATCCAAGAGGGGGAGCCAGTCTTCAGGGTCACCTCTCCTACCATCCATCTTTCTCCCTCCCAAACTCAGGCCCTTCCAATCACAACAGGGCACCAAGCCTTTATGATGATCAATAAAAATGTTATCTTGCAACCCCTGAACACTCCTCTGTTTATTAAGTTACATGCTGGTGTATATTCCAGCCGTACGCTAAGTAGTCCCTCTTCTAGACAACAACTTGAAATGGAAGTTCTAGCATGTTCCTCTCCCATTCAGTGGAGGTCCCTGCTGAAGCAACGCATGGAAGCTTGAGTGCAGGGTAGAGAACGGAGTCCCACATGAAGCTAGATGTCCAAGCTATGAGGGGCTGTAGGCCCCAGGGCATCCCTAAGTGTGACATTTGGTCTGGGCCGTTGACTCCAAACTGTGTGGCACTTTCTGGGTGACCCAGAGTTCAGTAGAGGTGGGAAGGGAAGGAACGAAGGGAAAACCGGCCAGTGGCCACTGGCCGAGAGGGAGCACACAGTCCTCTTCCTGGTGGCCTCGCAAAAGTCAGCACCAATCCTAAAGCTTGTGCCCTTACAAGGGACCTCACAGAGACTCCATGGGGTGCTCCCTGCGCCCTGGGGTGGCATCGGTCCAAAATTAAAGGGATTCAATTCATAGTTGAATTTACAGGCTCAAAAAGGCTACAGACCCCTCCTACAGCTCACAACGGGTTAGGGGAAGAGCCAGGGGAGGGACCCATGTGTGTCATCCCTTTCTCTCTTCCTACCCTCCCTTGCAGTCAATGGGAGGCCTCCAAATGAGGCCAGAGACAGTGTCTGGGATCCCAGGATAGGCCACTGGATGGGGTCCAGGGGCAGCAGAGATGCCACAATCCTGGCAAAGGTCATCCTGAGGGAAGGTCACAGCCCACCCACACCCCCACCCAAGAGCCAGCTGGGCTAAGGACCCTTACAGTCAGAGAAGAGGAGGAGGCAGCAGGCAGGGGCGGGCAGGGCAAGGACAGAGCATCCCAAGGGAGCAGGCATCAGAACCGCCCTTCTTCACGGCAGCATGCTCCTCTTCAGCCAGGCAGGAGGCTGGTCAGCCCGTTGCAGGACCCTGCGCTGCCTCCCAGACTCCAGGACCAGCCCTCCAAGGACCGGCACCCCAGCACTCCCAAAGCAAGGGCCAGGCTGTGCTGCTTTTACCCAAAGCTGCCACACGCCCAGGTCCCTGGAGCTGCAGAGATGATGCCCTGGGCCCCGGCGTGTGCCTAGCAAGACTGACCTGGGCTTGTGGGGGCTGAGGACTCTGGAGCCAAGGAGGGTCTGGCCTCCAGGCTAAGTCCCAGGGCCTCTGGAGCCCCGGGGCCCCAGCTTCCATCCCGGAAGTACCTCATTCCCCAGAGCTGCAACCAGCCTCCCTTCCAAATCTTACCACAAAGGAGTCCCAGCTCAGCCTACCTCTCTCAGACCTAGGCTCTGTGCCTGGCGGAGCTCCCTTGGGGCCTGGCTCACACCGTTGCCTGCATCCCAGGTCCCATGGGTAATTGTCAAGGCTGGCGCTCCCCTTGATCCTTAGAAAGGCTGAGAATCAAGGAACCAATAGAGTAGCCAAAACCCAAATGATCCTTCACCCAACAGAGGCAAGAGCCTGCAGGGAAGACTGGGGATATAAATGGACCAGAGAGTGGCAAACACCAGAGATCCTGTGGGGGCTCCCACAGAGACCCCGCTGGAGGCTCAGAGTCCCAGCCAAGAGCTCAATGGTCTTCAAAATCTGGGTAGCCAACCCCAGGAGCATCGGGTCCCATGAGCCATCTCCTCTCCCTTGATCTTCTGACGGTCAAAGATGCACCGTTGTGACCCAGCCTCAGGAAGGCTTGACCTAGACAGAGGATCCAACTCCCAGCCTCCACCTTCTGCCTTTGTGACGACAGAGCCTGGCTGGGCGCGGCAATGTGCGGCCCCTTCTAGGTTGAGGTTACTGCGGGCCAGGAGCACCCATGGCTGAGGAGCTGGCTTCCTGAACAGAAAGAGGCCCAGAAGCAGAGCCCTTTGGGAGGGGAGGAGTTGAGACCCACATTTCTGTTCTGATGCCTTGCAGCTGATTCCCTCCTGTGACTGGTGGGGCAGCCCCCTCCCTGATCACGGGCGTCCTCAGCCATGATGGGGACCCAAGAGGTGCTCCACAGACGACTCTGAGAGAAAGATAACAGGGACTCTCTTGTCCATCTTAAAAGTCAGGCATGATCAGTTAAGCACCCAGGGAGGGGTGTCAGGGCCCTAGAGCTCCACAGACAAGAGGGTGTGTCTTTGGAGGACAGCCCCCAAGGACACCCCCCCAGGTTCCCGGAGTGAGGCCTGATGGAAACACAGCTTCATCCCAGCTCCATCCCAAGAGTCAGCCCAAACTGTACCCTTAGGCACACACCAGCAAGAGCTTCAGGCTGATGGAAGGCTGGAGGACCCCCGAACACCCTCTCTCTGATAGCATCAGAGATCTGAGGAGCACACTTTCCTCCTGCAAAGTCTGGGCTGCATCTCAAGCCCCCTTCCCAGGTCATGCTAAAGTCAGGCCTCCTCCCTCGCCCTCCTCCTCTGCCTGCCCTCCAGGCCCTCCTCCCAGCCTCTTTCCACAGGCATCCCGCAGAATGGGGGCCCGGGCCTTGGTGTTGGATAGACTGAGACCTAAGCCTGGCTCACCACCGGGGCTGTGTGCCTCAACAGAAGTTACTCTGCCACCCTGAGCCTCCATTCCCTTGAGTGACAGAGGAATGGGTGACAGCTACTTCCCACAATGAGCCTGATTCCCCTCCCTCCCTCCACAGTTCTCTGCCTCCGAGGCCAAAGGCTGGGCCCTTCCCAAAGCTCTGTCAATACCAGCCAAAGATCTAAGAGGGCACTGGGGAGAAGACGGGGTGAGGAAAGGTCATCAGACCCATGACCTCTGACCTTCCTCCCCCACCTGCCAATCCACACAGCTCCTGTGGGAATCCAGTTCCCCAGCTCTTAGGTGTCAGGGTGGACATAAGGAAAGGAGTCCTGCCTGCTTGCCAAAGAGCCCACGTCCCAAAGCAGGGAGGGAGACACACAGTCTCCCAATCCAGTCCCTGCTCACCATTCTCCCATTTGTCCCACTGGGGTCCTCCAAAGGCAAAGGGGACAAGAGACCACACCATCCCCTCCCGTCACCCACCTTTCAGCACCTCCATCTTGGACCCTAGGCCTGGAAAGAGCAGCCCAACTCCCCCCTTCAAACTGCTTCCCCAAGCATCGTCTTCAGAGGAGCGACCGCTGCCTGGCTACAGAGAGCCTACGTGATTGTGGCCATCCCAGCCTCCCACTGGCTTCCCACAGACGTACGCTTCCTGGGAGCAGAGAACGGCCAGAATGAGGCTCACCAGACCCCAGAGACCCACACCAGGGACCAGCTCTCAAACCTTTAGCCGCCCCCCCCCCAGTCCCCCTGGATATCCCCAGATCCAGCTCGGAGCCCCTGGACCCACTGCTAAGCTCTCTCCCCTCCCCATCCCCCAACTCCCCCCCCCGGCCCCCCCCCTCCCCCCCCCCCCACCGCCACACACACAGCCAAATGCACTCCCAAGCCAGAGTTTCCCTGCCGATAACACTCCAGACCTTCCCCCTGCCATCCTCAGGGGCGCTGGAATGCTGTAGCCTGCAGGGCCCAGAGAGGCAGGCTTGGGTCCGGCCAGTCTACCCCTGCCAACCTCTGGCTGCCCCCTCAGCTGTTCCTCTGTTCATTCCAGGCCCACCGGCTGCAGGTGGCGAGGAGGTGACTGGCAGAGCCCAGATATGGGTCAAGCGGGTCTCCAGGGCCAGGAGTCAGAGACATCTCCTGGGCTGTACACTTCCTCCAACTGTTAGCTGCAAGGATGCTAGCGCTCTCTCCACGAAGCCAACAGGGCTGGCGGGCTTTCGAGAGCAGAACTGCAATTCCTCCCAGCCTGGCTGCCCCATTCTGAGGCAGAGGGAGGGCTGCTGCCTGGGAGAGCAGCGCCAATGGCAGCTTCGGAAGGGCTTGTGTCTGCCCAGATGCCTCCTTCAGACCCCAGCCGGGACTTCAGGGCAAACCCCTCTCTCTCACCATCTTACCCATTTTGAGGGTTCCCAAGGGGTGTGGACCTTGGCAGGGGGACAAAAGAGCTATCCCCTGAACAACCCCAGCACGGTCCACACCCTTCTCTGGATGTTAAAATGGGGGGGGGGGCGTTGGGGGGCGGTTCACCTGGCCCTGAGGTCAGTGGAAGGAAAGATGGGCAGCATCCCTGGACCCTGGCTGAGCTCTTCTTTTCCCTGTGCCTCGGTTCTATCCCCCATCCCTAGCCAAGGGGAGGGAGGGAATGCAGGCCACCACAGGTCTCACTCAGACGGGGCAGAACCCAGCAAACGGCAGTCAGAGTTGGATTATTCCAAAAAAAAAAAAAAAAAAACGATGGATCTGCAAGACCATATAAGCCCCATCCCCAAACCCCGCAAGCCCCCTCAGCTCCCTTCTCCATCCTGACTCGGAATTACCGGCGCAGTTATCAGAGCTCACAAGGACGGGATCTGTAGGCGCCCAGATGCAGATGAGGGTGGGAAAGGCGGGGGGTGTCTCGGAAATGCCCAAAATGGGGTTGGAGAGGGCGGGCGAGAGAGAAAGGGAAGAGGTAGGCGTCCATGACGGCCTCGACATGTCCAAAGTCTCCCAGCGAGCAGCCAGCTCCCAACTTGTTTACTTGTCAGCGTGTTTCGCTGTTTCCAAAAGGAAATAGTTAACGATCTCGGCTGGATCTCCAGCAATCCCTGTCACCTTGCCTCCCGGCCCAGCGCCGCCGCTGTCACTGCCGCCGCCGCCGGGGATCGAACCTCGTCTACTTTATTCCACTTGAGCGTGGCCAAACTGTTGCTATTTAGTGGGGGGCAAAAACCCGACTCGCACCCTCGCGACGAGCCCCGGCGGGTGGGGGCGGGGGCGGGAGCTGGGCCGCGCACGCCCCGGGCCGGCGGGGGTCCCCTGCCGGGAGAGGCACCCACGCGGCTCCGGCCCCCGCCTGCTAGGGCCGGATCACCTGGACTACGCAGCCCGAGAGCATCTCCCGAGCCACGGCGAGCCTGACGCGCGCCCGGCGGGCGGCGGCGAGCCGGGGCGGGCGGGCGGAGGGCCGGCTCCCGGCCGCCGGCGGGCGAGACGGAGCCGCGGAGAGAGAGGGGAGGCGGGCTGGGGAGCGGCCGCCCGACTTACATGGAAGTGATATTCCTTGAGATGTCCGTGATGTTGATGCTGGCGTTCCCATTGCTGTTCCCTGAATCCTGCCCCTCCAGGAGGGGGAAGAGGTTCCCATCGTCCGGCCGCCGGCAATTGATCTCAGTCTTGCTGCAGACACAATTTGCAGGGCAAGCCAGCACGGAGCCCACATAGTCCAGCCAGACGCTTCCCAGCAAGAAAATCCGCCAGAAACTACACTTGGCTGGGCAAAGAGAGACATCCATCTCCGATCGCGGCTTCTAAAAAAGAGGAGGAGGAGAGGAGAGGGGGGTGGGGTGGGGGGAGTGGGGAGAGCTGGGGGGGAAGGAAACAAAGACGGCGAGGGAGGGGGGAAGGGGGAGGGGGGGCCTCTGCCTTTGAAACGCCGTGCGATCAGATGCAAAATCCTTCAGCGTCTGAAACCATCGCGGCCGCCGCCGCCGCCGCCGCCGCCGCTGCCGCCGCCGCCGCCGCCGCCGCCGCCGCCGGGTGGGAGCCGCGGGGAGCGCCTAGTGGCGCGGTTTGCCTGGCATGGTGGCCGGCTCGGCGCTCGCCGGCTCGCCGGGTCCGGAGGCTCGGGAAGCGAGCCGCGCTCTCCGACTCCGAGACTTTGCAGGGTTGCAACAGACGGTGGGGAGGCAAAAAAAAAAAAAAAAAAAAAAAAAAAAAAAAGGAAAAGGAAAATATGGTGCTAAAGTCACCAAGTCCCACCTACTGGGCAGAATTAAAACGGACACACCTGCAAAGCACACACACGCTCACACACACACACACACACTCACTCACACATACACACACCCGGAGCCCGGGGGAAAGAGGAGGAGGAAGATGCAGTCGGAGCTGCAGCAGCCGCCGCGAATGGCTCGCCGCGCGCCTGCAGAAATGTACAAGTGCTCAGAGCCTTACGAAACGCACGGGTTATCGGAGCGTCTTCCTCGGCTCCCTCCCTCTCTCCCTCTCCCTCCTCCCCTCCCTCCTCGCGGCCTCCTCCCCCCGCCCCCCGCCCCGGCTGGGAGCGGCAGGAGAGCGGAATCTCCCCCCTCCCTCCCTCTCCCCCTCCCCTTCCCCACACCCCACTCCCTCCCCGCCCGTCCTCTCCCCTCCTCCCTCCCCACCCACCCACCCACCCACTCGCCGGCTCGCGGCTCTCGCCCGCACCGCCACCCGCAGCCGCGCGGCCGCCCGCCCGCCCGCTCCACGCCTCGCGGCCCGGCGCCCGGCGCCCGCTCGCCGCAGCCAAGGGGAAACCGAGACGGAAGGGAAAAAGTTGCAGTTGGGATTGAGAGGGTCTGGGCTGGGGAGGGGGAGTTGGCGAGCTGGCTGCGCGACGCCGAAAGGCGCTCTCCTTTGCACTTTTTGGCCCTCGCGCTGCCCGGTGTTTTGCTGCAATCCGGACTGCGAGAGGAAGTGAAATGGACGCGGCCGAGGTGACCGGGGAGTGCTCCCGAGCCTGGGTGGGGGGCACAAGCTCGAAGACGGCGACGGGGGCTGCGGGAGCGCACGGAAACCGCAGAGAGGCTCCCGGAGCCGGGGACGGGAGCCGCGGACGCGCGGTACTCCGTCTAAATGACACTCATTTCCGTAATCGAGAGTCCGGGAGCTGGGCTCGGCTGGGAGGGGACTGCGGGGCACGCCCGGGTTGGTGCCCCCACACCCCCTGCGCCTTCTTGGCGGTGGGCTTTGCGTCCAGCCTCGGGCAGGCAGGGAGCGGGGAAGGACAGAATCAGCGCCCAAAGGGCTGCGCTGGGGAGCCGAGGTGGCCCCGGGCGAGCGGCGCGTGCAAGAGAGAAACGGCCGGGAAATTGAGATGCAAGGGGCATTTTTTGGCAAGCAGGCCAGCACCGTCAGAGACCGGCTTCTTGGGCTCGGCTCTCGGGTGCGCTGCTCTGGCTGCCCGGTGAGGGGGCGGGCGGGCTGCTCTCTCCGGATTCGGGGGCGCAGAACCTCCCTCCCTCCCACACAAGCACCCCTTCCTGGTAGGGGAGTAAAGCAGGTGCAGCCTTGGACGCGAGCTCAGATCCCGTCGGGAGAAGAGAACGGTCCCCGCTTTTTGCTTTGGTAAGGTTTGGGTTTTGGTTTTTGTTTTGGTTTTGTTTTGTTTTGTTTTTAAATAAAACGTCAAAATGCCAAGTGTGAGCTGTTTGCTGAGAAAACCAGAGCATTCGCTGTCGGAAAGGAAAAGAAAGGGTTAGGGAAGTCGGAGCAGGCAGACACACTACGGCATTCACACGCAGAAGAAAGCAGGGCTCTCCTCCCCGATCTTGGATGAGGGCAGGCTAGGAAGCAAATGCGCCGAATTCAACTGCATCCAGCATCTGAAAGGCTTCTCCCCCGCCCCCCTATGGATTCCGAGCAGGTCATGCAACTTGCAGCAAGATGGGGGAGGGGGTATGCGGGTGCCACCGGCCCACCCCAGGCGTAACCACAGACAGACCAGGCGCCTTCGAGTGGCACTGTCGCTGAGTAAACTTGGAAGAAAAAAAGAAGGGAGAAAGAGAGGAACATGACTATAAAAGGCAGTTTTCCCCACTTCCCCTTATGTTCTCTGCCTTCCCTGGGCCTCCAGGGGAACTTTTACCCCCTGTTGCCATTATGGCCTGGTAGCCAGACTGGCATTTTGCCCTCCCACCAGCAGGAGGGGACAGAGAGTGGAGACCTCTCTAGTCCGGCAAAGCAGTTCCTTTGGGCCCCAGGACAACCCAGATACCCTTGGTCCACTGGACGTCCCCCTGTCCTTAAAGTGCCCCTCTGAGTGTGGCCCAAATGCCTATTTGAGAGCCTGGGAGACTGAGGCAGAGGCAAAGGTTGGCCTCTTGAAGGAGGTGGCAGGTGGCAGCAGAGACAGGCAGAGAACCTTTCTCAGACCACTCCAGGGGCAGATTCCAAAAAGCAGGGAATGCCAAATGGATTGGGCCCAGCAGTTCTCCAGCCTGGGACTAAAATAGTTGTATCCAAACCATGCCCAGCCCACTTGTGCGGGGAGAGAGAGACATGGTTTTTAACATTTCCAGCCAAGAAGGGGAGGTGTCCGTAAGTCAGAACAATAAAAAAATAAAAAAAAAAAAAACTTTAAAAATCCCTTTGGAGATTATAAAAATGCACACGGTGAAGCAAGGGGGGCCTGATGGGACAAGAAGTCTTTCATCCCAACAGTAAAATGGGATTAAAACGGGATGTTACGTTTATGCTGGGACTCTGGGCGGGAAGGGGCAGCTTTAAAGGAAGGAGGCCCTTTTCAAAGCAGATCCTAGATTAAGAGTGGAGAGAACAGAGTTCTAGTTCTGACCGTAGGCAAATCACGTAAGCCTCTGGGCCTCAACTCTCATGTCTGTGGGATGACGAGACTGGACCTCACTCTCCAAAGTAAGGCCCTCTGACCAGCAGCACCCACGTCACCTGGAGGCTTGTTTGCCCAAAGCATCCCATGCCCCTCCCCAGACCTACTAAACCAGAATATCTGTTTTAACAAGCTCCCCGGGTGATTCATAAGCACACAGCAGTTTGAGAAGGACTAAGATGACTCCCGAAGTCCCTTCTAGCTTGAACATTCTCCTATTCTATATGCACCTGGGCTGGAGAGACCTAGAAGAGAAGGGGGGCCGGTGGGGGGATTCTCAGAATATTATTCAGTCGGGGGAGGGGGTGGGGCGAAAAGCGGGTATGTCTGTGCAGGCACCTTGCTAAAAACAGATTTGCAGAGTTTCCCTAGAAGCTCAAAAAGGGGCTCACCCTACCCAGAAAATTGCACTCTTCCTTCAGTACTTCTTAACCCCAGAGATAGGCCAGATTTGGTAGAGGAAGCAGGAGAAAGTGTCCACTGTACACGCCCTCCTCTTGGTCAATAGGGGTCCAGGGCATTCGGGGTGTCCTGTGTCCTCGGTAGGAATGTCCCGATTGACAAGGATTAATGCCTGACACATAATGATTCCCAGTCTGCGGCCATCACGGGGTCCTAGACAGATCAGGACCAGCCAGCATCCAGCCAACACGGTTAATCCCTCCCATGTCTTGCTGCCAGCTACAGTTTTAGAAATGAAGAAACTTAGCCATGTAGCCCCTGCTCATCAGAGATAGGAGTGGGCAAAGTGTTTTGAGCAGAAGGGAAAGCTTTAGACACTCTTTACAGCTGGGCAGCTGCCTTCTGGTACCAACGGTCTGGAGAAGGAGGAAACCCAAGATTTGGATGCGGTGCCCCACCAGACAGGCCGGAGCAGAGGCTGCCTCCCCGCGCACAGTGGTCCCACCTTTCCTGAAACCCAGAGACATGGAACACGTCTTATCCAGAAGACATACCCCAGCTATGTGAGCACCTGAGACTTCTCCTTGATTGCTGGGTTAGAAGGTATCCCCAAAGCCAGAATTCCTCGCCATCTAGAAAAGGAAGAGAGAGAAGCCTGTTTCTGGGGTGGCCCGAACTCAAGATGTGAGCAGGGAAAGGCATGGCTGCAGACTGGGAATGGGTATCCAGGAGACCAGGAGCCAAGGAGGAAGTTGTGACCATACATGGAGAGGGAAAGCCCACCTATGAAGAGGCACAATCAAGGCCAAGGTGTCAAAGGAAGCAGGAAAATCTAAGGGCAGGAAGTCCCAGCTCAGGACCCTGACTTAAGTCCCAAGATCTTGGGCATGCACCTGCCAGGAGGTAGGAGTTACCTGCCAGGGAGGACAGAGCCCCTTGCCTCTCACTCCTGTCCGTTACCGATTTTTGGAGGGATACCTAGATTCTCCTGTGCTGCCCTGGTGGGAGTGTCCAGAGGGGGCCTGGGGTTCCTCATCAGTGATGTCTTATCCTGGATGATAGATTCACAGACTCTGTGGGCTGGAAAAGACCCTCAAGCCCAAAGACCCACAACCCCATTTGATGCACAAATCCCCTCCATGTCATCCCCACGTGCCCAGTCTATCCCTGCTTGAACACCTCCAGGGACAGGAGGCTCACACCTCCCAAGGCTTCCAATCTGTCTGCAAATAGCTTTACTCCTTGGATAGCCTTCCGCTGGAAATAATGAAACCAATCTCCCTGAAGCATCCGTCCTTGGTACTAGTGCTACTACCTAGAACCCCAGGGAAAAGGCTAATCTCTTTTCTACAAGCCAGTCAGAAGGCTGACCACCTCTCATCTCTTCCCAGAGCACAGTATCCTCCGTTCCCTCACTCCTTCCCCCACTCTGGTCACTGGTAATGGATTGTCAGTGGCCCTTGTAAAGTATGTCTCCAAATCATGCAGGCTGCAGGTGCTGAGACCTCGGTAGGCAACTCTAAGAAGACAAAATATGTTTTCATCTAATAGACCCACGGAGATGAATTCGCCACCCAATAGCATTTGAACGCGGGCCAGGCACTTAACGCTCCATGCCTCAGTTTCCCCATCTGCAAAATAGGGGTTCAACGGGGTCTAACTCACCGGGCAGCTGTGAGATAACACAGTGAGGCACTCAAACAGTTCCTGATGCTCAGTAAGCACTGTGTGTGTGTTAGCTCCGTTATTCCGCTTTTGAGGTAACCAGAAGACTTTCCGGCTTCACTGGGAAGCCCCAGGACAAGTTAACCAGCAACAGCCAAACATATTGTCCCCCTAAAACTCACCCCCCACACACAGGAAGCAGCACCCCCCCAGCAAATTACTGTGTGGGGCTGAGATGTTGGGGCTCACCCACGGATGTTCTCAGCTGCACTTCAAGACCCCAGAGTCGCCAGCAGCCAGGGAAGGTCCCAGGCCTGGGTGCCTGGGGACCAAGATTCTGGGCACTGAAAAGCAACCCCACGGGCCCTCCCTGGTTCCTTTGCCAGCTTGTTGCTCCTTTGGGGGGTGGGGGCAGCTAGCTTTCCTCTGCCCAGCAGGTAAGCCCTGCTGACTCACCACCACCGGCCAGGCTGGAATTCAGCACCATTCTGTCCCTGGTCCTGCCTCACCATGGGTTCCCGGCCTGGTCCACTGCAGCTTCTGCAAAGAACAGGGTCGAGGGCACACAGCTGAAGTCAAGGAATGAAATCTAGGTGATAGGAATCACCACTGGGCTTCTGGGGAGCCAGAGGGGCGAGCCCCCAGAAGACACCAGAAGAGTCTTTGAGCATGGGTAGCCTGGGAGGACAGCACTCTCACACCCACCCTTCATCACAGACACCTCCCTCCTGCCCCTTCCCAGATGGGCTTCCCACAGTACTCTGTACCATACCCCGCCATTCACCTGTTTCCAGACCAGAGGGAAATGAAATTGACGAGGTGGGGCAGAGCCATCTAGGTGAGTTTCTGATTCCCAAAGGGATGTTAGCCAGCTTTTAAAATGTAAGTTTCCTGGGGTGCCTGGGTGGCTCACTGGGTTAAAGCCTCTGCCTGTGGCTCAGGTCATGATCCCAGAGTCCTGGGAT